>NC_056741.1:317809536-318409536 GCF_019279795.1 Protopterus annectens
GGGGAGTTTCAGCTTTTTAAAAATTATGTTTTTTCAGTCCTTTGTCCTGCAAACTGCATTGTTTATGACAGGTTGGCAGGGACCTTTGAGGGCTTAGGTCATGTGTGCTGTTTCCCCTCACCCTGCTTCATCTGTTGGGTGCAAGGAATCACTTTTGGCCTTTTCTCACCACCCTAAGTTTCCAGGCCTTTATTCACTTATTCCACTTTTTTTTTTTTTGGTTTTGAAAGTCCTGTCAACATTTATCAAATTGTATTCTGACACTATGATCAGTAGTGGTGCTGTAGTAAATCAGTGAGGACATTTTTGATGCTCTTACTAGTGATACTTGTGTTCACTGGGCGTGTTAGTAGGAGTTGGTGTCATACTGTCATCAGTGCTAACCCTGTCAATGTCAGTCGGTGCCAACCTTCCCTGGCCCAAGAGCACTTCACCCAAGTCTATTAGCACTAATGCAGTTTACTTTATCAACTTCACTGTAAACCCAGGCAACATTTATACCATGCATCTCAGTCTTAGAATAGGCATCTTCATTGTCTGAAAATATTGCTTCTGAGTATTTAGCCTTTATCCCTAGTGGGCAGTAACAATCCATGTTGGTTCACAAGAGAGAGACCACAGCTTCTATGGAACCATGCCTTTAAGTCATCTTCTGCAAAGTGTCTTCCTCAGACTCCCATTCCCAAAGAGCAAGACAGAGACCAAAGTTAATTTTACTAAAAAAAGAATTAATTTTTCAATTTAGATTAAACGCTACTTTATTTTCTGGTTTGAATGAATGTGTGTCAGTGAAACCTGTTCTAAAAGAAAAGGCTGCCACTGTTTAAAAGTTTTTTAATATGTAACCAAGTGTTACTTTAGTTTTGAAGTGACTTTAGTGGTCCAAAAGGGTTTAACAATAAGGTGTAGGTGGTTGATTGATAGACCGGAAATTGGTAAAAGGTATAAAAAGAGTAGATTTGATGTCACATATATGATGAAGTCTCTGGTAAGAGATGAAAGAGCTCATCATTTAACTATATTTTAATATATTTTCGGCATCCTTCTGCTGTGGTCGGATTTTTTTTTTTTTTTTGCTATTTTCTTGGTTGGACTGGTTTTTACATTGTATTTTCGCTTGTTTTGGAGCTTATGTCACAAAAAAATCAGAATATTCAAATTCTATAGGCAGTACATTTTGTGGTAGACCGAGAACATCACTCTTCCTGTGGGAATCCAAATCAGTTACCTATTCCCATAACTTCACTACTTTGGCCTATTACAAAGCTCAAAGTCTTCTAGTTGGCTCGTGGCTAGGTAGATATCCCATGGTGCACCAGTATAATCCCCAGATCTCATTTGCCGCGTCGATGAGTTCAAATGTGCTTCTTCTTGGCCGTGGCTAAGTTTAACACTTTTTGCTAGTTTTACTATATTTCAGCGTAACCTTTCAATTTATATGGCTTTTAGAGTAGTTTCAGTCTTGCTGAAGTGTTTTCTTTCTTCAATTTAGGTACTTATTGTTGAGAACTGGTTGGCCTTGTTCTCTTTGGTATCCTGTGTGCCAGTTGTTTTCTATTTAATGGGCGCTTTTGCTCTTTGTTGATATTTGCTGCGTTTATTAGCGTAGAGAGTTTGGAAGTTTAATAGTTATTACTTAAATATTTAGTGCTTACTGTTAAGGTGCGCGTTTGCGCTCAATTTACCCTTTTCCATGTGCAGTGTTTATCAGTGTTTATTAGTATTAGAGAGTTAACATTAGATTATTTCCTCCTAGATATTATCCGGATATTTAGCTATTCAGTTGGCAAGGGTCCTTTGATATTTGCGACTCTTTTTGTTCTGTGACGTAGAGTTTGATTATAGTTTTCACTGAGACAGTTGGACAATTTCTTGTTCATACTTTGTTTGTGCAGTATAGTTAGTAGTTTCTGACCTTTAGTCTTCTCTTTTCTAGGTCCTTTTTAAGTTAGAGGACCTAGTTCTCTGTCTTTTTCTCTGCCCAGGGTTAGGTCCGTTTGAGTTAGAGGACCTAGTCTTCGTGGTGTGTTTTAGTGCAGTTAGGGCTAGGCCTGTTTAAGTTAGAGGGACCTAATCCTCTTGTGTTTGTTTTGTGTTCTTTTTTGCTGTTTCTCCAGTTACCATGTCTAAAGTGGGAAAAGATCATAAACCCTCGGGGTTTAAGAAATGTGTAAAATGTTCTCAGAAAATGTCAATTACGGATGGCCGTAGTAATTGTGTGTATTGCCTCGCAGCCATCCATCTGCAGGAAACATGTTTGTTTTTCCATTCCTTCAGCTCCAGAGTCTTACAGGAGTGGAAGAACAAACTAATTTTGAAAGGTCTCCTCAAGCCTTCTTTTGAGGAAGACTTGGCCAGTTCGTCTTCTTCCTCCAAATCTCATGCATCCAAAAAAGACAAGGCTAAGCCTACCAAGAGGCATTCCCCGGCGCCATCTAGTGCTTCGGAACCGCCTCCTAAACTTTCTAAACTGGACAAGACTTCTCCCTCCTCGACTCCTGATCTTGGAACTTATCGAGGTTGTTGATACTATGACTCCAGTGTCGGCCCCATGCATTTCAGAGCAGACTACTGATAGCAAACATCGGAGCCGATCCAGAGATCCATTACAGATATATCTGCCCTAAACATTGAGAGAAGACATTGCACAGAGGTGTTTGGGCATCGTCTGAATCAGACCTTCACATCAGCATTTTTAGAGATGTTGGCAGTTGTTACAAGTTAGTCTCTCAGGACTCTTTCCTTTGAGTGTAACAGTCCTCAGGCATATGATGTGGCTTCCCTGTGCCAAGAAGCCATGACGTTATTGGGATGATTCATTCAACCCAGCTGCTTTGTAATGCCCTTTTACATTCCAGGAAAGGACAGTTTCTTAGAGGAAAAACTCTCACTGTTTGACACTGTTCAACTGGTCCCTTCAGTCCTTCTGTGACTCTTGAGGTTGCTGTGCATGTGAGGCAAGCTTTGTTGCAGCTTGTTTATATCCCTGACCAATGCCAAGTGTAACATTTACTTATCCCCATTCTTTGCCTGAAGAGAAGACCACAGGGATACTTTGATCCAGAAATGACAGTTAAATGTGCAGATATTAAAGTATGATTCTTGTGTATTGTGTGAGGTTACTAATATTGCTGTATCTTAGAGAATTCTGCTTATTCCGAGGTGCATCAGTCTCTGAAGGGTGTGTGTGTGGGGGGGGGGGGAGGGGTCAGGAGCATTCTTCTTGCAAAAATGCTTTTTGTTGCAACAGTTACATTTGATCACTTTTGCACATTTTTAATCCTTTATTAATATCTGGGAAATCACATACGAAATATAATTCTGAATATTTGTAACATTCTTGTTTCTTAACATGGGACCTATATATAATTTGTGATTTTTATCAGATATTCATAAATGCTTTTTAAATCATGTACCATTCTCTCTAACATTTATGTATTTTATAGTCATCAGAATAAATCAAGTCATATACTAGACACTTCACTTCTTAAATTATGACTATTCTTTCAACCAGTTTTTAACAAAACAGAAAAAGCAATTGCAGTTTAAGGTCAATAATTGTATACATGTAATGATAGGTAACAATATCCGTGTCTGGCACAGTTACAGAGGGAGAGAGAGCTGGTGAACATATTGACATCACAGAGTTCCAGTATTACAGTACATTGCCCCTTGTATTACTACATTGTTAAGTGTCTTAAATCATGTGCCACAGTAGCTGAAGTGCTGCGTATTGGTTCCACAATTTATTCCTAGTTAAACCATTTTTATATCCATTTTGTATGACATCAGTTACTGGAATTTGATTAGTCTTTCATTTCCTTTTAACAGCCTTTTTAACAACTTTCACTGACAAAAAAATAAATTGCATTCTTTCATTGCAGAATGGATTTGAATGCTGCACCCCAATTAAAATACAATCCCAATTATTTCTGTGTTATATCCCATTGTATCATTTGAGTTAGCCATCTTAAATCCATTTAAAATTGGACAAAACCAAAAAGAAATGTGATGAAGTACCTAAAACACCCAATAGTATCTCCAACATACTGGGTACCACATTTGGGAGCATCTTTTTCCATCTTTGTTGAGTATAAAAATATTTTTAAAACATTTACTTAAACACACACACATACATTCTAGAAATCTATAATTTATTGTGCACCTTGACTATTGACAAGTCCACAACCATGTCAAACATTGTAGGTCATTTTGTGTGGCTTTTCAGAAAGCCAAGCAACATAAAGCAAAGGTCTTTCTTATAGTACATTATTGGCTTTTGCAGATATGGTTCCCAGCATTTCCTTTTGTGCTGGAGAAGTCATTTAGCATTTGCCCTTCAAAAGTTCTTCTGTCTCAACAATCAAGTAAGCCTCATCCTAACATTCGATCTGATGTCTTTTTTCATCCGTTCCTCTACCTTTGGATTTTGGATCCAACCACCTCCCAGACTTTGGATCCATAGTTCAAGCTCCTCTCCTTACTCATAATCCTTTCCCAAGCTCCAGATTACATTTTGAGTTTGCCCCCTTGATATCAACATATAGAAAGGAAACAATTTTATAAATAGCTGGAAACATGATAGGAAAGGTATCTGGAGTTGAGGGAGAACCAAAAGGGGAACACATCCAGATCTTACCAGGAGACTATGTGAATATCTTCTTCCAGTAGAAGGGGGGAAGAGGGGGGAGGGTAGGTTGAGGAAGGATGAAAACAGACAACACAGATCCATCATTATGGTGAGTACATAACTTTGTATCTGATGTCTTTTGCATCAGTTCTTCAAACCGTGGGACAGAGTCCCCAGCTAGTTATCAACCCAGAGTGGTCTCACGGAAGGGTATTCTGGAATAAAGCAGAACCAAACGCTGCCATGTTCGTAGAAAATATATCCAGCTCATGACAGTCACGCACCTAATGCCTTTTAAGACATTTGTTAACCAGATAAAGCCCACTGTGCACAAGCGTCTCCTTCAGAATCCGCCCAGGAGCAGTATCTGGTTAAGTGACTTGCTTAGAGTCGCACAGTAGGCAATTGGCAGTGAAAGAATCAAGCCCTGTACCTTGAATCCAGAAAGTTTCTTGTTAATAAGTCAGACCTTTAATCATCTCTGCTAATTACCAGACAGCAGAGAACTTAACAGCTTCAGTGTCCTGCGACACAGGACACAGTCCCCACAGAGAAGTATTACTACTAGAAAAAATTGTTCAGATTACTTAAGAATAGAAAGCATGTCAGTGCAAATGCCATCATTTACTGTTTGACATCTTGAATTCCTGCTGTTACAAGTACTTAAACAGATGTACTTTTCTTGATGATCATTATTTAATGCATTACATTTGTTTGTGTATTTGGTTATGCTCTTTCTACAACAGGCCTTGCATAATAATACAAGGACCTTAATTTCTTAGATTGCCAGCACCATTATTTAGGATGATGCATTCGAGGAGTACCACTCCAAATGTCATTACTTTTGAAGTTTGAGAACTTCAAAGTCTTCACAGCACTGTTTGCCTTCTCATTTGACTTTTTTTTCATATGCTCTGTTCACATTGGTTTTAGATCCAGTGTTGGTTTACTGGGGTTGTACACCTTAATGTTAATCCCATATGCCTCTGAACTACTGTGCAGTTACTGCTGTTTTATTTTATTCATTTGTTGACCAGGTAATCCCACTTTGCACTTTACACTTGTCCCTTTTCAGTGGCAGCCGGGGAGCATGTCTGGTTGAGTGACCTAAGAATAGTTACACTTTGAGCAGATGGAAGTGAAATGAATAAAAACCTGTACCCAGAACTACAGGAAGCCTTTTGTTAACAGTTCTAAGCCTTAATCCTCTGTGCTGATTTCCAGCAGATGTAGTTGTCCTTATGCCAGAACTTAGTACAAATATGTGATCTCTTGTACTGCTGTTACATTAAGCACCTAACATGCACATTTTGGATGCATGTTTAGCTATCCTTATGTCCTAGTCAGAGCTTAAATATCTGGTGGAAGATAACCGAGGAAGGAAAAGGCTTCCTTTTTTTTTTTTTTTTTTTATGATAACCCATGCCATTGAAAGTTTAGGATGTCTTGGTGAAGGGCAGCTTATTTCTGAGAACTACTTGGAAATGTGTTGTAGAAGCATTGATGAATGGCCATATATTCTATGTAGAATGGCTGCTGACTGAGACGTTATTAAAGCTTTGATGCCTCCGGACTTCAGTGGCTTTTAAAATAAAAGCACATTCAAATGCCTTTAAGTGAAATTTTACGAATATAGTTTACTGATGGATGGAGCCATATGCTCAGCAGTGGGTTCTGGAAACTTTTGATGTTCTGTAGTCCTATCTCGCCTTCAGTCTTACACATGGGTTTGGAGCCGATCCTCTGCTCCGACTTGGCCTATTACAAAGCTCAAAGTCTTCTAGTTGGCTCGTGGCTAGGTAGATATCCCATGGTGCACCAGTATAATCCCCAGATCTCGTTTGCCGCGTCGATGAGTTCAAATGTGCTTCTTCTTGGCCGTGGCTAAGTTTAACACTTTTTGCTAGTTTTACTATATTTCAGCGTAACCTTTCAATTTATATGGCTTTTAGAGTAGTTTCAGTCTTGCTGAAGTGTTTTCTTTCTTCAATTTAGGTACTTATTGTTGAGAACTGGTTGGCCTTGTTCTCTTTGGTATCCTGTGTGCCAGTTGTTTTCTATTTAATGGGCGCTTTTGCTCTTTGTTGATATTTGCTGCGTTTATTAGCATAGAGAGTTTGGAAGTTTAATAGTTATTACTTAAATATTTAGTGCTTACTGTTAAGGTGCGCGTTTGCGCTCAATTTACCCTTTTCCATGTGCAGTGTTTATCAGTGTTTATTAGTATTAGAGAGTTAACATTAGATTATTTCCTCCTAGATATTATCCG
Organism: Protopterus annectens; assembly: GCF_019279795.1. Taxonomy (NCBI): domain Eukaryota; kingdom Metazoa; phylum Chordata; order Ceratodontiformes; family Protopteridae; genus Protopterus; species Protopterus annectens. The sequence goes on from NC_056741.1 coordinate 317,816,436, forward strand.
GATATTTAGCTATTCAGTTGGCAAGGGTCCTTTGATATTTGCGACTCTTTTTGTTCTGTGACGTAGAGTTTGATTATAGTTTTCACTGAGACAGTTGGACAATTTCTTGTTCATACTTTGTGCAGTATAGTTAGTAGTTTCTGACCTTTAGTCTTCTCTTTTCTAGGTCCTTTTTAAGTTAGAGGACCTAGTTCTCTGTCTTTTTCTCTGCCCAGGGTTAGGTCCATTTGAGTTAGAGGACCTAGTCCTCGTGGTGTGTTTTAGTGCAGTTAGGGCTAGGCCTGTTTAAGTTAGAGGGACCTAATCCTCGTTGTGTTTGTTTTGTGTTCTTTTTTGCTGTTTCTCCAGTTACCATGTCTAAAGTGGGAAAAGATCATAAACCCTCGGGGTTTAAGAAATGTGTAAAATGTTCTCAGAAAATGTCAATTACGGATGGCCGTAGTAATTGTGTGTATTGCCTCGCAGCCATCCATCTGCAGGAAACATGTTTGTTTTTCCATTCCTTCAGCTCCAGAGTCTTACAGGAGTGGAAGAACAAACTAATTTTGAAAGGTCTCCTCAAGCCTTCTTTTGAGGAAGACTTGGCCAGTTCGTCTTCTTCCTCCAAATCTCATGCATCCAAAAAAAACAAGGCTAAGCCTACCAAGAGGCATTCCCCGGCGCCATCTAGTGCTTCGGAACCGCCTCCTAAACTTTCTAAACTGGACAAGACTTCTCCCTCCTCGACTCCTGATCTTGGAACTTATCGAGGTTGTTGATACTATGACTCCAGTGTCGGCCCCATGCATTTCAGAGCAGACTACTGATAGCAAACATCGGAGCCGATCCAGAGATCCATTGCCGGTCTCCCCAACTTTAAGGACCCCTATCTTACAGAGGCTCAGATCTCCCACATCTTCCAGGAGCCTATCGGAAGAAGATGTGGAGAGAGTAGTGCTGAGACTCTTGAAGTTGTCTGCCTTGCCAAAAATGCTGTTGGCTCTGACCCAGTCTGTATCGGAGTCACCTGAGTTCATTTCCCCTGTTGTGGTTCCTCCTCAGAGCCGTGCTGGGCTTTCGGAGCCGGAGTATTCAGTACTGCTGGTTGTGGAACCCTCTGTTCCAGCTCCCCCCGAGGCTGTCTCTTTGCCGAGTTCCGCTCAGACACCTTCGGTGCCGTCCGTGGTGTCTAAGAGCCGAAGTTCCCCAGTCAGGGACACTTGGAGCTGGATCTCTACGATTCCGAGTCCCCCTCTCGGTGCATCTGCTAGGGTGAGCTCAGATCCTACATCTATCTCGGAGCCGATGACTCTGGAGCAGATGACTTCCTCTGTCTCCTCGAAGCCGGAGAGGTCTGCCTTCGAGATGATGTGCGGAGTGTGCTGTCCCACTCATCAGCTCCACCCAGGGGTACTGACACTCTTCCCCCTCGGGCACCGACCTCCGTCTCAGCACCTACTCCTTCTCTCGACAGCAGAAACCTTCAACCTCAGGAGCCCCCGGTTGGTGGCCCCCACTCTTCCGAGACCTCCCCGGAATATCCTTCTAAGGAGTCCCCTCAGAAGAAGACATGCGAGAGGGAAGCATGTAGATGCCCAGGATGAGTCTCTTACCTCTGACATCAACCTCAAGGATTGAGACGGGTCCCCCAAGTCGTCCTCTGATGATGTCTCCTTTGAAGACATCTTAGAGATCCTTAAGCAGAGGTGCGGCTGGCCCACTGTTACCCCTTCTGATGAGGAGTGTACCTGAAGGCTTTCAGGTCTCGACCTTCAGCCTCTTGGGTGTCTCCACCTTTCAACGAACTTCTAGATCTGTAGTCGGAAGGTGTGGGAGACTCCTGATGCTGTGGAGCCAGTTCCTAGGAGACCCAATAAATTTTTGTCAGCCCCCAAGGAGAAGGAAGTTTTATCCAAGGGTGTTCCTGTAGATGCCATGGTGGTGGCGGTGGCCACTAAGAAGGAACTAGCAGAGACTTCATCTGTCCATCCGCCGAACAAGGAGTCTCAAACGATGGATAGATATGGGAAGTGTATCTTTTCATCAGCGGCATTCACTTTCAGATCGCTGAACTACCTAATACATTTTACAAGGCTTCAGAGAGATCTCCTTAAGGAGTTGGGAGAAATTCTACAAGGTACATCTATTGAAGGAGTCATTGATAAGGTGTCTGCTCAGTTGTCCACCTTGAATTCCATTGTTACCTCCTCCATGAGGCTGATTTTTTATGCAGCCGATGGAGCGAGCAGGGCAGTGGGTTCAGGAGTTTCCCTTAGGAGGCATTCCTGGATGCACTTGTGTAATTTTGCGGAACCATTCAAGTCTACCTTTACCAACGCCCCCTTTGACGCTTCTTCCATGTTTGGACCTAAGGTAAAAGACACACTCAGCAGGTGCAAGCAAGAAGGGAAAACGCTGTCTGCCGTGGGAGTAAGTTTTACCGTCCCCTCTACGCTATACCCCAAGGGTCAGAGAGGTGGTAAGATGTGGTTCAAGAAGTCCCAGAGGTTTTTCCCAGATGCACAAGGTGACTCCTCCTTCAGAGGCAGAGGAGGAGGAGCAAATGGTAGACATCGCCCTAGAGGCAGGGGTGGACCACAAAATCAGGGAGGCCATGATTCGTTTTGAGGCCGTCCCTACCAGCACTCCTGATGTGGGGCCCGGCTGTGCTTCTCTGTAGCCAGTCGGGGGTCGCATTTCTTTGTATCCAGAAGCCTGGATAAGCATCCCCCGATACAAATGGGTACAAAGAATTATCACCTGTGGTTATTCCATACCCTTTTCTCTTCCACCTCATGTTCCCAAGAGGATCCCGGATGTTCCATCCAATCGCAAGGATCAAGTAACTGTAGAAGTGAACAAGTTGCTCGCAAACAGAGTCATCCAAACCGACCCCGCAGACCAGGTAGGACTCAGAACTTATTCTAGATTCTTTTTAGTGCCAAAACGTACAGGGGACTGGAGGCCCATTTTGGACCACAGCAAATTAAACAAATCTGTAAAGAAGGACAAGTTCTGGATGGTGACACTGCGGTCTATACTCCCTCTATTAGGGAAAGACGCTTGGATGTGTTCAAGAGACTTCCAAGATGCGTACTGCCATATAAAAATGGACAAAGCATCGATGAGCCATCTACGATTCCAGCTGGGAGCCAGTCACTACCCTTTGATCTCACCACAGCCCCCAGGGTGTTCACCAAATGTATGGCAGTAGTGACAGCTCACCTGAGATGTCTGGGATTCCAAGTGTTTCTGTACCTGGATGACTGGCTCCTGACCGCCTCCACCAGGCATCTACTCCTTCAAACCAGAGATTCCACTATCCAACTTTGTGCCCAGTTGGGGATTGCCATAAATTGGGAAAAGTCTACCTTATCGCCCTCTCAATTTGTGACTTTTATAGACACAGAAATAGATACAGTCGCCATGTTAGGTCGTCTTCCTGCAGAAAGAGCACAGAACCTCATACAACAAGTTCTCCGTCTACTTCCCCTCCGGAAAGTCAAGGCAAAGACAATGCTGAAACTCTTAGGGACCATGGCCTCCACCATATTGCTAGTCCCTCTTGCCAGTTTGCATATGCGGATTCTTCGATGGCTCCTATCGTCCCAGTGGTCCTTTCAACAACTGCCTCTGTCCCACCACATCATTTTAAGAGTCTTGCAAGAAGGACCTCCGTTGGTGGATCCAACCCAACCAACTACGACAGGCACTCCATTCCTTCCTCGCCAACCCGTTGCTACTGTGACCACGGATGCCTCACAGATGGGGGGGCACTATCTAGGCAGGACTGTCCAAGGCACATGGCAAGATCATGAGGCTCACCTGCATATCAGTGTCTTAGAGATGAGGGTGGTGCTTCTGGCATTGCAAGCACTCCATGACCTTCTTCCTCTTGGGACGATAACAATACGATCAGACAACATGTCGGTGGTATGGTATCTCAACAAACAAGGTGGAACCAGATCTTACCCCCTTTGTTGAGAGGCTATTCATGTTTGGAAATGGGCGATATCTTCCCAGCGCTTTCTAGTGGCAATGCACATACCAGGGGCAATCAACGTGATAGCCGACAAACTCAGCCAAGCAATCTTGATGCCTCACAAGTGGTCTCTGAAGCAGGAAATAGTGGAACAGATCTTCCGCAAATGGGGACAGCCTTGCTGTGATCTTTTCGCCAGTCCGATCAACTCCAAATGCAGCAGTTACTTTTCCCTTATCCCCCCCCCCCTGGGGGGAGTCACCAAGAGATGCACTTGTTCACGATTGACCCCTGGGTCTCCTTTATGCTTCCCCCCCTTTCCTCTCATATCCAAGGTGATTCAGAAAGCAAAACTGTTGGGAAGCTAATTGATTCTCATCACTCCTTACTGGCCTCATCAGGTTTGGTTCCCTTTTCTCAGGCCTCTTCTACTAGACGATCTATGGACTCTGCACCCGGTGCCAGATCTTGATGCACATGTCAGGATCTCTTCACCCCAGCCTCCACACCCTCAACTTGACAGCATGGCTGATCCAGTTCCATTCCTAGTCAGGCTTCATGATTTTTCACTCGCTGTGACTCGCATTCTCACACCTTCTCATAAACCCTCCACTAGAAAGTTATACATTAGCAAATGGAGAAGGTTTTCTATCTGGGCTAAAGAAAGGAACGTTGACCCTTACACCGCATCCATTCCAGTGGTTTTAGAATTTTTGTCTGAACTTTTTCACCAGGGTTCTGCTGCTGCCACAATTAGGGTTCAGTTGGCAGCAATATCAAATTTTCATTTGGGTCAGCATGAGGCTAATCTGATGTCACACAGGTTGTGTAAAACCTTCCTTAAAGGTGCCACTTTGCTGAGACCTCCTTTTCAGGAACCGGTAGCTTCCTGGGATCTAAACTTCGTCATGTCCAAATTAACGTCTCCACCCTTTGAACCTGCTCGTTCGTGTTCATTGAAGTTTCTGTCTTGGAAGACCTTGTTTCTGGTGGCCATCACATCTGTTTGGATGAGTATCAGAGTTACAAGCACTGTCTATCAACCCCCCTTATTTGATTTTCCACAAAGATAGAGCATCTCTTCGCACAAATCCATCCTTTGTCCCTAAAGTGTGCTCTCATAATAACTTGAACCAAACTATAGAGCTGTTGGTGTTCTTTCCTAATCATTCCAATGCAGCAGAATACAGAATGTTCTTCGTGTTTCACTGTTGCAGTCATCACATTTGTGTTATCTGCTTGCAGTAGCCCTCAGTCGGCTTGGTTATCAAAGTCTTGGGTCCTGCATCAGTTGCTGTCTCATCTTCCATGATGTCAGGTCTTCGGGGGTATAAAGCATGCAGCCGACGCCATTACATCAGTCTTTCTTGCCGTGCGGTGCCAGAAGCAGTTCGCAAGTGCCGGTCGGCCGACTCCTGAAATTTTCATTTTCAAGTTTCAGAACCGAAGTCTTCAACTAAAGCTAAGTACCCGCTAGAAACTTTTTCTTGCTCCTTACCGATGTCAGTAAAAATTAATAATTGCATTTCTTGTGGAAAGCAAATACCTCATAAAGATTTTCATTCGTACTGTATTCCTTGAATAGGCCCTGACCACAACGTACCTCGCTGTCGGTTTTGTGCCTTATTTAACCAACGAACTATCCATCATTGGTATACTTACGCTTCTAAATATTTCGGTTTTCAATTCATTTATCCAGATATTTCGTCGGTAAGCCATCCAACTACCGGCATTCCGAAAAAATGCAAAGATCGACAGTGACAGGCCGCCTAGCTCCAAAGCTGCCGATGCTTCTCCTAAGCCAGTCGCCAGTTCGCCGGTACTCAGTGAGGCGCTTTCACAGCCCCTTATGCCCGCTACTTCTGATTCGTAGGCCTCTACTGAGACCCATTCAGAGTCTGGTATGCCACGAGATGCTTCAGCTGTGGAACCTGCGGCTGTCTCTACCTTGGTTGGGTCCGGAGCCGCTGTGCAGTCACCGGCTTCTGAGGGTGTATTCAGGCCTACAGATTTGCATATTAAACCAATGCCACCTACTTTAAGGCCTAAAGCTCAAACCATGTCTCGAAAACCGACGCCCAGGCCGCATGCTCAGGCCTCTGTGCCTAAACAACAAATGATAAGAATGGCTGAAGACCTAATAACTTTAATCCGGGGAAGCCAACCATCCCCTTCTAAGCGACCTAGGACTGAATTTGCTTATGTATCTTCTGACCAGGATTCTGAAATTTCTGTTTCTTCTGATGACCTGGATTTACCCTTATCTGCTTATATGAGGATTTGGATGCAGAGGACTCTATTCCCTCTGCATCCCCTCCAGAGGATTTCTCTTTTGGTGAAACTTTGCATACTCTTAGGGAGCATTTCCAAAAAAGAGGCTTAGGGACTTCTTACTCCTGCCCTCAACACAGGCCTTTAGCTATCCCTCCTGTACTAGACATTGTTGATGATGCCTTTTCAGAATCTAGTGTGGCCCCTGATTCTTTGCCTCCTGCTCCCATCTATCTACGTGATAGATATTACAAGGTTCCTGATTCTCACAAGTTCCTTTTTAAAAATCCTACTGTGGATCCTGAAACTGTTTCACTGGGACCAAAGGGCATTAAGGCTACTACTGCCAAAAATCCTACCCCTTCTGATAGAGACTCCAGGGCGCTGGATAGATGGGGTAAGAAGGTTTACAGTTCTGCAACCTTGGCCATTAGGGCTTTAAACTGTCAGTTTCATATGTTAAAGTATCAGCAACATATTATTGGATTGCTTAAACAGAAAATAATGTTGATTCCTGACTGTGCTGAAAATAAAGATTTACAGGATTTAATGCATTCTGCTGAACAGGTTGGAAAACATACTTTGCATTGTGGGTTTAATTCATTAGAGGCCTCTTGCAGGGCTGCTGTCGCTGGGTCTGTACTTAGAAGGCATGCTTGGCTTAAGGAACAATCTTTGCCAGATCATGTTAAAGCTAAATTGTTGGATGCTCCCGTAAATCAGGACCGCCTGTTTGCAAAAAAGCAGAAGTTCTTAAAAAGATGGAGGAAAAAGCTAAATCTATGCAAACTGTTAAAGATTTCCTACAAGTTCAGCCTCCAAGATTTAGTAGGCATTGGCCCTCTAAGAATTGGTCCTTTCCTGCCTCTTCCAGGCCTTCCCAACCCAAACCCAGAACCAGCAGAAGCCCCAGGTTTCAGTCCCAGGGTACGCACAAGACTAAGCAGTGGGGGGGGGTGTCCGGTCCAAATCAGGGAGTAGTAAGACTCCCCCCTATGGAAAGCTGTCTCAATGACTTGACTTTAAAACTTCCAAACACTTCTCAACTGATTGCTCCTTTAGGGGGGAAGATTGCTCTGTAGGCCAAAAACTGGGAACTCATTACCCAGGACAAATGGGTTTTAAATATAGTTTCCCAAGGATACAGATTTCACTTCCACACATTACCATCCCCAAATGGTTGGCCAGATCTACCCCCAAATCAATGGGCAGAGACTCAAAAGCAAGTACTCTCTCTCTTAAGCATAAAGGCTATTCAAACTGTACCAGAAGAGGAAAAAGGACAAGGTTTTTATTCAAGACTTTTCCTTGTACCCAGAAAAGACAATTTATGGCGTCCTATCCTGGACCTTTCTACCTTAAACACTTTTTTGATGATTCCAAAATTCAAGATGCTAACTCTTCACCTGCTACTTCCTATGCTAGGCAAAGATGCCTGGTTGGCAACACTGGATTTAAAGGAAGCCTACCTGCACTTCCAATCAGGGAATCTTGCAGAAGATACCTACGCTTCAAAGCAGGCTACATGAACTATCAGTTCTCTGCACTGCCCTTTGGCTTATCTACTGCACCCAGGGTATTCACAAAGTGCCTAGTGTCTGTCATTGCTTTTTGCAGGCAAAGAAAAATTCAAATATACCCATACCTGGACGATTGTCTAATTCAGGCAGAAAGCCAGGACTTTTGAATTATCTGGCATTTGTACAAAAGGTGCTAACTTGTCTGGGGTACACCATAAACGAAACAAAGTCACATCTGGTACCCTGTCAACAAATTGTATTCCTGAGAGCAAGCTTGAACACAACTTCCCAGATGGCTTTCCTCATGCCAGAGAAATAAATTCATTTGACAACTTCAAACAAGTGGCCACAAAGAACCTGCTATCTGCAAGGCAAATGCTGCAAGCCTTGAGATTCATGGCCTCCTGCATTCTACTAATTCCATATGCAAGACTGCATATGAAGAAACTACAGTGGTATCTAAAAAGCCTATGGTGTCAACATTCTCAGGATCTAGAAGCAATGATTCCTGTCATACTTTGCCTACGGCTAGAATTCCTTTGGTGGGCAGAGGCCTGCCATCAAAACAAGGGGCTGCCATTCACTCTACCCCCTGCCGCCCAAACCCTAACAACAAACACATCAGACTATGCATGGGGGGGCTCACTTGGCAGGGAAATGCATTCAGGGCAAATGGAACTAAAGTCAAATGCACCTGCATATCATTCAAAAAGAAATGATAGCTGTACAGAAAGCTCTGACAGCCTTCAAGGACCACATTCTTCCAGGACAATTATTGGTAAAGACGGACAACACCACTGTTATGTTGTACATAAACAAGCAGCGGGGAACCCACTCATACCCTCTCTGCAGACCAGCTATGTCTCTGTGGAACACAGCCTTGAGCTACCAAGTGCCACCTACAGGCTCAATTCCTGCCCGGAAACCTAAACACACTGGCAGACGATCTAAGCAGAAATCTCATGGACACACACAAGTGGAAACTGGAACCAAAGATATTCAGCATGTTGATAAACAGATGGGGGAGCCCACATATAGACCTGTTTGCCTCCCCCCAGAACTACCAGTTGGACAAATTCTGCACAAGGACTCCCCACAAACGAGCTTGGAAAGTGGATTCCCTGTCCTTAACCTGGAAAAATCTATCAAGTTATGCCTTTCCTACTCTGCCTCTTCTCATCAAGGTGTACTACTAAAGATCAAACAGGACAAACCAAGGATGATACTGATTGCACCAGACTGGCCACGTCAACACTGGTACCCCCTCTTGCACAGTGTGTCACTGCTGGATCCATGGCACCTGCTCCAGATCCCTACCCTGCTGTCCCAGTGGGAGGGCCAGATTCTGCACCCTCTTCTTCAAACCCTCAACCTGGCAGCCTGGCTAATTACCTGAGCTCTCAGTTACCAGCCCTCAGTAAACAAGTGTTGGATGTCATTGTAGAGGCAAGGAGGCCTAGTACCAGAAAATCTTATGCTGAAAAAATGGAAAAGATTCTGTTCCTGGAACCAAGCTCAGTGGATGGGGCACAGCAGCGCCCAGTTTACCTCAGATTCTTCAATACTTAACTGAGATGCTTCACAAGGCTCTTTCCTTTTCCTCCATCAAAAATTCATGCCTCAGCCATTTCAGCTCATTACAACACAGTACCACCCTATTCTCTCTTCCACTGCTCAAGCAGTTCCTCAGAGGGACCAAGAACTTAAGACCACCTAGGAGAGCCCCAACTCCAGCCTAGGACCTTAACTTTGCTTTGGAAAAACTCTCTGTCTCCTTTTGAGCTAGCTGCAAGTGCTGAGTTGAAATTCCTTTCTTGGAAAGCAGCCTTCCTTTTAGCCATCTCTTCAGCAAGAAGAGTGTCTGAATTACAGGCTCTTATGGCAGTGGAGCCTTTCATCATCTTTCATGTGGATAGGGTGTCCCTCAGGACCAGTCCCTCCTTCATGCCCAAGGTAGTATCCATTGTGGCTCTTAATCTATTCATTCATTTGCCAACCTTCTTCTCTAACCCACAGAACAAAGGGGAACGTATACTGCACTCCTTAGACATGCACAGACAACTTAGATATTACTTGGATAGGACTAAACCTCTCAGGAAATCTGAGCAGCTGTTGGTGGCATTTGCTGCAGGGGCAGAGGGGAAGGCCATTTCAAAGCAAACCATTTCTAAATGGATAGGCCACTGCATTTATTTCTGCTATAAGCACCATGGAAAACATATCCCACAGGGGATACGACCACATGCTACCAGGACTGCATCTACTTCTACAGCCTTTCTCAGAGGTGTCCCTACCAGGGGCATCCTAGAAGCTGCTACCTGGAGTTCTGTACATACTTTCACCAAGCATTACCATTTGCCAATTTTCTCTAACTCCAGGGCTGGTTTTGGTACTGCAGTCTTGCAGGGCCTTATAGCTGGTCCTAATGCTATTTAAATTCCTGCTCCCATCCTTAGCTTTGGGAATCTACCCAAATGTGATGACTGCAACAGTGAAATACAAAGAACATAGTACAGTTGTGTACACTTACCATAAATATAGATCTTTGAGTGTATTCACTGTTGCAGTCCTGGTTACCCTCCCTCCAGCCCCCTATCTTTTTTTGGCTATGCCTCTATTCCTTTTTCAACTATGCTTAAAAGCGTTTTGGTATATTTGTTGAGGTATAACCTTGTGTGTGTATGTGTGTGTGTGTATATATATATATATATATATAATGTGTGTATTTAATTGCTTCCCATTAGGGGGGCACCTGACATCTGGGGCAAGAAAAACTGATGTAATGGCATCAGCTGCATGCTTTATACTCCTGATGACCTGACGTCATGGAAGATGAGACAGCAACCGATGCATGACCCAAAACTTTGATAATCAGGCCGACTGAGGGCTATTGCAAGCAGATAACCCAAATGTGATGACTGCAACAGTGAATACACTCGAACATCTACATTTATGCTAAGTGTACACAACTGTACTTTTCATCAGTTGGATATTCACAGACAATTACGGTTCTATCTACACAGGACTAAGGAATTCAGACCAATTGTTTGTATCCTTCTCCGACTCCAAATTAGGTGTCACAGTTTCCAAGGTGACCCTTCTAATTTGTATTTAGAGTTGTATCTCCTTCATTTATTCTTCTGATGGAAAGCCTTTACCATTCAAGATTAAGGCTCATTCTACACAATCCCAGTCTACTTCTGCAGCCTTTCAAGCCAGGGTTCCAATTGATAATATTTGTGCAGCAGCAACCTGGGCTACCCCTCACACCTTTATTACTCATTACAAATTGGATTTGACCTCTAGGGGTAGAGCCACCTTTGGTTCCACGGTACTCAGGAGTATTTTTCCGTGAGCCACCCAAGAATAAGGTGATAGGGATGCTGTCCCATGTGTAAGAATGAAGGCGAGATAGGACTACAGAACATAAAGAAGTTATGTACTCACCATAACGTTCCATGTTTGTGGTCTATCTCGCCCTTCATTCTTACGAACCCACCCTCCTACCCCTGTCCTGGAAGGATCTGGAGACAGAAAATATTTCCATAATAGGTGGAGACCTTTCATTATTGTTCTTTCTGGATAGCTTTCGTTCTGTCTTTCTGTAGTTTAGCAGCAAACAAGATCTGGGGATTATACTGGTGCACCATGGGATACATACCTAGCCACAAGCCAACTTAGAAGACTTTGAGCTTTGTAATAGGCCAAGTTGAAGCCGAGGATCAGCTCCGAGTCCATGTGTAAGAATGAAGGGCGAGATGGACTACAAACATGGAACATTATGGTGAGTACATAACTTATTTTTTACATGATAGGTAGATGTATGCTTTTCCTGCAGACTAGATAGCAGAAATCTTCTGTGCAGCCATAACAATTGTAATGTCAAGGGCTTAACAGGTAGTACACTTACTTTTGGTGCATGAAGATAAAAAGGCTGTGGGTTCTATTCCTACACCAGGTACTTAGATTTATTTCCCAAAAGCAGTCCTGAGAATACAGATGTTTGGATGAAATGTTAAACTGACATTTCCATCTGTCTGAGTTAGTGGTAACTTGAATGGATATAAAAGATCACACAATAACTAACAAAACCAAGAGTAGGGGAAGTTCCCCTGTGCTCTGGCCAAATTTCCTGTAGTCAGTATAAATACCACAGTGAATAGTATTGTCTCCTCACAGGAAGAGTTTCCCCGGTTCTATTATTTGTTGGGGTACCTACTGAGTGAAGTCTGCATGTCTTCCCTGTGTTCACATGGTTTTCCTTCTGTTTCCTTCCACATTCCTAAAATATGTAGTAAGTGGATTGGACATTCTAAATTGCACATAGATTTGGGTGCATGGTGTGGATGAACTACCACGGCAGGGCTAGCACCTGGCGGTGTAATCCTTGGCTCTAGATGACTGTCACTATTGAAGTTGACACCCTGACCCCATGGGAAAAAGGGGTTGTGAATGGATGGAGTATGAATACCACCTTGGGTCTCCCCTGGAAATGGATACCAGCTTAGTGGGACTATCCTGGTCATTGAAGAGTAAATAGTCATATGAATTTTTGAGAGAGTGATGTACAGTGGTTATGAATATTCATGAAACTACTTGAGTTAAATGATCTGAATAACTGAGTTTGATATTCCCTTTCTGCTATCAGAAGTTCTGTGGAAATTTCAAAATAAGATCAGAATATTGTTTCTGTTTGTTGATGCAATGCGCAGTCATGTTTTGCATTTATATGTATTATACATGATATTTTGTTTGCCTCACTACATTATAAAAATAAATATTGCCTGCTTAGCTTGTCACTTACAAAATAACAGTGTGATGCTATTACTGTGTTTTTTTAACCACAAATCTCCTATTTTAGTCTGCCCTTCAGGCCATCAACAGTGCCAACATAGAAATTAAGAACATCCTGGAATTCTACAAGCAGTGGAAGGAGATGGGCTGAGAGTAGAAAAACAGGTGTATGCGTATCTCTCTCGCTCTGCAGTAACGTATAGCGTCTGGCAGAAGTTTTTAATCAAGTAACACTTGAATCCACCATGAAGAAAACAAAAATAATAATCTACACATCCTGAAGAAAGGACATGTCAGTCCCAAGTGCAACCGTGTAGGGAAGAAAAATGTGAAGACCCCCAAAAAGTCATTTTTTTGTTCTTTATCTCTTTTCCCTTGAACAATGTTACATGCATTTTGGACTGATTCATTTGTTATTGTCTGATGGCAGAGTTTTGCACGGAAGTGATTCTCTCTGGACAGGATGTGGCAGCAAATTCTGTGTGTAACATCTAAGACAAGATCAGAAGTTACATTTACTCAATTCTTTGCATTGGGTTTTCCATCACCACAGAGATGTTTCACAGTTCCAGAGCTGACTGTCCATCAGTCATTCAGATGAGTTCTCTGTTAAGCATTGTAGGGATGTTATTATCTGTTTGCTGTCTTTTTGTTTACGGGAGGTGGTAAAAGGCTCATAAGAGCATTGATGACCCTGCATAGGGCATATAATGCATCAGAATGCCAGTACAGTCCTTTTTCCTCTCTACAGTGGGTTTTTGCAGATTTTGTTACTGCAGTAAGTATGCTGCATGCCCCTTTTGCTTTTTGTACCACAGAGATTACTAGAACTGGGATAGTAGTGATCAAGTTATCTGTCCTCTGCTTCCCATTCCATGTAGTTCATAATCTCAGCTGAAGGATCTCAGGGGCTTGCCTAAGAAATAGATCAGGGTTAAACTGCTTCCCCTAGCATTCCTTGTCATCCCATAAGTAGGCTGGTGGCCCATGAGTAAGCAGGAGGCAGATAGGGCTCATTGTTTTGTAAGTTGGGTATTGATAATGCTTTGTTTCCCAAATATTTGAGTTACTGTTTACTGTACACCTGTGTTTGAATTACCATTGCATGTCAGAATGAGTTTTCTGAAGAAAAAAAAAACAGACTACTCTGACCCTCAAAATCCAGTACAGAAAACCCCATGAGGAAAGAGGATGGGTTTAGTCTGTGAGGGACTGACAGTAGTGACAGAAATCAGGTTGGAAAGGTTCACTGTGATTTTCTTTGCATGTTTAGGTCTGAAATCTCTGTGACTGGTTCACAAAGCTGGCATGAATCATCTTGGCAATGTGAGCTTCTTCAGTATTCTGCCAGTTAAACAACGTGATGAATACAGTAACATCCTTGAAATGGACTGTTAGAACCACCTACATCTTCAGCACCAGTCTTGTGGTTGGAGTGTTTTGTGAAAGTTGGCATTGCAGTGTCAATCCCTCCGAAAAATGGCTCTGTGAATGACCTTGAGCAGTTCTCTTAACCTGCCTCTTGACTCCCAGCTTTACTCAATGTTGAACGTAAGACTGCACTGGAAAGAATAACTTATGCCTCATTTGCATTGTCCTGATAAAATAAAGTAGTAAATGTTACATAAATGGTTTTGCTCTTTAATGAGTGCAGTTTAATACTGAAGTCTTTTAGACAGAGAATTATGCTCTGAAAAGGAGAGTATAAAAACTTGAAAAGGGTCTTAAATGTGCAAGTCATGTTTGCATTAAGTGCATTTTTTTTCTTTTTTGATAAGCTATTGTGTTACAGACAAAACAGCAGAAAGATTGCACTGCTTCTTTTATAGCATACATTCTGTCACTTCAGGTTTTTTGGCATTGCTCCAAACACTGCTGATTTGCCTTTATAGTTGTGAAACGCCCTAGTATGTCCTCATTCCCAACTTGTGTTACTGTCATGTGCTAGCATGATTTTCAGTTTTTAACTCGCTTGTTTTTGCTGTTTGAAGCTTCATCATTGCTCTGCATGTTCTTTGTTCATTTATAGCAAATTTTTTTATTGGAGTGATTGTACTGATTTTCCACCATCTCCTGTCTTATTTAGAGGTCCAGATAACAATCTAAAGGAGCAATACATGCTCTGTCTGTTCCAAATGCAGCAATAGTTTATTGAGACTCCTGTTTCTCACTTCTTTCAGTGTTTGCTTACATTACTAAAATTAGTGGTGGATAGTGTGTCAGATTAAATTGCATGCATTACCAGAATTTCACAAAACTTGCAAAAACATCAAATTCTTTATTTAAAAAATGACCAGTACCATTGCATAGAGGGATAAAGCCCTTACTGTGGAGCAGATGACCCAGGATCCGTTACTGGCTCAATGGTCTGTAGTGCTGGCAAAGGGGGAAAACAGGGGCATGTACTTAAGGCATACTATCATGGTTCATGTTCCCTGCTGGGAACCAGGAAGCAACCGTGAGATGCATATTGAGGGTAGGCAGGGCATCCTGCTGATGTCAGCCCTTTGCAGGAGTGGTGGTCAGCACTGATGTCCTTTGTATATCCTACCTCCATGGTGTTACCAGGTAAGTGCAGAGACAGGAAAAAATTCCCTAGAAAGCAGCATGATGCACCATGATGCCTCGATTTCATTGGCCCCAAGCTGGGGAAATATAAGAGAGCTAGACCGAAACAGCAGTTGAGGAGAAGCCTTGGGAAGCAGCTGATAGTCATCTGCTTAGAAGACTAAAATTAGCCCCCCCCCCCAAAAAAAAAAATGTATTTAAAAATGTTTAAAGTCTGGGGGGATATTTAAAACCATTTCTTGAACAGGCATTTGATTTAGCTTGTTAGTCTGCATCGGGTTTAATCGATCGTCTGGTTCCCTTAAAGTAGGAGATGGATCCTTTAATTTAATTAAGTCCTTACACACAAAAAAGTAGTTAAAGTTCTCTTTAAAGACATTGTGATCATTACTTCTGTAGATGTCCTAAGTATGTTCCTGTCTTCTTTTAGTATGAGATTTTTTCATTTAAAAGCTGCTGTGCATGTTGCACTGAGATAAGTAGCCCAGCAGGCCAAAAAAATAATGGCAAGAAAATATTGTCAAACCAGAATATGGGTTAACTGTATTTTTTTAAATTATATATTCTTTTATTGAAAATGTTTACATAGTCACACATTTTCTTTAACAGCATTAATAGGGTTACCACCTGTCCCACTTTGCGAGGGACAGTCCCTCTTTGGGCAGTTGTGTCCTGACCAAAAATATTAAAAATGGCAAATGTCCTGAGATTGTAGGACATAATTATGTCCCATATTTTATGTAATAGTTGCATAAAATAGTTATTTCTGTATCTAAAATACCTAAATGTTACAAGAAACAGAATAAGCAACTAAACTGCTACAAGAATAAGCTTTTATTTAGGCAATAAAGTAAAGTTCTATCCTTTGTACTGACCGTGGGTATGCGTCGGCCTATAAAATCTGATGTGTGTCCTGAAAATGTCCCACTTTGGCCATTTGAAAAGGTGGCAACACTACATTAATATTGTGATGTACATGTTAAGATAAAGAAAATTTATTTATATTCTGTTTACGTTGTATGCGTTAATATCTATCTTAATGTCTGCCATATTCTGGATTCTTATTCTTCTGTAATACCTCTCTGTACTGTTTATATATTGACTTTGCATTTCTTCTAATAATTCTCATTTCTGCACATGATGTATCTCCAGTATTTCTTAATTTTTTAATTTCTCCAAATATTTTGGGTTTCTAATATCATGACGGGAATGGACCCCATTCCTAAGTCAAAGTACGATTAAAGTTTGATGTCAGCCAGTAGTGCTCTTTGCAGCACCCGCAATGTGGCCAGTAATAATGACTCCTGCAATTCGTACGGAATTACATGTATTGATAACATATCTAAATATGATTGTAGACTCTTTTTTTAAAAGACCTGTTGCTCCTACTACTATTGGAACTATCTAGGTGTCTTTCTTCCACATGGTTTCTGCCTACAAATCCTGATATTTTATGACTTTGTGTGTCTGTATGCAGGACGCTGTAGTCACTGGGTGTGGCGATTTCAATGATCAGTGCTACTTTTGTCTTCTTTTCCTGGACCACTATATCTGGATTTCTAGCATCTATCTTTTGAACTGTTAGTACTGGAAGAGCCCATGTGATGTAAACGTCATCATTTTCTGTGATGGTTTGTGGCTCATATTTCCAGTATTTTTCAGTCACGTCAGTACCACAATGTTTGCACAGTGCAACAGTCTTGCCACATTATTATACCTTTCAGTATACAGTCCTCCTGCCATTAGCATGTTGCATCCAGCGATGAGGTGTGTTAACTGTTTCCAATTCTGTTTTACAAAACCTACATTTGTCTTTTTCACATGTTCAATGGACTTTGTAAACCAACGTGTATGTAGCCCACTATCTTGTACCGCTAATATTAACCTTTCATCTCTTGGTTTAAATTCACCTTTCCTTAACCATTCCTGCATTCATTCCTGATCAGCAGGAGTTTTTTCCAGAAGTTTTCTATACTTGCAACTATATTTATGCTTTTTCCATATTTCTTGACTTCTCATCTGGTCCTTCACCTTATATTTTTTCTTTTGTTTTGTTTGGCACATTCATTTGCTGCATGATTTTTATCTACTTGTGATTTAATTTCTGTTCCTGCTTGATGCTGATATGCTTCTGCTAGCCATAAGCAGGGAAGTCATCTTAGATTTATTCTCCTCATGTTTCAAAACTTTCACTACATTTAGGTATTGTGAGGTCAGCAGATATGTGTGGAGTCCCACAATTGCAGATCTATGCATGTAATCAATTTCAAGGAGGCCCATCCCTCCTTCAGAATGGGTAACATTCATGTTCCATTAATGCTGTTTTGTGTATATTCGAAAGTTGTTTACTGCTGTTAAGCTTTACACTGTTTAATAACAGATGGCTAAAATAGTTCTGTCAATTTCCTGCCTTTTGTCCATCCAAAGTTTCCTTTTTATTTGATTTATAAAAATGGGTGAAAATATTTCAATGTGGGTGAACAGTGCTTCCAACAGTATGTATCATCTTGCATTGTTTGCAGCTAAAGCATTTAATCATGTATTTAAAAGTTTATCTAAGTATTTTTTTATTACTATGTTGCTTAACTAATTTTGTAAGACATTTATTTTGGGCAAGTTGAGGGCCAAAAAAAAAATTGCTCTTGTACTTGAAGACCGAAAATAAAATGTAGCATAGCAAATGGCTTGCTACAATCTTATAAATACCTGAAGCACAAAAGCACTTCAGCCCTGACTGCAGTTGCGCAATCAGTATTAATTTCTGAATGCTGGTAGTGCAATACTAACTGTTCGGCATCAACGGATCATGCCCCTTAACACTTTGTGCCCAGGGTGGCCACCCCTTTTGTCCCACCCTAGCAGTGCCTCTGTCGGTATTTATACTGACAGGGACATTTGGCCAGGATAGTGAGGAAGTTACTCTTTTTCTGTCAGTGTTGGATACTTTTACATCCACCTGAGCTGTCACCAATAGAGGCAGATGGGGCCACAGTTGAACATCTCATCTGAGGAGGACAACTTGGGAATGCAGGAATTCCTCCCACCTTTATGCTGCACTACAATGTCAGTATTGGAAGTAAAATGAATATAAGCATTTGGTGTGGGAACAGAACCACAAAAGCCTTCTGAATGTCCCACATCAAAGTCAGGTGGCGTGGTTCCTGTTCAGCCACTGACATGTAATAGAATGTACAAACCAACTGGGCCATGCAGCCATTTATGCCTTGCCAGTACCCACTCAGATCTTACCTCCTTTTTCAAGGAGTGTTAGGCCAGTCATACCTGGGATGAATTTATGAATACTCATCCAGTTGTCTAATTCCTTAAAGGAAGAGGATGTTTCCCATTGATTTGAAAAGGAAGATCTGGAGTAGGGACTTCATTTGTCAGCAACCTGTGGGTCTTGGATCCGATATCGGATCTGAGCCGGCAACTATTTATACAGCTATGGATCCGAGATCCTAGCTCCTCCCCTCACCCATAAGCCCCTGCCAACCCCAGTTGACCTCAGATCTAGTTTGCCGCTCTTAGAAGAGACAGCTGGATTTCAGAGCTCCTGGCGACTTTCAGATAAGTTTTAAGAAAAACTTGTTAAAATAGAAAATCTTTCTTTTCTTAAATAGTGTGTGTTTAGGATCCCCTTTTGTTAATTTTATTCTTTTTTAGTGTATTTCCTCCCCTTGCTGTTCATAGTGTGTGTGTGTGTTGCTTGTGTTTTTGGTGCCTGGTGTGTTTGTGTAGTTATTTCTTTTCTTGAAAAATGTCGGAGGCCCCAAAGCCCATTTTTTCTAAGTGCACCGATTCTGGCCATAAGCTTTTACCGGCGGATGGCCACACTCGGTGTGTTCGATGCCTTGGGGTTGAACACCTGTCCTCAGGATGCACGATTTGTGCAGGGTTCAACCCCAGGGCACTGAAAGAGTGGAGGTCGAAGTTGGTCCTGGCAGGACTTTTGCCCCCGGAGTCGGCTTCGGCCTCCGCTACTCCCGTGGCACCTCCCCAGCCTGTGGTGGTGGCCACTCCTGCCCCCTTCCTCCAGCCGGGATTCAAACTCCCACTAAAGTGCCAGAGGATAGGGAGGCCAGGAGGGAGAAACGGAGGGAGAAGCACCACAAGCGGCGGGCCGAGGTCTCTGCTTCGGCCCCCCCAGCTAAGTGGGCTTCTCCCTCCACGGCTTCCAGGTCTTCTCCTCCTCAGCTCCGATCACCTTGCTTCTCCCCGGGACCGGAGGAGGAGGAGGCCCGATCTCTGTCGAGGTCATTGAGGCGGCACTCCAGGCCTGCCTCGGTGGCCTCGTCGAGATCCACCTACAGCCTGTCTGATGCAGACTTGGACCAGATGATGAGAAGGTTCATCCAGGCCCAGCTGCAGATGGGAGTGCTCCAGCCTCCCCCCTCCCCCTTCGGGAGGGAGCTCGACACCCTTTTTTGCTCCGATAGCTCCTTCTCCGACCCGCTTTCAGGGTTCGGAGCGCTTGGAGCCGGGCAGCGTTGGAGCTGGGGGTGAGTCGGCGCCGACAGTACTGGGTACTTCGGATCCGACCCTACCCTCGAGTCTGTCGGTTCCATCGTCGGATCCGACCTCTCGGAGCCGTGGCCCGAGCTTCGGATCCGAGGGATTCAGTGTGCCTTCGGCTCCGTCCAGGTTGGAGCACACTGGTCCCTCGGATCCGACGGTCACGGCGTCTGTTCCGATCCCTTCATCGGATCCGAGTGGGAGTCAGTTCTCTGAGCCCAGGGAGAGCAGCTCCCCCTCGGCCTTAGATGTAGTGGAGAGGGCTCTGTCGAGAACATCCAGACCCCCGGCCCTTGTCTCGGCTCTGCCCTGCACTCCCTCTCTGCTGGGTCAGGCGTCCATCACCCGGCCACAGGGACAGCCTGCTTCGATGTCCCAGGTTGTTCCTTTGGAATAGGACATTGCTGGCGAGACCTCCTCGGACAGCCCCCCCGAGGAAGTGCCTCACAAGCATAAGTGCAAGAGGAGGCACGTGGACTCCCCCAAGTCCTTAACAGAGGACACGGACTTGGATGAAGGGGAAGGCTCCCCAAGATCACCCCCTGAGGATGTCTCCTTTGGAGACATCATGGAAATGCTCGGGGGGGTGGTCTGCCCCCAAGGCTTCCTCTGACGAGTCCGTGTTCCTGGAGGCATTCGAAGCAGGCCCGTCTACCTCTTGGGTGTCCCCTCCGGCCGACCCCCTGGTGGTCCTTGTGACCACCAGGGCGTGGAAGGAGCCGGACACTGTGGAGCCTATTCCCAAGCGCCCGGATAGGATTTTGAGCCCCCCCCGCAGACCGGCCCTACTTTAGCAAGGGTCCCCCTGTAGATGCCATGTTGATGGCGGCAGCCACTAAGAGGGAACTAGCTCAGGAGAGCCCCTCGGTCCATCCTCCGAGCAAGGAGTCTCGCTTGATGGATCGCCTTGGGAAGCGGGTATTCAGTTCAGCGACCTTCTCAGTAAGGTCTCTGAACTACATGGCACATGTCAGCAGGATGCAGCACGATCTTATTAAAGAATACGCTGCCCCCCCCCCGGAGTCCATGTCGGCGGAGGGCAAGCAATTGTACTCCACTCGTATGGCCACTCTGAGATCTGTTTCTAATACCTCTATGTGGCTGTTGTCTCACGCAACTGAGGGAGCCGCTAGAGCTAGCGGAGCAGGCCTAGTTATAAGACGCCAGGCCTGGCTCTGACATTGTGACTTCGCAGAGCACTTTAAGGCGTCCTTTGCGAATGCCCCCTTTGATGGTTCTGCTTTGTTTGTCAAGACTGTTCAAGAGACACTTGTCCAGAGCAAGAAGTACGGGAAGAAGTCTGCCATCGGAGTCCGCTTCTCTGCTCCCCAGAGGTCCTTTTCCAAGAACCAAAAGGGACAGAAGAAGATGTGGTTCCGGAAATCGCAACATTCCCAACCTGCTCCGGACAACCAGTCCTTCCGTGGCAGAGGAGGATAGGGAGGACGCCGCCCTAGAGGCAGAGGGGCACCGAGAAATTTTGGGTCCAGAGAATCCTTCTCTGATCGGCCCATGCAACAGCCCTGAAGGGTTGCCCGACTGCTCCACTCTGGATGCAGTCGGGGGGCGCTTCTCGAGGCATCTGGCGGCATGGGAGTGCATTACGTCAGACCGCTGGGTGCTTCGGATTATATCCAGAGGTTACAAAATCCCTATGCTTCATATTCCCAGACTCGAGCCTCCCCGATGTACCACCCGATCAGAGGGAGGCTGCAGCCGCGGAAATCCAGCAGCTGCTAGAAAAAAGGGCCATCCAACTCGTCCCCCCAGAAGACCAGCTCGGATTAGGGTTTTACTCCAGGTTCTTTCTGGTGCCAAAAAAGACGGGGGACCTGAGACCAATTCTAGACCTCTCCCTCTTGAACCTGTCGGTAACCAAGGAGAAATTCCGAATGGTCACTCTTCAATCCATTCTCCCCCTGTTGCAGGAGAACGACTGGATGTGCTCAATAGACCTCAAGGATGCGTACTACCACATCTTAATGGACAGACAATCCAGGAGGTTTCTCCACTTCCAGCTGGGAGCCAGCCACTATCAGTTCAGGGTCCTTCCCTTTGGCCTCACCACAGCCCCCAGGGTGTTCACCAAAGTTTTAGCAGTGATAGTGGCCCACCTGAGACTTCAGGGAATGCAGGTCTTCCCGTACCTGGACGACTGGCTCCTGACCGCCCCAACAAGGCATATACTCTGCTCAGCAGGAGATTTTTTTTCTTCGCCTAGCCCCCCAGTTAGGCATCACGATCAGTATGGACAAATCCTCCCTTGCTCTGACGCAAGTGATAGACTTCATAGGGGCCAGGTTAGATACAAGAAGTCTATGAGCCTACCTCACTTCGGAACGACTACAGAATCTCAGTTTACATGTGTGGGCCATCCTCCAATCAGAAGCTCCACCCGCGGAATTGGTCCTGAGGGCACTGGGCTCTATGGCAGTGGCAATTACACTCCTGCCGTGCGCTCGCCTAAACATGAGGGTACTACAGTGGACCCTTCAAGTACAATGGTCCTTCCAGCTTCTTCCTCTCAATCACCCTGTCTCCGTCAGCAAGGCTTGCAGGAGGGCCCTGTTATGGTGGCTTCATTCCCCAGACCTCCATACAGGTCGCCCCTTCTGCGCTCCACCTCCCCTCATCACGGTGACCACGGACGCTTCTCGCCTCGGGTGGGGGTGGCATTGCTCAGGCAGAACAGTCCAAGGCACTTGGAACGACTCCGAGACCTCCCTGCATATCAATGTTCTGGAGATGAGGGCAGTGCTGTTGGCGTTGCAAGCACTTCACAACCTTCTTCCCGTCGGAACTATTGCGATACAGACTGACAAAATGTCAGTTGTCTGGTATATAAACAAACAGGGGGGAACCAGGTCTTATCCTCTCTGCCGGGAGGCCATGAGAGTGTGGGAATGGGCGATCTCCACCAACCACTTTCTGATCACAATGCACATTCCGGGACAGTCCAACATTCTGGCAGACAAACTCATCTGCACTATTCTTTCCCCTTACGAGTGGACTCTCAACTCCCAAGTAGCGAAGCAGATTTTTGCAAAATGGGGGCAACCCTGCTGCGATCTTTTTGCCTCTCCCTCAAATACGAAATGCGACAACTTCTTCACCCTGATTCCCCCACCAGGGGAAGCCCCGAGAGACGCACTAGTGCATGCTTGGCTGCCCGGTCTACTTTATGCCTATCCTCCTCTACCCCTGATGCTAAAGATGTTACAGAAAGCCTCTCAGTTGGGGAGCAAGATGATCCTCATTGCCCCATTCTGGCCTCGACAAACTTGGTTCCATTACCTGTGGTCTCACTTGGTGTATCCTCCCTGGATTCTGGATCCCAGCCCGGATCTGATCTCCCACCCATCAGGCTTACCGACCCCAAATCTGGACAACCTGAAG
The DNA here is from genome assembly GCF_019279795.1 of Protopterus annectens. NCBI lineage: Eukaryota > Metazoa > Chordata > Ceratodontiformes > Protopteridae > Protopterus > Protopterus annectens. The sequence goes on from NC_056741.1 coordinate 317,839,461, forward strand.
CTGACTGCTTGGCTGCTCCAGTTCCACTCTTAATTAGGACTCCCGGTATCTCACCAGTCAAAGCCATCTTGGCGAGCATAAACCTTCCACCAGGAAGATTTACCACAGTAAATGGAAGCGCTTCTCCGTCTGGGCGGAACATCATAATTTGGACCCCTTCACTGCTCCGCTAACGTCCGTTTTGGATTTCCTTACCGGGCTTTTTCAGCAAGGGGCTAGCTGTTCGACAGTCAAGGTACAATTGGCAGCCATCTCCCATTACCATGTAGGACATGCGACAGGTCCTTTGATGTCAGCTAAACTATGTAAAACCTTCCTCAAGGGTACTTTTCTGCTCAGGCCCCCTATCAAAGAAGCCATACCCCCTTGGGACCTATCGCTAGTTCTTCAGGCCTTGACTGCTTCCCCCTTTGAACCAGCTGCCTCGGCTGATATTAAATACCTGTCTTGGAAAACAGCATTCCTGGTAGCCATCACTTCTGCGAAAAGAGTTTTGGAACTTCAAGCTCTTTCCGTAAAACCCCCTTACTTGGTTTTTCATCAGAATAGAGTGTACCTCAGGACCAATCCATCCTTTCTACCTAAGGTGGCCTCAGAAACCAATATCAATCAGTCCATCAATCTTCCTGTTTTCTTCTCTAATTATCAAAATAAAGGAGAATACAAACTGCATTCGTTAGATGTGCATAGGCAGCTGCGTTTCTATATTCACAGGACTGCTGGTCACAGACAATCTGATCAGCTGTTCATTTCCTTTGCCAAGTTCAATTTAGGTAAAGCCGTTTCGAAGGTCACCTTATCACACTGGATTTCCTAATGTATCCTTCTAGCTTATGAGGCTTCTGGGGGGCCCGCAACTCAAAGGGTCCGTGCACACTCCACTCGCTCCATATCTACTTCTACTGCTTTCAGATCTAGAGTCCCCTTGGATGATATTTGCTCGGCAGCCACTTGGGCCTCATCTCATACCTTTATTAACCACTACAAACTGGACGTCACTTCCAGAGGGAGAGCATCCTTTGGCTCCGCAGTGCTCCGGAACATCCTTCCATGATGGCTGCCCAAGATTCAGGTAGCTGGGGACTCTGTCCCACAGGTTGCTGACAAATGAAGTCCCTACTCCAGATTAAGAAGTTATGTACTCACCATAATGTTCCATCTGAGTAGGTGGCTTCATTTGTCTGCAACCATCCCCCCCTCCTTCCCCCTGGCCTTCAGAAGAGTTAGATGGTGGTATTATTCCTGCCTTTTCCTGTTGGGATACCTTTTCAGGTATATAGGAGGGCAAACTTGATCTGAAGTCAATTGGGGTTGGCAGGGGATTATGGGTGAGGGGAGGAGCTAGGAGCTCGGATCCATAGCTGTATAAATAGTTGCCGGCTCGGATCCGATATCGGATCCAAGACCCACAGGTTGCAGACAAATGAAGCCACCTACTCAGATGGAACGTTATGGTGAGTACATAACTTCTTATTTATTCCAAAGGAAGGGTAGTTTCTACATGACAAATATGTCTCTTCACTGTGGTTTGTTTGCTGAAGAAGGTTCAGGTTTCTGGTTCTAGTTGTTTAATAGACTGTTTGGTTTGTAGGGAAGTAAACAGTCTTGGTCTACTGGATCCATAATAGCCCAGGAAGCAAGGCACAGATCACCCCTAAGGAATCTGTAGGACACCAAATACAGGGAACAAGGCCTCCAGCCTCTCTTGATAGGCAGGTTTCTTTAGTCCCATGATTTTTTTTTTTGAGGAACCTTTAGGGTCTCTCTAACTGCTTAATATATTTAGTAAGCTACTTTACAAAGGAGCTATTGTATAATATGCCTGATCAGTGCAGATTATAAAGGGATTAGAACAACTTTGGACTTAGTGGAAATACCATTTGTGATCAGCTGTATCAAATAAAAGAATTTTTTGACCCCATTTGAAACATAGTGGTTAAAGGAGAGAGAGAGAGAGAGCTATCTGCCCATGTTTAAGATGTCTCTCAAATTTGTTTTGGGGTACAGTGTTTTCTGTACTGTAAATTGGGTGAAGGGTTTGTTTGCCAAACGCAATAATATTGCATTTTTTAACATTTAGTTTTAGCCTATTTTCAGCACACCAGCTATTAATGTATGTAAATTCACTTTGTGCTTCAGAAGGAGATTCAAGTATAATGCCCAATTTACAATTGTTTGCAAACTTGGTTAACCAGGGTTCCTGATTTTTGATTTGAAGGTCAGAGAAATGTATGCTGAATAGCAAAGATCTCAGCACAACGTTGTGGTACCCCACTGGTTTCTTTCATGCGTTCTGAGGCCAAGATTTCCATCCTCACAGTGTAAGTTCTGCCCTCAGTAAGTTTGCTGTCCATCTAATTACATTGAATCAATTTGGAATACATTTAACTTGCTGCTAATGTTGGCATGTGGCATAGTATCTAATGCGTTGGCAAGGTCAAAGTATGCTGTATGGATGGGACCGCTGTCCACAGCTTGCATTACCCTCTGATCTTATTTATTAGACAGGATCTACCCTTAACTATGGCAAGCTGCTGGGTGTCAAGTCTTTTAAGATTTTTTTTTGTCAGTTTATTAGGTCTGTTGTGACTCATTCCATTGCCTTGCAGGTGAGGCTGATAGGTCTGTAATTTCTTGGATCTGTGTTGGAGGCTGCCCTTGTGAAAGGCTTCATAATTGCTGTATGCCAAACTATGTGGGCAAAAATAGTGGATAATCTCCAGCTGAGTACTTTTAGGAGCATATCCACCAGCATGTTTAGTGCTGATGTTCTTCGTGTTTCACTGTTGCAGTCATTACATTTGGGTAGTCTGCTGGCAGGTTGCCCTCAGTCTGCCTGATTAACTAAGTTCATCTCAGCTGGGTTAGGGATTTTGATATAGAATGTTGCCAAATTGTAGTCAGACTTGATTGTTGGGAAGGGTATATCTATGGGATTATGCATTTTGCTATCACATTTGTAAGGATCAGGTCAAGAATATTTTGATATCTCATAGGCTCTTTGATTATTTAATCCAGGGAATTCTTTATTTAATCCAAGGAATTTTTGTTGAAATTGAGAAAATTTGGGGTATAGCCTACATTTGAGATATAGGACTCCTAGTTTATTGACAGGTAGTTATTATGGGCATTTTGTGTTTATGAAGGTCAACCAGTAGTGTATGTGTAAGAAAATGGACATGGTATTCGGGGCTCATGGTGGGAATGCTGTAACATGTTATGATCCAAAAGTTTGTTTTATTTATGCTGAGTTCAGTCCCTTAAGTTTGGTTTCTGAGTGTCTTGAGGTAGTGTGGTCTGTAACAAATATGGATACTCCACCGCAGTTCCCATTAGGTCTAAAGGGGTGGCTGGCGCAAAAACCCTGGTATATTGGGGAGGGTAGGGTGCTATCTGCATTCTTAAACAAGGTTTCAGTAATACATGTATGAATGTGCTCCAAATGCAAGAGTGCTAGACTTCTAAAACTAAGCCAGTGCCACATTGATATTGCCCGGTGCTTCGTTTTTTTAGGGTGGAAGTTCCACTAGCTGGACTTTGCCTAAAAAGGCACTATGGCAGCAGCAAAAGCTTTATCTAGTACAGAGAATAAGCGATGCAAGCTGTCCTTGGCAAAGATGTACAGCAGTACATCCCATGTTGGGACTTGTACTGGATTCCCCTTTAATGATACCAGTTATTGAGCAAATTGCTGCAATCAATCATCTTCCTTGTATCTTTGCATAATTCTTGGTGAGGGTAGGATTCCACTCAATACTTGAGTCTCCTGCACTTGTGACATACACGGAGAGCTCAGAAAAGTCAATTTTCATTTCTCTTAGGGTTTTGTGCAACAGTTCATTTACAGCCACTTCGACCACCGCCATGTTATAATCATATTTGTTTGTCTTTAAGATCTTGAGGGCCTTGAGACATCTTGGCACTGGAGTTGTCACCCTGTTTTTGTCCAGCTTTATGAGGGTGTAGTGTTTGTGTCTCTTATGGAATCACCATCATTTAATGATGATGTCATTAACTTACTTGTGATCATTATCATATTAAACATCCTAAGGTGTTCCATTTACGTGCTTTTAGTTGTGGTGACACTGACCATTTTTCGTCATACCTTTGGCTATAGTAACTTTAGTCGTGTTGTGGTCTGTTCTTTTCTGTCATACTTTTCCTTTGTTTGTAGAGCGTAACATTGTACTCTTCTTCTGTGGAGTAAATGAACATCCATTTCGCATCATGTTTTACTACACTGACTACTTATTGTCCAAAAGTGTTTCTTCTGTAGAAGTGAATTATTTTGTTATTGAATGTCTACTTTTCTCACTGTTCTGAATATTTGTTTCCTTTCATGATGTTCATCATGTTACCCTGCTGCAGTCATCACACTTGGGTTATCCTGTCGTCAGGCGGTCCCGCAGTCGGACGGAATTCCAAAGTCTTGGTCCGGCGTCGGTTGCTGTCGCTTCTTCCCTGACGTCAGTGCGCCAGGGGTATATATAATGCATCCAACGCCATTTTCTTCAGTCTTTCTTGCCGCGTGGTGCCCAAAGCAGAAGCAGTTCACAAATGCCGGTCGGCCGACTCCTGAGATTTTCGAAGTCAAATTTCAGATCCGAAGTCTTCAATAAAGCTAAGTACCCCGTTGGCGAAACTTTTCTTGCCTCAGACCGATGTCAGAAAAAGTTAATAATTGTATTTCTTGTGGGAAGCAAATACCTCATAAGGATTTTTGCTCTTACTGCATACCTTGCCTAGGCCCAGACCACGACGTCACTGGCTGTCGTTTTTGTGCTAGGTTTAATAAGCGTACTACAAAAAGACGCTTTGATTTCGCACAACACTATTTCGGTAGAAAATTTAACTACACAATGCCGTCGGAGCAACTGACTACCGGTGTGCACAAAAAACACAAGGATAAGGACAGGCAGCCTAGGCCCAAGCCAGACTCCGAGGCCTCGGCTGGACCGGTCTCCGGTTCACCGGTCTTCAGTGAGGCTCCGACGCAGCCCCTGACTACCACAGATTTGGAACCCGAGACCGCTTCGGAGCCTTTGGCGGAGAGCGCTAGGCCGATGCAGCCATTTTGTTCAGCCCCTACCGACGACTCTGCAGAAAGAGATGGTGCTGCAGAAACATCGGTTTCTGAAGGCATCTTCAGACCAATGACGCTTAAGACTCCTATTAAACCTAAAAAGACTGCACTTCAGTCTCCAGTTCAAGGCCCCATGCCTAAGAAACAGATGCTTAAAATGGCTGAAGATTTGATCTCTCTAATCAGGGGTTCGCAACCCCCAGCTGACTAGACAAGAGGAAGATTATGCCTCCTCTGATCAAGTGTCTATTTCCTCAGGCTCCTCTGAGGACCAGGATTACTCCTTCTCCCCTTATGAAGATTCTGATGCTGAGGATTCTATTCCCTCAGCTTCTCCTCTTGAAGACTACTCCTTTGGGGAAACTTTACACACTATGAGGGAACATTTTCACTGGGAAGGTCAGGACTACTCTGACTCAAAGAAAAGGCTCAGAGAGTTTCTTGTACTCCCCAGCACAGACATCTTGCTATCCCCCCAGTAGACATTGTGGATGATGTTTACTTAGAATCTAGTTTGAACCCAGATTCTCTGCCTCCTGCTCCAGCCAAACCAGGCAGATACTATAGAGTGCCTGATTCACACAAATTCCTTTATAAAAGTCCTGTTGCTGACCCAGAGACTATCTCCCAGGGTCCCAAAGGGGCTAAGGCTTCTATGGCAAAAAATCCTGTACCCTCTGAAAGGGACTCCAGAGCACTAGACAGGTGGGGGAAAAAGGTTTACACCTCAGCCACTCTAGCTATGAGAGCACTAAATTGCCAATTTCACATGCTAAAATATCAGTAATTTCTTATGTCTCAGCTAAAACAAAAAATGAGCACACTCCCTCAACAGTCTGAATTGAAAGAAATGCAGGATCTGTTGCATGCAGCTGAACAGGTGGGCAAACATACTTTACAATGTGGTTTTGATTCTTTGGAGGCTTCCTGCAGAGCAGCTGTCACTGGGTCTGTTATCGTGGACATGCTTGGTTAAAGGAACAAACTCTGCCTGATCATGTTAAAGCAAAGCTTCTAGATGCTCCCTTACAGCAGGATGTTCTATTTGGAGTTAAGGCAGAAGAAGTCTTAAAGAAAATGGAGGATAAGGCAAAAATCTATGCAGACAGTCAAAGATTTTCTACAGGTACAGCCCCCTCACTTCAGCAGAAATTGGCCAACTAAAAATTGGTCCTTTCCAGCTACTGACAGACCACAGAGGGGTAAATACAGACATCCAAGAGGCAGAGGACAACCACAAGCCCAGTACAAACCTCGACAATGGGGCACTGCAACACAGAAGGGAGGAGAAGACAGGCCCCAATCCACCAGAAGGCAAACTCAATGACTTGCACCTCATCTGGCCATGCAACAGTCTCTTGGTAGCTCTCTTGGGAGGAAAACTCGCACTTTTTTCAGACAACTGGCACATTGTCACAAAGGACAAATGGGTCCTAGAAGTAATTTCATGAGGATACAGATTCCATTTCTACACCTTGCCAATGAAAAGAGGAATGCCAAACCTGCCACAAAATCAATGGGCAGAGGCACAAAAACAAATTACAGCTCTCATGGATATGAGAGCCATTCAACTGGTACCTACACGAGAGCAAGGCCAAGGATTTTACTCAAGACTCTTTCTAGTCCCCAGAAAGGACAATGCCTGGAGACCAAGTCTGGACCTTTCAATTCTAAACACCTTCTTACAAGTACCCAAATTCAAGATGCTAACACTACAGCAGCTTCTTCCCATGTTGGGCAAGAAAGCATGGCTAGTAACGTTGGACCTCAAGGAGGCATACCTGCATGTCCCTATCAGACAAAGTTGCAGAAGATACCTCCATTTCATTGCAGGTTCTACCCATTACCAATTCTCTGCACTGCCCTTTGGCTTATCTACTGCGCCCAGGGTCTTCACAAAATGCCTGGCACCAGTAATTGCATACTGCAGACAAAGAAGAATTCAAATATACCCATATCTGGACGACTTATTCATTCAAGCAGAAAGCAAGGACATCCTCTTACAACATCTGGCTTTTGTAAAACATCTTCTAAGTTGCCTGGGGTACACAGTAAACGAAAAGAAATCAAAACTAGTACCCTCACAAAATATGACATTCCTGGGTGCCAGCTTGAAAACAACGGCCCAGAAGGCTTATCTGACGCCAGACAAACAACTACAACTGACTCAATATTTCAAAACAATGGCAACAAAGACCCTACTACAAGAAATATTCTGCAGGCCTTGGGCTTCATGGCATCTTGCATACTACTAATACCATTTGCAAAGCTGCATATGAGGAAATTACAGTGGCACCTAAAAAGTGTATGGTCTCAACACAGCCACAGCTTGGACACAATATCTCTCATTCCGTGCCTACAACAGGAGTTTCTATGGTGGTCACAGGCATGTCACCTCAACAAGGGTCAGCCTTTCACCTTGCCCCCAGCCAGGCAAACTATGACAACAGATGCATCGGACTACGCCTGGGGGGCACACATGGCAGGAAAGTGCGTTCAAGGCGTATGGACTGCAGATCAAAGAAATCTGCACATCAATCAAAAAGAGATGCTAGCTGTACAGAATGCTCTGACAGCCTTCAAGAACCTATTACATCCAGGACAACTTACAATAAGGACTGACAACACCACAGTCATGTGGTACATAAACAAACAAGGAGGCACACACTCCTACCCCATATGCAGACAAGCAATGACCTTGTGGAACACAGCACTGGCTTACCAAGTTCAGTTACAAGCTCAATTCCTGCCAGGAAAAAAGAACATATTGGCAGACGACCTCAGCAGAAACATCATGGATCCCCACGAGTGGAAGCTGGATCCACAAGTATTTGCAATGATAACTCAAAAATGGGGCCTTCCAGACATAGACCTATTTGCCAGCCCCCAAAACTATCAGCTAACAAAATTTTGTACAAGGACACTTCACCATCAAGCTTGGAAAGTGGATGCAGTCTCATTCAGTTGGAAAAACTTGGCAGTATATGCCTTCCCTCCATTGCCTCTCCTCACAAAGGTGCTACTGAAAATCAGAAAGGAGAGACCACGACTGATGCTCATAGCCCTAGACTGGCAACGCCAGCACTGGTACCCACTATTAAGGAATATGGCCCAAGGCCCACCTTGGATTTTGCCACAAATTGCTCATTTGCTCACACAGCAAAACAATCAGATTCTACACAGCCAGCTCAAAACCTTAAATCTGGCTGCATGGCAAATCAACTAAGCATCCAGCCAGCTCCCCTTTCACAAGCAGTTATGGAGGTTCTTCTGGAAGCTAGGAGGTCCAGCACCAGGAAGGCCTACTCGGACAAATGGAAAAGTTTTTGCGCCTGGAACCAAGCTAAAGGCCAAAACACACTTCAGCCTCACATGCCTCAGATTCTACAGTATTTAACTGAGATGTCGCACAAAGGATTTTCTTTTTCTTCCATTGAAATACATGCATCAGCTATTTCAGCCCACTACAACACGGATCCACACTTATTTTCACATCCACTTCTAAGGCAGTTCCTCAGAGGGGCAAAAAACATTAGACCCCCCAGGAGAGCACCTACACCAACATGGGACCTCAGTTTTGTTCTGGAAAAACTTATGCTACCTCCCTTTGAACCAGCTTTCTCTGCAGATCTACAGTTTCTATCATGGAAGACTGCCCTGCTGCTAGCAATAACTTCAGCTAGAAGAGTCTCAGAGCTGCAGGCACTAATGGCAGTGGAACCTTTCCTCATTTTCCATCAAGACAGAGTTTCTCTACGTACTAATCCTTCCTTCATGCCTAAGGTGGTTTCTAGTGTGGCTTTAAATCAAACCATCCACTTACCCACCTTTTTCCCAAATCCATAGAACAAAGGAGAAAGACTCCTGCATTCCTTGGACATTCACAGGCAACTTCATTACTACTTGGATAAAACTAAGGTTTTCAGAAAATCTGACCAGCTCTTTGTATCCTATGCTACAGCTTCACAAGGGAAGGCTATATCAAAACAAACAATTTCCAAATGGATAGGACATTGCATTCGTTTTTACTATACCCATCATGGAAAACCAGTTCCTGCTACCATTAGGCCCCACTCTACCAGGGCAACAGCTACATCTACAGCCTTCCTCAGGGGGGTTCCAACCAAGGAGATTTTAGAAGCTGCAACTTGGAGTTCCGTACACACCTTTACCAAACACTACCACTTCCCACTTTACTCTAAGACTAGAGCTGGCTTCGCCACTGAAGTTCTGCAGGGCCTTCTAGCCTCCTCTAACCCTGTATGAATCCTCCACCCATCCTTAGCTTTGGGATTCTATCCAAGTGTGATGACTGCAGCAGGGTAACACGATGAACATAGTACAGTTTTGTACCTACCATAAATGTAGATTTTCGAGTGTACACCCTGCTGCAGTCCAGGTTACCCCCCCTCCATCCCCTCTGATCTAACTGACTAAATCTCTACAAAACCTTCCTGATGTATTTGTTTATAGCTAGAGGGATTTTGTGTTTGTGCTAAAACTTCATAAATTGGTACTAATTACCGACCACCTTTTTGGGGGCACCTGACATCTGGGGCAAGAAAAACTGAAGAAAATGGCGTTGGATGCATTATATATACCCCTGGCGCACTGACGTCAGGGAAGAAGCGACAGCAACTGACGCTGGACCAGGACTTTGGAATTCCGGCTGACTGCGGGACCGCCTGCTGACAGGATAACCCAAGTGTGATGACTGCAGCAGGGTGTACACTCGAACATCTACATTTATGGTAGGTACAAAACTGTACTTTTTGTCTCATTTTTTTCATTGAAGTTCTTTACTTTTATGATTTGCTTAACGTCCTTTTGGTCATTTCAGTGAATTTGCCCCTTTATTCATATTCATCTTGATGTTTTGCAGATGTTCATCGTGTTACCCTGCTGCAGTCATCACACTTGGGTTATCCTGCCATCAGGCGGTCCCGCAGTCGGCCCGAATTCCAAAGTCTTGGTCCAGCATCGGTTGCTGTCGCTTCTTCCCTGACGTCAGTGCGCCAGGGGTATGTCAGAGGCATCCGACGCCATTTTCTTCAGTCTTTCTTGCCGCGCGGTGTCCGAAGCAGAAGCAGTTTGCAAGTGCCGGTCAGCCGACACCTGAGATTTTCGAATTGAGTTACAGTCCGAAGTCTTCAAAGCTAAGTACCCCGTTAGGGAACCTTTTCTTGCCTCAGTCCGATGTCAGAAAAAGTTAACAATTGCATTTCTTGTGTGAAGCAAATACCTCATAAGGACTTTCATTCTTTTTGTATACCTTGCCTAGGCCCAGACCACAACGTCACTGGTTGTCAGTTTTGTGCTAGGTTCAATAAGCGAACTATTAAGCGACACTTTGATTTCACATGACACTACTTCGGTAGGAAATTTAATTACACTATGCCATCGGAGCAACCGACTACCGGCGTGCATAAAAAACGCAAAGATAAAGAAAGGCAGCCTAGATCCAAGCCAGACTCCGAGCCCTCGGCTGGGCCGGTCGCCGGTTCTCCAGTTTTCAGTGAGGTGCCTACGCAGCCCCTGGCTACAGCTGAATTGAATCCCCAGACTGCTTCGGATTCTCCAGCAGAGAGCTCTAGGCCGACGCTGCCATTTTCTTTAGGCCCTACCGACGACATTGCAGTAGGAGAAGTCGGTGCTGTAGAAACACCTTCGGTTTCTGAAGGTGTCTTCAGACCGACTACTCACACCATAAAATCTTATGCTAAGCTTAAGACTCCTCTAAAACCAAAAAAAGACTACTCTTCAGTCTCCAGGTCAAGGCCCTATGCCTAAGAAACAGATGCTTAAAATGGCTGAAGATCTAATTTCTTTGATCAGGGGTTCCCACCCCCCCCCCGACAAAAGGCCTAGACAAGAGGAGGATTATGCCTCCTCTGATCAAGTGTCTGTTTCCTCAGGCTCCTCTGAGGAACAGGATTACTCCTTTCCCCCTTATGAATATTCTGATGCTGAAGACTCAATTCCCTCAGCTTCTCTCCCTGAAGATTATTCCTTTGGGGAAACCTTACATACCATGAGGGAACATTTCCACTGGGAAGGTCAGGACTACTCTGACTCAAAGAAAAGGCTCAGAGAGTTTCTTTTACTCCCCCAGCACAGACCCCTTGCTATCCCCCCAGTTTTAGACATTGTGGATGTTTTCCTAGAATCTAGTCTAAATCCAGATTCTCTGCCTCCTGCTCCAGCCAAACCAGATAGATACTATAGAGTGCCTGACTCACACAAATTCCTATACAAAAGCCCTGTTGCTGATCCAGAGACAATCTCCCAGGGTCCCAAGGGGGCTAAGGCTTCTATGGCTAAAAATCCTGTACCCTCTGAAAGGGACTCCAGAGCACTAGATAGGTGGGGGGAAGAAGGTTTACAACTCAGCTACTCTAGCTATGAGAGCATTAAATTGTCAATTTCACATGCTTAAATACCAGCAATTCCTAATGTCTCAAATAAAACAAAAGATGGGCACGCACCCTCAACAGTCTGAATTCAAGGAAATGCAGGATTTGTTGCATGCAGCTGAACAGGTGGGCAAACATACTTTACAATGTGGTTTTGATGCCTTGGAAGCTTCCACTAGAGCAGCTGTTACTGGGTCTGTTATATGTAGGCATGATTGGTTAAAGGAACAATCTCTGACTGATCATGTTAAAGCAAAGTTACTAGATGCACCCTTACAGCAGGATGTCTTATTTGGGGTTAAAGCAGAGGAAGTTTTAAAGAAAATGGAGGATAAGGCAAAATCTATGGAGACGGTCAAAGATTTCTTACAAGTACAGCTCCCACACTTCAGCAGAAATTGGCCAACAAAAAATTGGTCCTTTCCAGCTTCTGACAGACCACAGAGGGGTAAATACAGGCACCCAAGGGGCAGAGGACAAGCACAAATCCCTTACAAACCTCGCCAATGGGGCACTGCAACACAGAAGGGAGGAGAAGACAGGCCACAAACTACTAGAAGGCAAACACAATGACTTATACCTCAAACTGCCAAGCAAAACTCTCTTGGCAGCTCCCTTGGGAGGAAAATTAGCACTTTTTGCAGACAACTGGCACATCGTCACAAAAGACAAATGGGTCTTAGACATTATCTCACAAGGATAAAGATTCCATTTCCACACCTTGCCAAGGATAAAAGGAATGCCAAACCTGCCACAAAATCAATGGGCAGAGGCACAAAAACAAATTACAGCTCTCATGGACATGAGAGCCATTCTGCTGGTACCTACACAGGAGCAAAGCCAAGGATTTTACTCAAGGCTTTTTCTAGTCCCCAGAAAGGACAATGCTTGGAGACCCATTCTGGACCTTTCAGTTTTAAGCACCTTCCTGCAAGTACCCAAATTCAGGATGCTAACACTACAGCAGCTTCTTCCCATGTTGGGCAAGAAAGCTTGGCTAGTAATGTTGGACCTCAAGGAGGCATACCTGCATGTCCCTATCAGACAAAATTGCAGGATACCTCCGTTTCATTGCAGGTTCAACCCATTACCAATTCTCTGCACTGCCCTTTGGCTTATCTATTGTGCCCAGGGTCTTCACAAAATGCCTGGTACCAGTAATTGCATACTGCAGACAAAGAGGAATTCAAATATACCCATACCTGGATGACTGCCTCATCCAAGCAGAAAGCAAGGACATTCTATTACAACACCTGGCTTTTGTAAAACATCTTCTAAGATGTTCATCGTGTTTCACTGTTGCAGTCATCACTGTAGGGTTCTTCCTGCCGGCAGGCAATCCTCGGTCGGCCAGAATCCCAAAGTCTGGGTCCAGCGTCGGCTGTTCAGTCATGCTCCCTGACGTCAGAGCACCGGGAGTACAAAGCTGCCAGCTGACGCCATGTTCTCCAGTCTTTCTTGCCATGCGGTGAAAGCAGTTCGCAAGTGCCGGTCGGCTGACTCCTGATATTTTTTCGTGCTTCAGTCCGAAGACTTACTTCTTCTTCTCAAAGCTAAGTACCCCGTTGGGGAAACTTTTTTCTTGCTCCAGTCCGATGACAGAAAAAGTTAATAATTGCATTTCTTGTGGGAAGCAAATACCTCATAAGGATTTCCATTCTTACTGTATTCCTTGTTTAGGCCCTGACCACGACGTAGCTAGTTGTCGGTTTTGTGCTAGATTTAACCAACGTATGATTAAGCGGAGGTACGATTTTGCTTTTCACTACTTTGGTAGGCGATTTAATTATAAAATGTCATTGGACACGCTTCCGACTACCGGAGTTCACAAACGACGCAAGGATAAGGACAGTCCTCCAAGGTCCAAATCAGACGACATTACACAACCAGAGCCAGCTTCAGGTTTGGCCGTCATCAGTGAGGTGCTTTCGCAGCCCCTGTCGTCGGCCATTTCAAACCGATAGCCGAAACGGACTCCCACGAGGAGCCAACTAGGCCTTTGAGCACTCCAGCTGCAGGACCTTCGGGCAATGCTCCATAGGATGGGTCCGGAGCCGCTGTGCAGGTACCGGCTTCCGAGGGGGTTTTCAGGCCTACACAGCTTCTGATAAAGGCAAAACCCAGGACAAAGACTCCTTCTAAATCTAAGACACCAGCCCAGGCCTCTTCTGATCCAGGACCCAAATCACAGAAACAGTTACTTAAAATGGCGGAGGACTTGCTAACCATGATTAGGGGTTCACATCCCCCTCCAGACAAAAGGCCAAGGCAAGAGTTGGATTATGAATCTTCTGATCAGGCATCTATTTCTTCAGTGTCTTCCTCTGAACAGGAAAATTCTTTCCCTCCTTATGAGGATTCTGATGCTGAGGAATCTATTCCATCAGCTTCTCCCCCTGAGGATTTTTCTTTTGGGGAAACTTTACATGACATGAGGGAACATTTTCACTGGGAGGGACAGGAGTACTCGGAATCTAAGAGAAGGCTTAGGGATTTCCTTCTTCTTCCCCAACATAGACACCTGGCTATTCCTCCTGTTTTGGATATTGTGGATGATGCTTTTTCTGAGGCTAATTTAACTCCTGACTCCTTTCCTCCAGCTCCTGCTAAGCCCGACAGATACTACAGGGTCCCTGACTCCCACCAGTTCCTTTACAAAAATCCTACTGCTGATCCAGAAACCATTTCTCAGGATCCTAAGGGGGTTAAGGCTGCCTCTGCTAAAAATCCTATTCCAACAGGTAAGGATTCCAGAGCTTTGGTGAGATGGGGCAAAAAAGTGTATACTTCTGCTACTTTATCGATTAGGGCTTTAAATTGCCAATTTCATATGCTAAAATATCAGCAATTTCTACTGTCTGTTATGAAACAAAAGTTAGGTACCATTTCTGCATGTGCAGATAATAAGGAATTACATGATTTGATGCATGCTACTGAACAAGTGGGGAAGCATGGTTTGCATTGTGGTTTTGATGCCTTGGCGGCTTCTTGCAGGGTGGCTGCCTCTGGCACAGTCATTAGAAGACATGTTTGGTTAAAGGAACAAAACTTACCTGATCAAGTGAAAGCAAAGTTACTGGATGCTCCTGTTCAGCATAATGTTTTGTTTGGGCCTAAGGCTGAAGAGGTGATAAAGAAAATGGAGGATAAGGCAAAATCCATGCAAACGGTTAAGGATTTCTTACAAGTTCAGCCCCCTAGATTTAGCAGAAATTGGCCAACAAAAAATTGGTCTTTTCCCAGCTCGGACAAGTCTCAGAGGGGTAGATATAGGCGCACCAGAGGGAGGCCTCAAACACAGACCTCTTACAGACCTAGACAATGGAGTGCTTCCACCTCCAGGGGTGGAGAGGACAGACCTCAATCATTTAGAAAACAGGCTCAATGACTCCCCCTGCATGGCTCCAGGAACTTCTCTCCTGGATGCCCCTCTAGGAGGAAAACTCTCTTTTTCAACAAAATTGGACTTGCATAACCCAAGACAAGTGGGTTCTGGATGTAGTTTCTAGAGGTTACAAATTCCACTTTCATACCTTGCCAAGACCAAACGGATGGCCAGACCTACCAAAACACCAATGGTCCGAGGCATTAAACCAGGTGGGATCCCTCATGGCTATGAGGGCCATAGAACTGGTTCCACAATCGGAGACGGGGCAGGGCTTTTACTCAAGGCTCTTCCTAGTTCTCAGAAAGCAAAAGTCATTGTGACCCATCCTGGATCTGTCAATCTTAAATACTTTTCTGGAGATACCAAAGTTCAAAATGCTTACTCTGCAGCAGCTCCTGCCACTGTTGAGCAAAAATGCATGGATGGTGACATTGGATTTAAAGGAGGATTACCTTCACATCCCTATCAGACAGGAGTGCAGAAAATACCTCCGGTTCAAAGCTGGCTTGAAACATTACCAATTCTCTGCGCTGTCCTTTGGCTTGTCTACTGCGCCCAGGGTCTTCACCAAGTGCCTGGCACCAGTAGTAGCTTATTGCAGACTCAAGGGTATTTAAATTTACCCTTATCTGGATGACTGCCTTATTCAAGCAGACAGCAAGGATGTTTTACTCCAGCACCTGCAATTTGTTCAAAATCTTCTCAAGTACCTGGGATTCACTGTAAACATAAAAAAGTCAAATTTGACCCCCACACAACAGATTACTTTTCTGGGTGCTCTTTTAAACACAACAACCCAGATGGCATTCCTGACATCCGAAAAACAACTACAGCTGGCTTCCACTTTCAAAATCTTGGCTTCTATAACTCGGCTAACTGCAAGGAAATTCCTGCAGGCTTTGGGTTACATGGCCTCCTGCATCCTTCTCATACCAAATGCAAGACTACATATGAGAAAAATACAATGGTACCTAAAAAGTGTATGGTCCCAGCATTGCCACAGTCTAGACAACACAGATTGCTGTCTTGCCTACAAAAGGAATTCCATTGGTGGTCCATGGCATGTCTTCACAACAAAGGCAAAGCCTTCAGTCTAACTCCAGCCAGCCAAGTGTTAACCACGGACGCCTCGGATTACGCATGGGGAGCCCACTTACAGGGAAAGGGTCTGCAAGGTTTTTGGACAGAGGATCAGAAGCACCTACATATCAATTTAAAAGAGATGTTAGCTGTTCAGAATGCCCTCTTGGCTTTCAGGGATCTTCTACAACCAGGACAACTACTGATACGAACAGACAACACCACAGTTATGTGGTACATAAACAAGCAGGGGGACTCACATTCCTACCCCCTTTGCAGACTAGCCATGACTCTATGGAACACAGCACTAGCTTGCAAAGTGGATCTACAAGCTCAGTTCCTGCCAGGGAAACAAAATACTTTGGCACACAGCCTGAGCAGGAACCTGTCAGACCCACACGAGTGTATGCTAGACACCCACATATTCAAGACGATTACAGAAGCCTGGGGCTGCCCGGACATAGATCTATTTGCATCCCTCCTCAACCACCAGTTACAGATTTTTTGCACAAGGACTTTTCGCAAGCTAGCATGGAAAGTGGATGCACTATCATTCAGTTGGAAAAACCTCAAGGGGTATGCCTTTCCACCACTACCTCTTCTATCACGGGTGTTATTAAAGATCAAGCAGGACAAGCCCAAGATGATGATTCCACTGGCCCCAAATTGGCCTCGTCAATTCTGGTACTCAACACTGAAGAATCTGCATCAGGAACCACCTTGGATTTTGCCTCAGATTCCCAATCTATTGTCCCAACACCAGGGCCAGGTTCTGCACTCTCATGTCAAAACTCTCAGCCTGGCGAATTCAGGATCTATGATTAATCCTCCCCTTCCCAAAAAGGTCATGGATGTTATCTTAGAAGCCAGACGGCCTAGCATTAGGAAATCTTATGCAGGCAACTGGAAGAGATTTTGCACCTGGATGCATGCTCAGGATTCGGATCCTCTCATTCCTAATATCCCTCTGATTTTGCTTTACCTAACAGACATGCTACATAAGGGTTTATCCTTCTCCATAAAAATTCATGCCTCTGCTATCTCTGCACATTACAATACAGACCCCCCCCACTCTTTTTGCATCCACTTTTGAAACAATATCTACGAGGAGCAAAGAATTTAAGGCCCCCTAGAACACCACCCATACCTGCCTGGAACCTCAACTATGTTCTGGAAAAACTCACTCTGCCTCCTTTTGAGCCTGCTGCCACAACTGATATTAAGTATTTATCATGGAAGACAGCTATCCTACTGGCTTTGACTTCAGCCAGGAGAGTCTCGGAGTTACAAGCACTCAAGGCTGTGGAACCTTACATTATTTTTCACCACGATAGGGTGTCTTTAAGGACTAATCCTACTTTCATGCCTAAATTGGTTTCCAAAGTGGCTTTAAATCAAACTGTTCACCTGCAAACTTTTTTCACTAATCCACAGAATAAGGGGGAAAGGATCTTGCATTCCTTGGATGTACACAGACAACTTTGTTTTTACCTGGACAGAACCAAGGATATCAGGAAAACAGAGCAACTGTTTGTCTCTTATGCTTCAAACTCCCAAGGCAAAGCCATTTCAAAACAGACCATTTCTAAATGGATTGCGCATGGAATCAGATTTTGTTACTCTCATCATGGAAAGCAAATCCCAAGAAAAATTAGGACTCACTCTACCAGAGCTGCTGCTACTTCAGCTGCCTTTCTCAAGGGAGTACCTGCCAAAGATATTTTGGAAGCTGCAACTTGGAGTTCAGTGCATACTTTCTCTAAGCACTATAATCTCCCTCTTTACTCTAAGTCTAGGGCAGGCTTTGCTTCTGCAGTCTTGCAGGGCCTTCTAGCTGCACCTTCTTCTCTATAACCACCACCCCTTATCTCAGCTTTGGGATTCAACCCTACAGTGATGACTGCAACAATGAAACATGATGAACATAGTACAGTTGTGTACACTTACCATAAATGTAGATGTTCGAGTGTCTTCACTGTTGTAGTCTGGGTTACCCTCCCTCCTGTCCCCTCTTATACTTTCACTAGTGTGCTTACCTACTTCACCTTTCTTCTGAGGTGTATTTGCTACTGGCTGTGGGGTTTCTGGTATGTTATTTTTTGGTTTTGCTATTGGCCTTCATTTTTAGGCACATGACATCTGGGGCAAGAAAAATTGGAGAACATGGCGTCGGCTGGCAGCTTTGTACTCCTGGCGCTCTGACATCAGGGAGCATGACTGAGCAGCCGACGCCAGACCCAGACTTTGGGATTCTGGCTGACCGAGGACTGCCTGCCAGCAGGAAGAACCCTACAGTGATGACTGCAACAGTGAAGACATTCGAACATCTACATTTATGGTAAGTGTACACAACTGTACTTTGCCTAGGGTACACAGTAAACGAAAAGTAATCAAAACTAGTGCCCTCACAAAATATGACATTCCTGGGTGTCAGCTTGAATACAATGGCCCAGAAGGCTTATCTGACGCCAGACAAACAACTACAATTAACTCAATACTTCAGAGCAATGGCAACAAAGACCCAACTCCCTGCAAGAAAAATTCTGCAGGCCTTGGGCTTCATGGCATCTTGCATACAACTAATACCATTTGCAAAACTGCATATGAGGAAATTACAATGGTACCTAAAAAGCGTATGGACTCAACACAGCCACAGCTTGGAAACCGATACCTCTCATTCCCTGCCTTCAACAGGAATTTCTATGGCGATCACAGGCATGTCACCTCAACAAGGGTCAGCCTTTCACCTTACCCCCAGCCAGGCAAACTATGACAACAGATGCATCGGACTATGCCTGGGGGACACACATGGCAGGATGGCGCATTCAAGGCATATGGACTGCAGATCAAAGGAATATGCACATCAATCAAAAAGAAATGCTAGCTGTACAAAATGCTCTGACAGCCTTCAAGGACCTCTTACATCCAGGACAGCTTATCATAAGAACAAACAACACCACAGTAATGTGGTACATAAACAAGCAAGGGGGTACACATTCCTACTTTCTATGCAGGCAAGCAATGACCTTGTGGAACACAGCACTGGCTTACCAAGTTCAATTACAAGCTCAATTCCTGCCAGGAAAAAAGAACACATTGGCAGATGACCTAAGCAGAAACATCATGGATCCCCACGAGTGGAAACTGGATCCACAAGTATTTGCAATAACTCAAAAATGGGGGCTCCCAGACATAGACCTATTTGCCAGCCCCCAAAACTATCAACTAACAAAATTTTGCACAAGGACTTTTCACCATCAAGCTTGGAAGGTGGACGCACTCTTTCAGTTGGAAAATGCTGACAGTATATGCCTTTCCTCCATTACCCCTTCTCACAAATGTGCTGCTGAAAGTCAGGATGGAGAGACCCCGAATGATACTTATTGTCCCAGACTGGCCACGCCAGCACTGGTACCCAATATTAAGGAATATGGCCCAGGGCCCACCATGGATTCTACCACAAATTACCCATCTGCTCACACAGCAAGACAATCAGATTCTACACAGCCAACTCAAAACCTTAAACTTAGCTGCATGGCAAATCACCTAAGTAACCAGCCAGCTCCTCTTTCACAAGCTGTTATGGATGCTATTCTGGAGGCCAGGAGGCCCAGCACCAGGAAAGCCTACTCAGACAAATGGAAAAGGTTTTGCGCCTGGAACCAAGCTAAAGGCCAAAATACCCTTCAGCCTGACATACCTCAGATTTTGCAATATTTAACTGAGATGTTACACAAAGGGCTTTCTTTTTCATCTATTAAAATCCACTCCTCAGCTATTTCAGCTCACTACAACACGGATCCTCCCTTATTTTCACATCCACTCCTAAGGCAGTTTCTCAGAGGGGCCAAAAACATTAGGCCTCCCGGGAGGGCACCAACACCTACTTGGGACCTCAACTTTGTTCTGGAAAAACTTACGCTACCTCCTTTTGAGCCAGCTTTCTCAGCTGACTTAAAGTTTATATCATGGAAGACTGCCCTGCTGCTATCAATTACTTCAGCAAGAAGAGTTTCAGAGCTTCAGGCACTAATGGCAGTAGAGCCTTTCCTCATTTTTCATCAAGACAGAGTTTCTCTACAAACTAACCCCTCCTTTATGCCTAAGGTGGTATCCAGTGTGGCTCTAAATCAAACCATCCATTTACCCACCTTCTTTCCAAATCCACAGAACAAAGGAGAAAGACTCCTACATTCCTTGGACGTTCACAGGCAGCTACGTTACTACTTGGATAAAACTAAGGTTTTCAGAAAATCTGACCAGCTTTTTGTATCCTATGCTACAGCATCACAAGGAAAGGCTATCTCAAAACAGACCATTTCCAAATGGATAGGACATTGCATACGTTTTTGCTACACCCACCATGGAAAACCAGTTCCTGCTAGCATAAGGCCCCCCACTCTACCAGGGCAGCAGCTACATCTACAGCCTACCTCAGGGGGTTGTCAACCAAGGATATTCTGGAAGCTGCAATTTGGAGTTCAGTACACACCTTCACCAAACATTACCACTTACCACTTTACTCTAAGACTAGAGCTGGCAGTTTTGCAGGGCCTTCTAGACTCCTCTAACCCTGACTCCACCACCCATCCTTAGCTTTGGGATTCTACCCAAGTGTGATGACTGCAGCAGGGTAACACGATGAACATAGTACAGTTTCGTACCTACCATAAATGTAGATGTTCGAGTGTATACCCTGCTGCAGTCCAGGTTACCCTCCCTCCATCCCCTCTGAACTAGCTGAACTTATCTCTACCACTCTATCCTATACTACCTCTGTGGTGCATTTGCTTGTGCCTAAGGGTTTTGTTTTATTTTTATATAGCTATATGTATATATATATATATATATATATATATATATATATATATATATATATATATATATATATTTTGCCTACCTATTAGGGGCACCTGACATCTAGGGCATGCAAAACTGAACAAAATAGTGTCAGATGCCTCTGATATACCCCTGGTGCACTGATGTCAGGGAAGAAGCAACAGCAACCGACACCGGACCAAGACTTTGGAATTCGGGCCGACTGCGGGACCGCCTGACAGCAGGATAACCCAAGTGTGATGACTGCAGCAGGGTATACACTTGAACATCTACATTTATGGTAGGTACAAAACTCTACTTTTTTTTTCAGCTAAGCTGCTAATTTCATCCAGATACAATAATACGACTGTTGCTGATTTTTCTAACAACTTTTGGTCAGTTACCAAGGCTTTGTGCTGACTTTCCATATGTGTTCTGTAACAAATGCTGCAGATTGTTGAATAATCCTTAAACTGTTGCCTTCTGTCGGACTCCAGATGTGTCTTTTTGTTCTAATAATTGTATATTTTTTCTGCTTGGTATTTCCTGAATATTTGCTGCAGCAGGTCATTGTTACTTCCAGTAATTTTTGCATGAATGCAATTCATTGTGCTTTATGCAAAAGTAGACATAACTCCTGACTGTAGATTATTAACGTCTTATCTGTATGAATTTTTTCCAAGCAGAAATTTTGTGTTGAGGACAACAGAGTAAAGCAGGGGACTTGTTGCTGGTCAGAGCTTATGAATATGTTTTGCCTTGGTAAACTCTTTGCAGAGGCCCTGTTAACTTCTGCTACTTTGAGATGGGTAAGGGTTCGTTTTAAGGAGTGTTGCTGTAGGGGTCAAACTATGGATGGGACTTCACCATATGCAGATCTCAGTAGCCATTCACACATCCCTGCGGGTATGTGATGATGCTGTCTTAAGCCATGATAATTAGAAAGAGTGCAGCAATAAGTACAAAATTATTTTAATGTATTTCATTGTTTCTGTATGGTGTTAGAGGACAGGGATCCTATACTGATTTTGAAAAAATAATCTGAAAATTAAATATTTTGTTTGAGTTTAGGCCTCCATCCAGTGCTGCCATTGGTGTTCATCCATTTTATTTTCCGTTTCAGATGAAAGTTCATTCCATTGATTTCCCACTTTTTGAAGTCTCACTACAGCTCCTGAGTATCCTGGCAGTAATGATAATGACATTTGAAATTCATCTGTTTGAGTGGTCAGTTCATGCGAGTCTATCTGTTTTAAAAACACATGGTGCTTTCACTTGTTAACCATTTTATTGCCTTGCTACAGAAAATGTCTAATTCCTTATCCTTTGGGTTTTTGTTGGTCTGTTATCCCAAACATCAGACATTATTCTCTAACATTGATCCGTTGTGCTTTTTTAGCTGTGTTCATGTACAGTTTTCATAACTGCATTTTTCCTCTTCTCCATGGAAAAATGCAGTTTCTTCAACCAAATTTTACCCATTCAAACCTATATCAGTGAAACGGCAGTAAAGTAAAACATGCACTAGTACAGCCATGTCCACAACTGGTGTATGTACTGGATCAGTTCCTAATTAACTATAGGTGTCACAGATACAGGATTATGTTCATCTTCCATGATCTTGCATCTGTAAAAGAAGTTCAAAACAAAGTGCCATTGCTATTAGAAATTTAAGAAAACAACCGTAATAATTTTCACTATGTAGAAATTCCTGGATCTGAAACAATGCATTAAGCATTGTGTACACTAAATTTTTGCAGTCTTTGTGATGGCTGCTGAACAGTATTTTTATTTATTGAGTATTACAAACTGCTCCTTTTTTTATTCCTCTTCAGATACGTTGTAGCTGTTTTTCCCATCCCTCCACCTGCTGCACACTCTATTTGATGTCAGCTTTCTGTCAGTAAACTGAGAGAGCATTTATGCATCACTTACTTGGTCCATAATAAAGCATATCCTGTTGGCTTTCCATATTTTCATCCTTGGTAAGCTGTCCACCTTGAGCACACAGCACTGTGTACTGGGGTTGTAAGGGAACAAACACACTTCAAAAAACTACAGTATGAAAGGGGACGGCAGGACATTGTACAGGGTAGCAGCCACAACCCATAATCTGAGATACTGCAACTGAGTTATGTCATATCTTTTAAATGCTAAAATGCTGCTGTTTGTGTTCTTGATGTGATAACATTTTTGAGACGCACAGTATGTTTTTATTTCTTTAGTTTTCCCACTTACAGTTGTAGTAATTTTTTTCCCAGTATGGTCAAGCAGTGATTGCTTGAGTTTAAATTGCTTTTTATCTGCATCCCTGAAAAAATATTTTTAGTTAACTAAAGGAAGGCCCATTCATTGCAAGTAAATGTTGAGTTGTTAGTGCATTGGAATTTGTATGACTTTATCACATGATTAAGGCAGTCTAGTTGTTGTATCTACTCTGATTCCACTGGGGACTTCTATGTGAATTCTGTTCAGGGTTAGAGAAGACAGCACCTGTTGAGACTTATTTTTCAAAGCTGAAGTTAAAAAAAATATATACAACTTGTGCAATAGTTTATATTGCTTTAAGTAATTTAGGCGGGTTAATTATGTTGATTAATTGTGTAGAGTATTTAAGTAACCCAGGTATATGTCTATTTTTGTATTTTGGGGAAGTCCTCGGTTGTTGGGGGAAGAAAGTGCTTAATATTTCAATAAAGCACTTACTTTTTACCCATTGGGGACTCTCCTCCAGTGCGTTTGCTCATTTTGTTTATTGACTAAAAGACAGCTTTGGGCATTAAGCCCTTTAGAGCTCTCCTGTCACTGAAAAGAGCTCTCCTATGCGTGCTTTCAAGAATTGAAGGTGGGCTAATGCTGTTCCATTGCTAGACAGACACTTTTTCTGCAAAAGTATTAATCTTACAGCTGGGAAAAGTATAGCTTCTGATATTAAAAAAGAAAGTATGTTTAATGATTATCACTTGACTTTTAATTACTTTTAAACGGGGGTGCCCCTTTTTTACTTTAATGGTAAAAAGTTGTTGAAGCTTGTTTTAATAACTACTTTTTCTTTGGGGAAAATGTACTTTACTTTTGGGGGCTGGAGTAAGTATTTAAATAACTTTTTACTGAGTTTTATGGGAAGAAAGTTACTTTTTTTACAATTTAACTGGTTTACTGACTATTCTGCCAGGCTTAACCATGGAACAACCTCCCATTTTTTAATACAACTGGTACCTTTCTTGGTTTGACCATGGGAACAACCTACCAGTTCCTTGGTTGTTGTTCTATAAACAAAACAGCAAGAAAATTGCCAAACGGCCTTTGCCATCACAACGGACTGCTTAGGTACCTCAGCCACAGATGGGTGACTGTGCTGTTGCCAAAGCTGATTCCACAGACTACTCATCTTTTTCCCTGGCTTCTGCTGGTGTTGTCCCTGTAGTCACTATGGACCAGGGGTTAAACAGCTGTTGGTGTGTCCTTGTTCCCAACAGAGTGGGCAGAGAATGCCACTCTGCTTAGCCAGAAAGCCGTACCCATCTCTAAGGAGATATTTCCTGGCAAAAAATGGGTCTCTTTCTTTAGAAATTCATGTTAAAAATAACTCAGACCTATGTCTTCTGTTGTCTCAACTACTCTGGACAGGAGTGATTTATTGGGACTAGCTCAAGGTATAGTTCAGGCTCTTAATCCTTCCTTGTATGATTGTTTCTGGTTAAAAAAATCTGAAGTGAATTAAGGGAGTGAACTTCAAAATATGTGTAAAGGAATAGATTGTCTCCACAGATTTCCAATTCAGAGTCTGAGAAGAGTATTGCTTTAAGGATTCTCTCCCTTTTCATTTTTTTTTCCAACAAATATCTTTATAAAACTTCCACATATGACATGGGTAACCTTACATTTATATAAATAAAAACAAAATGACACTACTTTAGTTGCAAATATTATACATCACAGACACCATAGAAACAACTGTAGTTGCAAACATTTTACATCACTTAATCTGTCCAGACATTGTCAGTTAAGCATTGGATGACTCATTTAATCCTGCCTCTTAAACCTTGTTCCTTCTCTGCATATATTGATGTTCATTGTGCATACAGCTGCAGTCATTACAGATGGGTTATCCTGCCGTCAGGCGGGTCCTCGGTCGGCCGAATTCCAAAGTCTAGGTCCGGCGTCGGTTGTTGTCGCTTCTTCCCTGACGTCAGTGTGGCAGGGGTATAAAAGAGGCAGCCGATGCCATTTTCCCCAGTCTTTCTTGCCGCGCGGTGTCCGAAGCAGAAGCAGTTCGCAAGTGCCGGTCGGCCAGCTCCTGAGATTTACGAAAGTATTTCAGCCGAAGTCTTCTTTAAAGTTAAGTACCCCGTTGGGGAAACTTTTCTTGCCTCAGACCGATGTCAGACAAAGTTAATAATTGCATTTCTTGTGGGAAGCAAATACCGCATAAGGATTTTCACTCTTTCTGTATACCTTGCTTAGGGCCAGACCACGACGTCTCGGCCTGCCGTTTTTGTGCTAGGTTCAACAAGCGTACTATTAAGCGCCGGGCGGAGTTCGCCCTTCATTATTTTGGCAAAAAATCATGTTGGATACTCCGACACCAGTTTTAAGCAAAAGACGCAAAGACAAGGACCGACATCCGAGGTCTGCACCGAGTACTGAGACCACGCTTAAGCCGACTACCGATTCTCCGGTTCTCAGCGAGGCGCCTACGCAGCCCCTGACTACCGATGAAACTATTTTACCGGTGACTTCAGTACCCGAGGTCGCAGGCTCCTCGATCTCCATTCCCACTGCAGATACTGACGCCACTCTTGGCGGGAAAACTGAAAATTTAGTGAGGCCTGCCATTTCTGAAGGTGTCTTCAGGCCTTCCACCTTCTCTATTAAATCCTTCACTAAATTCAAAGCTGCCATGAAAACTAAAAAACAGGGTCATCAGACCTCCTCCCAAGGCCCCATGCCTAAAAAGCAGATGCTTAAAATGGCTGAGGATTTGATAACTCTCATCAGGGGTTCTCAACCCCCCTCTGACAAAAGACCCAGATTGGAGGAAGACTACCCTTCCTCAGACCAGGCTTCTATTACCTCAGACCATTCTGAGGACCAGGATTATGCCTATTCCCCTTTTGAAGACTCTGATGCTGAGGAGTCTATTCCCTCGCTCTCCCCCCCTGAGGACTACTCTTTTGGGGGAACCCTGCATACCTTGAGGGAACACTTCCACTGGGAAGGCCAAGATTACTCAGATTCCAAGAAAAGGCTCAGGGAATTTCTTCTGCTCCCCAAGCATAGGCCCCTGGCTATCCCTCCTGTTTTAGATATTTTGGATGATGTGTACGCAGAAGCCAGTCTTAATCCAGATTCTTTACCTCCAGACCCTGTTAAACCAGACAGGTATTACCGGGTTCCTGATTCTCACCAGTTCCTTTATAAAAGCCATACTGCTGACCCAGAAACAATTTCACAGGATCCCAAGGGAATAAAGGCCTCTACTGCTAAAAACCCTTTACCTTCAGAGAGAGATTCCAGAGCATTAGAAAGGTAGGGGGAAAAGGTGTATACATCTGCCACTTTAACCATGAGGGCATTAAACTGCCAATTTCATATGTTAAAGTACCAACAGTTTTTGTTATCTCAGCTGAAAAGCAAAATGACACAAACAGAACAACCAGATTTGAAAGAGTTGCAGGATTTGTTGCATGGAGCAGAGCAAGTGGGTAAGCATACCTTGCAGTGTGGTTTTGATGCTTTAGAGGCCTCATGCAGAGCTGCTGTCACGGGGTCTGTTATACGTAGACATGCTTGGCTCAAAGAGAAAACCTTACTAGATCATGTCAAAGCAAAGTTATTAGATGCACCACTTCAAAAAGATGTATTGTTTGGTGTTAAAGCCGGGGAGGTACTAAAGAAAATGGAGGAAAAAGCGAAATCTATGCAAACAGTGAAAGATTTCTTGCAGGTACAACCTCCACACTTCAGCAGAAACTGGCCTTCAAAAAATTGGTCCTTTCCAGCCACGGACAGACCTCAAAGGGGCAGATACAGACGCCCAAGGGGTAGAGGACAGCCTCAAGGATCTTACAGAGCTAGACAGTGGCAAGCACCAACCCCAAGAGGTGGAGAAGATAGATCACAGTCATTTAGAAAACAGACACAATGACTTCCCCCTATGCCTGCCAAAAAAACCTTTAATGGCAGCACCTTTGGGCGGAAAACTGGCATTATTCTCAAAAAACTGGCACATTGTTACAAAAGACAAATGGATTCTGGACATTATAGACAGAGGCTACAGGTTCCACTTTCACACCCTTCCAAAAATGAGAGGCATGCCAAACCTGCCACAAAATCAAAGGGCAGAGGCACAAAGACAAATTTCCACTCTCATGGATATGAAAGCGATTCAAGAGGTACCTGCAAAAGAACAAGGTCAAGGTTTTTATTCCAGACTATTCCTGGTACCAAGGAAAGACAAAGATTGGAGACTCATCTTAGACCTATCCATCCTAAACACATATCTACAGGTGCCAAAATTCAAGATGCTCACATTACAGCAGCTTCTTCCCATGCTGGGCAAGGAGTCTTGGCTGGTAACATTGGACCTCAAGGAGGCATACCTGCATGTCCCTGTCAGACAAGATTGCAGAAGATTTCTTGCAGGTTCAACCCATTACCAATTCTCTGCATTGCCCTTTGCCTTATATACTGCGCCCAGAGTGTTTACGAAATGCCTGGCATCAGTAATTGCCTTCTGCAGACAACAAGGAATACAAATCTACCCATATCTGGACGACTGCCTGATCCAAGCAGACAGCAAGGACATTCTATTGTAGCATCTGGCGTTTGTAATAAAACTACCTACCTCACGCCAGACAAACAAGGGCAACTGTCTCAATATTTCAACAAAATGTCAACTTTCACCAGACTAACTGCAAGGAAAGTCCTGCAGGCTCTGGGATTCATGGCATCTTGCATCCTACTAATACCATGTGCAAAGCTGCATATGAGGAACCTTCAATGGTACCTAAAAAACTTATGGTCTCAACACAGCCACAGCTTGGAAACAATTATACCACTCATTCCATGCCTTCAAAAGGAATTTTTGTGGTGGGCTCAAGCATGCCAAAGAAACACAGGTCTCCCTTTCTGTGTACCTCAAGCAACTCAAATCATCACAACGGATGCCTCAGACTATGCCTGGGGAGCACACATGGCAGATCAGTGCATCCAGGGAAAATGGTCCCAAAATGAGAAGCACCTACACATCAACCAAAAGGAGATGCTAGCCGTGCAAAATGCTCTTATGACCTTCAAAGACCTACTGCATCCAGGCCAGCTATTGATAAGGACAGACAACACCACAGTCATGTGGTACATAAACAAACAGGGGGGAACTCATTCATACCCCCTGTGCAGGCAAGCCATGACCCTATGGAACACAGCACTGGAATTGCAAATTCAACTACAGGCACAATTCCTGCCAGGGAAGGAAAACACACTGGCAGACAACTTAAGCAGAAATATGACAGACCCACACGAATGGAAGTTGCATCCTCAAGTCTTCTCAAAGATAACTCAGGCATGGGGACAGTCACACATAGATCTATTTGCTACCCACAGAAATTACCAGTTGGAAAAATTTTGTTCAAGGACCTATCATCCACAGGCCTGGAAAGTGGACGCACTCTCTTTCAATTGGACAGCATTGACAGTCTATGCCTTCCCGCCTCTTCCTCTACTGACCAAAGTTCTATTAAAAGCCAGAGCAGAGAGGCCGCAAATGATTCTGATTGCTCCAGACTGGCCACGACAACACTGGTATCCTCTCCTAAAGAGCCTGACACACTCCCCACCATGGATCCGACCTCTAGTTCCTCTTCTGTTGTCCCAGCACAACTACAAAACCCTTCACAGCCAGCTCAAAACCCTAAATCTATCTGCATGGAGAATACCTTAATTTCCCAACAGACTCTCCTCTCCAAGGAGGTGCAGGATGTCATCTTGGAGGCCAGAAGACCCTCTACTAGAAAAGCCTACTCAGCCAAATGGAAATGATTTTGTTCCAGGAATCAAGAAAAGGGCCAGAACCCTTGGGTAATAAATATACCTCAAATTTTACAGTACCTAGCTGAAATGTTAAACAGTGGCCTTTCCTTCTCCTCCAAGATCCACGCTTCAGCCATTTCTGCACAATACAATACAGATCCTCCTTTATTACCACATCCTCTATTAAGGCAGTTCCTCAGAGGGGCAAAAAATATAAACCCCCCACGGAAACCACCAGTCCCAGCATGGGATCTCAACTTCGTATTGAAAAAGCTGACCCTGCCTCCCTTTGAGCCGGCTTCTTCAACAGAGCTACAATACTTGTCATGGAAAACGGCCTTCCTTCTGGCTATTACCTCAGCACGCAGGGTTTCGGAACTGCAGGCCCTCATGGCTGTGCAACCATTCATCATTTTCCATCAGGACAGAGTTTCCTTATGAACCAACCCTACCTTCATGCCAAAGGTAGTATCCAGTGTAGCTTTGAATCAGACTATTCATTTACCTACCTTTTATCCAAATCCACAGAACAAAGGGGAGAGACTACTACATTTCTTGGACATTCACAGACAACTTTGTTATTACTTGGACAGAACAAAGCCATTCAGGAAATCTGAGCAGCTCTTTGTGTCCTATGCTACAGGTGCTCAAGGAAAGGCCATTTCCAAACAGACAATTTCAAAATGGATAGCCCACTGCATACGTTTTTGTTATTCATTTCATGGAAAATCTGTGCCTGTATACATCAGATCCCACTCCACCAGAGCTACAGCTACCTCTGCAGCTTTCCTCAGGGGGGTCCCTACCAAGGACATTTTGGAAGCAGCTACTTGGAGTTCAGTGCACACTTTCTCCAAGCACTACCACCTTCCACTATACTCAAAATCTAGAGCGGGCTTTGCCACAGCAGTCCTGCAGGGCATCCTCGCCCCTCCTAGTTCCACTTAGTGCCTGCCACCCTTACTTAGCTTTGGGATTCTACCCATCTGTAATGACTGCAGCTGTATGCACGATGAACATAGTACAGTTTTGTACCTACCATAAATGTAGATGTTTGAGTGCTCATACAGCTGCAGTCCAGGTTACCCTCCCTTCATCCCCTCTTAGGAGAGGCCTTATGACAAACACCTTTATCATACAACCTATTTGGGGTATTCTTTTATGGTGTATTTGCTTGCAACTACTGTTTTTGATTTATCTACATTGCATGTTTGCATAATATTATGTTTTGCCTTCCTTCTGGGGGCACCTGACATCTGGGGCAAGAAAAACTGAAGAAAATGGTGTCGGCTGCCTCTTTTATACCCCTGCTGCACTGACGTCAGGGAAGAAGCGACGACAACCGACGCCGGACCTAGACTTTGGAATTCGGCCAACCGAGGACCCGCCTGATGGCAGGATAACCCATCTGTAATGACTGCAGCTGTATGAGCACTCGAACATCTACATTTATGGTAGGTACAAAACTGTACTTTCCCACAGTTTCCATTTTTCCTATGTAGTTTGCTCCTTCCCTTGTCTAAAGATCCCAATTCCAGTTGTTTTATCTCGCTTACTGTATTCACTATGTCTAATAAAGTTGGTTTAGACTTTGATTTCCATTTTCTAGTAAATGCTTTTTTGTCAGCCACCATAATTAGACTCAGCAAATCTTTACTATGCCAAAGCAATTCTAATTCTGTATCATAGCTCAAAAAAATTCTTCCCCAAGTCAATCAAATCTGCTCACCCAGCATCTCTGACAGAGCAGACTACAGGGAATCCCTAAAGTCTGCCAGCCCATTATACTCCCAAAAATATGTTTCCAGCCACCTCCCCCTTGCCCGTCACACCTCCATCATTTGCTATCCACTGAGGAAAAATTCTTTAGCATCTACTTGGGGTATAAAAACACCTATATAAATACTTCCAGGCAAAGAACCTAAATCTTCTAGACTTTATTGCATATTTGGGAGATATACATATATCCACCATTGTCTCTGTGAATTGCTTATCCGGTCTCTCTTTCCAATCCTTTCTACGTTCCTCTGATTGATTCTTATAATTATCATACAATGTTTTATATGCTTTGCTAATTATTCCTTTGTTAATGGCTGCTTCTGTTCTAGATTTGATTAAAAACTCTATTAGTGCTGGTCTTTCATTCAGCAGCCCCCTACTTCTTTCTCTTTGCCTATACTGTATCAGTTCTTGATGGGGAATGCAATTTCTAACCTGCAGTGCAAATACATTCTTGTCTTCTTCCCATTTTATTACCTTTGCCTTTCTAGTTATTTGCTCCCCAATCCCTTGGTTGTATGGCCAGTTTTCTCCAATAAATTCCAGCCCCCTCTTGCCTATTATCTGTATCCTTAAGTACTTTTATCCCTATTGGCAAAATCTGTTTCTCCATTCTCATGCTGGTTTACTTCTTAGAATACTCCCTGCTGTTTTATGAATATATAATACTCTGTATGATTTTTGTTGTTTTCCTTAAGAGCCTGCATCCAAAATACCAGTATCTCCTTATTTCTCGTGGTTCCTCTCCATATTACCATCATTCCTTTCCACTTTGAATTATAGTGTTCTGCTTGTATAAGAGCTTTAACTGTGTTGCTATAAAATACCCCCTCAAATTGGGTAATCCTAGTTCACCTTGTTCTGTTGGAAGAATCACCTTATCCCACTTGACCCTTGCTGTGTTCCCTTCTTAGATAAAATCCTTCATCTCTTTTTTAATTGGTATCCACACCTTCTCCTCTGTTTGATAAAAATATTCCTGAACTGTGTATAAGACTAAAAAGACTAAAAACATCTTAATGCCTTGTAGCTTAGTATCCCTGTAACAAAGCTTCTAATTTCTCAATTTTTGTATTATCTCTTTAGGCTCTTCACACATATCTTTAGCTGCCACAACAGAGTCATTTTTAATCCATACTCCTAAATACTTTATTTTATCATGTCCCCGCAAATATGGATATTGGACAAATTCATGTGTGGGTGTATAATTTACCAGTATTGCATTTGTTTTAGGTTCATTATTGTATCCTGAGAAGATTTAAAACTGTCTTAAATTGTTCCATAGCACTGTAATGTCCTTTCTGGTTCTGTCATGTATAAAATAATATTTGCAAAAAGAGGCAGCTTTTCCTGACTACCATACCAATTATATCCTTGAATGAGTCCCTTATTGTCTTTGCCAATGGTTCTAAATATAATGCAAACAACAAAGGCAAAAGAGGACAACCCTGCCCTGTTTCTCCACTCAAGCAGAAGTTATCAGAGAGGACCCGACCTACTTTAATTTTCACCTCCGATCCCTCATATGTACTTCATATCAACCTTATAATTGTATCCGGGAAAACAAATGCTTCCATTGCCCTGCTCATGAAGTCTCAGTCTACTCTGTCAAATGCTTTCTCTGCATTAAGACCAACCAATAAAAGTGGTATTTTCTTACATTCTCTTCCCTCTGGATCATCAGTGTTCTGTTACTATTGTTAAGTGTCACAAAACCACACTAAGCCATAACTATCAATTTTGGTATCACGTTTGCCATTCTGTTAGCCATTATAGATATAAACACTTTATAATCATGGTTTAGTATTGAAATGGGCCTGTATGAAGCTGGATCTGATGGACCTTTATCCTCTTTAGGTATTACCGTTACCACCGCCTTCTTTCATGAAGCTGGTACTTCTCATCCTACTAAAATACAATTAAAACCTTCCAGATCTTTATCAGTTTTTTTCCCTCCTAACTTCCATGCTTACACAACACAGGAATACCATCTATTCCTGGCCACTTTCCTGTAGATTGGTTGTACATAGCCATTTTTGTCTCATCTCTTCATATCCTAACTGTTCTACCTCTAACCTTGATGTATTTAATTCTTCGTAAACATTTCCATTTGTACTTTTTCTTGATTTCCATATTTCCCTGCTTTATACAAACTTTCTTAAAATGTCCAAAATATTTCTAATACTTCTACAGGATCTCTTCTTATCTTCCTTTTTATAGGCACCCTAAGCTTGGTGACGGACCTTTCCACTTTCTGTTGCCTGAGTTGTGCTAAAAGTTTTTGTGCTCCAGAATTATCAAAAAACAGTTGCTTCACAGCAATTTTTCTAAACTCTTGCATATTATCGAAATAATCCCTTATTTTCTGTTTAGCATCCTGCAGTTGTTCCTTTTCTTGTTCTGAGAGATTTTTTTCCTATTTTGCAATAATTTAACATTTGTCAGTCCCTCTAAATAATTCTTGTTACTACTTAACCATATCTGCCTTTCATTTATTTCCAGCCTCGTTTTAAACTCCATTTAATTTTATCCCACTCTCTAGCAATGTTTTCAGAAGAAAATTCTATCTTCTGTAGTAACTTCTGAATTAATTCCAAAACCCATTCCTTAAATTCCACTCTTTTCAACCGACAGGTGGGAAAGCGCAAGTGTCCCATTTTTATTTCATTACCTTGAGTTTTTATTTTAATTATCGGTGCATCTGAAATAGTTATTGGGTGCATTTCAAGGCCTTCAATTAAATGCACATGTTCCTGTGAGATATAAAATCAGTCTAGCCTATCTCAGTTTTTGTGTCTCTGTGAGTAATATGTAAATTCACTCCGAACTCCTAATACTGAATTCACATCTTCCATGCCAAACATTTTCATAGTTTTCTTCAAAAATCTACCATCTTTTGTTATATTTTCCCTTCTATGCCCCCCGACACATCTTCACTCTTTCCAACCAAATTCCAGTCTCCACCTATAAGTAATATTCCTTGCTGAAAGCTGATTATTTCTCCCAGAATTTTCTTAAGATCCATTGTAGTAGTTTTAGGTGGGATGTAAATGCATGCCAGTGCAATCCTCCTACCTAGGCAGTAGCCCCTTAGTACTATGCATCTTCTATTATCTTTTTTTCCTCTTCTATCACTATTGGAGCTCCTCTTTCAATTAATTTAGGTACTGCTCTTTTCCTTTGACCTAGATATTACACTGAATAACCATCCTTATTCTCTGTCCCTTTTCTGTAACTATTCCTAGAATTAATCTGTTGTCCCAGTGGGAAAACACTGATATTTTTCAGTACCTGTATAATTTTGTTACAACTGGAATTTCCAGAGCCAACTCTTATTTCCTGTCCTTTCAATCTTAAAGAATGTTTGTCACTGGCAGACAAATGTCTGCCACTAAGAAAGCAGATAGGTTGTATAAAGTTCCTCAAGCTTTTAAGTTTTCATACACCCATCACAGATCAGATCTGTCAGCTGTTGCTTTAGTGACTCCACCTGCTTTAAAACATTTGGTTAACACTAATCTTGCTCATTCTGACAGGGCTTTTTATTTGGAGGAAAAAGTGTATTCCACAGCACTTTTTTTTTTTTTTTTTTTTTTAAGAATGCCCAGCTGTCAAGCTCGTATGTTGAAGTTTGTGTGCCTCTTGAGAATGAGAAACATTTTTGTATCTGGTTCCTCTTCTGAGGATAAATCTGCTTTATTTCATTTGGTTGCTTCTATGTCTAAAATGGCTACCCACTGTTTGAAATGTGCATATAATTCTGCTAATGCCACTTCCACAGCTGCTGTCACTGAAATTGTCATGACAACGTATGCCAGGCTGCATTCTCAAAATCTTGAAGTACAAATTCAATTTTAAATTATCCCTTGTTAAGAGCTTTAGTTTTGGGATCTTTTGCTGCAGAAGTAATGCAAACCACGATGAGAGAGGTAAGTTGATTCAAGGGAACTCTCTAATTGTCAAGGAATTCAGTGCTCCATCAACAACCTTCTTTGCCTCCAGCAAGCTGCTGGTAAGTAAATTTTTAAAAAGTAATGACAGGGAGGTTCCATAAAAGAAAGTTGAAACCCTCCAGAAAAAGAACAGTCTAATATGTATGAATGACTATTTATGGGACATCATTCCCATCCTTGGAATCCCTTCTCTTCTAGAGTCTGAATCTTCATTTTTCTCTCAGGCAACAGATAGTTTCAGACAAGTTGGTTCTGAGAGTAATCCATGAAGGTTGCAGATGGCAGTGGGAATCTTACACCCCATCAGGAGATTCTTCCTCACCCATCTGATGAAACTCTTCTTTTCCCTCCTGCTATTCAAGATTTCCTCACTCTGGGTAATAGAGGAGGCTGTTCACTTTCAGTTAGAAGAATTTTATTCAAGAATGCTTCTGGTGTCAGAGAGAAGATTATTGAAAACTAGTTCTGGATATTTCCTTTCTGAAGCTGTTTGTAATAGTGCCAAAGTTCAAAATGTTTGTAGTGTTCCTAAATTTTAAAGGTGGTTATTTCCTATAGATTTAGATTTCAGACATTTCTTAAGGTTTTTGCATCTGGATCACAGTATCAGTTCTATGCATTACCATTTGGTCTATCAACTGCTCTAAGTGTTCACAAAGTGTCTAACTTCCTTGATACCTACTGCAGACTTTTTCAAAATGTCAGGCATCTCTTTTTGGGTAAGAGATCTTCTACATTGGAAGGGAGTACAAGAGAAACATGCAGATGCTGACTCCTACTCACATGATTGTTTTCCTGGGTATGTCTTGGACACCTTATTTCAAAGATAATTTCTTCCACATGAAAAGATATATCCCTATTTAAATCTATTCCTGAGCTCTTCCACTAAGACTTCCATCTCCTCAAGAAAATTCCTTATGATTCTTGGTCTTGTGCCATGTATGATACTCATGATGCCTCTTGCAGGAGTCCACAAAAGAAAACTCCAATGGTATTTGAAATCATTGTGGTTCCAGGATCAGCATCCTTTGAATTTTCATATTCTAGTTTCAGGGTTTGTGAAAAATTGTTTTTTTTTTGGTGGAGACACCAAATTTCTTGGAATGCAGGTCTCTCTTTCTCCCTTCCTGCTCCAGCACAGTCAGTAACAACAGACACCTCAGACTTTGCTTGAGGAGCAGTGCTGATGGGAATAAAAGTGCAGGGTGTTTGGAACAAAAAAAAAAAAAAGACCAAAACAAACATAAAACAGATATTAAATGTTAATGCTCTAAACCGTGTCAGTCATTTTTGGTCCCTGGGACCTCTAAAAGTGCTTACAGACAACACCACAGTGATGTCACACAAGCAAGGGGGAACCAAATCTTAATCTCTCTGGGGACTAGACATAGTAGCAAAGGTTATAGCTTTTCAGCACGGTCTTCCTCTACAGGCATCTTGCCTACTGTCATAGCAAAACAGTGTGGCAGACAAGCTGAGAAGAGCCAGGACAGACCCTCATGAATGGAAACTAATTCTGAGGGTGTTCTAAGATTTGATCCAGCAGTGGGGAACACCTCAAATCTCTTTGCCTCTGTTCACATCCAGAAGGACTCCACACAAGAGAGCTTGAAAAACAGATGCATTTTCTTTTCCTTAGCCAGGAATATTCCTTATGCTTTTCCACCCTTTCTGCTAACATATAAAGTCATTCTAAAGATTCAGAAGGACTCCCCAAAGATTTTTGTGCTGACTCCATTCTAGACCAAGCAACAATGGTTCTTCCTTTTGAAAATGTCCAAGGGCAATTATTGCAAGCTTCCTCTTGGACTGGATCTACTCTCATAAGGGGGTGTTTGATACATCTGAGCCCCTAAAACAACTAAAGGGCAGTTAGCCTGGTGTGAACCTATGAGCTATGAACTGCCTGGATGATGGAATTTTAATACTTTTTCTTCCTGAGGATGGGCCGCAGATATTAATAGAGGCAAGATAACCTGCTACCTAAAAATTGTATATTAGTAAATGGAGCTGGTTTTCTGGCTGGTACCATTAAAAGAACCAGCACCCATTCACGACTAGTGTTTTTATGGTTCTGCATTATTTGTAACAGTTGCTCTGCTATGGCCTGCCTTACTCCTCATTTAAAGTTAATTTGTCTGTCATTTCAACATGTCTGCCCATGGATTCCTCTTTCAATGTAACCGCATGTGAAAATGGTTTAGAAAGTGGTGTTGCATACAATGCCTACTAGAAAACTGGTGGTCCTTCCCTGGGATCTTAATTTTATGTTAGAAAAAGATAACTCTTGCCTATTTGAACCAGCTGCTCAGGCTGACTTGAGGTTCTTAACATGGAACACAATCTAATTGCTCTGACTGTTGCCACAAAGATAGGCTTTCTTTTGGGACTTTGTATCGTGCCTTGCTGAAAGCAGTGAGATCCATGAAGTTCTGTAGCATGGTGAAAATAACTGTTAAAAAACACAAAAAACATCAAGAAAAGAAGCACAAAAAACATCAAGAAAAGAAGTTGTAAGGAGTATTCAGTAACAAGAGTGAATGTATTGGAAAATGAGGATGTAGGAGAAGTCAGTAAAATCTTGAAAAAAGTAAATGAAAAAAGCAATGGCTGAGACAACACAGCACAAACTGGTTACCCTTGAATAAATATATCTCAAGTTGAAATGTTAAAAAGTCATTGATAGATAACTTAATGGAGCAAGAAAAGAGAATTGAGCAAGTACTTGGACTGAATGAGCATAATGGAGTGGTACAAGATATCTTGACAGAAAATGAGGAATTGAAAGCCAGAGCCAATTCAGTGGAAGCCAAGTTGGATTGCTAGGGGGCCCAAGCCATAGACACCGAAGATAAGGTGAGACAAAGAGCATTAAGATTAATGGTGTATCAAAAATATGAAGTCACTGACTGAAAAAGCCATTAAGGAGTTGTGCAAATGGACTGCTATAACAAAGAAAGAAGACTTGCAGTTCTGCGTGCTCATTTTGTTATGGTACCTTGGTCAGTCTGACTGGCCAAAACAACTGCAACCACTAAGAGTAAGGTTTCAGACTTTTCAGTTGAGGAAGAGAGAGTACTATGAGAACTTTGGAAACCTGGCAGACAGTTAAAGGTTGGGGAAGATAGCATCTGTGTGGACTACACATTTTCTTAGAAAACTAGGCAGAAAAAAATGCATTCATCCCAGTCATTAAAGTGTGTTGACGAGGGATTTCATTGGAGATTGATCTACTCAGCATACTTCAGATTTTATACAGACAGGATGGTGAAAACATTCAATAGGGTGAAAGAGGCATTAGACTCACTCAAATGGATAATGAATCTGAGAGTTGGGAATATGGCTGCAGGCAAGCACAGTGGAGAAGAGATCATGGCAGAAAGAGAAGGTGATGTTAATGCTGAGAGGAAAGAATCCAGACACTTCACACTAAGTCAACAGAGACTGAGGCAGAAGGTCAAAGTAATAAAAAAAAAAAAAAAAGCCTGAGTGCGGAAGAAGGAACAAATCCAGAAATGAGTGAAGGTAAGGGTAGTTCAGGCCAACAAGAACTTTCAGTAACTGTAAAATAAGACAAGGGAAGACTGGACAAATGGACAATATTATAACATAATTGAATGTATTAAACACTGAAAGTGTTAATAATTTGAGCATGTATGTGTACATGAAATGACTCCAGTACTCTTCTTATGGAAGATAAAGGAAGAATATATAATGAATATAAGGAGAACATGTTAACTACTGATATAAGCATAACTGCAGTGCAATGATATCTAAATGGTTGAGGTAATCAAAGAAACAGTGACACAATAATTAAGAGATAAAGGAAGGGAAGGAAGACCAAGGACAATATGTAGGTAGGAACATGTTTGTAGGGATAAGCAGTAGAGGTGAAGGATTGAGAAGGTGGATGAGGAACAATGAGAGGACCCAACTAAGAGAAGAAAACTGCTGAATAAATGATGTGAAAATATGTACATGCTATTAAATACCTGACACATCCAAAGGAATAATAAAAATGAAAACTATGTGGGTGGAACAGATATCATGCCTGATTGAAATGAGTTGGATAACAGAAATTTCAGAAGTGAATGAGGAAGGTACTGATCATGAATAAAGGGGAAAAAGACGAGAACAGGAAGTACAATGTCAACAAAAAAGAAGCATCATAAGCTGAATAAGAGAAGAATGTTGGGAATACAGACAAAGAATTTTAATGGTACATGAGTATAAAAGAGAATCATAATTATGATGAGACTTTGAGTCGAAGCAAGAGCCTCACTAAACAGATGAAAACCATGGAAGGCAGACAGAATTGTAAATCTGTGCATAGTTAAAGGGGAACAGTTCTTCAAAAAAAGAATGAAAAGAAAAAACAAAGGAGTTTGCAAACTAATAAAAGAGAAGGAAAGACGAGTTAAGCAAGGAGAGAAAGGAAAGAGCTGCATGGATAAAACAAGAGAAAAGGAAAAATGGTAAAAATGGCTAAGGTGAGAATATTTATTACAACCTAGAATGTAAATGGCTTGGGAAATAGGACAGGAAAAAAAAAGAGAGACTACTAACCACATTTTAGAAGAACACGGGCAGATATTTAACAATACAACAGACTTATTTTGCTAAGGAAGAGCATAAAAATTACAGAAGACAGGATATAATAAAGTAGATAGCTACTCTTGGGAAAATAGGAAGTAAAGGGACATGGCTATACTAATAAGGAGGTCATGCCCCATGTTGATTGAAGGGAGAATAGAGGATAAAAAGGGAAGGTATTTAGCACTAAAAGTGAAAATAGTACAAAAGTTTCATGTGTGTGTGTATATATATATATATATTATATATATATATATTTATATTTTATATATATATATATATATATATATATATACACACACACACACACACACACTATCTAAACACAAATAAATAAGGAGTATTTTGATGGAGATAATGATATTCCAGAAAGGAATTACAATATACATAGGAGATTGGAATGTAATAGTTAAAAAAAGAAGTAGCAGAAAGAGGCCAAGAATGAAAACTAACAAAGGAGGGAAAGTTTACGAAAGATTTCTTAACCAGTCAAATAGAGGGATGTAAGAGAAGCCAGCTCAGGAAGAGGGAGTGGAAGTCAGTATACGTACTATTTGGCAATTCAGAAAACCTGGTCAAGAACTGATAATGGATACATAATGAAAGAACATGAAGACTGTGTAAGAGAAGTGAAGATAGATTAATTATCATTAATAGAATATGCATTGAAAGGACTAACAATAGGAGGGCAAAGGGAAAGTGAGCTAGAAAGACACTGGAATGTGCAAAGAACTCTAA
This sequence comes from Protopterus annectens, assembly GCF_019279795.1. Classification (NCBI taxonomy): domain Eukaryota; kingdom Metazoa; phylum Chordata; order Ceratodontiformes; family Protopteridae; genus Protopterus; species Protopterus annectens. The sequence goes on from NC_056741.1 coordinate 317,879,340, forward strand.
TGGCAAATGAAAAAACATAAAGAAATTGGCAGAAATAGTAAAAACTTCATTAGAGCAACATACAAAGGAAATGGCTTATCTTCCATTAAGGATGAAATTGTAAGATTGAAGAAGGGAAACTTATTTAATCAGCGAAGTGACTAGTTAAGAAAACAGCTGATAACAGGAAAAGACAAGGGGAGAAGAGAGTCTGTAGAGGGAGGGAAAAGGAGATTACAAATTTCATGAAAGGACTGGATTGGAAGATGAAAAATTATGGAATAAAAGAATAACAGTAGAACTACTTTTTTTAAAGCAAGTCCCTGAGTGATGAAGGGATTGGCAACAAGGTTAAACATGAAGTGGAAGGGCGATTTATGAGTTAGCAGATGGAATAAGAGATGGGGAAATAATAAATTAGAGGAAATATTAGATGTTTTTAAGGAGTATTAGAGGTTATACCAATCTGAAAAAGGAGTTACTAATGAAGGATGGGAATGGCCAGAGATGAGAATTGAAGGAGCAAGGACAAGGAGAAATTAAGAGAGAAGATAAAGAAGGAAGAGAGAGAAAAATGTATTGGGGGAATGGCCAAAAAAAAAAAAATCACCAGGCAGTGAGTGTATATGATAGAATTTTGGCAGATACAGAAAGAGAGATTTTTAGATAGCCCTCACTGTTCAGTAGGATACAAAAAGGAGAACAGATCTCTATAAGTCATGGAGGAAAGTAGTGATGTTCTTCGTGTTTCACTGTTGCAGTCATCACATTTAGGTTATCCTGCCAGGGTTAGACCTCAGTCGGCCCGAATGCCAGAGGCTTAGTATTTCTGCGTCAATTGCTGTCACTCCAGGACTGACGTCAGGTTGTCAGTGGTATAAAATCAGGCAGCCGATGCCATTACATCAGTCTTTCTTGCCGAGGAGCCAGAAGCAGTTTGCAAGAGTGCCGGTCGACCACTACTTGAGTTTTCATTTCCAAATTGAAGATGAAGTCTTCTAAAGCTAAGTACCTTGTTGGAAATCCTTTTTTCTTGCTCTAACCAATGTCGGAAAAAGTTAACAATTGTCTTGCCTGTGGAAAGCAAATACACACAGAGACTTCCATTCTTACTGCGTCACCTGTTTAGGCCCAGACCACGACGTCCCTCGCTGTCATTTTTGTGCTTTGTTCAACGCCAGAACTATACATTGTCGGGCCCTTATTGTAGCTAGATATTTTCGCTCTCAATCCTTGAATTCAAATATGGCTTCGGTAAGCCATCCGACTACCGATTTGAAAAAAACGTAAGGATAAAGTCAGAGACAGACTACACCGGTCCAAAACTGCCGATGACTGTTCCGTTAAGCTAGTTGTCAGTTCACCACTCCTCAGTGAGGTGCTTTTGCAGCCCCTGATGCCCGCATCTGTGGATTTGCAGGCTGTTACCGAGACCCTTTCAGAGTCCGGTATGCCGCGAGACTCTTCTTCGACTAAGGATCCTGCGGATGTCTCTACTTTGGATGGGTCTGGAGCCACTGAGCAGGCACCAGCTTCCGAGGTATTACTTTGCACTATTGATACTCAACACAAACTGATGACTTCTTTCTCATCTTCATTTCTTTCTAAATCTACCCAGTTTCTAGGGCCCAGAGTACGAACTACGCCCAAAAAAACAATGACCTAATCTCAGGCACCTGCTTCCTTGCCTCAGTCACAAATGCTTAAAATGTATGAAGACCTTATTATGCTTATTAGGGGAAGCCAGGCTACCCCTTCCAAAAGAAAGAGACTTGTCCCAAGTAGTTTTATCTGAACAGGAGTCTGATGAGACTGATGCTTCTGAATATGAAGACATGCAACCCCTTCTCTGCTTTTGAGGATTCTGATGCAGAGGAATCCATTCCTTCTGCCTCTCCACCCTAGGATTTTTCATTTGGTGAAACCCTTCATATTTTAAGGGAGCATTTCCAATGGGAAAGTCAGGACTATCTTCAGTCAAAAAAGAGACTCAGGGAATTCTTAGATTTACCACAGCATAGACCTTTGGCCATTCCTCCTGTCCTGAATGTTGTTGATGTTTTTATGGAATCTAGTTTGATTCCTGACACCCTTTCTCCTGCTCCCAGGAAACCGGACAGGTACTACAGAGTCCCTGACTCTCTCAAATTTCTTTTCAAAACTCCTACTGCTGACCCAGAGGTCATCTCTCAAGGACCTAAAGGAATTAATGCAACCTCAGCTAAGAATCCCACCCCCTCAGACAGGGATTCCTGAGCTTTAGACAGATGGGGTAAAAAATTATGCACCTCTTCTACCCTTGCTATTAGAGCATTAAATTGTCAGTTCCATATGCTGAAATAGCAGCAGCATACCATGGAACTCCTCAAACAAAAAATATCTTCCTTTCCTGCTTGTGCAGAAAATAAAGAATTACAAGAACTTATGACCTTTGTAAAGGACCTACTGACCTCTGTGGGGTATGCTATCAATGAAAAGAAATCAAAACTAGTACCCACACAAAAAATTGTATTTCTGAGTGCAAGCCTGGACACAACATCTCAGATGGCATTCCTTACTCCAGAAAAACAAGTCTATCTGACAGACTACTACTCTCAACTAGCCACCAGAACCCAGTTATCTGCAAAGCAAATCCTGCAAGTTCTAGGGTTCATGGCCTCCTGCATTCTACTCATTTTATGTGCCAGACTGCATATAAGGAAACTACAGTGTTGCCTAAAAAGCCTTTGGTGTCAACACGCTCAGGAACTGGAAACTATCATTCCAATGATGCCTTGTTTAAGGAAATATTTTCTTTGGTGGGCAGCAGCATGCAGCCACAACAAGGGACTTCCCTTTCCACAACCCCACACCACCCAGACCCTCACCACAGATGCATCAGACTATGCCTGGGGTGCACACCTGAATGGCAGGTGCATTCAGGGTCATTGAAGCCCAAATCAAATACATCTGCACATCAGTCAAAATGAGATGTTAGCTGTTCAGCATGCCATGACAGCTTTCAGACCTGTATTCTCCCTGGGGCCTGTACTGATCAAAACAGACACCACCACAGTGATGTGGTGTATCAACAAGCAGGGAGGGACTCACTCTTATCCTCTCTGCAGGCTCACCATGACCCTTTGGCACACAGCCTCAGCCATGCAACTACACCTGCTAGCACAATTCCTGCCAGGCTCCCTAAACACTCTGGCAGACAACTTGAACAGAAACCTGCTAGACCCACACGAGTGGCAGCTAGACCACAGAACCTTCACCCTTGTAACCCAGAAATGGGGCACCCCGGAGGTTGGATCTCTTTGCCTCCCACTTCAATCATCAGCTCAGCAAATTCTGCACCAGGGAACCTCACAGCAAGGCCTGGAAATTGGATGCTCCTTCCAGTGGGTAAACTTCTCGGTCTATGCATTTCCCCCTCTACCACTCATTTCAAGGGTACCACTCAAAATAAGGGAGGAAAACCCTCCTGTTTGCTCCAGACTGGCCATGCCAGCACTGGTACCCACTGCTGCAAAGCCTGTCAACCTTGCCACCATGGCACCTACCTCAAATCCCAACAATCCTGACCCAGAAGAATGGAGAATTCATGCATCCCCAATTGCAGACCCTCAACCTGGCATATTCCTTGACCTCTCCTGAAGCTGCCAGCTTAAGCAAACAAGTCCTAGATGTTATATGTGAGGCCAGATGCCCCAGCACTAGAAAATCCTATGCTGACAAGTGGAAAAGGTTTTGCACCTGGATCCAGGCTAAGGGACCCGAAACAGCACAGCCCTCCCTGACTTTCATCCTGGATTACCTAGAAGACCTACTGCACAGAGGTCTGTCCTTCTCTTCTATTAGAATTCATGCCTCTGCCATCTCTGCTCATTACAGCACAGAGCCACCTCTCTTCTCACACCATCTCATCAAACAGTTCGTAAGAGGAGCTAACAACTTAAGGCCACCCAGAAGAGCTCCTACCCCAGCTTGGGACCTTAACTTTGTGTTGGAAAAACTCACCCCTACCCCCCTTTGAACCTGCAGCTTCAGCAGAGTTAAAATTCCTCTCTTGGAAAACAGCCTTGCTTCTGGCCATCACTTCAACTAGTAGAGTTTCAATGCTACAAGCACTCATGGCTGTAGAGCCCTTCATCATTTTCCATACTGACAGGGTCTCCCTCAGGACTAACCCATCCTTCTTGCCTAAAGTGGTGTCCAGTGTGGCTCTCAAATAATCCATTCATTTGCCCACCCTTTTCCCTAAACCACAAAACAAGGGGTAGAGTATTCTGCACTCTCTTGGTGTGCACAGACAGCTCAGATTCTATCTGGATAGGACTAAAATCTTTCAAAAAAACTGACCAATTCCTAGTCAGCTTTGCAGCACGGACAGAGAGCAAGGGCATATCCAAACAAACTGTCTCCAAATGGATAGCACACTGCATCCAATTCTGTTACAAACAGCACGTGAAACTGCCACCAAAGGGGGTCAGGACACATTCCACCAGGGCAACCTCCACCTCTGCTACTTTTCTCAGAGGGTCCCCACCAGTGACATCTTGGAGGCTGCAACATGGACTTCTGTTCATACCTTTACCAAGCATTACCACCTGCCTATCTTCTCCAAATCCAGGGGAGGCTTTGCCCTTGCAGTCTTGCAGGGCATCCTAGCCAGCCCCCAGTCTTCTTGACTGCCCTCCACCCTTTTCTTCAGTTTTGGGAATCAACCCAAATGTGATGACTGCAACAGTAAAACATGAACATAGTACAGTTGTGTACACTTACCATAAATGTAGATGTTTGAGTATATTCAGTGTTGCAGTCCTGGTTTCCCACCCTCCATCCCCCTTGTCTCTCTCTCTCTCTTTCTCTCTCTAGCTATCTCTTCTTCTCTCCTTCTCTCCTTACAGGGAATTTTTGGTATTTACTTTCTACTGGTGGTGTTCTTCCACATTAACCTAGCTCCCTATTTGGGGGCTTCTGACAGTCAGGGCAAGAAAAACTGATGTAATGGCTTTGGCTGCCTGATTTTATACCACTGATGACCTGACATCAGTCCTGGAGTGACAGCAGAAATACTAAGCCTCTGGTATTCGGGCCAACTGAGGGCTACCCCTGGCCAGATAACCCAAATGTGATGACTGCAACAGTGAATACACTCGAACATCTACATTTATGGTAAGTGTACACGACTGTACTTTCTTAGTAATAACCAAGGTCAGGAAAACGCCCAATATGGCCAGCATCACATATATCAATATAGGTGCTTATTCACAATTATAAATGCCTTATGTGCTGAAAGATGGAAGATATTGCCAAGAAATTATACATGGGGATCAGACAGGCTTTGTAGGGTGAAGGACAAAAAACAGTTTAATAAGAACCCTTTTACTGATGAATGAGCACAAGAAATGGGACAAATGGCAATAATATTGCTAGATGCAAGAAAAAGTATTTGATACAGTGGGCTGGAACTACCTGTTGGAATTGCTTAAAGAAGATGGATTCCCAGAAATATGGACAGAACTAATTAAGAGAATTTGAGTGGTTCAAGCCAGCATAAAATTAACAGCAAGGTTATCAGGCACAGTAACAATAGAAAGGGGCAAAACAAAAGGATGTCTGCTGTCCCCACTACTGTTTGTATGTAGAACCTCTGGCAGAAATAATGTGTAGTAGTAATATAAGGGTTTTAAATGGGGACCAGGGAAAAAGAACATTTCATTATATGCAGGTGACTTGTTACTTACACTAAAGAAACAGAACATATACAGATAAATTATGGGATATTGTTTAGAAAGTTAAGAAAAGCTTGGGATATAAAACCGAGAAAAATGATTTTGATGATGGATAGAAAAATGATGGATAGAAAAATGATGGAAGAAATAGAACAAGAGCAGACAAGATCAAGTACTAGGAATAGGGGGGGGGGCGCTGTTCAGCAGACATTAAAAACCTCATATGAAAAAGTATATTATAAGGTGAAAGGGCAGATACAAAAATGGAAGGCAATAAATTTAGATATTTATCAGGGAATGCAAGCACTGAAAAAATATATTATTCCATAGTTTGTCTACACAGGCCAATCATTCTGGAAATTAACAGACAATACATTTTTTGAAATGGATAAAGCAGATAAGCAGAGATTTTATGTAGAATGAGAGAAAACCTAGTGTCCAGGAAAACACTAATACTGATGATGGATAAAGGTGGGTTGGAAACACCAGATGTTAAGTAATGGTTGCAGGCCTATTTGATAATTGTAGTGAGAATAGTAATGTTGAATACAATGCAGGTTGGAAGCAAGTGATACTACAGAGAGTAAATAAAGACATAATGGAACTTATTTTAGAGACACTAATAGTATTGGAAATGCAGTGGATAAAGGGAATGAATGCAGAAGTCCAAACATATGCTGTGATGGAGGAGGTGATAATTGGAGAATTGATTATTGCCTATTGGTAGAATGAAGGAAGAGAGCACAGCAAACAACAACATAGAGATGGGGAAGAAAACAAGAAAGTCAAATACTGGTTTTAAACTCAAGTTAGGAGGGGGGACTAAAATCATGGATAGAAATACAAGAGGAATATCGGAGAATAAATTAGAATGGGAACATATGGGAACAAAGAGCAAGTGGAGGCAGATAGGAAGATACTGGATAGAAGCAGTAAGGATGCCAGAATTGATAGATAAAATAGAGACCAGGAGGAATTAAGGAAAATAAATGGGGGATGTTAAGGATTGGTAGAAAATGGATGAGAGAATGAAGGAATGAGGCAGCAATAAATGCAAAAAAAAAAATGGGGAGAGAGGGAATGGGCTGTATTGGATGAGGAATGGGCAGAAATCTGCTGAGATGTGGAAGGGAAGGAGGAACTTGGAGCTGTATCTTTTGAGACTGTGAGGAATAGGAGGAGATGAAATAAGACAAACTCTGAAAAAATGGCATGGGAGACAAGTCATTAGCAAAATAGCTATTCTTGCTAGGGTGTGAGAAGGGAGTACCAAAAGATAAGAAGGAAATGGTAGGATTAATAATTACAATAGGAAGGAAGGCAATCACTAGAAAGTGGAATTAAAATGAAAGGGCAAGAGGGGTAGAAGGAAAAAGGTTCATGGAAAATAGGATGGTAGAGAGCAGAGAGGTAAAGGGGAAGGCAGTTGACAAATATAAAATATGGGGTGGCTAAATTAGAATGGAAAACAAAACACAATGGGAGACATATGAAAGGGATGATAAATTTGTAAATAGTTAAGTCTCCAGGTAGAATATTGGGGGGAGGAGGAGTAGAAGTTAGATAATCTTGCTAAAGTGAAACTAAAGGTGGACAGTAGTTAAAATAGCATAAGAATATCCTAACAAAATGTTACACACGCATGAAAAATATTTGCACATTAAGAATAATGAAACATTGAAGAAAAATGTATTGCATTTAATGGTTTCTCAGTTACAGTGAAGTAAGGAATGAAGAAAAGAAGTAATACAATGACCATGTTAAACTGGATGGAATGTATAAAATGGATAACTTAATGGATCAACTACCAGCTGTCAGTAGAAAATTGAAATGTGCCATGCATGTGGATTGCTCTGTATGTATATGGTTTCTTTTAGAAGTAATCTTTTTTTTTCCAGGACCAAAAAATAAGGGAGAAAGGATACCCATGATTTGGATATCCACCGACAACTCTGGTACTCATTTTTTTCTTAACACCTTTATTAAATTATCTCTTAAGACATAAACATACATTAACAGAAAAGTAAACCATATTAACATTTTTCTATTTAGATACATTAATACAATACATGCATTTTTTTTCTTTGTAATTATCATCAGTCCAACATTACATAAATTGCTAAATTCCTGCATTTCGTTAAACCTCACTCTTCCTGATTCCGAACATTGTTCTGCAAGTTATTGTTCCCACATTTTCTATTTATTTTTACATAAATTTCTCTTTCCCTCTTCTCAAGATCCCTCTTCCAGTTCTTTTATCTCTTTTATAATAATAATCAGTACTTCAAATACAGTTGATTTAGACTTTGATTTCCATTGTCTAGCAATTGTTTTTTTTTGGTAGCGACCACAATTAAATGTATTGCCTTACTACATGTAAGCAATTCAGATCCTATATTCAAGCTCAAAAAATCACTCCTTAGTTACATTTATTTGCTCACCCAGTATTCTTGACAAAGTACTCTGTATGGAATTTTTACCAACTCATTACATTCCCAAAACACACGTTTCCAGTTACCTCTTTCTTCCCCATGAAACCTCCAACATTTGCTATCTACCTGAGGAAAAATTCTTTGAAATCTGCTTGGAGTATAAAAATACCTATGCAACATTTTCAAGCAAAGATGCTAAACCACCTGGATTTTGTTGCATTCTTGGGAATATACATGTCCTCCCATTGTTCACTTGTAAATTGCTTTTCCAGTCTTTCTTCCTGATATTTTCTAACCTTCCTTGGCTAATTCCTATAGTTATGCAATATTGTATATGTCCTACTTATTATCCCTTTTTAATAGCAGTTTTTATTCTAGATTCAACTAAAAACTCCACCTGAGCTGGTCTTTCACTTGAGATTCCCCTATCTGTTTCTCTGCCTATACTCTGATATCAATCCCTTTTGAGGAAGGCAGTATTTAGCCAGCAGTCCAAGCCTCATCCCATTCTATTACCTTTCCTTCTCTAGTTATTTGCTTCCAACACCTTGGTTCCTTTGCCACTTCTCTCCAGTAAATTCCATCTGTATTTTGCCTATTTTCTGTACTTCTGTGTTTACATTTCTTGAACCTCCCCCCCACTTCATCATCCCTTTCCATTTTGAATTGCAACCTTCTGCTTGTTTTATGTATGTGAGCCTTAACTGTGTAAATATCCCTTCAAGTCAGGTAATATTAAACCACCTTATTCTACTGAAAATCTGTTGAAGCTTTGAATTAAAAGCAAATTTCCTGTGAAATACATTTTTTATCTAGTCTAGCCCAGTTGTTGTACTTTACTGAATAATATGTAAATTCTGAGTTCCTACTGCTGAATTCATACCAAATATCTACCCTATTTTGTTATATTTTCCCTTCTAGGTCATCCACACTATTGAGAATAAAGTGCCAGTCCTCATATGTAAGTAATATTCCCTGCTGAAAGCTGATAATTTCTCTTAAAAATTTCTTAAGCTCCATAACAGTAGTTTTTGGTGGAATTTAAATACAGGCCAGGATAATTCTCCTCCTTTGCCGATAGCCCCTTACTACCACAAATCTACCATTATTATCTTTTTTTCTCTCTTCTATCACTGTTGGAGCCCCTCTAACAATTAGTATAATTACTCCCCTTTTCCTTTATCCGTGATTTTCTGATGAATATCCATCCTGAAACCCTTTCTTTGTCAAATTCACATACGTATTTCTTTCCAGGTGTGTCTTCTGTAGCACTGCTGTTTGCACTCTTCATTTCTTAATATAATTCAATACTCTTTTTTTCAATAACTGTAAGGCCATTTGCATTTCAAGATAATGTGGATAGCATAGCCATCATGATAAAAATCTTTTTCCCACCTATTATTCATGAAAGTTTTTGAATGTGTATTGTTTAGCAGGCTGACCTTTTACACAATGTTCTTTCTTCTCGGCTCAATTTGAACCTGTTACTTTTCTCAAGACTCTAATTTTTTGTTTGAGAGTTTTTATTAAATCAAACGTTTTCAGAACTCCATCCCCTATTAATTTAGAACAAACAAAAAATGTGTACATCTTTATAAAATGCAGTTTAACCTCTAGACAGGAACATTTTCCTAAATTGACAGCTGTGCCCACAGGCATTACCTAACATAAAATTGAGTTACCCTTGCTAAAACACGTCACAGTCTTTGTTCCCACTAACACTGATTGCTGTATGTTCTTTTCTTATCTCTATTCCCCTCTCCGATGTTCAAAACTGCTTGTATGCTTTCAGAAACCTTAACCTTTAGCCTTAAGAAAATTTGCACTGGTTATATTTAAATAAAACTTAATTGTACACTGTTCAATTAGAAACATTAAAGTATTAAGACTGCTAGGGTGTCTGTTATCTCTTACTCACTTTCCACAATTTCAAACTTTATTTTTAACTTAGCTGCTTGCCATTAAATTTAATTTTTGCATTTTACTCGACAAAGAATGCTCAGAACTCTCAAGATTAGTCACTGGCACCTACAGACAGCTTGTCCCCATGTAAAAGTAGGCATCAGTGAATCTTTGTAAATTTCACTCAGAATAGCATGTACAGCTGCCTTCAGCTGCAGATTTCTTAACTGCCACTGAACATATGCTAATGGAAAAAATAGGAAAATATCTTTGTAAATGTAAGCAACCTATCATTTTTTCATGGCTTTAATTAGTCTTATTTTTAAAACCTACTTGATACAAAAACATTTGCTTATAGCTCAAGCCAAAGGCATTAATCTAGACATACAACTTGTCAAAATAATAGAAAATATCTTAATTCTACATATAATAAAATCAGTACACTCTTACACCCCACCACCACTCCAGTAGCCTAAGGTCACAGTATATTAACATTAAAGTTGCTTTTGTCCGGCCTTTCTTCTCTTGTTACACTGTAATGCCTATATTTATTTTAAACTGATAAGACCCCCCTCCCACATTTAAAATGCCCCTGACTACACACTACATAAAACTGCTTTATTGCATATCTCATGCAGTTTATATAATGCAATGTTTTATACAAATATTAATACTAACAAAAATCGCTTACTTGGTTATTTTTCCCTGTGTAATGTCCTTATAAATGTTAATGACACAAAGTGAGGTATATTCTTTACAGTCCACCCACAAGTTTAACAAAGTCATGTCTTTTATCAGCCACTTTTTCTTGCATATCACATCTTTCACAGATGTGATTTGCTGCATTATTGTCTCTCATTTATTCACTAATTTCAGTGTTGCTAGTCTTTTTCCTGTTAATCTCCATTTCCCAACACCAGACTCATTCAATCCAAGGAATGTCTGATTCTTCTAGTCAAGTCCTCTGCCTTTCAATCTCTCGCTAGTATTTTTGTTTGGAACATTGAAAACGATTTCACTGGTCAAGTCTTTCTATGAACTTTACAGACAGAAGAATGAGAAGCAGAGTCCCCTTCTGTTTGCTGGATTAACTTTATTTCCATCAAAAAATATGTTTGATCCTCCAGGTAAAAATATACCTTCTAACATTCCCTGAATGCTAGGATTAATTTGCTTCTCTTCTGCCTGATATACTGTGAATAATCATTTTCTACAAACACACTGCTGTTTCCAATTTTTAATACTTTGAATTCTGCCACAGTTTTGTCAGGATCAGCTTTTTCTGCTAGTATGATTTCATCTTTACTAATGTAAGTCTTGGCTGCTGTCTCATGGTCAGGTTTGGAGCATGCTCTCATGCTCTTTCAAATAAATTCTGCTGTGGAACACCAGTCCAGTTGCTCACTTGTGCATTCATAAAGTTAATACAGTCTGTTCCTTTCTGTTTCTCTGGTGCAGCAGAAAATGTCAGGGTTTTCTGCACACACTGTTCTAACTCTACTGTTTTTTGAAATAGGTGTTCTTGAGATGCTTCATATTCAGCAAGCTTTATCTTTATTTCACCCTCTGATTTTTGCAGTTTTAGCAATTTATCTAAACAGCTAGTTAAAGCTTTTATTTTTTCCAGTCTTTTGTTGTTTGAGTTGATAAATTCTTTCAGTGTTACATTTATTTTAATTACCGAAATCTTGGACCACAGCCACAGTCCAGCAAGTTAAAAAGCAAAAGTGTATTACAAGTGTAGCAATTAAACACTTAATTGTTGCATTTGTAATAAATGTTTGTCTTTTATCCTACTGGATTGTGGCTGTGGTCTGAGTGTATGCACCTTAAACTACTTTTTATTTTGGTTTAGTTTTAGTGTTTTTTTTCCTCATTGGTTTGTCATTTATTTTAATTACTTATGAGTACATTTAATGTATTTTTTCCTTGGAATTAATGGAAGCCATCTCTTGAACCAGTGCACAAGCTTGAACTGCTTTTTGCTGAACAGCAATAGAATCCTTCATAGAAAGTATTTTCTCATCACTGCTTTTCATTGATTTTCTTTCAGGTTTTCCAAATTACTTCTTTGCTGGTACCCAAGACACTATACTTACTAGTCAGTAACTGAATTTTACCCAAAAACAATTTCAATGGCAGTCCTTTTACTCAGTTTCTGTTTTTACACTGGAAGAGCTTAACTTAAGCTGCTGGTCAATGTGCAGCCATCATGAAAGTCCCAACTCAAGTACTATCTTGACAGAACAAAGTCTTTCAGAAGATCTAATCAGTTCATTTCTTGTGAAGATGAGCATAAAAAATTCCAAATAGTTGTCTTGGGCTATTAAACTTTGTTCTTCCCACCACAGCAGAATTATTTCAGGTGGGCTTAAGGCTCAAGTCTACAAGGTCCATTGCTTCATCTGTGGCTTTTTGGAAAGAGGTGGATTCTAGAAGTATTCTAAAAGCAAGAACTTGATCCTCTGTACACATTTGTACAAAGCATTACAAACTAGTTTCCTTCTCCAGGTCAAGAACAGGCTTTGCTAAGACTGTTCCCAGGAGCTCTTTGGACCCTCATCCTTCCTCCTGCCAATCATGTTAAGGTATGGCCATCTGCCTATATAGCTTAGGCTACCGCAGCAGTGGTCCACTTGAAGAACATAGTACAGTTCTGTAAGTAAATTTACCATAACAGTAGATTGTCAAATGATCAGTGCTGCAGCAACCACCCCCTCCCTTTACCCCCTTATTTTTGTGTGTTTTATGCTAGAATTTGGACATTCATTGTTTTCCTTGCATTGTCCTTTTCAGGGCTTTATCCTCCCTTTGTTGGCATGAAAGCTACAAAGAGCTTGGCACCCAAACCCCTTCGTATAGTCAGCTCAGCTCAAGCTGACTAATGATTTGGGTGCATGGAAGATGCTGTGAAGGCTGCCAGCCCAGCTAGCTGGAATTTTGTAAATAATTATATGTCATTTGTGAATAGTAATATGATTTGTATGCTTGTCTTACAAATGTAAGAAAACTATATGTTATGTGTATATCAAACTACTGGTGCAGAAGTGTGTGTTAAACTGTATGTTATGTGCTGAGCTTCAAGAATGTATTCATAGTGTACCCTGCTGGAAAAGAGCAGAAATGTGTATAAACTATATGCCTATGCAAATGTATGTTTTGATGGTAAAGGCTGAAACATACAGAGTTAGCTTACAAACCCTCAAGAAAAGCAGTTTGTTATGATGTTTTTTGATGGTGCTTATCTCAGCTAAGAGACAGGACGTCTAGAGCTAGGAGGTTTTTCTATTGTTTGGAAATTGAAATAATTACAGGTTTCAAAGGTAAAAGTGTTTAACTGTTTTACAACTTTCAGTTCCAGGCAAACTTCTGAAAAATAAGTATTTTTGACACAGAGGTGACAAAGAATGACGTAATCTGAGACAATCCAGCAGAAATGTTTGATAGTAACTTAAGAACTATTTCAGAGAGCCGAGTCTGTGCATTTTGTATTTTTTGGACCTATAAACATTCTCTCATCAGCACTTCTCATCTGTATTTGCCTGGCTCTGTAAGTAAATCACTTAGGGCATAGTATCTCTTAGGTATAGGAATACAGTAAAGATTAGTTTCGATCTTTTCTGTATTTATGTGAGACTATCCTGCAATGTTTTAAACTATTTCCTGTGATTCTGAACTCTGTTGTCACTGTGTTGAGTTATTGAGTATTGTCTCGTTCTTTTATTATTTATTATTAAATATATTTAAACATTTTAATTGTGGCTGGTTTGTTTAGAGATATTTAAGCTCTTAGAGTATTTGCATATGTATTTGGTGACACTGTACAAGCCACTCTTAAATAGCATTGCTACTGGTCGCACTTACTATTTGGATAATAGTAACATTACACAGTAGAATTGGTCACCCTTTGGGAAGGGCCTTATAGTAGCTGATAAGAGTAGTTGGTGGCAGCTGGTACTACCTTATAGTCTGGGCAAAAGTGGGCATAGCTAGTGAGCCTGTGCCAGCCTTCCCCAGGAGTGTCTGTGTGTTTGTATATAAATTAAATCTCAAAGTGTGTGTGAACTACTTGAGCAGGGCCATGAAGCATTGGTTGGACAGAGAGGGTGCTGGAGGTTTTGGCTTGACCACTTGGCTAAGATCTTAACCCTGTGCCAGTGGGGAGTCTTATTGGAGATCTGGAGAAAGAGTGAGAAACCAGACCCAGACTGACTGTGATCTCTGTGTGCTCTTAAGGGAAATTGTACTTTACTGTGTGTGTACTTGTCAACCTCCCAATGTGCACGTCCCTCACTGGTGTTAGTGGTGAGGATTGCTGATTTTTGATTACTGGGACAGTGCAGGGGCATCACATATTAATTGTTTGGCAGTACTGGGATATCCACATCAAATATTAATTGGTTGATGGTGGTGAGTTAGCCACATCACATATTGGCTTGTAGTGGTGTGGATATTGAATTCCTGTAGCTTGTGTACAGTGATCACTGAAGGTTTTTGTACTCTAAATCACCCATGCAGTGAACATTCAGAGTTCATACCACAATTGTTTATTTTTTTTTTCTTGTTAGCTTAGTCAGTCAGGGAAAGCAGGCAAGCATGTCCACCTAGGAGTATGGCAAGCTGACAAGGAGCCAGTTGGCTATGTGCTAGGCTAAAGTACAGGTGCATGCCAACCTGACTAAAGCAGACATGATTACAGCTTTAGTCACAGCTGCATCAGAGAATAGCAACGAGGAGGACAATCAGACTGGCCGTGGAGATGTACAATTCTCAGAAAATGGACAGCTCAACCTTTCCACAGAGGACTTAAAAATCCATCTGGAGTTAAAGAAACTTGAGTTGGAGGCCAAGTGTTTGGAAGTAGAAGCAGCAGAGAGACTGAGGCATCCAGAGACCGAGGAAAATGAGAAACTGCAACATCTGAAGGCTGAGGAAAATGAGAAACTGCAATGCCTGGATGCTGAGGAGAAGAAGAGGCAGAGGCAACATGAAAAGGAGATGCTGACTCTTCGCCAGAGTCATGGAGATAATGGGGAAGGGAGTAACCGAACCACAGAAGCAACAAAGGTCAGTAAATTTCTTCCAAAATTTACAGAGGGGGATAGTTTCATTCATATGTTTGAGGGGGCATGCAAACAGTATGATGCTGACCAACAGCTCTGGGTGCGATTCCTGACCCTCTTTTATTAATGCCCACTCCTCCAGGCATGTCTAAAGGTCTGTTTCCTGTGCTTTCTCCTATTAACCTGGTGAACTTGGGCATCCTGAGGCAATGTAGCAACTGCCTCATGTACACTCATGCAGTTTGATTTACACTGATAACTCTCTCCTCTTACCTCCCAACACTCAGACTTGTGAGAGATGCACTTATATAATCCAAATTGGAAGCCACGCACTCTCCAGCCAAGACCGGAATAGCTGGTCAAGAGGAGAAGGTCAATACTTGCACCACACCACATGGAACACACAGCCCTCCGGAACACACACCAGCACTGCCTTCACATGAAAACACAAACTGCACACCCACCTTTGTGGAGGCTGTCAATAAAAATCTACACTAACAGCAGAGTCCTCCAAATAACAAACGCAATTGACCACCACAGCACTAATCACAAGACACATTACTTTCCTAAACAGCGTGCCACTCAACCAAAGCCCCTAAGGCAAAACAGCATGTCCAACACACTACTCATACGTGACTCAATAGTGAGGCACACTGATGTTCCACTCAGTAGGTTGAATAAGGAGAAAGTAAGTCAGCTGCCTGTCAGGCACCAGGATCCACCACATAATGCGTGCACTCAGATCCCTCAACAACAGGTACAGATATGACTCTGTCATTGTACATGTGGGTGTGAATGACCTGAGACATACCTCCCTGGACTACATGAAAAGGGACATGGAGGAGCTCTCGGATTATGTAGCCCAGGCGGGTATGACCCTAGCCCTGAGCAGCATCTTACCATCACCCAGAATGATAGCACAGTACAAGCAGAAAATGATTGATTTCAACAATTGGCTATGTTTCTGGTGTCACTCTAAGAGGATCCAGTATCTCTCTGCTTGGGATGACATGACTGACAGACCTCAATGCTTTGCCAGAGATGGCCTGCATCTGTCATGCCTGGGCTTCTGGAAACTGGCCAAGGCTCTTGCCACCCCTATAGTGCCTTTTTTAGACGGTGTTCCAAAGACCAAATTATCACCATAACAGCTACAAATGCAATCTGAGGGTCATGCTGCTCAACGCTAGAAGTCTAAATCTCAAAATGCACTCATTTGAAGCTCTCCTTAAAAATGGAGAACATTGACATTTGTGCTGTAATAGAAACCTGGTTCAAGGCAGCGGAAAGCACCTCTGCATGACCAGGCTATAACTCATTCCACACCTTTCGGCCCCAGAACGTGGACCAAAACTCCGAAGGTAGTGGTGTTTCCATATTCATAAAGGATGCACACACCTCCAGACTGGTAGCCCAACATAACGCATCTGAGATACTTCAGGTGCAGCTAACATTGGGTAAGACAGCGATTCAGGTCGTAGCCTGCTATAGGTCCCCAACTATGTCCCAAGACTCACACTCCACATTCCTAAGCACCCTGGAGAATATTAGGGTCCATCCTGTCTCATACTGGGCAACTTCATCTACCCCTCCATTAACTGGAAAAACTACTCAAGTACCAATACACTTGCCCAATGTTTCCTGGAATTCATTAATTCCAATGCCCTGGACCAGCTCGTTCTTACCCCCACTAGAGGTAGCAACATCCTTGAACCTGGTCATTACTAACATGGGTGACCATTGCTCTATACCAATAGTCAACTCTTCCCTGGTTAGATCTGACCACAAACTAATCACCTTGGAAATCCGATTGCAAGTTGGGAGCTATTATTAACTCTCCAAATTATGTTGACATCCTACAGAAAGGCCTCACTGAGACCAACAACTGGTGTCAGAACCATGGCCTTAAGCTCAGTGTCAAACAGGTGTTGTCATCCCCTTTGGGAAAACCCAGTTCCCATGAATTACCACATCGATGGTAGTCCACTGAACACAAGGCACTATAAAAGATCTGGGAACACAGGTTGATAGCAACTTCTCTTTTGACCACCACATTGCCACTGTAGTCAGAAAGTCCTTCTATGTGGCACATCTCATTACTAGGGTTTTGCATCTAGGAAGAAAGAGGTCATTGTCTCCGTCTACTCTTCCCTCATTAGGCCTGTCATTGAGTACTATGCCCTATTTGGCATGTACCTCACTAAACACCTTCAACAACTGGAGAAGCTGCAAAAGCACCTCACAAAGAGGATCCTAGGCCTTAAACATTTGTCCTATATGGACAGACTAAACAAACTCCAACTATTCTCTGTCTCATATCCCCTACTTAGAGGTGAGCTCTGCTTGACTTAGAAAGCCATGTCTGACCCATCTCTGTTACAAATCCTGCATCTAAGGAAATCCCAATCCCTCCGCACCACACGCTCCAGAGACCTCAACCTCATTACCACAATCAACAGAACATGCTGGAGGGACAGGTTCATAACCCAGAGACTGCCCGTGCTATGGAATAGACTTCCCATACATGTCAAGCAGAGCACCTCACTGGCCCTCTTCAAGAGAAATCTTGATGAGTGGATGGGAAATATAAAATTCATCCCCGATATCACTTCAATGGCTTTACTCGACAGAGGCACTGGGAACTAAGGTCGGGTGGCACGATGTCAGGGTAATCCTGTAGGCTAGGCTTGTAAAGGTCCCAGGGCCATTACCCTAGTACACACCTATGAACCTATTTAAGCTGTTAGAGTGCTTGCATATATATTTGGTGACAGTGTACAGGCCACTCTTAAATAGTCTTGCTGTTGGTCACACTTACCATTTGGATAATAGTAACATTGCCCAGTACAATTGGTCACCCTTTGGGAAGGGCCTTATTGTAGCTGATGAGAGTGGTTGGTGGCAACTAGTACTACCCTATAATCTGGGCAGGAGGGGGCATAGCTAGTGAATCTGTGCCAGCCTTCCCCAGGTGTGTCTGTGTGTTTGTATACAAATCAAATCTGTGTGTGTGTGTGTGTGTGTGTGTGTGTGTGTGTGTGTGTGTGTGTCAGCTACTTGGGCAGGGACATGAAGCACTGGTTGGACAGAGAGAGAGTGCTGGAGGTTTTGGCTTGACCACTCGGCTGAGATCTTAACCCTTATAGCTTTGCCAGTGGGGAGTCTTATTGGGGATCTGGAGAAACCAAACCCACACTGACTGTGATCTGTGTGTGCCCTTAAGGGAAATTGTACTTTGCTGTGTCTGTACTTGTCATCCTCTCAATGTGCACGTCCCTCACTGGTGTTAGTGGTGAAGATTGAGGCTCCTTGATTATTGGGCCAGGCAGGTGGCGTCACAGATGCTCTAAAGCTTTGGAAGCTGGTCATTTGTTATTTCTTTACCAGGATACAACAGTATAGCTTAGGTTAGTGCAGCACAGATGACTCAGACATCTACTATTATGGTAAGATTGCTTACACAGCTGTACTTTTCTTTTTTGCAGTGTTTTAGAAGACTGTTAATATATACATTTTTTTCTAATAAAATGCTAAGGCATTTGTAGAGCAAAAGTACTTGAATCAAGACTCTGTTCCGCAGATCAGGATAAACAGTAATCCTAAATCTGAAACAGACAAACTTCAGGTGTTTACTGACATGCACATGAACATAAATGGAGTGACACATTCCATGAGTAATAGTTGGCTCCTTGTGTATGTGTGAGACAGAGAGAGAAAAAGAACACTAAATTTTAACACCTGCATAGCTAACCAATTGGGAAAAGTTTAGAAATATCAATACTATATAAATGTGACCTTGGATATTTTACTTGAATGCTGATGTTCTTCATCCCACATTGCTGCAGTCCTAACACTTGGGTAGTCCGCTGTCCCAGTCGGCCCGAATACCAAAGTATAAGGCTGACGTCGGTCAGGGCGCATTAGTCTGACGTCAGGACGTCAGGGTACAAATGCGCATGACCGACGTCATATCCTCAGTCTTTTTTGCCGCATGGTCCGATGCAGAAGCAGTATTGCGAGTGCAGGTTGGCGTTCTGAAATTTTCTGAAGTCGGAGTTTCAGACCGAATCAAAGTTGGCTAAGTACCCCGTTGGGGAATATTTTGGTTTTTTCTTGCCTCAGTATTTAACCGGATGTCAGAAAAAGTGAATAATTGTATTTCTTGTGGGAAACAGATACCTCACAGGGATTACCATACCTTGTGTATACCTTGCTTAGGGCCTGAGCACGACGTTGTTGGATGTCGCTCTTGTGCTAGATTTAACAAACGCACTATTAAGAGAAGGTTAGACTGTGCCAGGTTAGTTTTGGGAAGCGTTGTAATTATAAAATGCCGTCGGATGCTCCGGCCGCTTCGTCAAAAAGCGCAAGGACAAAGCAGCAAAGCCTAGGTTGGAAGAGCCGTCTGTCCCGGACGTCGGTTCTTTAGAGGGCTCGGTGGAGCCGGAGGTTCTGCCAGAAGTCTCTTTGGAGTCTCAGGGAGAGACTTTACTGTTACAGGATGTTTCCTCTCAGGAGGTAGGCCAGGCTGAGGGGGCTTCTCAGGTAACTGTTCTCCCCTCCCTTCCTAAGGTGGTTAGGCCCTCCCCTTCTGTTTCCAAGGCTTCTTCGAGAGGCAGGCCAGGTTTATCTTCAGTGGGGGTTTCTCCTAGTTCTTCAGGGTCTCTGCCTAAGAAACATATGCTTAAAATGGCAGAAGATTTGATTACTATGATTAGAGGTTCTATGCCCCCTCCTGATAAGAGGCCTAGGGTGGAACCTGAGCTTGAGAGTTTTGAGCAGTGTTCGGAGGCTTCTGAGTCTTCGGCTGAAGACTTGCAGGAGTATCCTCCTTATTCGATTCTGATGTAGATGATTCTACTCCTTCGCTTCTCCTCCTGAGGATTTTTCTTTTCAGAGACTCTTCATTCCATGAGGGAGCATTTTAAATGGGAAGGTCAAGATTTTTCTGATTCCAGGAAAAGGCTAAGGGAATTTTGTTGTTACCCCAGCACAGGCCTTTGGCTATACCTCCTGTTCTGGATGTGGTGGAAGATGTTTTTGCAGAGGCTTCCCTGAACCCTGATTCTTTGCCTCCTGCTCCAGTTAAACCGGATAGGTATTATAGGGTGCCTGAAGCTCATAAGTATCTTTTTAAGAGTCCTAGGGCAGACCCAGAAACCGTTTCTCAGGGGCCTAAAGGTGTTAAGGCTTCTGTTGTTAAAAATCCTGTTCCTCCTGATAAAGAGGCAAGGGCTTTGGATATATGGGGAAAGAAGGTGTATACTTCTTCCACTTTAGCCATGAGGACTTTGAATTGCCAGTTCCACATGTTAAAATACCAAAATTATCTCCTTTCACAATTGAAGTCTAAGGTGGATGCTCTGGCGGAAGGTATTGAGTGTAAAGAGCTGCAGGATTTAGTTCATGTTTCTGAACAGGTGGGTAAGCATTCTTTGCAATGTGGTTTTGATGCTGTACAGGCCTCTTTGAGGGTGGCTGCCACTGGTTCTGTTCTTCGCAGGCACGCCTGGTTGAGGGATCAGAATTTGGCTGAGCATGTTAAGACAAGGATTTTAGATGCTCCATTACAATCTGATGTGTTGTTTGGTTCGCCTGTGGAAGCAGTTTTAAAGAAAATGGAGGACAAGGCTAAGTCTATGCAGACTGTTAAAGATTTTTTGCAGGTTCAGCCTCCAAGTTTAGTAGAAATTGGCCTACTAAGGGGTGGACATATCCTTCTTATGATTCCCAGTCTAGGGGTAGGTCTAGACGTGGCAGGGGCAGAGCTCAAGGTTCTTTTAGGCCTAGAACAGGGAGTTCACCTGCTCAGTCTTCTGGTGAGGGCAGGGGTCAGTCCTTTCGTAAACAGACCCAATGACCTGCCTTTTCAGCTGCCGGAGCCTTCTCGTCTGGCAGCACCTTTGGGAGGAAGGCTGGCACTTTTCAAAGAAAATTGGAGTTTAATTACCCAAGACAGATGGGTATTGGATATCATTCACCACAGTTACAGGTTTTATTTCCATACATTGCCTCCTTTCAAAGGCATGCCAGACATTCCTCCTCTACAAAGAAAAGAGGCTCACAAGCAAATTTCTCTGTTACTTCAAATAGGGGCCATTCAGCCGGTTCCTGTGCCAGAAAGGGGCCTAGGATTTTATTCTCGCCTGTTCCTAGTACCAAAAAAGGGGAACACGTGGAGACCAATTTTGGATTTGTCTATCCTCAACACTTATCTGGACATTCCCAAGTTCAAGATGTTGATGTTGCAACAGCTTTTACCTCTGCTGGGAAAAGATCATTGGATGGTAACTTTAGATCTCAAGGAGGCTTACCTTCATGTGCCTATCAGACTAAGTTGCAGGAAGTATCTGCGTTTTCGAGCTGGGAATTCCCATTATCAGTTCTCTGCATTGCCCTTTGGCTTATCTACTCCGCCCAGAGTATTCACAAAGTTCTGGCTCCAGTGATAGCTTACTTCAGGCTAAAAGGAATACAAATCTATCCTTACTTGGACGACTGCCTGATTCTGGCTCAAGAAAAGGAAGACCTTTTGCAGCATTTGGAATATGTGATAGCAGTGCTAAGATGCCTGGGGTATTCTGTGAACGAAATAAAGTCCAGTCTAGTACCCTCTCAAGACATGTGCTTTCTGGGTGTGAGACTGAATACAGCAACCCAGATGGCCTTTTTAACCCCGGACAAACAAAAGAATCTTTCACTTTACTTCCATCAACTATCTCTTCAGTCCGGGCTGACTGCAAGGACAGTCCTTCAAGCCTTAGGGTTCATGGCATCTTGTATTCTGGTGCTTCCCAATGCCAAACTGCATATGAGGAAGCTGCAATGGTATCTCAAAAATGTATGGACACAGCACTGCCAGGATTTGGACACTGTCATTCAAATAATACCTTGCATTCAAAAGGAATTTTTGTGGTGGGCTCAGGAATGTCACCTAAACAAGGGACTCTCTGTGACCCGGCCAGAGGCGAGTCAGATTCTAACGACAGATGCCTCAGACATAGCTTGGGGAGCTCATCTGAATGGAAAGTGGATACAAGACAAGTGGCCTGCCAGACTACAGCATCTACATATCAACATGGAGATGTTGGCAGTCCAGTTTGCATTACTGGCTTTCAAGGAGTTACTTCTTCCAGGGCAGGTGTTGATTCTAACAGACAACACAACTGTCATGTGGTACATCAACAAACAAGGGGGAACACATTATTATCCTCTATGCAGGCAAGCAATGATTTTGTGGGAGACTGCGCTCAGCTTGCAACTAAATCTTCAGGCAAGGTTTCTGCCGGGAGCACAGTACTCCTTAGCAGATGTGTTAAGCAGGCAAATCATGGATCCCCACGAGTGGAAACTGGATCTTCATGTATTTCGAAAATTGACAGTGTCATGGGGAACTCCAGACATAGATCTGTTCGCTTCTCCACTAAACCACCAGCTGCCAAAGTTTTGCACAAAAGGTGTCATCACACAGCTTGGAAAGTGGATGCTCTTTCTTTCAGTTGGAAAAATCTTCATGTGTACGCCTTTCCGCCTCTGCCTCTCCTCCCAAAGGTACTCCTAAAGGTCAGACAAGACAAGCCAAGGATGATTTTAATAGCTCCAGATTGGCCTCGACAATACTGGTACCCATTACTGAGGAGTCTGGTAAGGAAGCCTCCATGGCCTTTACCTTTGATTCCACACCTATTGTCTCAGAGGGACGGTCATCTACTCAATGTCAAGCTTCACTCTCTTCATCTAACAGCCTGGCATATTCTGTTTTGAACCACAGCAGGTCTCAACTTCCTCAACAAGTTTTGAATGTGATTATGGAAGCCAGGAGACCTAGTACAAGGAAAGTGTATGCAGACAAATGGAAGAGATTTTTATTTTGGAGTGCAGCAAAGGATTTGGAGGTTTCTGAGCCTAATTTGAGTGTGGCTCTTCAATATCTTACTGAATTATTGGACAAAGGTTTGTCTTTCTCTTCCATTAAGATTCATGCTGCAGCAATTTCAGCTCACTATGATTGTGACCCACCATTGTTTTCTCATCCTTTGTTTAAGCAATTTCTTAGAGGGGCAAAGAATATAAGACCCCCACGTAGAGCTCCTACTCCTGCTTGGGACCTCAATTTTGTGTTGGAGAAACTTACTCTACAACCTTTTGAGCCTGCGGCTACTGCTAAATTGAAATACTTGTCATGGAAGACTGCTTTTTCGTTGACCATTACTCCTGCAAGAAGGCTTTCCGAATTGCAGGCCCTTATGGTGATTGAGCCTTTTGATTTTCCATAAGGATAGGGTATCATTACGTACTAATCCTTCCTTTATGCCTAAGGTGGTCTCTAGTGTGGCTTTAAACCAAACTATTCATTTGCCCACTTTTTATGCAGATCCCCAAAATAAGGGGGAAAAGATTTTGCACACTTTAGATGTACACAAGCAGTTGCGTTATTATTTAAGCAGGACTAAGGATTTTAGGCAGTCTCAGCAGTTGTTTGTTTCTTTTGCTTTGAGTTCTCAGGGCAAGCCTGTGTCAAAACAAACTATCTCTAAGTGGATTGGGTTTTGCATTGCATTTTGTTATTCCCATCATGGCAAGGAGATTCCAGCTGGGATTAGGCCTCATTCCACTAGGGCTACTGCCACTTCAACAGCATTTCTAAGGGGGGGTGGCAACTAAGGATATTTTGGAGGCAGCTACTTGGAGTTCAGTGCATACTTTCTCTAAGCATTACCACCTTCCTCTCTACTCTAAATCTAGGGCTGGTTTTGCCACGGCTATTTTGCAGGGCATGTTGACAGCTCCAGCTTCTTTATGATTTGCCAGCCTCCCTTACCTCTGCTTTGGGATTCTACCCAAGTGTTAGGACTGCAGCAATGTGGGATGAAGAACATAGTACAGTTTTGTACCTACCATAAATGTAGATGTTCGAAGATCCACATTGCTGCAGTCCATTTTACCCTCCCTCCTTCCCCTCTGTGTTTAGGGGTGGTTGTGTGGGTGGGGTTGTACTTTTGTAAATTGTATATATTGTATATATATTTGGTACAGGAGTGTTTGGTGTTTTTTGGTTTTGGCCTTATCTTTTTAGGGTCTTCTGACATCTGGGGCAAGAAAAGACTGAGGATATGATGTCGGTCATGCGCATTTGTACCCTGACGTCCTGACGTCAGACTAATGCGCCCTGACCGACGTCAGCCTTATACTTTGGTATTCGGGCCGACTGGGACAGCGGACTACCCAAGTGTTAGGACTGCAGCAATGTGGATCTTCGAACATCTACATTTATGGTAGGTACAAAACTGTACTTTTATGCATTAGATGCATTGTTTCTTGTTTGAATGGGAGACACTCTGTAAATGGTTTAAAAGTTGTAGTTGATGGTCTGTCAGCAAACAAAAAAAAAAAAGCAAATACTATATAAATTCAACAGAAGGCACTAAAGGGCTAGGTGAGTTTGATCTTAGATATAATATTAAAAACAAAGATCATTTTTTTCTCCTGCACACAACTCTATTGTACTGTTCATCTAGATCTCTGCTTCTAAAGAAAAATGCTTCCTCCTCTTAGAAAACAGAATTTGAGAAAACACTGTAAATAGGCCTGTTAAATTTCTTAACGGCTTTTAAGTTCAGATTGGTGTCTTGTTAATGATGCTGCTAAGAATTTTACATGTAGGCTCATGATGTTTCTATGTTCTTTTTTTTTTTTTTTAATGTGTTGTTGTTGTTTTTTGGCTTTTCCCGGTTAGGGGTTGCCACAGCGGAACTCCGGTCCGCTAATGATTGGCAGTAGATTTTCACAAACGCCAAGATGCCAGCTTGACATTCAACCTTCAACGAAGGCACGCCCATTTATGCATGTCTTTCGAATGCCCAACCAACCGCGGGGAGGACATGCAGACTCCACACAGAAGGCACTCCCCGCACTCCAGCCGAGAATCGAACAGGAGAACCTCTTGCTGTCAGGTAACAAGACTGCTGCTGCACCACCGCGGCAGGCTTGACTAATAGGCAAACAAATTATTTTTGACTAGAGAGAGACAAGTCCAATAAAGCTAAAATGAATGATTTATAGAAGATGAAGGCATTTGGAAATGTGGCTGTCCATATAATTTTGCAGATGGATTTTCTTTTAGGCAGAAAGTTTAGCATCCATCTTTTTCATAGAGTGCTGTCTTCTGAACCCAATTAAAAAAGACAAGGTTTTTGTTTACATAAAAATTCAAATCACATTTTTTTCTTTTGCAGTAAACTCGCTTGACAATTAGCAATAGGGTACATAAGGAAAGCTGGTGGTGATGGAATGCATAAGTGTAGGAAGATATGAGCAGAGAGGAAGAGTGCAGGAAAAAATGGGAGAAAAGATGGACCAGCTTAAGTAGTAGTACTGACTGGCTAATAAAGGGGCTGAGAGAACAGTTGGTAATGCCATAAAACAAGGCATCAAAAGCACATTACTTCTGGAAAGTGACTCGTCGGATGGCACAAAGAAACTTAAGTTGCCAGGCAAAGGCAGAAATGTAAAGATAGTTATTAAATACCATGCATGATGCCAGCACAATCTGCTCACCAGTCCGCAGGACATCAAAAGCACGTAGAAGGAGTACTTCAGCAAATTCTGGTTAAAGAAAACCCCACAGGCCATGATGCAAGAGGAGGAAGAGCACTAAGGAAAATGACAAGAAAATAGTTGGTTCAGATGAGGTCATAGCAAATATGATAAAAATGTTGGGTGAGTTAAGGAAGGCATGGAGAGAAGGGTGTATCCCAGATGACTGGAAAATTATTCTGGTGCCACTGTATGAATACAAAGGGGATAGTCACAATTTTGGACAGTGTAGAGGTATTAAACTATTTGTTTTTGCATTAAAAAGACTGGGAATAATACCAGGCTAACAGCCTTAGAGCCCTAACATGTTTACCCATATTTATTCTTAGTTGCCACAATTGTTGGTGGTTAGGTGAGGGAAGTTCGCAGAGGTAAGGGTGTATGGTAGTTAACTTGCTCTATCCAGGAGGGGCATGGGTGCCACCTCAAGAATGAATTTGTGGTTACCCATCCATTTATCTGGGTTGCATTTGAAAAGGATGAGGGAGGGAGGATTTGTGTTTCACATGAACTGGAAGCTTGGTCTAGAGAAGTGGCAATCTCTGGGAGATGTATCTATCTCTTCAGCATGACCTGATCATATCAGAGCTAGGTTAGGATCCCTGGAGTGAGTGATCCTCCTGCAGTTTGATTTATAAATGTGTAGCATTTCAATTAGGGTGGGTCAGAGACTGCCCTTTAAGCCAGGTACAGGTCACCCCTTAGCAACCTGTAGGAGACTAAAAACAGTGACAGGGCTTTCAGTCTTTCTGTGTAAGACTTGTTTTGTGTACCCTGTAATTTCTTGGTGAGAAACCTCTGTGGTCTCTCCACCGTCCATACCTCTTAACCATACCGAATTCATCGGTATTTACTGGTTTTGAGGTCAAAATAATGGGGTGCTACAAATTCCTGAGTGGGGCCCTTTAATTCCTGAATTTCCCCCTTTTTTTTTTTAAATTTTTGCTGACGTCATCACATGCAGGAGGTGTGAGCGATGACATCAGCTTCGTGAGCAAGACTGCCAGCCTCTCAGAATTCAGCTGAAGGCTCAAGGGGTGTCACTGTACTGCCTGTGTTTATCTTTACAGCAATGTGTTGCAGCAGCATCAGAGAGACTCAGCTGGATGACTGAGAGCAATCAGAGAGTCAGCTGGATGACTGAGAGCAGCTGACACTTTTTTTGGGTACTTGCTTATTATCGCAACTAGATTTCTGAAGTCGCAGAAATGGAAGTGTTTCTGCAAAAACATGTTTCTTAACTTTGAAAGTGGTGTGTAAGCAAGTAATTAGTAATGGGTGACATTGGGTATGAGGTCCGAGGAGGAAAAACTGTCAAATTTTCGGCTGCTGGGGGGCATGTCTCACTTGTTCCATGACCTGCACAGTGCTACACTGCATTGTAATTTCCACATTCCTGCACACAACTTCAGCAAAGGCAAGATTGTCAAGGACATACCATTTAACTCTTGCTGTATGACATGCACGCTCAACCAGCACTCCCAATAAAATATATTACAGTAAGTATCTGTCGTAATTATTAACTACATTTGCAATAGTAGGACGGAACTCTGGCCTCTTCTCATTTTTGGACTGTTGTCAACATCTATTATTTTCTGGTGTAGACCACCTGCTAATCTCCAGTCTTCCTATTCTTAGAGAATGCAACCATTACCTTAAATTACATATGATATAGCAGCATTGTAAATTAAACTCACTTACCTAGTTATCACACATAACTACAATAACGCCAAAAACATCACTACTCCCAACTTCTATTAAAAATGAGCACGGAATCAGCTAACATCATTCACCCTCATAATGTAAAATTATTAAGAATGCAATGGTTCTTTATACATTGATGAAAACCTTGGTTACAAATAAAAGGTGTACCCAAAGCAAACTTTGTCTCTGTGTTTTCCTTCTGTGAACAATTCCTTCTACTCTGTGAAAATATTCCAACAGACACTACGAGACCATCCATTATAACTCAAGCATGCATCTGTAAGGCACGCAAAACAGGCAGAGAATTTTTTAAAGTGTTCCTATTCCTGAAAGAAATGTAAACTTTTTGGTCAGTAGTAAGGACTATGATCAGCAGTTTGAAATGTTTCAGGCACTTGTTTGCAGGCATACGCTTTTCACAACCGTGAAAATCTGGTTGCGATAATACGTAAGTACCCTTTTTTATTTTAATTTAGAGGCTTTAGAGCAAGCAACTGAACTGAGCAAGGCCAACCCCAAGCCATTCGTTACTAGTGTAGCAGCAGTCGGACTCGGAACAGTCATGAGAAAATGTATCACCACCAGTTCTTCCCCCGACTCCTCCAGTTACAAGAAAAAAAAGAAAATGACAATGCAGTGTGCAATGCTTCTAGCTAGGTCAGGTGTGTGTCTGTATTGTACTGTTACTTAATCATTAGCCTAAACCTCCACATTTTATTTGTTGACTTCACCTTGTTGTCATCCTGAAATTGAATTGAAAAACTAAGTCCGTGATTTCACTGCTTTACAATTGCATTAACGTACCACTGCTGTGCTCCAGCTAGGTGTGTGTGTGTGTGTGTGTGTGTGTGTGTGTGTGTGTGTGTCCGTGCACGCTCAGTGTGTGTTTAGTTAACTATAGTCTATTCCTGCACTGTTAGTGTTCTTGTGAATGAATCAGGAAGGTATGCTGATGAATAAACGATGCTGTCTCTCCATTTCATGACCCTTTCTATGGAACAGTTAAAGATTTCGAAAAAAATTATATTTACACATTTTCTTATGTTTTCCTAGCCAGAAAACGTACATTGACATATTTGTGGGCATACACAGAAATGCGTGTCACAACTGCTACCACTGGGTCACCATTGAGTCATAACTAACGCCCTGCCACCTCCGTATGTGTAGTAATGACATGGGGAGCTGTAATCAGGTCCTGCCTGACCTGCAGCCATCAGTTTTGTCTTTTAACTCTTAATTCTGCTGGGAGAGCTAGTGGTTTAGTTTTCTAATGAACTATGTCAGCCGGAAACCTTTTTTTCCCTTTCAGGTTACAGTATTAAAGTCCGTTAAGACAGACTTAACATGCCACATATCCATTTTCTTTCTTAGTTTAATTTCTCTGACAAAAAGGGGTTTGGGAATTGTTGATGCACCATTTCAGCAGGATGAATAAGAACAGATTATAGTGATATTGTTTGTGCTGTATCAAAAATGAGCATGTTGTTAGAAGCATCATCCTGACATGTTTACATTGAGTACTTCTGCTACTGCCTTCATTTTAGAATGCAGATGTTTAAACACAGTCTTAATAAAACATAACCAAAGCAAACATACTTGAAACTACTAAAGGGAATGGATCACTGGGGGAAAGGTTTCCTTTGGGTGTTTGTGCATACTTGAAACTACTGAAGCGTTACGGATCTTTGGGGGAAATGTTTCATTTTGTTTTTTTGTGCAAACTTGGAAACATACTGGTGAAGGGATTAGTGGGGGTCTGGGGGACATGTTTCATTTTGGTGCTTGTGCATACTTGAAACTACTGAAGGGTTATGGATTGCTGGGGGAAATGTTTCATTTTGGTGCTTGTGCATACTTGAAACTGCTGAAGGGGATTAAGCTTTTGGCTTTTTGCCATGGATCCATTTCTCATAAAATTGTAGTTTTCTGGCAAATCACTGGCAGTGGCAGATCTTTGAGGACTGAAGTCAGAAAATAATGGCAGGCAGCATTCATTGCATTTGATTTTCAGACTTCATCCTTCAGAAAATTCATGCTATGCAAAATCTGTTATTTTGTCATTGTCATTGTCAACAGTCTAAGTTTGGAAGAGCAATATTTAAAAAGTGTCACAAACTATTTCTGTGCTTTTGTTTGGTCCCCCATTATTTGTGGCTTTGGCCATAATGATTTCTTGATCTAAGAGATTGAGAGGTATGGGTCTATTTCTCATACAATTGTAGTTTTCTGGCAAATCACTGGCAGTGGCAGATCTCTGAGAACTGAATAATGGCAGGCAGCAGACATTACATTTGATTTTCAGACGTCATCCTTCACAGAATTCATGCTATGCGAAATCTGTTATTCTGTTAACAGTCTAGGCTTGGAAGAGCAGTATTTAAACAGCGTCACTATTTCTGTGCCTTTGTTTGGTCCCCCATTATTTGTGGCATTGTCCAGATTTCTTGCTGTAAGAGATTGAGAGATATGGCCATAATATCTGCAGTCATATAACTAAATAATTAATTCTATGGAGCTGTATCTGTGCCTTCTGCTGATTTAAATTTCAGTTTACCCATTACTGACTTTTGATGTAATGCATAATTTTGTATCTCACATATCTCACAGACTATCATGGGGTGCTGGGTGGAGATTCATAGCATTGTAGCGCACCTGCAGGTTTAGATGAAGTAGATATGGGTTCCCTCCTACCCGACTCTGGTGACACCCCTAGACCAACACACCAAGGTGGCAAGAATGGCAGATTTTATTCTAGGTGACCCATCTAGAATAAAAGACAATAGCATAACCACAAACAAATTATTTCAACAGTGCACCCATTAGCAATAAAGCAAAGTGAGATATGCATGCAATGAAAAACATACATTCACCCCCTTCCCTAGAACTCAACAGAAAAAGGTCTTGACATTCAAATATGCACAAAGAAGGCAATATCAATAGGTTGGTAATAGGCTAGCGGCCCTAGGGCCTATACAAGCCTAGCCATAACAATTCCCTGGATATTTCTTCCCACAATATTTACTTCTCTGGACCCTTGTCTAGCAGGGCGACTGACATGATCCCTGGGGTGAATTTCCTATCTCCCATCCAATCATCAAGGTTCCTTTTGAAGAGGGCCAAGGAGGCGTTCTGCTTGACATGTATGGGCAGTCTATTCCAGAGTATGGGGAGTCTCTGGGTCAGGAACCTATCCCTCCAGCATGTTTTGTTCATTGTGATGACCAGGTTTAGATCCCTGGATCGTGTGTCTCTGAGGGATTGGGATTTCTTTAAGTGGAGCATGTCCAACAGCTCAGGGTTTGACATGGCCTTGTATGTTAAGCAGAGATCACCTCTGAGTAGACAATATGCCACAGAGTATAGCTGGAGTTTTTTTAGACGGTCAGCATATGGCATCTGCTTTAGGCCTGTGATTCTTTTAGTGAGGTATTTCTGTGGCCTTTCCAGCTGTTGCAGATGTCTTGTGATGTAGTAAAATAAAATAAATAAATAAATAAATAAATAAACTGGGTATTATACTCTATAATGGGTCTAATGAGGGATG
This sequence comes from Protopterus annectens, assembly GCF_019279795.1. Lineage (NCBI taxonomy): Eukaryota > Metazoa > Chordata > Ceratodontiformes > Protopteridae > Protopterus > Protopterus annectens. The sequence goes on from NC_056741.1 coordinate 317,910,280, forward strand.
AGTACAGTGGGACAATGACCTCCTTTTTTCTGGATGAAAAGCCCTTAGTGATGAGGTGAGCCACATATAGAAGGATTTCCTGACTGTTGTGGTGATGTGGTAATTCATGGGTACATGTTTTTTTCCAAAGGGGATAACTATACATTTCTTGGCATTAAGCTTGAGCCCATGGCTCTGGCACCAGGCATCTGTTTCTGTAAGGCCCTTTTGTAGAATATCCACATCATTTGGGGATTCAATAATGGTTCCCAGTTTGCAGTCATCTGCGAACTTTGTTAGCCAGAGTCCCTTAGTGTTGGCCTGTACTTCAGAGAAGTAAATGCCAAACAAGAGTGGTCTCAGGACTGAACCCTGAGGTACTTCACATGTCACTTGTCTGGAGCTGGATTTGGAGTTGGCTAGTTTTACAGTCTGGGTTCTGTCAGTAAGCCAGTTGTCAACCCATCGAATGACGTAGGGATTTATGCCCAGCTTAGTAAGTTTATCTATGATTCTAGAGTGGGGGATGGTGTCAAAGGCCATAGGCGAGGTCCAGATAGGCTGTGTGGACTGCCTTACCCTCGCCCACAGCTCTGGAGACTGATTCAAAGAAGTCAGTCAGGTTCAGGAGACAAGATCGGCCCTTCACAAACCCAAACTGGGTGGGGTCCAGTGTTTGAAGGTTGCCAATGTCTTTGTTTATAAGTTCCATGATAATGCGTTCCATGCCCTTGCAGATCAGGCTCGTCCGACTGATGGGACGGTAGTTCCCGGGATCCAAAGTGGATCCCCCCTTGTGGAGTGGGATAACTGTAGCTGTGTGCCACTCAGTGGGCACGAAGCCTGAGGTGAGGCTATGATTAAACATGACACTTAGGTGAGGTGCCAGTTCATTTTGTAGTTCATGTAGTACACAGCCTGGGATGTCATCTGGTCCCATGGATGCTGTATTCTTAGCTTTGGAGAGTGCAGTTTCTACCTGTGTGGCCGTGATTACCAGAATTTAGCAATCTTTTGGTATTGAGATGGGCCCTTTAAGGGGTGAGAGGGGGGTGAAGTTGGCACTAAATCGATCTGCCAGGATATTGGCAATATCCTTGGGATCAGTATATTTAATGCCATTCTGTTGAAGCTCAGAGCAGATCTGAGCATTGCCATTTAGATTCTTGACATAACTATAGAATGCCTTGTGGTTGTCTTTGGAATCTTTGGCAATTTTATTTTCGTAACTAGCTTTTGAGGATTTTATAAGGGATCTCAGCTTCTTACTGAGGCTGATGAGGGTGTTTTTGCATCCTGGGATTTTCCTCTTTTCTGCATCAGTTTCTTCCTTCTGTTGTATAGTTTGTTTATAGCAGGGGACCACCAGATTGTCTTCCTTTTTTTGGAGGAGAGCATCTTGGTTCTATTTGGGATGGCACATTTCATGCACGAGTGGATGTGCTCGTACAGTGCCTTAGTGTAGGATTCTGCAGTCGAACTTTCAGATCCCATCTGCATGGGTGTCATGAAGTTTGTCACTTCTGACTTCAGTAGCATGAAGTTGGCTTTGGAGAAGTTTTTTAAGGAGGTTTCCTTACTGGAGGGTGGGGGTGGGATTTGGATGTCAAGGGTGATTTGCTTATTGTCAGAACTGACCAATGAGGGGGTGACCACTGGTGTGGAGCATCTCCCATGTTGGTAATGACCAGGTCTAGGATATTGGAGCCCCTGGTGGAACAATGGATTAGTTGATCCAGGGCACTGGAATTTATGAATTCCAAGAACCGTTGGAAAAAGGAGTTGGTACCTGAGTAGTTTTCCCAGTTAAAGGCAGGGTAGTTGAAATCACCCAGTATTAGGGTGTTTGGTTGTATCTTAATATTTTCCAGTATGTTTAGAAAGGTGTAGTGAGAATCTTGTGGCATGGTGGGGGATCTGTAGCAAGCTACAATTTGGATTGCAGTCTTACCTAGTGTTAGTTGCACCTGGAGAATTTCAGAAGCATTGTGTTGGGCAATTAGCCTGGAGGTGTGAATATCCTTGGTGAATATGGACACTCCTCCACCTTTAGTGTTTCGGTCTTGGTTTTGTGGCCGAAATGTGTGGTAAGAGTTGTAGCCTGGTATTGTAGGGGTGCTCTCTGGAGCCTTGAACCAGGTCTCAGATATTGATGTTCTCCATTTTTAGGAGTGCCTCTAGAGAGTGCATTTTGAGGTTTAGACTTCTAGCATTGAGTAGCATTACCTTCAGATTTTGCATGCTTGTATCTGTTACGATGGTAGTTTTATCCTTTGAACCTTGCCTAAAAAAGGCACTATAGAGGGTGGCAAGAGCTTTAGCCAGTAACCTGAATCCCAGGGGTGACAGGTGTAGACCATCTCTAGCAAGGCATCGTGGTTTGATAATCATGTCTTCCCAGGCAGACAGATACTGGATCCTCTTTGAATGACACCAGAAGCTTAGTAAATTGTAGAAGTCAATCATTTTGTCCTTATACTGCGGTATCATTCTGGGAGAAGGCAGGATGTTACTCAGGGCTAGGGTCATACCTGTCTGGGCCACATGATCCAAGAGCTCTTCCATGTCTCTTTTCATGTAGTCCAGGGAGGTACGTCTCAAGTCATTCACTCCAGCACGGACAATGACAGAGTTGTATTTGTACTTGCTGTTGAGTGCATGCGTTATGTGGTGGATCCTGGCACCCGACAGGCAGCTGACTGTAATTTCCTCCTTGTTCAGCCTGGTGAGTGGGACATCAGTGTGCCTGTCTATAGAGTCACCTTTGACTAAAGTGTTGGGTACATTGTCTTGCCTTTGGGGATGTTGTTAGGTGGCACACTGGTGGTGTGAGCTATGTGTCACTTTGGTTGTGACTGGTGTTTGTTTGCGTTTCAGCTTCGGATGTCCTTGTTGCTTGGGCAGGTTAATGTTAAGGGCATCCGCATATGTGGGTTTAGTGTTGCTATGTGTGGGTGTTGATGGTGTGGGTTTTGAAGGGCTATGAGTTGCTTGAGGTGTAGTACAGGTGTTAACCTTCTCCTCTTGACTGTCTAGCACAATCTTGGCCGGAGAGAGCTTTGCTTCCAGTTTGGCTATGTAAGTGCAATGAGCAGTAAAACTTTATAATGCAGCAATATAAACACAAGGAAAAATGCAATGTCACTAAGCAATAAATGAGTTATAATACAAAAATATAGATATGAGAAAATGCAATGTCATTGAGCAGCAAAATTCTTCAAGGCAGCAGTCCTAGCACGAGCAAAATGCAATTTCATTAAACAATAAAAGAGTTATAATACAACCATACAGATATGAGAAAATGCAATGTCATTGAGCAGTACTAACACCCTCAACCCCCTTGATCAGTTTTAAACAGACCAGCTATAAAAACTCTATTATACCCTGTTCACTGGCCAGTGACTACTTAGTCTTACTGCCGGCATGATAAGGCCCCAAGTTGGAGCTCATATTGATCCCAGTTATTTGTAATCCACAAAGCATTTAGGGGTGGGGGAGGACCACGATGTTATAAAAATGTAAAAAGATGGCCAGAGCCTCTCACCACGCCATCGAGATTATCCTAATGACCAGGCACTGTGGTTCCCCTGATGAGAAAAGTAGAAAAATCACCTGCCAGAACTCTGGTAATCATCTATGGCTTCTCTACTAGGCCCAAAGAGACTCCTTTTCTTGCTGAATCATATGCAGGCATGGAACCACTGGTTTCAGACTTATCTCCTGACTCCAGAAAACACCATCATCCAGGATTTTAGCAACAAACAGACACAAATCTGCTACTTCCCTTCCCTGTCCCAAAACACGAAAAGAAAGTCCAGTCATGCTGCAACGCCCCTTTTCCCTTCAGCTCCCAGTTTGTCTTCCCTCCTTCAGCTAGTCAGCTCAGTCCTCTCTTTGACTTTCGAAATTGTTATTTATATTCCTGAAAAGAAACTCAACCGTGTGGTGTAATGGAAAACTACAGTCTATTACTTCTACAAGGAAATACAGTGGGAGCTACAGCATAATGAATAAGAAACTGCAATGTAACGTTAGCTTTCAAGATGACTTTTGAAACTATTATTACCTAGAGCTAAGAATACGTAGTGTTTCTTAATGAGGCAGGCACCCCACCCTACAAGTTTTTTTTAAGTATACTCATGGAAAATAATATTGAATTATACTGAGTCATCAAAATAACTTTTTTACAAGTATAAAGTAAAAGATTTTAACCATCCATTGAGCTTTCTAGCTGAAATTGTTAGTTAGCTGATAGCAATTGTTTCATATTTTACCCATGGTATGTGTATGCCGTGGTTGCTAATAATATTGCACCTGTGTTACGATATGTTATAATGTCAGTTTGTGGATATATTGTGCACTTCTACCCAGCGTAGAGCTTGCTGTCCTAGACGTATATAGTTAATAGTCCTAAGGTGCTTTATCTTGTGAAATGTACATGTCTTGGCAAATTGAGGACTGTACTAAGTCAGTAAGCAAAGTAATGACAGGTGCTTTTGGTGTCAGACTTCATATGCTTCAGAAAATGTATTATAATGCAAAGTGTGTTCTTGTGCCAACTTCATAAAGGCAATATTTAAACTAAACTATCTCCCTGGCTTCTGGCTTCCACACACCCCACCCCTTACATTTTTGGCTTTATCACTAACTGCTGGCTGTTGTGGTAACAGATTGACAGATATGCTGTCTGCATTTGTTTTTGTTCTTGAAAGCAATTCACTAGCTGATAGCCTCTAATCTGTGCTTTGTGGTGGTGACCGTGGTGTGCAATTAGAGAGAGAATTACCTGTGCAGGCTAGCTGGAGGAGGGGAATGATGGGGAGGCATACCTCTCAACCTTACAGAATTTCTCAGATTTTAACAGTTTTTGAGGTCCAAATAATGGGGTGCCATGATTCCCGAGTGGCACCCCTTAATGTCCAAATTTCCTGGCTTTTATTTTTAATTCCTCCCCCCGCCTTTTTGGCTGACGTCAGTGCGATGATGTCAGCAGTCTGCCAGAATTGGCTTCGACTCCCTCGAGGGATTCACTGTACTATTTTTCTGAGCAGCCAGCATAGCATGCGAGCTGTTGGATACCTGGAAGTAAGGACAAGTAAATCGAATCTATCTATGTACTGTTGATCATACTTTGCATTTAGCTCTTTTCTATGTACAGTTTTATTGCCACCACACTGTTTTATTACCGCACTCACACTTGGTTAGTTCTTTTCTGTGTTTTATTGCCACCGCAGTGTTTTTAGTTCTGAATTAGGACAAGAAAATCCACACTCACGCTGTTTTATTTGAATGTCGTTACTGTTGTCTGCATATTGTTCTGATGACAGGGAATACTGGTTGTGTGTGTATTTTATTTGAATGTCGTTACTGTTGTCTGCATATCTTTCTGATGACGGGGAAGTGTGTGTGTATATGTATGGGTGAGTGTTTCTGGGAGTGTGATCAACTGTGAGAGGAGCTTGTTTGTTGATAAGTGCATGTGTGAATATTGGGAGACTGATGGGAAGTTAAAAGTGAATCCACATGGATTTTATAGCTGCCACAGTCTTATAGTATTTCTGAGGAATCCCTAGAATTAACCCTTCCTCTCTCTAGCTAAACTGTGGGTTAAATTGCTGTTGTGCCTTTGCATTTGGTCTGCTCTGCTCTTGACTGGATATTTGGTCCAGCAACAGTATGGTACATTGGTTTAAGTTTTGGCTTATGCATGTTGCTGGGATTTCAGATACTTCATTACCAGTTACTGCTAGAGGAAAACCACAACACATTTATTTATTTGTAGAACTGTCTCATTTTATGATGTTAACATAATAACGGTGCCCATTTGAGCTGGCTAGGTAATAAAATGTGGCATACTGATGTGTGGCTTTTGCTATATTTCGTACTGCACTGAGCACAATACTGTCTGGTAACCAGTAGTTAGCATTGTAGGCTCATACAAGTCTTTAAATCATGCGACATGGCTAGGGTTGTGATTCATTTACAGCACCTGCTTTGGGTGAGAAAATGCCTGTGCGGCCATTGTCAACATCAAGCCCCAGTGCCCCCAGAATCACAGGAATGCGAACTTCTTCCGACGTTATTTAAAATCATACAAAGGAAATAAACACTGGTTATTTTAACCAGTTTAATAATCACTTATGCACTTTCATCCTACAAAACAAAACTTTTTTTTGTAAAAAGTGTTTTACTGTAGGTCGAAAGCGCTTAAGTGATTATTAAACTGGTTAAAGTAATCTGTGTTTATTTCCTTTGTACAATTTTAAATACCATGGTTCTAACATTTATTTTACATTTGTTGATCAGGATAGTCCAACTGGATACATGTCCATTTTCAGTGGTGGCCCGGGGAGAAAACCTCCAAAGGTAGTTACAAAAGCAGACATAACATAATACAAATTAAGCACAGTTTACAGACTCTGTTGAGACATATAAGTTATACAATCTCACAACTTATGATATAGCTTAACAAACTAAAACACAAATAAGTTGCAGGTGAAATAGTATTGGTACACAAATATAACTAAAGATTTAGTCAGGCTTGGAGCACGGACATAACCAATGAGAACTGAAATACTGCTTGAGACGTTTCTTGAATTGAGTCAGGGTAGTCTCTAGAGTAATGTCAGCAGGCAGTGAGTTCCAAGTTTTGCCAACAGAGTTGGCGAACAGATAGTCACCGGCTGAGCTGTTGGATTTGACAGTTTGTGCTACCAGTCTATTAGATGTGCGAAGTGGTCTGAGGTTGCAGTAGGGGTAGAGAATATTTTTAAGTGCAGGTGTATTTTCAGGTTGGTTAAGTACTTTATGAGCCACTGTAAGTTGGTTGTACTAAATTAGTCTGGGCAATTCTAGACAACCAAGATTATTTAGGTTTTTACAGTGATGTGTTCTGTAGGGCAAGCCAGTGGCAAATCTAGCTATGTGATTATAGCAGCCAGAGAGTTTGTTAAGATCAGTTTTGTTTAAGTTGGTAAGTAAAGGGGAGGCATAGAAATGGGTAGAGAGTAGATGGGAGCGGGCAATGGCAGTTTTAGCAGGTGGGGTTAGGAATGGTTTAATCCTATATAGTGAGCCAACTTTTTTATTGATGGTTTTGATAGTTTTATTGACATGCACATCAAATTTAAGATTGTTATCTACGATAACACCTAGGAGTTTCATGTATACATCTGGGGAGATTATGGTGCCATTATTAGACTTAATGGAGAAGGATAATACTTGGGGAACTTTGAGTGGGGGAGAAAAATAGTAACTTTGTTTTGTTGGGATTTAAAATCAGACAATGATCAGAAAGCCAATTTTCAACTAAGTTAAAAGTATTCTGAGTTAATGTCTGCAAATCTGGCTGCGAGGTGGCAGAGCAAATCAAAGTGGAGTCGTCCGCGTATTGAATGAATGTTGTTTTTAAGTTGTTGGTGTGGTGGCTTAGCCTTTCCTTGCTTTTCTTTGGATTTACACTTGCACACTATGGCAATGAGCTTTATGTCAGCAAACAGACTGCTCACAATCACCCTCCCAGACAGCCAAGAAACTTTCTTCGATTTGCAGCAGGGTTTGCCCTATGCTGAATTTTAAGTAAAGTAAAGGTAGACAGAATGAATTGTACTTGCTATTAACAAGATATGATTGTTATTACTTGTTAAGCAATTTATGTTAGCCATGCTGTCACTTGTAAATTGAAGTGTTAGGGGGGTGATCCACATTTTGCATGTTTGATCAACATTTTTGGGAGCAGAATTTGAGAAATGTACACATATACATTTAGATAACCACACCATATGCAATAAGACACATCTAGTTTTCACTAGTCCAAGTTAAAGATTCTTGATGGTGTTTATGCATTTTCTGTACACTTTTTAGCACCTGGTTTCACTTTGACCATTTTTTATGTTCCTTTTGTTAACTAGGTTATGTGCACTAAGCTGCTGAAGTACATTTATTCCAAAGAATTGATCCAGAAATGTCTAAGAGTAAACTATAGCATGTTAAGGAGAAATGTAGTCGATATCACAGATAAACTCAAGATTTAGATGTTGCACAGTTCTGCCTGTACTTCAGTTCTAACTTTCTCTCTCACATATCTTTCAACCTCTTAGGGCAAGAAATCTGGACAAAGCCAGAAAAAAATCGGGGGGGGGGGGGTGGCAAATGCCCAAAAATAGAGACAGATTTTAAACATTGCTCCTGTAAACTTAGAATGTTGCTGGAATGACAGATTTTACATTAGTATATATTTTCTGAAGGATATGAAGTCTGAAATTCAAATGTCATTATTTAGTGACTTCAGTACTCAATGGTTTACCAGAAACCCACACATTTTATGAGGAATGGACCAAAATAAGAGGTAAAATTTGACATTTTACTTTTATATAACTGCAAAGCTTTATATAAATTCAAATGTTAATGTAAATATAACACTATTCTTCTGGTCTGGGGCCATATTTTGGTTGTTCTTCAGTTTGCGTTTGAAAGTTGGTATCCTACAATTCTATTGGAGTGGGTGGGGTTACATAAGTATGTATGCAAATTGCATGTTAATCAGCGTGCAGATTTGTACCTATTTTTCATGGGCCTTTGTCCAGATTTTTGATGATTCCAAGTTGGGAGGTATGTGGGAAGGCCTGGGGAATGAATTATTTACTGAAACAAGATTTTAACTATTTATTTAAATATTTATTGATTCTTTTATAGTTTTTAAGTTTTAGTATTTATCACAAACAAATGGTTTTAAACACAGCAAACAAAATGAATTGTGTATTTATTGTTATGAGCATCAAAGTGTTTTTATCTTTCCTTAATTAGTTTTTTTTTTTTTTTGAGTGAATTTTTATTAACTAGTTAATGGGATTATTAAGCAAAGGGTTTTACTGGTTACTTTCAACCACATGATTGTATAAAATGTGTTGTTTTTAAATGAATGGTTGTCTGATGAAGTCTTACAGTTGGATGTAGACGAAAACGCACTCTGATCTGTTAATAGCGTTTACGTTTTATCTGTGTTCTACTCTGGTTTTGGTAATAAAATCCGTGGGTTCGCTGTTTGAAGACTGTTTCCTTGCTTTTGGATTACTGGTACTATTTTTCGATTTTGGCGCCTATTCTTGGTTTCGTTTGGTTACGGCGCTATTCATGGATAACAGTTTGTCAACGGTGAACCGGGAAGAAGTGGGACAGACCCGAAAACTCATTGGACAACTTACGGAGCTTATTGAGCTCCTTACCCCGCTCTGTTCGGTGCTAGTTGGGAGTCGGAGACAAAATGAAGGGGAAGAAATGTCCGAAGGGACGGAAGGAGGAGGGCTTTACAAACACAAACGGAAGAGACATCATATGGAGCAGAGCCCTGGAAGGATGGGGGAAGCGGAACCGAATGGTAGTGACTTCAACCCTGCCGACACACCTATGGTTTTAAAACCTCCCAACGACCAGCACAACCACAACGAGAGTCGGGGTATGGACAGTATTCGGAGAGCTCAAAAGGACTGTCCAGGCTCAAAAGCCTCAGGTACTGTTCCCACTGTTTTTGATATTTTCAATGTACAGGATTGGTTAAAAAATCCTACGAATCTGAGTTTACATAGAGCAGAGGATGGTGCACCAGTGGATGGTGACTCCTACGCTTTAAAACTTGATAAACTGGCTGGACTGATGCACAAACATAAAAAACTGAACATTGAAAACTGTTACCTATTGGAATGCATCAAGCTAAAAATAGTTCCCAAAGGTTTAAGGGTCTGGAAGTACCCTAATAATGTGGAACCGGGTACTGCATTCCATACAGAACTGATTGGTATTTTCAATGATTGTGGCATTAACATTTTGAGGCTTATAATAAAGGAGAATAATAGGAAATTAGAAAAATTAGAAGAAGAAATAACTGTACTAGATGGTTTTATTAAGAATGACATGTTATTTGATATCAGAAGTGAAAAAGAGAGATATCATAGGATAGGCTCAGATACAGATGCCAAATGTATTTCACTCAAACAAAGAAAGATTGATAAATTGAGGAGGGACATGGAAGACTACGAAAATGATGTTAGTTACCCAAAGCCACCTTCTGTAACATGGGAGCACAAAGGGAGGGTGAATAATAACAATAAGGGCAACAACAGTAATGATTTTAGAGTTTTTCCTAACAATTCCTATGATAGGATGGACTATGATTCTGAATTTCCTCCATTAATGAATGAAATACCGCAACAAGGTAACAATAAACGCTTTCAAAATTTTCAGCAGAGGGGAGGGAGAAGAGGGAGAGGGAGGTATTAGTTAATTCTTTATACACCCTTGCCCCAACTCCTATTTCTTCCCCTACTCAGAATACGACATTTGCAGCCCAACCCATAGTACGTCAAGAATTGGATGAAGGAATATTACAAACAGGTACTACCTTTTCATTATACAATTTTTCTATTTATAATTTTAGCAACATTCCTATTAATAAAATCCACTTTGATGTTCTCAGCAAAGGTTTTAAATATATTCCCAACACCAAAGGTGACATAGTACAAACTATAATAGATATGAAATTGTTTTTAAGAAAAGTGAACTTACAAGTTACTTTACCCCCCAGGGGATTGGATCCTGTTTCCCAGCAACAAGTTTTAACTAGAAAAAGTACATTCAACCCACCATACCACCCCCAAATAAGAAACTTGGATTCCGTTTTGGAAAAGAAAATTAGGAAAGAATTCAAATTCAGCAAAAAAGAGAACAACATAACGGAAGAGGAATGTAAGATGCTGAATGAGTTAAGACAGAACAATCAAATAAGGATTATGAAACCTGATAAGGGGGGAGGGGTGGTCATCATGGAAAATATCATCTATGATGGAAAAATGAATACCATCCTAGGGGATGACAACAAATACAGGATAGTCTCTCAGAACGAGGTTCTTTTGGCATACCAGAAAATAGACAATATTTTAAATAATATGCTTATGGAGGGCACCATGGATATGAAATTGCATCAATTTCTTTACGTACCGAAACCTAGGATACCCATCATCTTTGGTATACCCAAGGTACATAAAAATGTTAGTGACCCCCCCTTGAGACCCATAGTGGCAGCCGACGGCTCCAAGACTCTCCCCATAGCCAAATATGTTGACATCACAACAAAACACATGTGTAATACCAATAAATACATTCTTAAGGATTCTTGGGACCTATTGAGGAACATTACTCCTGAACTATTAACTAATGACTTACTTTTTGTGACAATAGATGTCGTAGACTTATTTTCATGTATTCCCCACAATGAGGGGATGAGGTTTTTCGAGGATATGGTATTTTTGGATAATAAACTCACACACTCTGAGAAAGTAGCAGTTGTTGAATTAATTGAAGTAGTACTAAGGAACAATTTCATTGGATTCAATGATGAATACTACCACCAAATAAGTGGTGTAGCAATGGGTGCGGCTTGCGCACCCACTTATGCTAACATCGTTTTAGCAGCATGGGAAGCGAACTTCGTTTTGAATTCTGGGTATGAGCAATATTGGACGCTTTATAGGCGTTTTTTAGATGACATAGTCATTTTTTGGAAGGGGGGTGTTGAGAAATTTCTAGAGTTTTTTACTTATCTTCAAAACACCACCAATTTCTTAAAATTTACATACACTTTGTCTACTGACAGACTACAATACTTAGATGTAGAAATATATAAGAATGGGAATAATACGGACTTTGAAACTAAGGTTTTTAGAAAAAGCACCTTCTGCAATTCATTTTTACATTTTACTAGCGCACACCCCCCACACTGTAAAAGGAATATTGTTAAAGGACAATTTGTGAGGGGGTGTCGCATGACTAGTAAAAATGAGGATTTTGTCAAAGAATGTAACACACTAGAAGGAATGTTTTTAGCTAGGGGCTATCCACAAGAATTTATTTCTAATATTAGAAGGGAAGTGGAACTGAACAGACCTACAAAATTCCAGCCCATCAAGGGCAAAGGACTTATCTGTTCAGACATTAATATTCCACCACAGGAGAAAATGAACAATACTAGGGATAAGGATGAAGATCAGTACAAATCAGCTCTGGTTATGGAATTCAATTCATTTAACACTGAAGTTAAAAAGATTTTCCAGAAGGAATGGAACAATTTTATTGCTTTTTCTGACCTTCAGAACATTAATAAGAATATACCAAAAATAGTATATAAAAATGGCAAAAGTATCAAAAAGTTGCTAGAACACAATAAATGGAACACCAGTGAAGTCTCTGGCAATATGGCCACACCTGTCACAAGGTACGGAACATTTCAGTGTGGTCATTGCAACCAATGTCCATATATTAGTAATAAGGCTAAGGTTACCATAACAGCAAGGGATTGCAACATAAATGCAACAGGTCACTTCAATTGTGATTCTCAAGGTGTGGTATACGTAGCTCTGTGTTCACAATGCGATTCCTACTATGTAGGAAAAACAGAAAGAGCATTGAGGAAGAGAATCTACGAACACATCTACGAAATATCTAAGAAAAAAGAAACTAATGCTTTATACAAGCACACATTAGTCTGTGGGAATTCTAGTTTTACTTTCTTTGTGGCAGAACAGGTCAAGAAAGAAACAAGGGGAGGCCTGTGGGAGGAAAGACTAGAATCCAAAGAGTTGTGGTGGCAGATTTTTTTGGAAGCGACAAGCGATCCAGGGCTGAATGATCACATATCTCTAAGCTCAGTACTAAAATTAAGAGCAGCTAGAATTTAGATGAGGGTCAGTAATAGCCTATTAAGAACAGCAGATGGTGCTATTTTAACCATGTTTTTTAGTGAGTAAGACAAGGGGAATGAATTATTTACTGAAACAAGATTTTAACTATTTATTTAAATATTTATTGATTCTTTTATAGTTTTTAAGTTTTAGTATTTATCACAAACAAATGGTTTTAAACACAGCAAACAAAATGAATTGTGTATTTATTGTTATGAGCATCAAAGTGTTTTTATCTTTCCTTAATTAGTTTTTTTTTTTTTTTGAGTGAATTTTTATTAACTAGTTAATGGGATTATTAAGCAAAGGGTTTTATTGGTTACTTTCAACCACATGATTGTATAAAATGTGTTGTTTTTAAATGAATGGTTGTCTGATGAAGTCTTACAGTTGGATGTAGACGAAAACGCACTCTGATCTGTTAATAGCGTTTACGTTTTATCTGTGTTCTACTCTGGTTTTGGTAATAAAATCCGTGGGTTCGCTGTTTGAAGACTGTTTCCTTGCTTTTGGATTAATGTAAATATAACACTATTCTTCTGGTCTGGGGCCATATTTTGGTTGTTCTTCAGTTTGCGTTTGAAAGTTGGTATCCTACAATTCTATTGGAGTGGGTGGGGTTACATAAGTATGTATGCAAATTGCATGTTAATCAGCGTGCAGATTTGTACCTATTTTTCATGGGCCTTTGTCCAGATTTTTGATGATTCCAAGTTGGGAGGTATGTGGGAAGGCCTGGGTTTTGAAAAGACCTGTGCTGTGCTGCTTGAATTAGTCTTGGCTCCCCTCCTCCACTCTGTTCTTGAAAAATGGGATGAAGGTGTTAAATCACAACAGAGAACTTTGTGATAGGTTTACTGGTCCCATAAGTAACACACATGAGAAGAGGGTTTCACAGATTTTGAGAGCTGACAATACAAGTCTCTCAGCTTGGGAAGCATGTTATACATTGTGCACGTTTGCTAAAGATCTAAAAAGCAGCAGCTAAAGATTCACTAGCTACTGTGATTTTGTTAACTGGGTAGTTTGGATGTGTTCTTGTTGTTGTGTCTTTCAGCTTTTTCCCGGTTAGGGGTCGCCACAGCGGAACTCCGGTCCGCTAATGATTGGTAGTTGATTTTTACGTGCCGAGTTACCAGCCCTGATGCACAACCTTCAACGAAGGTACACCCATTCACTTATGTCTCCATGCGGAAGACGCTCTAGCTGAGAATCAAACCAGACAGCGTCTTACTGTGAGGCGACAACGCTATCGCAGCACCAACAGTCCATAATGTGTTCAAAAATGAATACACACAAATCTCATTTTCAAGTTAATTTTGGATTTTATGCACACTGTAGAGTAACTGTTTTCTGCTTTTTACAAAGTACATACACTAGCAGTATCACATGGGCTAGTTTCTGTAATGTGTGGACATTATATAATTAAAAATAAAAGTAGAACAGATGGTGATGGTACATGTCTTGTGTGCATGTTAGCTGCCAGTGCTTCTGTAAGCCTAATTCAGGTTTCTCTGTTGTGTTTCTGTGTCCCACTATGACATTTCACACCATGCTATCAAGCATATACAACTGCCTTTCTCTGTTATGAAGAACATATGAATTATAAATTATTCATGTAAATGCTGTAATAGGTATGTGTGTGTGGACTTCATTGCTGTGCTTGTCTGAGTGACTAACTAGCTGTGTTCGTCATAAACCCTGTCTATTTAACGAACTTCATTGAAGAGTAAAGATGCCAAAAGCCTCAGTTTTTGTGATATAATCACCATACCCTCCGACCACCAAACCAGCTAGCTCACCTAAACTGTTTCATGTCTCTCTGTCTTACACTGACCGGTTGCTGCATGATACCATGTTTTAATTTTACAGGAGTCCACAAAGTACTTCTGCCACACCTGCTGCAGCTGCACCTGTAGCACAAGGCTCAACAAGTAGTAGAAAAAAAGCTGAACAACCCCGAAGAAACAGTCTAAGGGACAATTTGGACAAGCAGCGATGGCTGAAGGTGAAAAAGGTAAGACCTGTTCTCAGTCATATCTCTGTTAGTAATATAATGTGATTTTCAGCATAATTTCTGTCCTCATACTTAGAGGAGGTTAAGTAGTTTTTTCTTACATTTTACAGGTAGGTCAGGTCAAGGAAAACAGGTACAACTAAGGCAAAACAACTTGAAGAACACGAAAAGGACCAAACGGTAATGGAGACTGCATACCGGATTTATTCACAAACAAAATAAAATAAAGTTTAAGTGCTTTTCGTCTGCTCATAGGCAGACTTCTTCAGAAGTAACAGACGTAGTCAATTAAGCATACTTAAATAGTCAACAACAGCAAAAAGTGCGGGAAACTATCATATAATTAATTAATTAAACTACTTTGACTAGAACCCAAATCCCTGCTATTCAATGAGCCACATAAAATATGCATAAACAATTACATAAATAAAATAAACAAATAAAACAGTAAATACTTTAAAAACACTAAAAATTTATAGAATTCAACTTCTAGAACTAACACACCATATATTAATAAATTAAAATTTTAAAAATTGTTGCAATATATATTTTTTAACACTGGTCATATATCTTTGCAAACTTATGAGCTTTAAAATGCTCATAATCAAACAAGATTCATTTAAACCAGGAAAATTGAATGCATTTAGTTTCAACTGCCAGATCAGTTCTAATTCTTCCAATTTGAAAGATGCCGGGCCCCCCCTAATGTCATTGACAAAATGATCAATGACCATAAATTTAAACCGATGTTGTGTATTTGAATGGACGTGTTTAGCTAAAGCATTCTCAATTTTGTTATGACTGATAGCGTAAAGGTGTTCATAGATTCTTTCACGGAACCTATGTTTCATTTTACCCACATAAAATGCGGGGCAAACTACACACCTTGCCAGATAAACAATAAACCTAGTATTGCAATCAAACTTGAATTTTAATTTATATTTATGCCCATTGATTTCAAATGTGTTTATCACATCTATATGTTTACAACAGTTTCAATTTTCACACTTGAACATCCCTGTGATTCTAGGCACCTTCAGTTGGCGTCTTTCTAAAAGATTTTTTAAATTGCCTCTCTTAAAAGCTATTGAAGGTTTACTACCTAGTTGTTCAAATAACCCATAATTGGATCTAAACAAGTCCCAATTCTTATGAACTATTTTGATTATAGAGTTTCTATGGGCATTAAAGGTTGTAATAAAGCTACATTTTGAATGTTGCTGTATCTGTGCTGTCTGCTCAATGGGTAAATCTGTTGATACTGTCTCAAAAATAGTACTGACAGTCTCAGATGGAAGTTTAATTGTTAGTATTGGTTTCAACAGAGACCTTTCTCTTTTGTAAGTGACCTCCTCTATTAGGGAGTCCAATAAGTCTTCAGGGTAGCCTCGATGCATAAACATTTGTTTCAGGAAAGAACATTCCTTAAAAAAGTCTACATTCAAACTTGAAATATGCCCGGCTCTCACCAACTGACCTTTAACTACGGATCTTTTTTGGTGGAAGGGGTGGCAACTTGAAAAATGAAGAAAGGAGTTTGAATATGTTATTTTACGAAGTATTTTGGCTGTCAAGGAAAACAGAATGTCTTCATTTCAAGCTGCAGCTACAGTAGTAGCAGTTCCAATCACAAACAGTGCAACTGAAGACCCGATGATCACCCATGCAGAGCAATCAGAGACAGAGATGCCTAAAGATCGAAAAGGTATTAAGTGTTCTCTCAGTCATGTATTTCTTTATTAGTAGTAGTAAAATGATTTGCAAGATAAGCAATGTCTTCATGCTTAGAAGAGGTTTTTGTGTTTATTTAACAGGTCAAGTTAACAAAAAAAGAAGACTGTCTTCATTCCAAGCAGCTTGGAAGATGTCATTTGATTGTCTAAGTGAGAGCAAGCTTGGGCTAGGTATGCCTTCTGTAAAGTGTGTCACTGTAACATTAGTATTTGGCCATGGAAGATGCCATGATCTGCACAGGCGCATGGATACAGGGAAACACAAGACAAATGCAAAGCAGGTCGCATCTGGAAGGAAAGTGAAGACATGTTTGCCACCCAAGTCCAACAAGCAAGTGCCGCTCAGAAAGTATTAATAGCTGAAGTGAGATTGGCTGCCTTACTTGCAGAGCACAACCTACCCTTTAGTGCTGAAATACATAAAAAACACTTCAGTGATCCTGATGTGTTGAAGATGATGAGCTGTGGGGCCACTAAGTCTGCATGCATTACACGTGATGTCATGTGTCCAAAATATTATGAAGATGCAGCAGCAGTTTGTCAGAAGCAGCCTTATTGCATTTATTTAAATGAGAGCACTGATATGGCAGATAATAAACTCCTTGTGATTCTGGTTGGATTTTTTGACCAGGCAAAATGGAAAGGCTGTTGGTTCAGATGACATACCTGTGGAAGCATGGAAGTGTTTAGGAGAGATGGCAGTGGAGTTCTTAACCAGATTGTTTAATGAAATCTTGGAAAGTGAGAGAATGCTGGAGGAGTGGAGAAGAAGTGTTTTAGTACCAATTTTTAAGAATAAGGGTGATGTGCAGAGCTGTAATTAACTACAGAGGAATAAATTTGATCAGTCACAGCATGAAGTTATGGGAAAGAGTAGTAGAAGCTACGTTAAGAAGGAAGGTAATGATTAGTGAGCAGCAGTATGTTTTCATGCCGGGAAAGAGCACTACAGATGCAATGTTTGCTCCGAGACTGTTGATGGATAACTATAGAGAAGGTCAGAAGGAGTTGCATTGTGTCTTTGTGGACTTGGAGAGAAAGCATATGACAGGGTGCCTAGAGAGGAGTTGTGGTATTGTATGAGGAAGTTGGAAGTGGCAGAGAAGTATTTAAGAGCAGTACAGGATATGTACGAGGGTAGAGTGACAGTGGTGAGGTTTTCGGTAGGAGTGGCAGATGCGTTAAAAGTGGAGGTGGGATTACATCCAGGATCAGCTCTGAGTCCTTTCTTTGCATTGGTGATGGACAGGTCAACAGACGAGATCAGTCAGGAGTCCCCTTGGACTATGATATTTGCGGATGACATTGTGATCTGTAGTGAGAGTAGGGAACAGGTTGAGGAGACTCTGGAGAGGTGGAGATATGCTGTAGAGAGGAGAAGAATGAAGGTTAGCAGGACTAAGACAGAATATATGTGTGTGAATGTGAAGGAGGATAGAGGAATGGTGAGGATGCAGGGAGTAGAGTTGGCAAGGGTGGATGAGTTTAAATACTTAGGATCAACAATTCAGAGTAATGGTGAGTGTGGAAGAGAGTACAGGCAGGGTAGAGTGGGTGGAGAAGAGTGTCAGGAGTGATTTGTGACAGACTGGTACCAGTAAGAGTGAAAGGGAAGGTCTAAAGAGGGTAGTGAAACCACCTATGTTATATGGGTTGGAGATGGTGGCATTGACAAAAAGGCAGGAGTCAGAACTTGAGGTGGCTGAGCTAAAGATGTTAAGATTTGCATTGGGTGTGATGAGGATGGATAGGATTAGGAATCCGAATATTAGAGGGTCAGCTCAGGTTGGACAGTTTGGAAACAAAGCCAGAGAGGTGAGATTGCGTTGGTTTGGACATGTGCTAAGGAGGGATGCTGGGTATACTGGGAGAAAAATGCTAAGGATGGAGCTGCCAGATAAGAGGAAAAGAGGAAGGCCTAAGATAAAGTTTATGGATGTGGTGAGAGAGGACATGCAGGTGGTTGGTGTAACAGAGCAAGATACAGAGGACAGAAAGAAATAAAAACAGATGATCTGCTGTGGTGACCCCTAACGGGAACAGCAGAAAGAAGACGACAAAATGTAGAAATGTTTGGTTCTTAGTCATGCCCGTTTGTGTGGCAGGTACAAGTGAAGCAATATACAACTGCCTTATGGAATGTTTTCACAGATTAAATACTGCAACAGATAATATGACTGCATACTCATCAAATAATGCTGCAGTCATGGTTGGCAAGTACAGTTCTGTACTGTCACGATTAAAGACTGTCAGTCCTGATCTCTTCCATATAGCAGACCTCTGCATCAAATCAGGTTTGAAAGCAATTAAATCACATGTAGAAGACTTGATATCAGACATTTATAATCACTTTTTATGCAGTGCTCAGAAGCAACAGAAGCTAAATGAATTGGCATTATTTGTTGACATTGAGCCACGTACTTTTTCAACATACCTCCACTCGTTGGCTGAGTCTTCATAAAGTTGTAATGTGAATACTGGACCTGTGGCCTGCACTTTTGTCATTCTTCCAATCGTATGAGCCCCACTCACACAGAATAGACCTCATAATAGTCATGAGGTAAAACCGATATTCCTTTTCCTGCCATATGCTATGAAGTCTCTCCTTAAGTTCAATCTGCAATTGCAGGCCAGAAGCAGTCAACTTTTAACTTTGTACAGTGATATTCCCTTAACTCACTCTTCTCACTAGCTCTCTCTAATCTTCCTTGACTACTCTTTCTACTGTCTTCTAAAATCTACTACGCAAATTGCATCAGAGAAGTATTCTATTGTAATTGTCTTGCCTTCATGCAACTACGTTATAATAAAACTGGGTTTTTGTAACCACTTACCCCAAAACTATTCTCATCTTAATGACATATTTCTTTTTATACATCTTGAAATAGCTATGCTATACTCCTGATTACTGACACTGTATAACATTGTATTGCTACTTAATACCTTTTAATAATCCTGTAACATTGCTGTTTAAAGCTAATTTATAATGAAAATTTATAATATGTTGGAGCTTTTCTCCCTGGTCAGACAATCCCGGTCAATAAATGTAAAATAAATAAAATAATAATAAATAACACAAATCTTCTAGAGGAGTACGCAAGCAGGTTATTGAAACCATGTGCTGCTGTAGAATTTCTAGGTAATTTCAATACCACCAGTAATTCTTTTTTTGAGATGACAATAATAATTTGCAGCAGCGATACCTTCATGTTGGACCTGATGTTGAAAAATATCTGCATGAAAATGGTGATGACATTTTTAGTACTGTAACTGAGCACACCTTCTATAAGCAAGTAAAAACATTTTATGTTGCACTCCTCCTGAAAATGAGAAAGCATTTGCCTATTGGGGATGTCATACTGCAAAGTATTGGCAGTTTATTGAACCCTTATTTGAAATTAAATCTTGACAATGAAGTTGTAAAGAACATTGCAACTCATCTAGGACTTTGCAAGTCATGGCAAGAGCATAGTCAGTTTAAGGATGAATTTGGCATATACCAAGTTATTAACTTCAAGCTGCCACAGCAATAGCACAGCCGGGAGTCTGAAACAAATAACATATTTCCTCAAGTACTGGCCAGCAGTCCTACAAAGCCCTGCAGTGAAACGAATGTGTGTCTTTGAGCAGCTCATATTAATGCTGCATTGTTTGCCACATTCGAATAGTGAACCTGAGCAAGCATTTAGCATGGCGAGAAAAATTAAAACAGAGCTGTGAGGTAGTTGATAAATGTCAAAACACAACTCATTGCTAACAATCAAAATGAATGAGGACAGTAACTGTTTTTCTGTGGAAGTCCCACCACCTGTTCTATAAGCAGCAAAAAAGGCAACTGTAGCGTACAATAGAGAACGTGCCCTACAGGCAGCAATACCAGACCCAGAGCTCATCATGACTGAAGAAGGTGAAGAGCAAGAGGAAGTAATCCGTAATCTTGACTGAGTATTTAAAAAGTATTGGTTATTTTATTTGGTTGCCATTTTTGTTTCATTTGAACTCTGTGACTGAGTTTATTTTGTATTAGTTCAGTAGTTAGATAATTAACTGGTAGAAATTTGATTTGTATTCATTTTAGTTTTATTTTATACCAGTTTAGAAGTCATACCATATTTAATTTGTATTTATTTCAATTTCATACCAGTCAGTGTAGTAGTTGTTAGAATTCATTTGATTGTAATGTTTACACAAATTGTATTTATTTTAATTTTATGTGTGTAGTAGACTAGTCGTTAATTCTGTTTTTATATAAGAGAATTGTATTTTAGTTTTATACAAGTTCAGTTTTATAAAAGTTCTGATGTTAACATAAATACAACAGTTTTGTTCTGGTTATATTTTGTATTTAATATTAATGTAGAATGCTGTAGTGCATTTCATTTTATTTTTATAAAAGAAAACAGTATTTTAGTTTTGCACAAGTTTAAAGTTTGATACAAGTTCAAGTATAAATAAAACACTTTTCTATTTATTTTGTTTCATGATCATATTCTGCCTGTTCTTCAGTTTGCGTTTAAAAGTTGGCATCCCACAATTCTACTGGAGTGGGCAGGGTTATATAATTGTGTATGCAAATTTTATGTTAAACATACAAATTTTTGGCCAGTTGTACCGATTTTTCATGGGCCTTTGTCCAGATTTTTGATGTTTCCAGGTTGAGAAGTATGCCCTCCAATTGTTGCAGGTGTCTGGTAAGGTACTTGCAAAAGGGAGCATTATACTCAATTATTGGTCTGATGAAGGCTGAGTATAATGGAATTATAACATCTTTAGATCCAGATGTGATGCCTTTACTTATAAGGTGTCCCAAATAGAAGGGTTTCCTTACTACTGTGGCTACATGGTGGTCAAAGTTCAGATTGCTATCATCCTGAATACCCAGATCATGTACTACTGGGTCTACACTTGGGGAGTGCTGTCTATAATGTAATTAGCAGGGATGTCAGCTTTCCCAAAGGAAATAGTAATGCATTTTTTTGAATTTAGCTTTAATCCATGGCTGTGGCACCAATCATTTATCTGCATTCACGCTGTCTCCAGTATATTAACATCATTAGGGAACTCAATAATTGCTCCCAATCTGCAATTGTCAGTGAACTTGGTCAGCCACAGGCCGTCCAAGTTTGCCTGGACTTCTGAGAAATAAATTCTGAACAGTAAGGGGCCCAGTACAGAACCCTGTGGTATGCCACTGGTGGCTGGTCTTTTGCTAGAGGTGAAATCACCCACTTTGACATTGTGTGTCCTATTGGTAAGCCAGTTGGCTACCCTTCTGGTAATGTAGGTGTTAATTACCAATTGGGAGAGTTTCTCTACAATACCTGACTGGGAGGTTGTGAAAAAAAACATTTGGCTAGATAGGTGGTATGCATTGTCTTTTCCAAGTTCAGGGCCTTGGCGACTTTCTCGAAGAAGTCAACCATGTTTAACAGGCATGATCTACCTCTAACACATCTGAACTGGGTTGCGTCCATACAGCATGAAAGAACCAAATGAGGAGGTGTATCCATCTTTATTAAGGATAAGTACACTTTAAGACTGGTCAAACAACATTGCTCTCTTAAGCTACTCTATGTACAATTAACTATAAGCAAAGCCCCCTACCACATCATAGCTAGCTATAGGTCCCCCACCATGAAACAGGAAAAGAATACCGCATACCTGGACTTACTGGAGTCACTTGCCATACAGCCCAACACCATAGTCTTAGGTGCTTTTAATTATCCTACCATCGACTGGGAAACATACACGACCACAAACATGCTGGCTCAGAGGTTCTTGGACTTTGTCAATGTAATGGCTCTGTAACAGCTAGTCGACACACCCACAAGAGGCTCAAATATCCTGGACATAGTACTCACTAACATGGGAGAGCACTGCACCCCCCCCCCCCCCCCCCGTGTGATGTCCTCCCTGTTAAGATCATACTACATATCGGTCTTGTTTTATGTAATCATAAGACCAGATACTCCATCAAGCTCAAAAATGTTTAAGAATTTTTCAAGGACAAATTACCACCTACTAAGTGAATGGTATAAGAAGATTCAAAGCCCCCTCGAACACAAATAACACAGACTCCTATGCAGAGGAGTACACCTATGCCCTATATAACAACTTAAGCAGTTGTATTTGTATAGAAGCGGCTGTACCTAACCAGATTAAAACCAGGTAATGCCAAAAAAAAATAAGTCATACTGGTGAATCCCTAGTATAAACAGGCTATACACCAAGAGAAATAAACTAATGTCCAAGAACAAGAGGGAACTGGCTCAGCAGAGGAAGAACTCCCTGTCTAGCTTAAACAAACAAATTAGAGATCTTGTCAAGTCCTCCAAAGCTAATTATGAAGCAAAAATAGCCTCCCTATCTAAGGATAATCAAAAGGCATTCTTTAACTATGTTTGAAATCAAAAAGGGAACACCCAGCTATGCAATGAGCTGGTTGTGGATGGCACCACCCATACTCAACCGGAGGTAATAGCCAACCTGCTAGCTGAGAGATTTGGAGCAAACTTCACCCCCTGTCCCCCTCAGTCATCTGCCAAAGTATATCTGCCACCATTACTCAGCCTATTATCTCAAGAGAGCAGGTCATCTCAGCACTTTCCAAGGCCAAAAAGACTGCATAAGTGAGACCAGACAACATCCCAGGTTGCCTTTTAAACAACTTAAAACATGACCTAGCAGACCGACTTGGATCCCTGTTTAACCACAGCTTGGAACTGGCTAAGTTCAGGTGGAATGGAGGACAGCAACAGTAATCCCTCTGCACAAAGGAGGTCTATCAACCCACCCTGAGTATAAGATTGACTGGCTGCATCTGCAAGGCCATGGAAAACATCATTATGGACCTTATTAACAAGGACATAGGTTATCTCTAAACCCTTGACCCAACCCAGTTCGAATTTGTTAAAGATAGATCATGCCTGTTAAACATGGTTGACTACTTTGAGAAAGTCACCAAGGCCCTCGATTATGGAAAGAGAGTGCATACCAGCTATCCTGAGATAGCCAAGGGATTTGACACAATCCCCCACTAAGGTATTATACAGAAACTCTCCAAAATGGGAATTAACCCTTACATTACCAGATGGGTAGCCAACTGGTTCACCAACAGGGCACATACTGTCAAAGTGGTTGACTTCACCTCTAACAAAAGACCAGTCACCGGTGGCATACTGGGCCCCTTGTTGTTCAGAATTTATTTCTCAGAAGCCCAGGCAAACCTTGGACGGCCTGTGCAAATTCACTGACAATTGCAAATTGGGAGCAATAATTTAGTCCTCCAATGATGTTAATATACTGCAGACAGGTTTAACGTACGCAAATGATTGGTGCCAAAGCCACGGATTAAAGCTAAATGCAAAAAAAATGCACTATCATCCCCTTTGGGAAAGCTGACATCTCTGCTAATTACATTATAGATAGCAACATCCTAAGAGTAGACCCAGTGGTATGTTATCTGGGTACTCAGGTTGAAAGAAATCTGAACTTTGACCACCACGTATTCACAGAAGTAAAATAATCTTTCTATGTGGTACATAAGTAAAAGGATCACTTCTAGATCTAAGGATGTTAGAATTCCATTATTTTCTGCCCTCATCAGACCAATAATTTAGTACATTACTCCCTTTTTGCATGTACCTCACCAGACACTTGCAACAATTGGAGAGACCACAGAAGTATCTTACCAAGAAATTACAGGGTACACAAAACAAGTCTTACATGGAAAGACTGAAAGCCCTGTCACTTTATTCTGTTTTCTACAGGTTGCTAAGGGTTGACCTGTGCCTGACTTACAGGGCAGTCTCTGACCTGGCCCTGATGGAAATGCTACACATTCTTAAATCAAACTGCAGGAGGGTCACTCACTCCAGGGGATCTTAACCTAGCCTCTGACGTGAACAGGTCATGCTGGAGAGAGAGCGAAAGAGACATCTACCAGAGACTGCCACTTCTCTGGAAGAAGCTTCCAATTTAGGTGAAACAGAGCCCCTCCCTGACCCTTTTCAAACTTAACCTAGATCAATGGATGGGTGACTGCAAATCCACTCATAGGGTGGCACCCATGTCCCTCCTGGACAGAGAAAGTTGGTATTTACTACCATAAACCCTTACCTCTGCAAACTTCACTCACCTAACCATCAACAATTTGGCCAGCTCAGGATAAATATGGCTAGGCTTGTAAGGGTCATTAACCTAGTAACCTCCTATGAACTTACAAACAATGTAATCCAGTGCAATTAACTACTTAAAGCAGCAGTAGACAGTAGTTTAATTTTTGCTATAAAGTGCAAACATAACAGCAAATTGATTACAAAACTGCTAAAGTACCGTCACAGTATATAAGAGAAGTGCAAAAAATGCTTAGTTTTGTCTTTTCAGTAGTGGATTGTTCCAGGTAAAAGCAGATTATCAGCAATCAGTAGCAAAGTCACCAAACAATGAACTGGTCTGAGTATCTATGCCAAAGCCTGCTTAAATATGAGCAACGAGAAACAAGTTTTAAGCTACCAATCAGGAAAGGAGACAATAATCCTTCCACCAGCAATCCCCATCTCAGATGGGCTAGCTCAGCACACTTCTTCCATAAGGTACAAAAAAACACCTTCTAAATGTAGAATAGTTAGTTTGGAGCCGAAGTGTAACAAGACCACACAAACTACCTACAATAGCCCTACAACTAACAGATACAATGTAATACAGTGCAATGAACTGCTTAAAGCAGCAACAGACAGTACAGTTTTTTAAACTGCTAAAGTGCATTCACAGTATGTAAAAGAAGTGCAAAAAAAAAAATACTTCGAGCTCTTTTGTGTGCTTCCCAGCTCAGACAGACCAGGTAAACACCTACTAATATTAGATGAATATTCTCAGTCGTCCTAATGTGAAAGCACAGTATAAAGTCCAGAGTTAACTGCTACCACAAACAAAGTTAAAGATATGGATACAGAAGTGTACTTTAAATAGCTTATAAAAGTGTGGTTATTCAATAAAGGTACTTTGCTTTTTATAAGTGAGGCAAGAGCCACTCAGTTATGCTGAAACAATTTAACCAATGAAAACCCATGTGAAATGTGCACCCTACATAATATAAGTGTCTATCTCCCACATAGAACAAAAACACCAGCCAAGTAGATTTCTTTAAACAGAAAACAAAATGGAGCAGGTAAAACAGAAAGCAGCTCTGTCACTGACAGACAAAAAAAATATATGTTTACTTTTCGCACCCAGCAGGGAAGTACCAGCAGTGCTTTAGTTTATGCAGGCTTGAAATCTTTTAAGAAATTCACTGTGTATTTAAGTATCAGTCAAGAAACAATTTAACCAATGAAAACATGGGAAATGTACAGCCTAGATAATTTGTCTCTTTCTCTCACCCAAAACAAAAATGTGTGCCTCAAAGGATCCCCACACTATGCAATAAGCTCCCCATCTATGTGAAGCAGAGTATAGCCCTGATCCTGCCCAGAAGAAACCTCCATCATTTAATGGGAAATTGCAAATTCAGTCCCAGCCTGGCTTCCATGTCCCTGATGGACAGAGGTCGATAGAAAGTAAATTAACCCCCAACTAACATACCCCCTGCACATAACTCTTAGCTACTTTACTAATACCCCACTGCAGAGGCATCCAAGGAACTCTGGAACAAAACTTGTGTTGGGTTGCATGGCTAGGCTTGTAAAGACCCCTGGTGGTCATTAGCTTAGTATGAACCTATGAACTCCTGATAGGGATGATGGAAATTAGGGATATAGAGAATAGACAAGAGAGAGCTGGAATTTATTGGAAAAAAATGGCAAAGGAACCAAGGTACTGGGAGCAAATAACTAGAGATGAAAAGATGATAGAATGGGAAGATGCTATGAATTTATTTGGACTGCAGGTTAGAGATTGCCTTCTCTATTAAGGATTGCTGATATCAGAGTATAGGCAAAGAGAAAGATACAGGGGGGGGGGTTGTAAATGAAAGATCAGCAATGGTAGAGTTTTTAGTATAATTTAGAACAGAAGTTGCCATTAAAAATAAATAATTGGTAGAGCATATAAAATATTGTATGATAATTATAAGAACAATCAGAGGAGGTTAGAAAGGATTGGGAAGAGAGACCGGATAAGCAATTCACAAAGAAACAATGGGAGGATATATGTAGGGTTCCCAAATATGCATCAAAATCTAGAAAATTTAGGATTTTTGCTTGGAAATGTTTCCATAGATATTTTTATACCACAAGTAGACTCCAGAGATTTTTTCCTCAGGTAAATAGTAAATGTTGGAGATGTGACAGGGAAGAAAGAGGTAATTGAGCAATGGGAACACATGTTGTGGGAGTGCAGTGAGTTGGTGGACTTTAAGGATTCCCTGCAGAATGCACTGTTGGAGGTGCTCGGTGGGCAGATTGGTGTGACAAGGGAGATGATTTTTGTGAGCTATGATATAGAATCAGAATTGCCTAGACATGGTAAGATTCAAAGGTTCATAGATTAGTACTAGGTTAACTGCTCTCATGAGCCATTTTAAACCTAGCCAATTATCCCATGTGAGACTCAAACCCTGCACCTTGTGTCTGTAAGGGAAACACCTTAACCTTTATACCAACTTCCCACCTGAAGGCCTTGCTGTCGCTAATTATGGTGGTTGCCAAAAAAAGCAATTGCTAGAAAATGGAAATCAAAATCTAAACCAACTATATTAGAACTAATGAATATAGTAGCAACAATAAAACAACTGGAACTGAGATCTTTAGAAAAGGTAGGAGCAAACTACATAGGAAAAATGGGAATTGTGGGAATAATGCATACAGGGGAGGAATGAGGTTTAAAAGAAGGCAGGACTTAAATGAGCTATGTAATGTTTGACTGAAAACAACTGGGTAGATTATAAATGATGTAGAATGTTTACAACTGGGAGTGCATCGGTATGGTTTTTGATGTAAAATGCTTGCAACTAGAATTGTGTCAGTGTAATTTATATAAATGTATGATTGCTTTTGTCAAAAGTGATGGCTTAATAAAGATGTTTCTTCTTTAAAAAAGGGGGCAGAAATTGAATAATTTATGTAATGTTGCTTGGGTTATATGATATATAGCAGTATATGTGAAGCATAAAGTTTAATTTTAACTTGTTAATACAGTTTGATTACTTTTATATAAATGTGTCACAAGTGACAATTCAGTAAATGTGTTTAAATACGAACCCCTGTTACACTGAATGAAAGTGCTAAAGTGTGAGATTGTTAAACTAATACACATAATAGTAGAAAATAAGACTGAGATGAGCAGTTCAGATTCAGACCAGGATGCAGCACAACCGACTGGATGTTTGCAATGAGACGGATATTAGAGAAGAAGCTGGAGATCAGGAAAGTGTCCAAATGGGCTTTTGTAGACATGGGGAAATGTATGACATGGTCCCAAAAAAGCTGATTTGACCAGTCCTGTAATGGTTCAAAAAACAGAGATAATGGTAACATTAAAGCAGGCTATGTACAAGACCCAATGACACAAGTCCAAACAGTGTTGGACCTTCATCGGGAAGTGGGACAGGGTGTGCATCAGGGTTCAGATTTGAGCCCACAACTGTTCATCTGATGGATTATATTATTAAACAAGATAGATCGACAAAGCTGCTATATGCAGATGATGTAGGCTTTTTAGGGGGAACAGGCTGTCAAGGAATTTGCAGGCAGTGACACATACACATTCTGCATAGCTGACAACACTGGAGAGATGGGTGTAGGTTCTGGAAATTCCATCTGTAATAGTTCACAGTATTTTCTGAAAGATCCAGAAACTTCAGTGTTCTCCCACTGAAAACACTGGCACATTCTAGAAATAGTCTCAGATAAAAAGAGTAAGATACTGTGTTCTCCTCTGAGTCTGAATAAGAAATCTGAGGAGAAAACCTTGCATCTGACCCTTCATTTTCCTGTCCAGATTCAGAATCTTGATTCTTTTCAGGAAAAGAGGCATCCCTCTTTCTTTTACCAGAAACCACCTTATAAGAAGGGTCGGCAGCCTGAATTAAACCCTGATGCAAATCTAGTAGACTACTGTCTAGAGAAATAGGAGTATCAGCTAGATGTTTAGTTTGCTGTTCCTTTTTTACAGGGAAATGGGGCCAACAGTGTTGTTAATGGCAGCAGCAGTTTTCCCCGGGGATGAGCACAACATTCTGACAAAACAAGGAAGCCTTCCCTGTTCACTGTCTGAAGACTAACAGTGACTCTTCCTTGCCCATTGAGGGGACCCCAGCAGCTGCAGAAGACATGGCTAACCACTGTCCCATAGTGGCTGTAGGTGCTACACCATAGGGACCCAAGGTAAAAGATGTGTGGTCTGGGAAACCACAACAGGGTTACCCATCTGCAGTGGAGACAAACTGCTAGCCTGTGGTGGTAGCTAAGGCTATTTGCTTAATGTTTTGTTTTAGTGGCTAGAGGAAGGACTGACCACGGGATAGGTAGCTTGTTACATGGTCAAGACAAAAATTATGCCTTTTTTCCCCAGGGGAAAACAAGGAGCATAAGCCAATAAAATTTTAAGGTTGTTAAAAGTGACTTTTTTTTTTCATAAAAACACATTTGGTTAAAAACACTTTAAATGACTTTGCCACCCCCCTAAAGTAATACAATAACAATTTCCCCACAGAAAAAAATGTTTTTCATCTACTTTAAGTAACGTTTAATCTGACAGTAAAAAAGTGCACTCACATTTAAAAAGTACAATTAAGTCTCATAATCTGCTAAAACACATACTGTCAGATTAAAAATAACAGTCCTAAGCATGAAAGTACATTTAAACAATTTTATGTGGAAGGTTTTTCCCTAAAAAGAACTTCTCTCTGCAGCAAAGTAACAGCAAAAATCAACTGTCTGTCCTCTAAAGCTCTCAGAGGAGCACTCTGTTCAACAGCAGGAAATTTCTGAAGGGCTTGGAGCTCAAAGCTGTATTTTTTGACAGCTCAGCTTGAGCTGCCTAATGGTTTGAGCACCTGGAAGGTGCTCTGAAGCTTAAGAAGCTGGTTGGCTGTTACGTCCTTGGCAGGGTATAACCCATATATCTAAGGCTACTGCAGCAGTGATCAGTATGATGAACATCATAGTTTTACTGTTATAACCTTTTGTTTTAGCTTTATTTATTTTCTCATTAGACCCTTCATATATCCTCCTAATTAAGCCCATTATGCTATCATGATATATGAGGCCGCCGTGGTGCAGCAGTTAGCATTGTCGCCTCACAGCAAGAGGTTCTCCGGTTTGATTCTCGGCTGGAGTGCCTTCTGTGTGGAGTCTGCATGTCCTCCCCACGGTCGAGTGACGTTTAAAGACAATATAATATAGAGCAAATAGATTGTACTGGGACCAGACAAACCCAAAAAGTATAAAAGTGAAAACAAAATAAGGCGTCAAAATGCTGAGAGTAAAAAAATTTTTAATAAAAAAAGTACAAAAAAACAAATAAAATTAGGTTAGCACTTTCGCAGTTGCTTGCTTCTTCAGACATTAATAAGAACAACAGTTACTAAAAGTTTTTTAAATACTTTATACATACAATAAAAACAAACATAATTAATGAGGCAAACCTCTTTTCTTTAAAATAGGTTTTAAGGAAACAGCACTATTCAAACCTGGTGGAGCATATGCCTTAAAGTCAGCATTCCATTTTAGCTCAATGCATTCTGTCTCATTATGTAAGTCACCTTCTCTTAGACTGCCATTAATCTTTTATAAAACCAAGAATTTAAAACTATGGTTTCCCCCAGCTTCAGACATATGCTTGGCCAGTGCATTAGTTAATTTATTGTTGTGTATGTCATTTAAATGCTCTAACACCCTTTCCTTCAACAACAATCACATAGGTTGCACCTAGCCATGTAAACTATGTTTTTGGTTAAACAATCTGCATATAAAGATAACTCTATTGATTTCATAGTCACTGGGTGTATGACCATACAAGTTGACCAGATATTAGGGCAGGCTTTGCAAATCCTGCATGCATATGTGCCCTTACGCTGCAAAGTGAACTGCCCATAAGACCTATTATGCTTATAACACAGACCCTGCTTCAAGTTCTTACTATTTTTAAAACAAAACTTACGGGTAGATTCTATTACCCTGCTTATTTAGGATCCATCAATAAAATAGGCCTATTCCTCTTGACAGTCTCACATATTCTATTGACCCCTCCAGAGTAAGTCAAACGCATTCTGTTCACTGCCATAGTATCCACAACCTTTTTACTCTCTGGGGGTACAGAAGATAGGTCAGAAAAGAAAGGTTTTGTTTTATTCCATTCCAACTTACTAACTTCTTCTATAGTTCTCTCTATTTCTCCAATTTTGTAACCCCTGTCCACAAGATCTATACAAAGTACATCAAGTGTCTCCGTTAGTGGTTCAGGTTCTGTATACAGTCTTTTACACCTAAGTACCTGATTTTTCACTACATTTCTAGTAGTATGCCTAGGGTGCATACTAGAACAGTGCAATATGTTATTCTTCCTGCATTTTTTTTCTATACTGCTTAGTTGACAAACTGCCAAGCATATTCTTGCTGTGACATCAATAAAATCAATGGTTTCTAGAGAATAGTGCAAACAAAAAGACAGGTGGTGGTACCCCCCAGATAACGCACAAATCTTTTGAGATTTTCCTTGTTGCCATGCCAAATGAAAAAAATGTCATCCACAAAACGTTTATAAAAGGTGACTTAAACGTCACTGCTAAAGACTGACTCTTTTTCCCAATTGGCAAGAACTAAATTGGCATACGTATTTGCACATGCTGTGCCCATAGCTACTCCTACTATTTGAGGGAAATATTCAGATTCATAGAGAAAAGATCAAATCTAATAGGGCACAGATCATGTTGATCTTAGAGTTGGGGTAACCACTTTCCTAAATCAAAAACTGTCTCACATTTTCAACACCATATTCATTTGGAATAACTGTGAATAAAGAATTCACATCTAGGGTAACGAAAAACATACCTCTGATTTCATTTACATCCCTATGCTTAGCCCATATATAAAGGTATTCAAAAATTGCTTACTGTCCCTTAAAACAGTCTCCACTTTGTCCAAGATACTCTTAAGTTGTTTCTCAACATCAGGACAAAACAGCAAGATGGCTCTAAAATCCAGTACAAATTTATTCACACAGATAAAACAGGATAAGCCCTTTCATGTGAACAACTCACGCTTCATCAGATCTTACAAAAGAACAAACCACACAGTTTAAATACCAAAGTATCACCTCAGTTAGTTAAAATAGCTCATAACAATTAACCAATTTAGATGAAACCAATTAAAACAAATTAAGCAGCTGAAAGGCTTTAAAGTGCAAGGCATAGGAACTGTCAAGCAGAAACCAATTACCAGTTTCCTTCTTAACCTAGTAACAAACTCATTTGTTCACTTAGCTATTTCAAGGACCGTGCCTCCAGTGCTGGTTTTATGCTGCCACAATTATTAAGCCCAGGATGAATATGGGCAGGTAGTCTCAGAATCCACTTCAGCTCTATGGAATCCATATGATTATTTAGATTGTCCCCTCTCTTGTTTTTATGTACTAGCTGTAAGACCATAGAACTAAAACTATGTGAATTAAAGACAGCAACATGCTTTGCTAGAGCATTTTGAAGGTGCACATTCTTACTATCATAAAGATGATTATATATCCTATCCTTCAACCTCCTGGAGGTCTTACCAACATAGAAACAATCACAGCACTTACAGCTAGCAAGGTACACTAAATTGCTACTGTCGCAGGTGGCATTAAACCTGGGAAAGAACATATAATCCAGGACAGGGTGACTGAAAGACTGTGTTATGGATATCGCACTACACATGTTGCAGTGTTCACAAGGGAAGGTACCAAGTCTTGAGTCCCTCACACTCATGCCATAACCCCCATGTTTGATTTTATCATTGCATAAAAGTCTTTTCAAATTTAAGCTATTTTTATAAACAAAACATGGTCTCTCCCCAACTATAACAGCTGTAATACGGTTCACAGTAAGGACGTGCCAGTTAAGTTTGACAATGTCTGTCACAACCGCATTGTCATTAGTATACGTCATTGTAAAGCAAAGCCTATTTCCCTTATATCGTTTACCCATATCACATCCTGATATTCTCAAATTATCAAACACCTCATTCCTAGGTCTGTCCAATATGGACTTACTATAACCCCTATCATTAAACAAGCGATCTAAAAGATCCACTTGAACTTTCAAATCATTAGGGTCCTTACATATTCTTTTAATCCTATGATATTGCCCTTTAACTATATTTGAAAAGGCAAATCTAGGATGCATGCTACCAAACTCCAGAAGACTATTCTTCCAACAAGGCTTGCGATAGAGGCTAGTAGATATCATACCAGAATCATTCTTATGCAAAGTGACATCTAGAAAGTCCACACTAGTCCTGGAAGATGTTATTGTAAATTTCAGAAAATCAGTTGTCGATTCTAAGTATTGGATAAACTCGCGTAGATCAGAATATTCTCCATCCCAAAACAGGAGAATATCATCTACAAAGCACCTATATAGGTGAACATGCGAGTAATAGATGCTGTCAAACATGAACTTCTTCTCCCAACAATAGACAACTAAATTAGCGTACGAATTTGTGCATGGGGTGCCCATGGCGACACCCCATTGCTGCAAATAAAGTTGGCCATCAAACATAAAAACATTGTTAGACAAAACCATATCCAACAAAGTACATAACAATATCACATCATTATTTGCCATTGTGTCTATGTCATTTAGCATCTCCCTAATAGCTTCCAGGCCATATTCATTGGGTATGGATGTAAATAATTTTTTTTACATCCAATGTTACTATTATACATTCAGGGGGCAAAGTTTCTCTAGTATATATGCCTATATCATCTGACAACTGAATGGTATCCTTCAAAATGGTAGGGATTCCTTTTACTATGGGTCTCAGTTTTTTCTCTGTATAGACTAACATAGTTTGTCACCCATCCACCACCTGCAACAATAGGCCTCATAGGGGGTGAACCCAAAGACTTATGCACTTTCGGCAGGCCCTTGATGTGTGGAATAAAAGGATGTTCAACACATAAATAACTATACAGTTCAAAATCAATTTTCCTGAACATTAATATATCATATAAATTATTCTGCACCTGTTTGATTAATTTCATGAACTGTGCAACATCTAAAACAGTATAAGTCTCTATGTCTTGTAACAGCTCATACATAGCACCAGTATAATCAGTATAGTTCATAAGTACAATCCCCTCACCCTTATCAGCCGGCCTAATCATCAAATCAGCATTATTCTGTAAAGACAACAAAGCCTCTCTTTGGCCAGCATTCAAATTAAAATAGGAGCATCTATGTACATTCTTATTATAAAAACCCTCATATATATCCCTTTCACAAGTTTTTATAAAGCAATCAACATGTGCTGGTAGTATGGGATTATACAAACTTTTACGTCTCAATGAGTAACCTTGTCCATGACATTCAATAGTGTCTTTTAAGTGTATTAACTTCAGCACAAACCTACGCCTGAACATCCTCAGATCTGTGAGCAAAACAGTCATATCCATACCAGTCGAAGGGAGAAAAGACAACCCTTTGTCCAACAAAGAAGACTCAGCTAAGGTTAAAATGTGGTTAGATAGATTAAAAACTAAACTGTTCATCTCCTGGTTCGCCAATGCATATTGCTGCCTTCTCCTGAATACTTCCTCTTGCGTCGGCCCTGACTGCTTGACCTCGTTTGGGATGTTGTAAATGCCTTCACTGGCAAGGGCAAAAAATGATCCATGTTCAGCAACAATATCACTTTGGGTCTAGCACCAGGATCAGAAGCAGGATTAAATAAAGCCTGCTGATTAGGTGGAGGCATCTGACCCTGTGTCAGGTCAGATGAAAGTTCCAGATGCTCAACCAAAACATTACTATTAGCAACAGTCACTGGCTCAGTCAAAACAGGGGTAAAAGCCGATACCAGCTGAGAAGCCAGTACGCTATGTAAATCACCATTCCCAGCTAAGTCAGGAACCAAGTTTGCATTACGAGTGGTGGTATCTTCATCAACATTAGTGATAGTATTATTCCTTGGCCAAACAAAGACATTACCAAGGCTAAAATCTTTAAAGTCACGCTGTAATTTCCTTTGCTTGGTTTGTTGTAACCTACTGCTGTACAATGAAACATTCATGTAGGTATTTGCTAGCATGTCCTTGCACAACATCACTCTTATAACGGCAAGACAGCTCTTTATTAAAAGCCTCTACCTTTTTATTCAACTCTTCTTCTATGGGGCCAAAATATTCAATCAACAACTTCATGTATTTGTACTCCAGTTCAATATTCAGTTGTTGCCACCTTTTTAACAATTTTGGATGGGTGTCCCCATATGTCGGCATACACAATACCCTCATCCCACGTGGAACAACATGAAAGTGAATGCTAGCTTCCAAATGCCGACGCTGCCAAGCCAGTCTCTGTAATTTATATAAATCATTTTCAAGCTCTTTTAACAGAGCACTAAACTCTTGAACATTGTCAACAGTACCTGTGAGCAAAGGTGCAGGCGGATGCTCCAAATCCAAACTCAATAAAGGATTATTCTGCTGCATGAAAATGTTATTCCATTTCATCTGTATGTCCATTCTTACAGGATTATATTCCAACTCCAGAGACATTGTTTCAGCCATGTGGCGGCAGTAGCACCAAGTACATACAGCAAATATAAAAATAAATGTGCAAACTACTACCCAAAGGTCCTCACCAAGAAAACCAAAAGTAATCAGGAAAAAACAGCAATATGGAACCACCGCGGCTCTAAAATCCAGTATAAATTTATTCACAAAGATAAAACAGGATAAGCACTTTCACGTGAACAACTCACGCTTCATCAGATCTTACAAAAGAACAAACCACACAGTTTAAATACCAAAGTATTACCTCAATTAATTAAAATAGCTCACAACAATTAACCAATTTAGATGAAACCAATTAAAACAAATTAAAGAGCTGAAAGGCTTTAAAGTGCAAGGCATAGGAACTGTCAAGCAGAAACCAATTACTAGTTTCCTTCTTAACCTAATAACAAACTAATTTGTTCACTTAGCTATTTCAAGGACCATGCCTCCAGTGCAGGTTTTATGCTGACACAATTATTAAGCCCAGGATGAATATGGGCACGTAGTCTCAGAATCCACTTCAGCTCTATGGACTCAAGATGATTATTTAGATTGCCCCCGCTCTTGTTTTTATGTACTAGCTGTAAGACCATAAAACTAAAACTATGTGAATTAAAGACAGCAACATGCTTTGCTAGAGCATTTGTTTCTCAATATATATGGACATTGGCTCAGTAAGCCGCCCTCTCCCAGGCACAATGGGTCTAAGGAGAGGGTTCAATGGATCTTTATGCACTTTTGGCAGACCATATATCACCGGTATGATGGGATGTTCAACAGAAAAATATGTATACAAAGCATAGTCTATTTGATCTGTCATAAGCA
Source organism: Protopterus annectens (assembly GCF_019279795.1). Taxonomy (NCBI): domain Eukaryota; kingdom Metazoa; phylum Chordata; order Ceratodontiformes; family Protopteridae; genus Protopterus; species Protopterus annectens. The sequence goes on from NC_056741.1 coordinate 317,946,258, forward strand.
TATCATATACATAAAAGTTCAGTCTATTAATAATTCCATTTACCTGATATTTCTGCAAAATAACATATACAGTGTTAACGTATAAAAGGTAATCCAGCTTGTCAAAGACAACTATCGCACCTCCTTTGTCTGCTGGTCTAATAACCAGGTGCTCAGCTCTGGTCAACCTGTTCAATGCCTCATACTCCTTAACTGACAAATGAAAAAAGCAGGGCTTGCATTTATCATTAAAACATCCTCATAAATTTTAATGAAAGCTTCCATTGCTGGAGAGTTATCCAGTGTAAAAGTACATGCAGATAGGTGCATGCGTGAATGGGTGTGCCTTCGTTGAAGGCTGGGCGTAGGGCTGGCACCTTGGCACCGTAAAAATCTACTGTCAATCATAAGTGGACCGCCGTTCTGCTGGGGAACCCCTAACTGGGAAAAGCCGAAAGACATTCCTTACTTTACATGCTGTCATGATATATAAATGCTGCCATTGCCTGCTCCTAAAATCCCAACTAACTATATCAAATGCCATCAATGCATCACGGGTCTTTTTGCTGTCTTCTGTTTGAATCATTATCATCATTTTGTTAATGTTGTTAAATGTGTACCTCCCCTCCATAAAACCTATGTAGAAGACCAAATGAACTAAAAAATTTTCAGTGACCTTTATCTTACTATGTCCATGTCCAAGATCATTAGTTTCTAATCTGTTACTTTTGCAAGTCTGTTATCTGTTAACCCTAACGCTATATATATATATATATATATATATATATATATATATATATATGTGTGTGTGTGTGTGTGTGTGTATGTATATATATATATATATATATATATATATATATATATATATATGGGTATTCTTCAGATGCACGAAATTGCACATAACCAAAGACCATATGCCTGAGATGAGAATGGCGAAACTTAAGTTATACGACATAGCTGACAACTTTCCCATGGTAAGTAACCACTGGACTAACAATGGAAATTTACCATTTTCCCCACTGTAGTGTGATCCCGGAGTTGATATATTTAGTTGGGGGGGGGGGGGTTGTAGTTGGTGCAGTGTATTCTTCGTGAGTTTGTGGCCTACTGGTTACTTACCATGGGAAACTTGTCAGCTATGTGGTTGTTCATTTATTTGAAGATTTGGTGTTCTTGTCTTGAGCATCTGGTCTTTGGTTATGTGCGATTTCATGCTTCTGAAGTAGACCCATATATATATATATATATATATATATATATATATATATATATATATATATATATATACATATATACACAAACACACATATACACACACACACACACACACACACACACACACACACACACACATAGGGTTAAGGTTAACAGATAACAGACTTGCCTCCTGCAATACCTTACTAATACCTTCTTTTAAACTGTAACAAACTGGTACAAATGTAACAAACAGCTGCCACAGTTTATACCCAGCCTGCATAGAGAGCTATAGTGCTTCTGCTTGCTACAAACATTTATACCCTGCTTGCATGGAGTACTAGAGATCTCATGTTTTAGTAAAAAAAAAATCTTTTTAAACTGTAGCAAACAGTTGCTACAGTTTATAGCCTGCTTCATACAGTGCTACAGCATTCAAGTTTTAATTAAAACAATAAAAAAAAAAAAGATTTTTTTTTAGACCACACCCAGAGTGCTACAGTGCTCAGGTGTGACGGCAAATACAATATCGGCTTTTAAAAGCCAGTATTGTATTAACAAAACATCAGGATCAGCTGGTTACACACACCAAGGCAGTTGCCCCTCTCACCCCACACTAGCTACATTAATACTGATCTGTATGTCAAAGATTACCATGTCTATCATGGAATGTTGGTAGTATATAGACAGATGAGTACTGAGTGAAAGATCAGCTCTGGTAGGATTTCCAGTGGAACCAAGAACAAAAGGAATGGATAATTAGTAAGCTATATAAAACATTGTATGATAACTATAAGACCCAGTCAGAAGAGATTAGAAAATATTGGAAGGGAAAAGTAGAATGACAAATTACAAGGACAATGGGGGGAAATTTGTAAGACATCTAGGTATACTAAGAAGTCCAGATGATTTAGGATTTTTGCACAGAAATGTTTACCTGGAACTGGAAATCGAATATTAAACCAGCTGTAAACAAAGTGCTGAGTTTTGTAAAGGAAATAAAAGACTGAGAGATGGGATCATTAAAAGATGGAGGAAACAAATTTCTTAAAAAAGAATGATGTTTTTTGGAATAATATATGAAATAATGCTTTTGCACATTACTAAAACAAGTTGGTCGGTAGGTACTGCAAAAGCATCTGAGTATTTTGGAATGCACAATGGTAATGAATAGAGTTATGATAGAAATTGTATGTAGTAATGCATGCATATATATAATAGAAAGTGTTACTGAGATTTTTTTTTCTTTTTTCATTATTGCTGATGTATATGAACCATGTTGCAAATAAGTTATGTGATGAATAATAAATGGTTTAAAAAAGTTAGAGTATGGCCTAGTCCATGGTTAAGAGAAGAAAATAACTGAGCAAAGCCAAAATGCCTCATAATACAGACTGATTCAATACCAAGAGATACAGATTTGTCATTAGCCCAGATGTTGAAATCAACCAAAATAAGCCATTTTGTTGAATCCAACAACCCGCTGTCAAGGAAATCTATGAACTCTGGGAGGAGCATTCTAATATTAATAATAGTTTAAATTTCAAACCCAAGACAGCTGAAACAGTGAACTGTGAGTGACAACATATCACATAATCTCCCCCCCCCCCACAGTGCTGCCAATCATAGGGCTGTATCAATGTAAAAACCTAGAAAGCACAGATTCTGCAAGGTAAGGACCACATTTTTATCAAACTAGGTCTTGGTGATAAGTGCCCGGTCAGCATCACTAATCTGGTTAAACGTTATATCTGGCTTGTTGTGGATGGACCTTGCATTAGAACAGATAGTACATAAGGAGGCCAGTGCAATGCAAGTTTCTGATATGTGCTGCATTTGAATGTCATGATTCCAGGATTCACAAACCCACACTGGGTCCTTGACTAACTGATGTTTCACCCCAAGGTGGCACATGGTCATCAAACAGCTAAGGCATTATAATGACCCAAGTCTCCCAATCTTAAATGCCTCTTGCACTACCCATGCTAGTTCAGTATATGGTATTTATGATAAATATAAAAGCAACCAACAAAAAGTTTCTGATGGCACGGGCAAAGAACAAAGAGAAGGTTATGAGTGTAAGAAACAGTGGTATGGCCCATTATAAGATCCAATAAAATCAAGTGTGCTGTCAATAAGGTAATATCTACTCAAGATTAATTTGGAATAAGATCAAGAATCTCTGTTGCAGGGCTTAATGTCTGAGCCATAGTGCTAGGCTAATTAATGAAGACAGCACAACAAATATAAACAATTCTAAGAATGAACAAGTATCAGACAAATTAAACAGTTTGTATACCTACCTTTTGGGATGAAGGATGATTAAGGGTCCAATGACAATCATGTATTGCAGTTATTTTATAAATACCAGAAAGTCCATGAGTTAATTTTCCTAAGATGGTAAAAATGGTGTCCAAGCTTTAAACAGGTGATGAATGAAAGCTAAAAGACCTCTCTTCACAAGTCAACAAAATAAATAACCTAGGTAAATCACAGTAGATAATAAACTATGCTCAGCAATGAACACCATAACATCAAAATGGTAATGGTAAAAATACTATTGTGTACTGTGAGCTGATGTAAAAACAAAGCTCAGAGTGAGCAAATGACAGCAACAGAGAGAAAAAACAGGACTGCGCAAACAGAAACCAGAATGCACCCCAAAGCTGTAGTTGTCCAAGGAGTGGAAAGATTAAATTGGCAAATAAAATTAATCAAAATCCAGTAGCGTGATAACTTAACTTGATTATGAAGGAAAATCACTAAAATAGAGTGGAATCACTGGACTTAAAGCAAGACAGTTTTCAGCAAAAGAGCGAAGTGCTATATAGGGTAGTACAACAGGAAAAATCTTCATAAAAAAACTTGTATGACATCTGCAAACTGTCACAGTCTTCAAAATGGTGACTTTCCAGGACTGTGCAATTTAACAAAATCCAAAGGCTTGGTGCAGACTTCAAGCAGGGTGCTCAATGTGCTGTGTAGTAGTATTTGGCAGGAAGAGCAAGAGCTAACAGATATGCAGGATCTGTATATTGTCAGTAAACAGGTGAGGCACAGCCCATACCTCTCAACTTCTTAGTATTAAAAATCATAGCAGAATAGTTAGAAAGAGGAGCATTTTCCTCTTTTGACAATAGAGGGTCTTTAATTACTAGGCCCTATGTAGTTAGTGGTAGTATTTTTTTTTATTTAATAGGGCACATACCCATAAACAGGTTTTACTTCAGAAGTAACAATAGATCTAAAAGGAGCAAGCATAAATTTGTGGCCAAAATCATAGCAGTTGAGAGGCATGACACAGAATATTTTAGTAAAAGACTGAAAATGGAGCATTCTGTATGAATAAAATTAAAATGGATTAAAACATTAAATGAGTTCTCAACTAAAACAAATTCTGCTTTGAAGATTTAGATAGCCATGCTAACATCCAGCTGTACTTTTCCACAATTATCATCCAACCTATTAATTATACAGATAGCATTTTGAAATCTATGCTTATTTCAGGTATAATGAAAAGATAGCAAATAAAGTGCCTGAAAGCATTAATTTTTAACACAGCATAATAGCATTACAGTATAAACATAATGGTCATGATGTGCACCTCTGGTTACCCAGTAATACTGAGTAACAGTACCAGTATCATCAGGATACTCCAGCATTTTAACAAAAAAATTAACTTTTATTCTGTATAAAATGGGAGGTCACTAAGAACAATGTTAAGAGTTCACACATCACAAATAACTGGCACTAGATACAAGACTCTGTGCATTATTAGACATATTCATTCTTAAAATGGCTATACTATACAATAGTGTTAAAGTAGCAATGATTATGATACATAGTTACAGTATATACAGATGAAAGCAGCTTTGCATTACTTATCATCATAACCCCCAAAGAAGAAAGAGATCTCTTTCCAAAGATGCAAAGTACAGATATGTGCACAACCAATGCATACCTATATTCATTACTTTGCAGTAATCCTGCCAATACAAATATTTAACATTCTGAAATGATGTTGATCATGCAGCATTCAAAGAACTTTAACAAATGCTCTAATATAATTATTTTTGAAACTGTTCCACCTCATGCAGACATTACTTGGGAAACATTTTTACACATAAAAATTGTATAGTTGCTAGAACACGATTCTTAAAATCCTGGTGACAAATTGGTACTTTAACTTCTTTCCTGTTGTGTGTCATATGAACAGCACAGGAACTAGAACTGAAACCATTAAATAATTAGAATGGCCAGTATTATGCTCAGTCATTCTGCAAAACAGTTTCAACAAATTTTGGAAAAAGTCACAATTGGTTGGACAGCATATGGTCTGTCATTACATAATCTGGATCTCAGTCTTCACCCTTGTCTTGGACATTGGCAGTGATAATGCTTTTATGGAATCAGAAACAGTTTTTCTAGAAATTTACCTGTTTTATCTTCAGTTAAAACATTTCAGGTTTATTTACTAGAACGATGAGTTGGAGGGTCATCAGCAACTATTCAAATATGCCTCACAATGTCATCTAACTAAGGCACCATACTCTGTTTACATCACATAGGACCTCTGCTCATTAGCTTTCTGCATTGCAACACTCAGTGTGTCCCTCCATTTTCTGACCCTGTAACTTTAGGTGGATTAGTTTACTTGGTTGAAGGGTAGGTAGTGGTTGTGCAGAATAGCAGTTGTCATAGAACGTATTGTACAAAGCTTTAGTTTGTTGGTTATTTTGTTTATCTGGGTTGCATGGAATAGTTTTAGGCAAAGGTTTTGAATCTAACATTGGCATTTTAGTCTTTGTCTTCAAAGCATTAGCTGAGAAGGGCTTACTCTTTCCTGTAGCACTATGTATAGCAGCTTGATATGACATGAGACCTCTGTGAATATCATAATGGGTTAATACTTTATATTTGGACCCCTCCAGCCATATCCAGGCTAAACAACTTCTCAAAAGCTGACTACAACCTCTTAAAGGAGGGTATCATTAGCTTCACACCACCTCAGAGGTTGCAGACAACTATGCTAAACAATATGCCAATGCAGTATACAAGCACCTGCACAACTGCATGGACTCAACCATACCCAACATAAGTAAAACTTGCTCCTCAAGGAAACATGAACCTGTCTGGTGGACATCCACTATCAACCGGCTTTACAACAAAAAGAAGAAGCTGTTGTCCAAGGGTAAAAAGGAACAAATTCCAAATTGGAAAAAACTCCCTCCTCATTCTCAACCTCCAAAGCCAATTATGAATTGAAACTAGCCTCAGAAACAAAGAGAAACCACAAAGCCGCCTTCAGTTACATCAGGAACCTCCATGGCAAAGCCCAGGCTTGTTCCGAATTAGTACTTAACGGTACCACTAACACTGATCTTGTTGGATTAGCCAACTGCTAGCAGATATGGTCAGCACAAACGTCACCCCCCCTTTATTTCCTCAAAGGCCCCTTCAACAACCCCAATACTTGTCCTGCACCTCACATCTCCATAGTTCAAGTGTTAAAGGCCCTATCCAAGGCAAAGGACACAGCTTTCATGGGACCTGATAGTATGCCAAGCTGTATTCTGCACCATCTCCAGCAAAAACTAGCTTTGCCATTGAGTACCCTATTCAACCACAGCCTAAGTACAGGCTTCATTCCAGCAGAGTGGAGAACTGCCATTGTCATACTCTTGCACAAAGGTGGTGCCACTACTGACCCTGGAAACTATTGTCCCATTAGCTTGACAAGTCTGATCTGTAAAGCCATAGAGCATATTATTATGGAACTCATAAACAAAGACATAGGCAATCTCCAAGTACTTGACCCCACCAAGTTCAGATTCATCAAGGGCAAATCTTGCCTGTTGAACCTGGTTGATTTCTTTGAGACTGTCACCAAGGCCCTGGATGAGGGAAAGTCAGAACATACAGCTTACCTTGACTTGGCCAAGGCCTTTGACACAATCCCCCAGTCAGGTATCATCAAAAAGCTAACACAACTTGGCGTAAATCCCTATCTCATCAGGTGGATGCCAGCTGCCTCACTGGATTCACAAGGTCAAAATAGGTGCCTCCACCTCCGACAGCAGATCTGTCACGAGTGGTGTTCCCCAGGAATCTGTCCTGGGACCCCTACTGTTTGGCATCTATTTGTCAGAGGTCCAGGTAAACAAAAAATGCCTGTGGCTGACCAAGTTTGCAGATGACTGTAAGTTGGGTGCTGTCACTGACCCCACAAATGATGTTAACATATTGCAAAAGGGTCTCACAGCAACAAATGACTGGTGCCAAAGGTATGGCCTTAAGTTAAATGTAAAAAAGTGCATTATCATTCCATTCGGCAGAAACATGGCCCCTACTGATAATGACATCAATGGCAACCCCCTAAGCACACAACCTATGGTGAGAGACCTGGGTGCTCAGGTTGACAATTTCACATTCGACCATCATGTAGCGGCAGTAGTTAGAAAAGCCTTTTACTTGATTCATCTGAAAAGTGCAGGAATTGCATCCAGAAAAAAGGAGGTTATTACCTCTCTGTACTCCTCCCTCATTAGGCCAACAATTGAGTATAATACCTCATTTGGTATGTAATTCTCCAAACACCTGCACCAACTGGAAAGGCCACAGAAAATACCTCACAAAGAGAATCCATGGCCTCCAACACCTGTTCTATGCAGACAGGTTCAAACCAGTATAACTCTACTTGGTATCGTACAGATTGCTCAGAGGTGATCTGTGTCTGGCCTATAAAGCAATATCAGACCCTGTCCTATTAGAGATGCTCCATATCCATAAGTCTAATTCCTCGCACATTACCCATTCAAAAGGCCTAAATCTAATATGCGACATCAACAAAACCTGCTGGAGAGACAGGTTTGTCTCCCACAGGCTGCCCCATCTTTGAAATAGACTTCCCATGCACATCAGAGTACCTCGCTGATCCTCTTCAAACACAATCTTGATGAGTGGATGGGAAACCACAAATTTGTCCCAAGGGTTCCACCTGTGTCCCTCATTGACAGGGGTGACAGGTGCTGACTGAGGTTTCTTTTTTGGGGATAAACTGTTGGCTAGGCTTGTAAGGGCCTCAGGGCCATTAGTCTAATACTCCTATGAACCTATGAACTGTTTATATTGCTCTCTCAGCAGCTCCATTCAATATGAGGGATAGTGAGGACTTGTATGAGTAAAACCATAGTTGTCAATAAACTCAATATAAACGGAGCGCTATTGTCTGTAACCTATTTGATGGATATTCCATGGCTTGTGGGCATGGTCTTAAAATCGTTATTTGTTGGCTAGTTGTAGTTGATACATGTATTATTTTTGTGTTACAAGAGTAATAGTGCAAAAGTATGAGCAAGGGAGCCCGCAGGATTTTTTGCATGGGGGTGCAAACCCAAACTCCGCCCACACCGCCCCACCCCCTCTGCTGCCCCCACCCACACGGCCCTACCCCGCCCCCACCCACGCAGCCATTCCAGTGTCCCATTACTTGGCTATTTTTCCCCATTTGTCATAGACACTTTTCAAATCTTTCTGTGTGCATACTGTTTTATTCTTTACTTCTACAATGATTACATATATTTGGATTTCATTTACAACTTTTATTTAAAATTTTAGAGCACAAACACTGATAGACATTTACTAAACCTAAACAAAGCAATAGTCTTACAATGAAAAGAGGCTTAGCATTAAAACTTCTCTACCTTTGAAACCCACATTCACCAAAACAATATTGAAACCCGCATTCAAAGAAAATACATCTGGCCAGTGGCAGGTTGAGTTTACCTTTGGGCTGTTTTCAAATCATAGGCTCCTTGCACACATTTTTAGAACCATGCAAAAGTTATTTGATTCACCTTCCTGAATGTATTAATTATACTATATAATAATTGAATTATATCCCTTGTATAATACAGTACCACTTGTTAGAGTGTGTTTTAAATTTATAGTTCTGAACATTTTTCCTTTAAGCAATGAAGCAAATCATATGATATGAACCCGTAATGACAACCTGCCCAATTCAGAACATTTCAACCATAAAGGGCCACTTTACTCAAACTTCTGTCATATAATCCACCAATAACAATCAATATGCAGAATCTTTGCAGAAGTAAAACTCATCTGAATAATTCCACATTGAGATCTGAAACCAGTGAAGAAGTTGTTGCCAGAAAACAACTTTATATTTCAGTGTTTCATCTACAAATTCAATACCTGCTGTCCTTGAAGAATAAATTGCCTATGTTATATTAAAAAAATGGTAAGCTGGTATATTGCAATAGGGAATGGGTGGCAAGCTGAAAAACAAGTTCATAGTTATTAGGCATCTCATCCAAAGGAGGACATACACCCCCTTAAAATACAAATCTACATGTTGTGGGAGTAGAACCATAGCCCTCTGTATCAAGATGCAAGTATGTTACCTGCTGTGCTGCTTTAAAAATTCTATACCACAATAGTGATACCATTTGCTAAACAAAACAGTTGCACATTTTAAGCAGGCTTAGCATGAGCAGCAGTAAAATTTTCTTCCCTTGAAGCTCACAATTCCTTGAAAATGCACTTGAAAATAAATTCCACCTGCTAACTCTGGGACATTTCACTCTCTCTAACACACACCTCAACCTCTAAGTGCAAGAAATCTGGACAAAGCCTAAAATAAATAGGAGCAGATTATAAATATTGCTCTCATGAACTTAGAACATTGCTAGAATAACAGGATTTATGTTAGTATGCATTTTTCTAAAGGATATGACATCTAAAACTCAAATGTCTGTCATTATTTAGCAACTTCAATGCTTTTTAGGAGGAATATGGGGCAAAAATCTGGACAGCTGAGGGGTATGCTTCCTCCTTCTTATACATACATACAGACACACACACACCATACCTCTCAATCTGTTAATACAAGAAATCTGGACAAAGCCTGTTATAATGTTAGGGATAAAGGCCCACAATTAGGGACACATTTGAAAGTTGCTGGAATAAAAGGATTTGTGTTAAAATGAATTTTCTGAATTCTGAAACTGAAATGCATGTCATTATTTATTAACCAACTATATTCAGATACAGTTGGTTGTCTCAGTACTCACCGTGGCTTGCATATTCTCCTCTCTTGAAAGGCCCACTCTGTTTAACTTGTGTATTATTTCCACAGTCACTTCACCGTGGGTTGCAGGGCAGATTTATCACTAGTGTGTGCACAAAATATAATGCCTTCAATGAGTCTTGCAAGAAATCACATGCAATCATCATGGCACAAAGGTTCTACTGAAGATGCTTCCAATTTTTCTCATACACAAACACGACAGAAGCCAGAAACGGCTGTTATTCCACAGCTAGATGCAGCAGTAGCAAAACAAATTGCAGAGAACCAAAATAAATTGGAACCAATTGTATCTACCATTATTTACTGTGCAACCCTTGACATTCCTCTCTGTGGAAAAGAAGGCTCTGGTGGAAATTTGTGTTACTTGTTAGATTTTTGTATTGAAGCTGGTGACACAACACTGAAACAGCACAGTGAAACAGCTGCAGGAAATGCTTGGTACACATCCCATATGGTGCAAAATGAGCTGTTGGCAGAATACGAACATGTACTTCGAAAGGAGATTGTTTGTGCAGCAAACAGGGCAGTTGGATTTAGTGTATTGGCAGATGAAACTGCAGATATCTCAGACATTGAGCAGTTGTCATTGGGCATTTGGTTTGTTGATGATGATTGTATTCAAGATGAGTTTGCAGTTTTTGTTCCCATTGTTGTGAGAGATGCACAGTCTGTATCAAATGTCATTGTCAGTGAATGCATAAAGTGCGGTCTAGACCTGGAAAAATTACTCAGACAAGGCTATGATGGCTGGTCCATAATGGCAAGCATCCAAAATAGTGGTCAGGCAAAGATTCGTGAAAAGTATCCAAAAAACGCCTTTATCCACTGTGCATCTCACAGACTAAACCTTGTAGTCAATGATCTGAATGATGTTCCTGAAATATGTAGTGCTGTTAGTGTTATCAAGAAGATTATTACTTTTGTCCATGACAGTCCAAAACGACGAGCATTGGTACCAAATATACCTCTTCTGTGTGAGACATGATGGACCGAGAAATCCATTTGTGTGTTTAGTCAAAACTTTGAGAAAATATTTGACTGTCTCGCTGATCTTCAGAAGATCACTGCTGGTGAAACCAAACAAAATGCACACATGTTACTCAGTGCTTGCTTGTCATGCACATTTGTGATTTCTCTCTTCATTATTGCAAATTACTCATCAGTTCTTGAGCCTGTTGCCCAGATGTTTCAGTCTGTTCAACTTGTATAGTAAAGGTTCAAGAACACATCAACAGACTCAATGAAATATTCAAGGAGCACCACAACCATGCTGAAGAGCACTTTAGGAATGACATTCTCAGTAAGGCAAGATCACTGGCAGATAATATTGGTATTGAGTTAGTGTTGCCAAGGATTTGAAGTTGACACACCAAGCAAACACAGTAGGCATGGATTTTGAGAATTATTACAGAACAAGTATTTATATCCCTATCTTGACTCATTAGTTTCTTCACTGACGTCTCGCTTTTCCACCAGTAACACTGCTCAGTTCAACTTATTTTATCTGCATCCTAAAATGATGCAAAACCTACAACGTGAAGAATTCTGAAAACGAACTGCCATCAGTAATGAACTATACCATATTGCTACTATATCTGAATGCTTACTTCTTGTCTGATGCATTGGCTTTGAAGTTATAAGACAACCTAAAGAATCCGATGGGCTATTACTACCTTTGCAGACAATATCTTGCAGATCTATCGATGTTACTGAACAAAAAAAAAAAGTGTCAGGTATGGGATTAAAAAAAAACATTTTCTGATGTGTTTCAGCTACACCAATGATTAACATGTGCATCATGCTAACCTGGACAACAACAAAAAATAAATAAAACTATTTGATTTTTGCATTTGTATATGTTTATGCAAGGAAAACTTAATACTGCAGTAACCACCTCTCAACTGTACAGATTTTCGCAGAATGTCCAGATTTTTGCCTCATATTTTTTGTGTGTTCCTCCTAAAATCTGTACTTTTCTGGCAAATACCTGAGGATTGAAGTCATTAAATAATGATAAACATTTGAGTTTAAGACTCCACATCCTTCAGAAATGTCATGCTAATGCAAAACCTATTATTCTATCAACTTTCTAAGTTTGTAAGAGCAATATTTAAAATCTGTCCCTACCTGTCACCCCATCATTTTAGGCTTTGTCCAGATTTTATGCTCTAAGAGGTTGAGACTGAGGAATAAATCTGGATAGGAATATGTGCTTTATGCACAGTCTTCACAGTTTCCCTTAAAATGTCAATGAACTTCACATGAACGTGTCTGTATTCTCCTGATTTGACAATCTGGCTAGTGTTTTTTAATTTTTCCTTTCTTGTCTTACCTTTAGTACAGCTTCAACATTATCTGTACTAAACATACTGTATGAACAATCATATGTTATTACCTACTATACTTTTAATTGTATGTCTAAACCACTATGCTTATGTAAATATCTTATGCAATCATATATCTGCTTATTTTATAACTGTGTAAACCACAATGCTCATGTAAATATATTATGTATAGTATGTTAGCAATTGTTCTGGAGCTTTTCTAGCTGGGCCTCTGCTGAAAATAGATAGCTTTGTCCAGTTGGACCTCCCCGGTAAACAAATGTAAAATAAAAACAAATCTGACCTTTATGTGGATTCAAAAAAAAAAAAAGTACATCATGTAACAGAAAGCAAACAATGGCTCTCTGTGAATTTACTATACTATTCTGTAACTGAATGCACATTACTTAATGTTAACTGATAAAAAAATTAAATAAAAATACAGTATGACAGGGGAAGAAGATAATGCTTTATGATTTGTAAACTGCTCATAAATTGTCACAATCCTTGAAGTGTATAAAACATCTCTTTCTAACCTTTAGACTCCAGAAAACAGCTTTTCTCGATAAGTAGCAATAAAGAATCCAGCATATAATAAAAATGCATACACACCAGAACATAACAGTCTCTCTGCATATCTGTAAGTAAGTCATGTCTTTTTAAACCTGTAGTAAATGTTATGTTCTCCATGACAAAGTAATGTATATAGCAATAACCCACGCCTGGGTGTGGGTAATGCTGGATTTACCCACGGTTGGCGTGGTTTGGTCCCGAGGGCAAAGCCCGAGGGACCAAACAAAGCCAACCGTGGGTAAATACAGCATTACCCACACCCAGAAGTGGTTATTGCTATTATATGACATTATTTAAGAAAAGAAACCATTACTTTTCTTAAATAATGGCATAGTATAATGCCTGTTTACTGCCCTTCCGCAGATGTCTGGCATCCGCGGCAGTTCTGATGTACTGTGCGCCTGCACAGTACATCAGAGCTGTGGGCAAAAGCAATGGAGAAAGCAAGATCTCCATTGCTTTTTTTTTTTACTGTTTTCGCTATGTTAAATGGGTTTAACATAGCGAGACAGTTTTAAAATAAGCAACGGAGATGTCCGTTGCTTATTTTAAACTGTCTCGCCATGTTAAACCCATTTAACATAGCGAACAGTAAAAAGCAACGGAGATCTTGCTTTCTCCGTTGCTTTTTAAATTCTCGCTATGTTAAATGGGTTTAGCATAGCGAGACAGCTTTGAAATAAGCAACGGAGATCTCCGTTGCTTATTTTAAAGCTGTCTCGCTATGTTAAGCCCATTTAACATAGCGAGACAGTGTTTTAAAAGTAGAGTTATACTAATGGAAAAAAGTCCGGGCGACCGGACCTTTTTCCATTAGTATAACTCGATTTACAATGTGCACGCTGGCCAATCAGCGTGCACGTTTTGGGGGGGGGTCATGGTATAATTTAGTTCTTTGCATACTCTCACCTTAGTAAACTGCTTGCAAAAGACAATGTTAATCCATCCTGACTGCGACCAATACAACACTTCATTAAAATATCTATTAATCTACTAAGAAAACAGATTTCTGCCTCAAAGTAAGAAGTAATTAAAAACAGTTAACAACAACAACAACTCCCCCACTTTGGTCTGACATCCTGTGATTTGTAATGCCAGCCACTCTCAAAAAGATATTTATGTTTGGGACTTCCTTATCAATTAAGATAGAATGAAATCACCAGCAAAAATAATCCCTTCTTGAAGATGTGACAACAATGCAAACAGCACAACATAATTCCATTGATAAGTACTGCAAAATATTTTATTTGCCATTTCCTATTTAACCAACTGCATATGGGGAGAAGTTGGAACACAAAGGTGAAGCAATCAGTACCTTTATTTGGCCAAGATAGATTTTACAATGCACCTACCGGAGCTTCACCTTCAACAGGGTCAGGCAACAGCTACTAAATAAACAAAACCCTACTTTTAATAAAATAAACATATCTAATTAGTCACATTTCATATTTTGAAAGTTTACTATTCCAAATACTAACCCATCTCTAAACTTGAGTGCAGCATTGTATTCTAAGAAAAAAATATATAAAAAATATTTATTCAGAAAGAGTAACAACTTATAAAACTTAACCAGCAGCCAATGGCTTGTCACATCAGGACAAAGTCCAATAAAAAGTGTTCCAAATTTCAAACCAAATTATTTATACGTAGCACAATTGAAGTTATGGAAACTCCCAATCCCACAGTGTCTGAAAACTTTTGAACTTAAGGTGCATACATACTTTAAATAAAAAATACTAGTAACTACATGTAAACATTTGAAATATGCACAGATAGAAAACAGTAGCACAACTCAATCTGGTGCAGGCTTGTATTTCAGCAGACAGCAAAAAGTTCAGGTGTACATCAAAACACTCCAGCTGGAACTAATTGTTAACAGCTGTGGCACAGTTCTCTAACAAGGGGTGGACACAGGAGCAGAGCAGAAGTACTACATACTACTACAGAAATAACGGACGTCTGACAGGCCAAAATTAAATCAGACTCTAACAGTTATACCTTCGGTAAGGCCACCTCCAGGCAGGCACTAGTTAACATTGATGCTGATACCACTCTATCCCTAATGGCTGATAGCAGCCCCATAAAAAAAGTAAAACTGACAGTATCATTCCCTCACAAAATGTGCAACAGGCAATTAGGACACAACTATGTTCTAGTTTCAATTGTTAAAACATATACATTTACACAATTACAATAGTTTATATACATTTCTATTCTAAGCTGGCAGGGAATGCTGTGGTTACATTTTAGCTCAGTAATTTACACCTTTACACACACTTCTGTATGAATCATATCAATATTCAGAAATGACATAGAATTATTTACAAAATTCCAGATATCTGGGCTGTCAGTATTTCTATCTGGGCTGTCAGTATTTCCTTTTGTGACAGCATATTTTTCCCTTTCTCCAATTTTATGCAAACCTCAGATTATGCATCTGAATCTTATATAGAATAAATCTGTGCAGCAGAAGGTACAGAGTGTTTGAGACAAACGTCCCATCAAACAATAAGAATTCAAGGACAGATTGTTATCAAACCTGGTTTAATCACTAGCTTTGAACATAGTCCCTGATCACCCTGTCCTAATTTTTCATTAAGACACTATGCCATCATGCAACTGTAACTACAGCTTGTGACATCCAGACCAGTGTCCTACTTGTTACTAAGTCAGTGTTTTCCAGGTATATGACAGGGCCAGAACTGTATATATCTAGTTTTGCATTGAATCTCCTATTTATAACGACTGAAACAGACCGAATTTGCAAGATTGGGTTTGTTTGAATGATATCCTTTATATCCTCAGTGGACAGAACTAATCCTTTTACCAACACCTTCCCCTTCAGTTTTACCCAACTGCAGATATTAAGTTGCACAGTATAGGTTCATAGGTTCATACTAGGCTATCTGCCCTACGGCATTTATAAGCCTAGCCAGAATGTGTTTGGCTTTCGCCACCCATTTTAAATTTATTTTGCTATGCCTTTTTTCGAGGTTAGTATACTGTGCCTCTGTCTAACAGTAACACAGAAGTGATACCCGGGGTAAACCTACGATCTCCCATCCACTCATCAAGATTCCTCTTGAAGAGAGTCAATGAGGGACTCTGCCTAACCTGGATTGGGATTTTATTCCAGAGTGAAGGGAGCCTCTGGGTTATGAATCTGTCCCTCCAGCATGTCCTATTTATTTCAGTGCTGAGGTTCAAGTCTCTCGAGCTCGTAGCTCGATGGGATTTGGATTTTCTGAGGTGCAACATGTCCATTAATTCCGGGTTGGACATGGCTTTATACGTCAGGCACAGATCGCCTCTGAACAGGCGGTATGCCACTGAGTAGAGCTGGAGTTTCTCTAACTGGGCAGCATATGGCATCTGTTTGAGCCCTTTGATCCTCTTGGTGAGGTACTTTTGGGGTCTTTCCAGTTGCTGCAGGTGTCTGGTAAGGTACATCCCAAAAGGGGCATTGTACTCAATTATGGGCCTGATGAGGGATGAGTAAAGAGGCACGATGACGTCCCCTGATCTAGATGTGAATCCCTTCATGATTAGGTGGGCTATATAAAATGTTTTTCTAACCACTTTGGCCACGTGGTTGTCAAATGAGAGATTGCTATCAACTTGGGTCCCCAGGTCCCTAATTACTTCTTCTCTACTTAATGGAGTAGCACCTATGTGGTAATTTGTGGGCACTTTGTTTTTGCCAAAGGGGATGACTATACACTTTTTGGCATTTAGCTTGAGGCCATGGCTCTGGCACCAGTTGTCTGTTTCTATGAGGCCCTTTTGGAGGATGCTTGTGTTGGTTGGAGAGTCTATTATGGCGGCCAGTTTGCAGTCATCTGCGAACTTGGTCAGCCACAGTCCTTCCGTGTTGGCCTGTACCTCTGAGAAATATATACTGAACAAGAGAGGTCCCAGGACTGAGCCTTGTGGGACACAACTTGTAACTGGTTTGGAGTCTGACATGGATCCAGCAATTCTAACCATGTGGGTTCTGTCTTTGAGCCAGTTTGAAATCCATCTAGTGACATAGGGGTTTATATTTAAGCTGGTGAGCTTATCTATAATGCCCGAGTGGGGTATTGTATCGAAGGCTTTTGCGAGGTCCAGGTAGGCTGTGTGGACCACCTTGCCCTCGTCAATGGCCTTGGTGACTGTTTCAAAAAAATCAACCAGGTTTAAGAGGCAGGATCTGCCCTTAACAAAGCCGAACTGTGTAGGATCCAGTGTTTGTAGGTCCCCAATATCTTTATTTATGAGGTCCATGATGATCCTTTCATTGCTTTGCAGACCAAGCTAGTCAGGCTTATGGGGCGATAGTTTCCAGGATCCGTTGAGGCACCACCTTTATGGAGAGGGACCACTGTTGCTGTACGCCACTCTTTGGGCACATATCCTGTAGTAAGGCTGAGATTGAACAGTAGTTTTATGTTTGGGTTTAGCTCTTCTTGGAGTTCATGTAGGACGCAGCCCGGGACACCGTCTGGTCCCATTGATGCTGTATTTTTTGCTTTGGAGAGGGCGGCTCTTACCTGAGCATCTGAGATGTCAGGGGGGGCAGCACTCTGCTGGGATAGATATTTGCCCTTTTGGTGGGGAGAGGGGGGAGACGTTTGCGCTAAACCTGTCAGCTAGGATGTTGGCAATGTCAGTGGGTTTGGTGTATTTTTTGTCATTTTGGACTAATTCTGAGCATATCTGGGGATTACCACCCAGGTTCCTAACATAACTAAAGAAGGCCTTGTGATTATCCTTAGTGTCCTGTGCAATTTTTCTCTCGAAGCTGGCCTTAGACAATTTTATGTGCGCCCGTAGTTTTTTGCTAATACTGGTCAGTGATGCCTTCCCTTTTTGGGATTTTGCTCTATCATTTAGTAGCTTCCTCTTTCTATTGTACAGTTTGTTTATGGCCGGGGTCCACCAGACAGGACGTCTGCCTTTGGAGGACTGGGTCTTGGTTTTATTTGGGATCGCATGATCCATGCATTCCTGAAGGTGTTCAAAGAATGCATTTATAAAGGATTCTGCGGTCTGGGCCATACTTTCCACAGGCCCGGGGGCTTTGAAGGATTCCACCTCAGTTTTGAGGAGTGTGAAATTTGCTTTAGAGAAGTTTTTCACTGTAGTTTTCTGGGCAGGGGGTGGGGTCGGAATGTGAATATCCAGTGAGATTAGTTTATGGTCTGATCTTACCAGTGAGGGATACACTTCTGGTCTGGAGCATAGAGTCCCCATGTTGGTGATGATCAGGTCCAGTATGTTTTCCCCTCTTGTGGGAGTGGTAACAAGTTGTTCCATAGCATTTGAGTTTATAAATTCTAGGAACCTTTGGGCTAGGGTGTTGGATCTAGAGTAATGCTCCCAGTCTATGTTTGGGTAGTTAAAGTCGCCCAATATAATGGTGTTTGGAGAGACCTTCATATTTTCCAGTGTTCTCAGGAAGGCCGAGTGGGGTTCCTGGGTTTGGGGGGGGTGGTCTGTAGCAGGCTATAAACTGGAATGCAGTTTTACCCACTGTTAGTTGCACATGGATAGTCTCTGATGCTTCGTGCTTTGCCACCAACCTGGAGGTGTGGGTATCTTTGATGAATATCGATACTCCCCCTCCTTTTGTGGTTCGGTCCAAGTTTTGGGGCCGAAAACCATGGTATGAGGTATAACCTGGTAGTGCTGGGGTGCTCTCGGGAGCCCTGAACCAGGTTTCTGTTACTGCACAGATATCGATGTTCTCCATGCTAAGGAGAGTTTCGAGTGCGTGCATCTTGAGGTTTAGACTTCTGGTGTTGAGTAGCATTACTCTTAGTTTCTTATCCCTTGTGATACCTATGGAGGTGGGTTTGTCTTTTGAGCCTTGACTAAAAAAGGCACTATGGGGGTAGCAAGAGCCTTTGCCATTATCTGAAAGCCCAGGGGTGACAGGTGCAAGCCATCCCTAGCGAAGCATCGTGGCTTGTCGAGCATATCATCCCAAGCTGACAGGCATTGGATCCCCTTTGAATGACACCAGTACTTAAGCTAATTGTTGAAATTGATCATCTTGTCTTCATATTGTGGCATCATTCTTGGTGAGGGTAAGATGCTACTCAAGGTCAGGGTCATACCGGCCTGGGCTACATGCTCAGAGAGCTCCTTTATGTCTCTTTTCATGTAGTCCAGGGAGGTACGTCTCAGGTCATTCACACCAGCATGGACAATGACTGAGTCATATTTGTACTTGCCTTGGAGTGACCTGAGTGCTTGTGTTATGTGGCGGATCCTAGCACCCGATAGGCTGCTCACCGTGACCCTCTCCTTGTTCAGCCTGGTGAGCGTGACGTCAGTGTGCCTGATGATAGAGTCACCTATTACAAATGTATCAGGTGTGTTGTTTAGTCTTAAGGGCTGTGACTGTTCGGCACACTGGCTTTGTGAGATATGTGTTGCACGTGTTTTGTTTTGGGGTAGCGGCTGCTTGGGTGTCTGCTTTGATGGTCTCTGCTGCTTCGGCAGATCTTTATTTAGAGCCTCCGAGTATGTTTTTGTGTGATTATGTGTTTGGTTTGCTGTCGTGGTAGGTCTATGTGAGACTGGAATTGTAGTGAGTGTGGTTTCCTTCTCCTCCTGACTGGTTATGTCAGTACTGAGTTGAGAGAGCTTAGCCTCCAGTTTGGCTATATGGTTGCATCTCTCACATGTGTTGGAATTTGTTGGGAGGAGGAGAGGGTTGTCTTTGTACATGAGGCAGTTGTAACACTGCCTCAGTATTCCCAGATTCACCAGCTGGACCGGAGAGGAGATTGACAACTGACCTTTGGACATGCTAGAATAATATTGGGAATTCCTTAATAATTGAAAACCAGGGCCAGTGGGGAGTGAGGGTGTAGTGCTTTTAATTTTTAGTGCTGACTTATATAATTGCTTTAGTGAGCAAGTGCCAGGTAACTTAAGTGCAATGTGTTACAGGTAACTTAAATGCAAAAACGACAAACAGTAACTTTCTTTCAAGTGAAACAAGGTAATAAGTACAGTAAGCAATGCAGATATCACTAGTGATCCACAGAAGCGCTGAGAAGCCGCATATTAGGTGGAATTAGCGTTCCAGGGAAATAACAAGCAAACAAACAACAAGCATATAAACAAAGCTAGATTCAGCAGGCCTGGATCTAGTCTATGCTACAGCAAACAAGGTGTACCAATTTCAGTAAGATACAGTTCAAATATTCAGGCACTATAAACCTTCAACCAGAAATTCCCAGCTCAGAAGGGCAGAGTCCAGCCTCTTCTCCCACAAGAGTGCAGACCACAAACCTTCTTAATGTAAAATAACTGGCCTGAAAGCCCAAGTGCTTAAACCAGAATTAATACACTTTAAGAATAACAGACACTGGGCTCTCAATCAGCAGTTCCCAACTTAGAAGGATGAAAGCTACCTGTCCTGCCACCACAGTGCATGCCACAAACCTTCCTAATGTAAAACAACTGGTCTGAAGCCCAAGTGCTTAATCCAAAAGACTTAGAATGATAGCTACACTTTAATCAAGTTACTACCAAGCAGTAATAAATACAATTGAATACTTTAGAGAATGCCTGGATTAGTGCTCAAGTTACACAAACAAAGCTAGATCCAGCAGGCCCGAATCCAGTCTATGCCACAGCAAACAAGGCGCATCAACTTCAGTAAGAAGCAGTTCAGATATGCATGCACTATAAGCCTTCAACCAGAAATTCCCAGCTCAGAAGGGCAGAGTGCAGCCTCTCCTCCCACAAGAGTGCAGACCACAAACCCTCTTAATGTATTAATAACTGGCCTGAAAGCCCAATTGCTTAAACCAGAATTAATACACTTTTAGAATAACAGACACTGAGCCCTCAATCAGCAGTTCCCAACCTAGAAGGATGTAAGCTACCTGTTCTGCCACTACAGTGCAGACCACAAACCCTCTCAGTGCAAAACAACTGGTCCGAAGCCCAAGTGTTTAAACCAAAAGGCTTAGAATGAGTTACACCAAGCAGTAATAAATACAACTGAGTACTTTTAAGATGATGCAAAAGTAAAAAAAGTAGGTAGAAACACAAGTCCAGTAAAAGCAGATGATTTTTTTTTTTCTGAACAAGTGCTGAGATCAAAGAAACATATTTGAGTGCTGAAACTAGAAAACTGGCTAGTTATAAGAAAAAAAAATAAGCTAGAAGGCTTCCCTCCAACACAGAAGCGCTTGGGGGCTCAGAAGCCTACAAATAGTCTATCCCACTTAACAGGAAAGGCAGGAAACAAGCTTACATTTTTTTTCCCAGATGCTCTCTTTGTACACAGTATTAGTGCCTGAAATCAGAATATGATCTCACTGCACTCAGTTGAGTGAGCAAATGAGATGGGCCCAGAAGGAGTATCCAAACACAAATTTACAAGAGGGGCGGGCAGTTGCAAGGCCACTAAGATTAACACCAAAACAAAAACAGGGAGGCTGGGTGAGACTAACTGAAGAGCAGAGTCAAAACTTCCAGTTCAGTTAATATTCCTTCCACACAGTTAAAATCAATTTAAATACTGTATTTTTGAAAAAAAAAAAGAGCAGATAAAGGTACTTAAATTCTCTTATACGTCCAGTTGAATACAGCAGGTTCTTAGCCGGCCAAAGCTGAGGTTTTTAAGCAGAAAATATTTCACACTGTACCACTTAAATAGGCAAGGACAGGAAATCAAAGAATGTGACTACCCCCACACCTGTAATTACTAGCAAATAACAAAATTCAGCAAACACTGACTAACTTCCAGTTCAGTTAATATTCCTTCCACACAGTTAAAATCAATTTAAATACTGTATTTTTTGGAAAAAAAAGAGCAGATAAAGGTACTTAAATTCACTTATACGTCCGGTTGAATACAGCAGGTTCTTAGCCGGCCCAAGCTGAGGTTTTTTGAGTATAAACTTGCTGAGAACTTACATTCTCAATATTTTTATGAAGTTTAATTTCATTGTAATTTTTCAATCTGAAGGACTGCAAATGTTCATCAGTTATAATAGAGCCACAATTAATCCCAACAGAACTGCTAAGACTGTATATTGTAAGGAAATACCATTTTGTCTCCTTCATGCTGCCCAGTACAGTTTTCTGTTACTTCCCAGTCTGTCTATACATTCCTATCAAACTTGATGTCGCTTCCACTCAAAGCCTGTTATTTACTTCAGTTTTTTCATGAATGCATTATAAGTGTATACATTTAATTTTCCCATTTGCTGGCTACTTCTCTAAGTTTCTCTTCTTTTTATTCCAAACAAGATTAAAGTATACTCGATGATTTATCCAAAGAAAATCTACTCGTCTGCTGAATAACTTATTTCTTTTACAAATATAGTTTCAACATGTCACACCATCAGCATCTATCAATTGCCTCAACAACTATAATACAAATCTAATGAAGGCACAATGTATGCATTGACTTGCTTACATGGCATACAGTTACTTACAAAGTCATATCAATAAAAAAGTAGTAGACTGGAGAAAGATGTTTGTTTATCTTAAGATATGAGGAATTATACCCACTATTTTTGCCATGGAAAAATGACCCTCGGTATATAAACACATGACACACACACACCTACCTCTCACTTCGTCCCAGCAATCCAAACGTCCTCTGGAATTCAAATTCCCAGAAGGCGCGGAAGACAAAGATGTAAACCATCAGTCACACAGATAAAACAGGTGTTTGCGACCTGTTTTCGTCTTCTGTGTCTGTGCGACTGGACGGGACGCAAAGGGCGTTCTTAAAGAGGAACACCCTTTTAAAAAAAAAACTTTTTTTTAAAATTAAAATACTTTTTTTTTTTTTTAATTAAAATATAATGAATTTCTCGGTCAGCCGGTTCCAGGGGGTGCAAGTGCACCCCCTTGCACCTGCCTGCGGGCGCCCTTGAGTATGAGGCTGTTTTTACCTTCAAACTCACACAAGTTAGCACATACCTTTTGCCATAAACCTTTTGGTAAGGGTGTTCTGTTAATGGCTCTCTTCTGAGGTGTTTTATGGATGATGAAGAATTTGTTTTTTGACACAAGCTTTGTAATGTCTTCCTTGATATTTGGCCACCATACTGGCATTTTGGCTCTTATTCAGCATATAGTGAGTCTTTGACTCACTTTGTATATTAATGCACCACTTCAGTACATAGTGATACGGGTACCACAATTCTATATTGATACTGCAATATGCTATCATACTCTGATAGCTGTACTCAGACTGTGTAGTACTTATACATAAAATGTTTGGTTTGTGACAATTGATTTTGGCCATTTATCTCGGGCATACTGGATAATAGTTTGTAACTCATTTTATTTTTTTCATTTATTAAAATTTGTTATCCATGTACGTGCACTGGTCTAGAGACCCTTGTCAGACATGACCAAGATGTTAAAAAAGGCAACAGTCCAGGGAAAGTAAAGAGCAAACAACATCTGGCAAACTGGACTACTCATATATAAACAACATACGATCCTAAGAGGCTATACAAGGATAATAATAATAATAGTGACTAAAAATAACTACAAGACAAGATAATCACGTGTCCTACATAGGTAACATAATCAGTGCTGTCTATAAATTATATTCTACAGCAGAAAAGTGTTTAATTAGTGGAAGAGTTAAGCATACTGTAACATCCAAGATGGTTGCAAACTGATCAGCAGCATAACTTCAGCTCTCTGTGTGAAAACAAAAAGAGTGCCGTTTAATTTTTTGGGATAAAATTTGGTTACTGGCTAGTATGTACACTCAGAATGCCAGCAAAGGAGAAATTTGGAAAACCTGAAAGAATTCAACCAGAAAAGGTGAACAGAAAACATTGTGTCTGTGAAAGATTCTGTAACTGTTCAGTAAAAAGCAGTTCAAACTTCAGTTTTTGGTTTAAGAGAAGGGTTTTAGTAATTTAGAAGAATAAAATAATTCAAATGTACTCAAAGGTGATTAAAATAAATGAAACACTGTAGGAATATATCAACTCATAACAAAAGTCTAGAAAAATACAAGAAGATGAGATGAACTGATATAACTGCAAAACTCAGACGTTGAAATGAAGAAAAAGCTGTCTCAGAATAAGCATTATCAAGAAGAGCTGTTTCAAAAATAAGACTTCAACAGAGCTGTTTCAAAAACAGAGCATGCAGAGAAAACCTGGAACAGACTATTAACTTTATGAAAGCACAAATAAGCAATGGGACTGGTGTTCCACAGCAGGATTTAATTAAAAAGGCACATAGAATGTACGATCCAAACCTGGCCATGAGAAAACAGCCAAGACCTGTATCAGCAAAGATCCAATCATACCTGCAGAAAAAGAGTTGATCCTGATAAAACTGTGGCAGAAGGGCAAATTATTTAAAAATTGGAGACAGCAGAATGTTTGTAGAGAATGATTATTCACTGTACACCAGGAAGAAGAGAAGCAAATTTATCCCAGCTTTGAAGATTGGGTGAAGATAGGTGAAGGCTGCCAGCCTAGCCAGATAGAATTTTGGAGATAATTCTGTCATCTGTAAATATTAATGTAAACCACAGGTTTGTTGTCTGAAATGGTAAAAATAGTGTTACATGTGGAACTGGAAAATAATGTCACAACAGTGCACTCTACTGACCAAGTAAAGCATGTTGTGACCCTTTGATGTTAAAACTCTCACTGCTGCTTTTCAGCTGTGAAACATTTCTGCAGTTTGTTTCCCACCCTCCCTCCCTGCTGGTATAGCGTTTTTATAGTTGGTGGCTTTGCAGTTGCCTGCCCCTAGTGTAAATTTGATCTGGGACCCTCCTCCCAGTCTAGCGTCATTACCTCATTCTACCCAGTACAGGGAGAACATTTGAGAAGGCCAATCAGCTTAGTTTCGGCTACTCCTTTCTCTCTTTCCACTAAAAAAAAAAATAAATAAATAAAAAAAAATTATCTGCTTTTACTGTATTTGTGTTTTTTCCTACTTTATTTTGCTTTTGCGTCATCTTAAAAGTACTCAATTGTATTTATTACTGCTTGGTGTAACTTATTCTAAGCCTTTTAGTTTGAGCACTTGGGCTTTAGACCAGTTGTTTTACATTAGGAAGGTTTGTGGGCTGCACTGTGGTGGCAGGACAGGTAGCTTACATCCTTCTAAGTTGGGAACTGCTGATTGAGGGCTCAGTGTCTGTTATTCTAAAAGTGTATTAGTTCTGGTTTAAGCACCTGGGCTTCAAGCCAGTTATTTTACATTAAGAAGGTTCATGGTCTGCACTCTTGTGGGAGAAGAGGCTGGGCTCTGCCCTTCTGAGCTGGGAATTTCTGGTTAAAGGCTTATAGTGCCTGCATATTTGAACTATTTCTTACTGTAATTGGTACACCTTGTTTGCTGTAGCATAGACTAGATCCAGGCCTTCTGAATCTAGTTTTGTTTGTATGCTTGTTATTTCCCTGAAAAGCTAATTCCACCTAAAACGTGGCTTTTCAGCGCTTCTGTGGATCCCTAGTGATATCTGCATTGCTTACTCTACTTATTTCCTTGTTTCACTTGAAAGAAAGTTACTGTTTGTCATTTTTACATTTAAGTTACCTGGCACTTGCTCACTAAAGTAATTATATAAGTCAGCACTAAAAAATTAAAAGCACTACACCCTCACAAACTCCCCCTGGAGTACCTTGCTCCCCAATGGCCATTGTTTTCAATTATAAAGAAATTCCCGATACTATTCTAGCATGTCCAAAGGTCAGTTGTCAATCTCCTCTCCAGTCCAGCTGGTGAATCTGGGAATCTTGAGGCAATGCTACAACTGCCTCATGTACACAGACAACCCTCTCCTCCTCCCAACAAATTCCAACACATGTGAGAGATGCAACCATATAGCCACACTGGAGGCTAAGCTCTCTCAACTCAGTACTGACGTAACCAGTCAGGAGGAGAAGGAAACCACACTCACTAAAATTCCAGTCTCACATAGACCTACCACGACAGCAAACCAAACACATAAACACACAAAAACATACTTGGAGGATCTAAATAAAAATCTGCCTAAGCAGTAAAGACCTCCAAAGCAGACACCCAAGCAACCGCTACCCCAAAACAAAACACGTGCAATACATAGCTCACAAAGCCAGTGTGCAGAACAGTCACAGCCCTTAAGGCTAAACAACACACCTGATACACTTGTAATAGGTGACTCTATCATCAGGCACACTGACGTCCCACTCACCAGGCTGACCAAGGAGAAGGTCACGGTGAGCTGCCTGTCGGGCGCTAGGATCCGCCACATAACACAAGCACTCAGGTCACTCCAAGGCAAGTACAAATATGACTCAATCATTGTGCATGCTGGTGTGAATGACCTGAGACGTACCTCCCTGGACTACATGAAAAGAGACATAGAGGAGCTCTCTGAGCATGTAGCCCAGGCCGGTATGACCCTGACCTTGAGTAGCATCTTACCCTCACCAAGAATGATGCCACAGTATGAAGACAAGATTATCAATTTCAACAATTGGCTTAAGTATTGGTGTCATTCAAAGGGGATCCAATGCCTGTCAGCCTAGGATGATATGCTCGACAAGCCACAATGCTTCGCTAGGGACGGCTTGCACCTGTCACCCCTGGGCTTTTGGATATTGGCAAAGGCTCTTGCTACCCCCATAGTGCCTTTTTTAGGCAAGGCTCAAAAGACAAACCCACCTCCATAGGTATCACAAGGGATAAGAAACTAAGAGTAATGCTACTCAACGCCAGAAGTCTAAACCTCAAGATGCACGCACTCGAAACTCTCCTTAGCATGGAGAACATCGATATCTCTGCAGTAACAGAAACATGGTTCAAGGCTCTCGAGAGCACCCCAGCACTACCAGGTTATACCTCATACCATGCTTTTCGGCCCCAAAACTTGGACCGAACCACAAAAGGAGGGGGAGTATCAATATTCGTCAAAGATACCCACGCCTCCAGGTTGGTGGCACAGCACAAAGCATCAGAGACTATCCATGTGCAACTAACAGTGGGTAAAACTGCCTTCCAGTTTATAGCCTGCTACAGACCACCCTCCCAAACCCAGGAACCCCACTCGGCCTTCCTGAGAACACTGGAAAATATGAAGGTCTCTTCAAACAACATTATATTGGGTGACTTCAACTACCCAACCATAGACTGGGAGCATTACTCTAGCTCCAACACCCTAGCCCAAAGGTTCCTAGAATTTATAAACTCAAATGCTATGGAACAACTTGTTACCACTCCCACAAGAGGGGAAAACATACTGGACCTGATCATCACCAACATGGGGACTCTATGCTCCAGACCAGAAGTGTATCCCTCACTGGTAAGATCAGACCATAAACTAATCTCACTGGATATTCACATCCCGACCCCACCCCATGCCAGGAAAACCACAGTGAAAAACTTCTCTAAAGCAAATTTCACACTCCTCGAAACCGAGATGGAATCCTTCAAAGCCCCTGGGCCTGTGGATAATACGGCCCAAACCGCAAAACCCTTTATAAACGCATTCTATGAACACCTTCAGGATTGCATGGATCATGCAATCCCAAATAAAACCAAGACCCAATCCTCCAAAGGCAGACGTCCTGTCTGGTGGACCCCAGCCATAAACAAACTATACAATAGAAGGAGGAAGCTACTACATGATAGAGCAAAATCCCAAAAGGGGAAGGCATCTCTGATCAGTATTAGCAAAAAACTATGGGCATTCATAAAATCGTCTAAGGCCAGCTTCGAGAGAAAAATTGCACAGGACACTAAGGATAATCACAAGGCTTTCTTTAGTTATGTTAGGAACCTGGGTGGGAATTCCCAGATATGCTCAGAATTAGTCCAAAATGACAAAAAATACACCGAACCCACAGACATTGCCAACATCCTAGCTGACAGGTTCAGAGCAAACTTTCCCCCCCCCTCCCCACCAAAAGGGCTAATATCTATCCCAGCAGAGTGCTGCCCCCCCTGACATCTCAGATGCTCAGGTAAGAGCTGCCCTCTCCAAAGCAAGAAACACAGCATCAATGCAACCAGACGGTGCCCCGGGCTGCGTCCTACATGAACTCCAAGAAGAGCTAAACCCAAACCTAAAACTACTGTTCAATCTCAGCCTTACTACAGGATATGTATCCAAAGAGTGGCGTACAGCAACAGTGGTCCCTCTCCACAAAGGTGGTGCCTCAACGGATCCTGGAAACTATCGCCTCATAAGTCTCACTAGCTTGCTCTGCAAAGCTATGGAAAGGATCATCATGGACCTTATAAATAAAGATATTGGGGACCTACAGACACTGGATCCTACCCAGTTCGGCTTTGTTAAGGGCAGATCCTGCCTCTTAAACCTGGTTGATTTCTTTGAAACAGTCACCAAGGCCATTGACAAGGGGAAGGTGGTCTACACAGCCTATCTGGACCTCGCAAAAGCCTTCGATACAATACCCCACTAGGGCATTATAGGTAAGCTCACCAGCTTAAATATAAACCCCTATGTCACTAGATCGGTTGCAAACTGGCTCAAGGACAGAACCCACATGGTTAGAATAGCTGGAGCCATGTCAGACTCCAAACCAGTTACAAGTGGCGTCCCACAAGGCTCAGTCCTGGGACCTCTCTTGTTCGGTATATATTTCTCAGAGGTACAGGCCAACATGGAAGGACTGTGGCTGTCCAAGTTCACAGATGACTGCAAACTGGGCACCATAATAGACTCTCCAGCCGACACAAGCATCCTCCAAAAGGGCCTCATAGAAACAGACAACTGGTGCCAGAGCCATGGCCTCAAGCTAAATGCCAAAAAGTGTATAGTTATCCCCTTTGGCAAAAACAAAGTGCCCACAAATTACCACATAGGTGGTAATCCATTAAGTACAGAAGAAGTAATTAGGGACCTGGGGACCCAAGTTGATAGCAATCTCTCATTTGACAACCACGTGGCCAAAGTGGTTAGAAAAACATTTTATATAGCCCACCTAATCATGAAGCGATTCACATCTAGATCAGGGGAGGTCATCGTGCCTCTTTACTCATCCCTCATCAGGCCCATAATTGAGTACAATGCCCCTTTTGGGATGTACCTTACCAGACACCTGCAGCAACTGGAAAGACCCCAAAAGTACCTCACCAAGAGGATCAAGGGGCTCAAACAGATGCCGTATGCTGCCCGGTTAAAGAAACTCCAGCTCTACTCAGTGGCATACCGCCTGCTCAGAGGCGATCTGTGCCTGACGTATAAAGCCATGTCCAACCCAGAATTAATGGACCTGCTGCACCTCAGAAAATCCAAATCCCATCGAACTACGCGCTCGAGGGACTTGAACCTCAGCACTGAAATAAATCGGACATGCTGGAGGGACAGATTCATAACCCAGAGGCTCCCTTCACTCTGGAATAAAATCCCAGTCCAGGTTAGGCAGAGTCCCTCATTGACTCTTTTCAAGAGGAATCTTGATGAGTGGATGGGAGATAGTACGTTTACCCAGGGTATCACTTTTGTGTCACTGTTAGACAGAGGCACAGTATACTAACCTCGAAAAAGGGCATAGCAAAATTAATTTAAAATGGGTGGCGAAAGCCATACACACTCTGGCTAGGCTTATAAATGCCCTAGGGCAGATAGCCTAGTATGAACCTATGAACCTATGAAAACTCGGAATCAGTAAGTCTAGAGTGAGGCATCCTGCCTATTGTTTTAAGGCCAGAGTTAATGGCCAGAATTTGCATGCATAAAATGTCCTTTATTGTTCTGGTTTCTGCTCAGAGGTGAATAATGTAAATGTAGTTTCTGTTAGCCTGGGAAAAAGTGTGAAGAATGATGTAATGTGAACCAGGAATGTGATTTTAAAAACAGAGAGAGTCAGAGAGCATTAAGCATGTTTGTCTTGACCATCCAACTCATCAGCACTGTCTTGCTCTGTATGTACGTTTATCTTAGACTTGTGTTTTCTCTTAGAAATAGCTAGAAACTAGAAAGATTAGACTGTTTTTCCGTGATGTCAGAACTGTACTACTGAATTATTTTAAGTATTTTTCTGTGATCTCTGAACTCTTGACTAGCACTGTGTAGGAAAAAGTATTGTCTTGAGTTTTGACCATTTGTTATTAAATATTTTTAAACCCTTTCAACTGTGGCTGATTTTGTAGAGATAATTTAAGCTCTTTGGAGTACTTGCATACCTTTGGTAAAATTGTACAAAGCCACTTCTATAGCTTTAGTCTTGGGCTATACTACCAATTGGATAATAATATTGCACAGTAATAATTGGACAGCCTTTTAAGGGTCTTTGAGTAGCTGATAAATATTAGTGGGTGGTGGCAGCTGGTGCTACAGTATAGTCCTGGAAAAAGGGGCACAGCTGGAGAACCTGTGCCAGCCTTTCCCAGGAGTGTCTGTGTGGTTGTATAAACTCTTCTCAAAGTGTGTGTGTGTCAGCTACGTGGGCAAGGACATGACGCACTGGTTGGACAGAGAGGGTGCTGGAGGTTTTAGCTTGCCCATTAGGCTGAGATCTGGACTCTATAGCTGTACCAGTGGGGAGTCTTATTGGAGACCTGGAGAGCAAGGGAGTGATCAGCTCCAGACTGACTGTGATCTCTGTGTGCTCTTAAGGGAAATTGCACTTTACTATGTATATTTGTTATCCTTTCCTCCTATATGAGACGCCCCTCACTGGTGTTAGTGGTGAGGATTGAGACTCTTTGAGTGCTGGGGCAGGGCACGGGCATCACACCAGCAATCAGGGAATGTCAAGAGGCAGGTGTGAGCTGTCTTGAGAGTATTTTGTTCCTGAAGGACCAAAGACAATTTTTGATGCAGAACAGGCTAAAGAGGGAATAGAAAAAGTTTATCAAACAAAAAGTGAGCCAGCAAGCTGAAGGGGACTCTGCTTCTCATTATTCTGATGGTAAAGTTCATACAGAGACATTGCCAGTGAAGCCTTTTCTACCTTTCCAAAGGAAAATGCTTGAGAGACAGAAAAAAGCCCAGGTGTTGACCAGAAGAATCAAGAGTATCCTGAACTTGAAGCAGACTCTGGTTTTGGGAGATGGAGATGAGCAGGAAGGTCATCAGCAACATTGAAATTCATGAATAAATGGAAGACTGTAAAGCATCAGTCACATTTGTGAAATACGGCTTTGCAAGAAAAAATTACAAAAAAGACTGGACCTTTGAGGACTTTGTTAAACTCGTGGGTAGACTGCAAAGAATATATCCCACTTTGTTATTAATGTTTAGAAAGGCACAAAGGGGAGAAAGTAACTAAGTAAAACAAGTTTTGTTCTTATTAGTATATATATCTAAACCAATTCATGAGATAATCTACACGTGGAGTTTTGTGTAATGAAAGGTATTTTAAATGGGGGAGTCTTTTCAGTGATTTATGTGTTAAAGATATTAAAGTAAACAATTACTTTTTTAGTTATAAGAAGTATAGGCTTTACAGTATAACAAGGGAAGAAAGGTTGGACAAAAGCCTTGTTAATATGCTATGATCTTGGGCTGCTGGCGTGGGAGGGTGTAAATGCGCTATGATTATATTATATGTAGATTGAAGATATTTCTTATTTTTACAAGGGTAAATGTCTCGATTAATGACCTTGGCTTAAACTATAAACAAAATATTTTTTAAGCAAGAAGGATTTACAAATAAGACACAATGATGAAAGCCACGGAAATGCTAAGTTTCTTACTTTTGGAAAGATATTGCCTTGCTTTTTCCATTAGCAAATGTGTTCAGTGGGAGACAAAAAGCACGTAGCTCAAGGTAGCTGTGCGGTCTGAGTGACGTTTACAAAGATTCAATGCTGAGTACTATTCTGTGAAGACAAGCTGTATCCCAGTGCAAGAAATTAATCATAGCATTCTTTGCTGATGGAAATTAAAAAGTAAGGGTACAATGGCAAGCAGGTCAGTGAAATAGTTTGAATTTATGGGAATTTAATAAGAGCAGCCTCCTTAGCAAGCTTAATAATTTAATGCATTTTATAGAACAGTGCTTATACTTTTCTTAGGGGTAAAAGTTAATGTTTTCTGAATGTATACAAGCTGTTTTTCACATCAGCCCGGGGAAGAGAGAGAAAAGAATAGACAGCAAACAGTGTAAGTGGGAATGCAGGCTGTAGCGTGTGAGTTGGCATGGGTAACCTTAGTTTTAGGTTAGGTATAGACAGCTGTCAATTTGTGTCAATTGTTCCTATCTAGAGGGTTAAACTTCATTTTTGAATATGTACATAGTTTTGTTTGTTCTAAGGTAATATGGGATGGGGGTATTTTGAAAATGTATTAAGATTTTTTTGTTTGTGGATTTTCATTAAAAAGAAAAGTCTTGAAAATATGACATTGGTTCAAATGGACATGAGGAGAAACAACTGTATAAAATATTAACCTGTCAAACACTGTGTGCATTGAAATACACATTAAAAAAGTGTTGTGTATAATAGGTGGGAACAATAGCTTTTTATCATAATGGCTATCATATCCATATTATGTTGGAACATAAATAGCCTTATAGGTATAGACAAAAAAGTAAACCATATTGAATTATATTAAGAAATGCAGAGTGCAAATAAGCAGTCTTGTGCACGTTTGGAATGAAGTGAGCACATTAATTTTAATTTATTTATTTAACATTTGCTTACCGAGATAGTTCAACTGGGCAGATACCCGTTTTCAGCAGAGGCCTGGGGAGAAAAGCCCCAGTATATACAAAATAAAATGGACAACACATTCAGTATAAAGTACAGCAATTGGAAATACAACGAACATATGTTTTACATAAAATAGTTCAAAATATGTATTTGAAGTAAAGTGTTTACATACAATGGATAATACAAGATTTAATATAAACATTTCTTATGTAACAACAAGCACTGTATAAGGCACTGTTGAAGAGCTAAGACTGCTGATGATTTATTAAATGGAACAAAGGAAGAGAATTAGGATGACAGTAAGTAGAGCAGGCAGAGATTGTAGATAGAATGTAGAGTAGAGCTGGGAAGGAAATAATAAATGAGCTGAGTTAGGATTATGTTAGGTAGAGAGAATAAAAATATACAGAGGAGGCAACAGAGGTGTAAGTGTGAAGTCTGTTTTTTTCAGGTTGGTGAAGATAGAAGAGCCGTAAAATAGGGTAGAGAGTAGGTGAGTCCTGGCAATAGATTATCTAGTGGAGCTGGTAAGGTAAAGTTTGATTCAATATAAAGAACTTAGTTTTATGTGAACCTTTTTATGATTAGCGATAGATGTTTATCGAATTTCATGTTATTAATTGTGACACTAAGTAGCTTTGTTTGTAATACAGGATCTATCTTGGTATTATTGGATGGCTAGATTAGAAAGGAGGATAGGGGGTATGGGGTTTTGTTATTAGGAATGAGTATTCATTTTAATGGGATTGAGAATTAACTGAGAGTGAGTGAAGATTCTACGGCTGAGAAGGAATGTTGGGTTATTTCTTGGGGTTGAGAGAGTGAGGGTTCCACACAGATGAGTGTGAAGTCATCTGCATACTGTATGATGATTGCAAGATGTGTAGCAGTATGGAGTTCATTGGTAAAGATACTGAAAAAGAGTGGGCCTAGGATTGAGCCCTGTGGAACACCTAACAAGACAGGTAGCAGAGAGGAGAAATCATGTTGCCATTTGACAGCTTGTCTGTCTGGTAAGTAGTCATGGAGCCATGCAAGGGCAGAGTGGTTTAGTTTTAGGGTTAAGAGTTCATTGAGGAGTTTTTGAAAGGAGACAGTATCAAATGCTTTGGACATGTCTAGGAAGCTGGATTAAACTAGATGACCATTATTTCTGAATTGGATAATGGTGTTTGTGAAACTTAGAGGACAGTAGTGGTACTATGTCTGAGTTGGAAGCCATATTGGAAATTCATTATAAGGTTATTAGATAGAAAGTTCATGAGCTGGAAGTGGATACATTTTTCTAAAATTGTGGCTAGAGGAGTTAAAATTGCAAATGACCTGTAGTTAGGGAGGTCTGTAGAGATCCCACCGTCATGTAGTGGTATGATACAGGATATTTTCCAGATTTTGGGAACATGTTATTCTGTAATGGGGTGATTGATTAAAACCGAGACTGGATAAGAGATAACGTCAGTAGCTAACTTCAGGTATTCTAAGTTATCAACAGCAAGGGATGTGGGTTTAAGTTTGTTGAGCAATTTTTTTATGGAGCTGGTTTGCACAGGCTTGAAGGAGAAGGAATTGGTGGCTTCCTTGGGACCATTTGGAATGGTTAGAGGAGCATTGCTATAATTTTTGGTTAGTGATAATATGAAATTAGTAAAATAAGTATTAAATTGGGTAGCTATTCTGTCCATAGTATTTGTAGTAGTAGGTGTTGGAGTCAGGGATCGCCCAGGTTTTAGTAGTAGTTGTATGGCAGTCCAGAATTTTTTAGGATTGTTTTTGTGTTTTGTTGGGTTACAATATAGTAATTTTATTTGTTGTTTTTGATCTGTTTCTTGGCTTTATTTCTTAGTTGCCTATAGAAGTCTAGGGCGGCTTGGTTTTTGTTGCATTGATATTATGCCCAAGCTTTATCTCTGGTCTTAAGTAACTGTTTGGTATCTTTTGTTAGCTAGGGAGCATAGTTTAATTTTACCCTAATAGTTCTAGGAGGTGCCTGGCTGTTTAATAAGTCTAGGAATGTATTATTAAAGTACAGTACGGCAGTATCTGGGGGGGGGTGTTAGTGGAGTCCAGTAACAATGCTGGAGAGTGGATATAAGTGACTGAGGTGAAACTTTTTTCTGTTGAGAATTTGTCTATATGTAGTATTTCTGGAAGAGTGTAGATGTTGTCTGAGCTGGTAGGTGGATAGCCAATTGCTAATGCTATCAGAGAGGTAACATGACTGGTAGGCAAGTGAGGGCTTATTGGTTAAAATCCAGTCTAGGATTGACTGTCTGTTGATATTCTTGTTGACTCTAGTTGGGGATTGTATTAATTGGGAGAATCCGTACAAGTTGATGAAATTTGAGGGGTTATCTGAGGTGCGAGTTAACCAGTCGGTATTAAAGTCCCCTATGATTATGGTTCCATGAGGAAATGTTAAGGATGACCAATGAAGAAAGTCCTCAGTTATAGTGAGTTGTTTCCAGGAGGGATGTAAATTGCTATAATAGTTATGTATTTCTTGGGATTTATTTCAAGTTGACTAAATTGTACCTCAGCATTGTTAATCCTGGAGAGGTTGGTTCTAAGTGTTCAAGTTTGAGCATGTGTTTATAAATAATAGTTATGCCTCCACCTCATTATTTATTCTGTCCAGTCTGTGGATGTTGTAGCCTGGAGTTAAAATTTCATTGTTCCTTATTTCAGGTTTTAGTTAAAACTACTGTATCAGGGGAGTAGAGACAGAGAAGCATGAAATTCATGTATTTTATTTGCTAGGCTCCTGAGATTCATGTTTAGAAGTATGAGGTCAGATTTTTTATGGGATGGATTAGTAGTAATTTGAGTATGTGGAAGGGCTGGTCCGTTTGGTCTTTGTTGATTAAAATGTTAAGACCCAGATTTGAGTGGATGTCACCAGTAAGTCTGAGGTATGATATTGAATGTAGTAATGGGTTTGTGCGTGAATTTTGTAATTTTTGCCAAAGAAATTATTTCAGGATGAACATTCAGCAGAATATCAGGGACAAAAGAAAAGGGGAGTAATTATACTGATTCAAAGAGGGGCCCCAGTACTGACAGAACCGGGAAAAAAGAAAATAATGGTAGTAAGGAGTTATTGGCAAGGAGGAGGATTATGCTAGCGTGTATTTATATTCCATCAAAAGCTGGTATTATGGAGCTTAAAAAAAATTTTTGAGAAATCAGCTTTCAACAGGGAATAATACTAATAAGTGAATGGAACTTGATTTGCAATAGTGAGGATGTAGCAGGGGGACCTAGAAAGGAAAATACAATAAAACATGGTAGATTTCTGAAGAAATTTATGAAAATATATCTTGTGGAAGACAGGAATTCAGTAGCAGGAACCTGGATGGAATTTACATATTATTCTCCAGTGTAGAATAACTGTGCTAGACTAGATATAAATTATATTTCACCGAAACATTTGCATTTAATTGAATGCTCTGATACAAAACCAATAATTGTTTCACACCATACATCAATAAAAATAGAGATAAAAATGTAGGGTAATGAAGTAAAAATGAGACACAGCCGCTTCCCCCATCTGTTAAAAAGATAGAAATTTAAACAAGGGGTACTCTTAATTATTTGAGAGTTATTAGTGAAGCTAGAAATATCTTCAGAAGTTATAGCTAGTGAATGGGATAAAATAGGAGTTAAGTGGGATAAGGTGAACCTTCCAGTAGAGAAAGGTGGTTTAGGTTTACCTGATTTATAGTTATGTTTTAGAGCTACACAGTTAAGGGTCATAAACATAACGCAAGCAGATGGTTATAATTCAGAATGGAAATGGATGATGAAGCAGGAGGGATGTTCAAGAAATAGAGACTGGGATTTTGGAAGTATATCCTTAAGGAGGAGAATAACCATGCAGACTATTATATTCATAAAGTAGCAGAAAGTATTCTAAGAACTATGCCAACATTGAGAATGGAGAAAGGAGATTTTTGTTAATAGGGATGATTGCAAGTAGGGGTACAGAAAATAGGCCATTAAAATAAGGATTTCACTAATGCTTTGGCTAAGCACGTGCCTCATTGTATTGGTTTCAGAAAGTTAACTTTTTTTGTTTTAGACAGTGTTCAAGATATATTATTTGATGGTGATTTAAATTACTTGGTTGTGTTGTAAAGAATTCTATTGGCAGTTATATTTAGTTGCTGTCAGAACACCTGGCTTAAATGGTATGACCAATATTAACTGCATTTTAAAATCTATTAAGATGTAATATGTTTGTATTTTTAATATTTATATTTATTTCAAGCGTTAATGCTTTGGTACTTGGACCTTTAAGGAGAATGGTAGTTGGTCATTTGATTTTGAATGTATTTAAATAGAGTGGTCAAATTATGCAATTTGTGTTCTGACAAAGATCTAGTTATAATAAAAGAAAAAAGGTGCTCAGCCAGACATGTTCTGTAGCACTGTTGTCCTTACTATAGTTTGCAATGTGTGTTTTTCTTGTTTTGAATTAGGGCTATTTTCACATGCCACAACTCTGCACTTTATCAGTGACCACCATCCCTTTTTCCCCATGTTCTACATGCAGTCAGGGTATCATGTCAGCTGTTGCCATTTCTCTTAATTCAGTGCCCCTCTCCTATCTTTGACAGTCATGCTGGATTGCTACAGGTCTTCCCCTCATACAATCCATCTATCGCTTTGCTGAACATCCTTGTTTCTCTTGTCACCTTCTTGTCTCTCTCGCATCTTCTTCAGCAGATTGTCTTTAGCTTTTTTGCACATGTACCTAAACTACTGTAATCTGTTATCTTTGACGTTTGCAAATGGAGATACTTTTGCTACTGCTCTAATGTCCTGATTTCTTCATCTGTCCCACAGTGTGCATCCTACCACTTGTCTCCAGCACTTCAATTCCATCGCCTCTAGCTTCCTCAATTCCTCTGCCTTCACTGTTTAGATTTCTGTGCCATACAATACTACTGGTCCCATCACAATTTTGTACACCGTACGTTTTAGCTTCTTTGGCATTCTTCTGTCACACACTACCCTAACACTGTGTTCCAATTGTCTGCAACCTCTGTCTTCCAGCTTTAACCTACTCATTTAGAATTCTCTTCTCCAGTATCACCCTTCCAAGATAGTTAAAGCTGTTAACTGTTTTACTATTTTTCCTTCTATCTCAGTTTCATCATCTTCTGATTTCCTCCATTGGCTGCCAGTACAGCTGTCTTATCTGTACTCTATTTCATCTGGTGTGCCTTCAGTTTTGCATTCCATTCCCTGTCATCTGCTGAAATTCTTATTCACAGCCTGCATGTAATGCCGAATCTACTTCAGCAGATGTGTTGATCTGTCCCCTCTGACCTGTTCGTTAATGTAATTCATCACCAGTATGAATAGCAGTGGGCTCAAAGCTCAACTCTGATGTACTCCAGCCAAACACTTTGGTATTTGTGCTATTAGATCCTTATACATAGCCTGTACTAATTCTACCAATGTTTCTTAGACTTTAAACCATTGCAGGACTGCCCAAATTAGCTTTCTTTTGACCTTGTCATATATTTTCTCCAAGTTAAAGAATGCCCGGTTTGAATTTTTTCCTCATCTCTAGAGTCTTCTCAATTATCTGTCTTCACTGCAAACATCGGGTTGGTTGTTCTGCATCCTGATCTGAATCCACACCACTCATCTCCCATTTTACTTTCTAATACTCTGTATTTGTTTATCAGTCACCCTCTCCATCATTTTCATTCAGTGTGACATGAGTTTGATATCTCTGTACTGCCCACATATTGTGAATGTCCCCTTTCTTCTATCATGCGGGATACGCCTTCCTCTCCAAACTGCCATGAGTACCCTCTGGAGCTATTTCTCCTCTAACCCTCCCCCAATAATTGGGACATACTTATCTCACAACTTCAACTTCACCCTAAAAAGGTCATCACCACAATTGTGATCTATATTCCACCTGGTAATACACCTGCTAGCCTTGAAGACTTCTTATCCTGGTGTTCTTCCACATACTCACAAGAAACCCTTATTCTGGGGGACTTCAACCTAGATTGGTTCACCTGTATATCAGAAACACCAAGTAATCTAATAAATCTCCATGGCTACCAGCAGCTAGTCCAAATTCCAACTAGGTGTGATAAAAAATCTAAAAGGGAATCCATCCTTGACTGGGTCCTAACTAGTAAGCCCACATTGTACCCTCACACAGGCAGTCTCCTAGACACCTTAAGTGACCACAACATAATATACTTTATACGTAGTAGAACAAGCATATGCAAAACCACTAACTATATATCCACTAGAAACACAAAAAAATTCTCTCCTGAGGTCCTCAACACGTTACTGTGTAACTGTGACTGGACCCCCCTAAAAATCCTCCCACTTGACCAGGCTGTAGCATATTTCAACAAAACATTTCAACAACACCTAGACACTGTCGCTCCATTGCGCAAAATCAAGGTTAGAACCTCTACAAACCCTTGGCTCAGTAAAGAAACCAAACAAATCCTCAAGTCCAAAGACACTGCCTGGCGTTACTATCAAAAAAACAAAGAAACACAAAGCCTAACTAAGTACCAAGAACTGCAACGTGCAAAAAATGCATTAGGATGGACAAAAAATCCTACTACACAACATTACAAACTAAATACCAACACAACCCGCAAAAATTTTGGAAAAATGTAAACCAGCTACTAAAATCCACCCAAAAGGCTCCCCCCAAACCAACCACGCCTGACACTAAAGTTCCCATCGAAACACAATTCAACTCCCACTTTGAGAACTCAATTCTATCCTTAGTATCACAGGACAGTTCCTTCCTCACTATCCCCCCCAACACAAATAACACTAATACAAGCTTTACCCTCAAAACAGTTTCCACCACTTCAATCAAAAGCATGCTCTCCAAACTAAAAACCTCATCAACAGCAGCCAACCTACTTCCCAGCTATTTCTTGAAACTCACAGCAGATGCTATTGCTATCCCAGTCTCCACTCTCATAAACAGATCAATTGTTGAAAACTATGTGCCCAAACTCTGGAAAATATCCTATGTTACACCCATACATAAAGGTGGGACCTCCACTGAACTTAATAACTACAGACCCATTGCTTTACTCTCCCCTGGCCAAAATCCTAGAAAAATGCATCCATACCCAGATGCTAAACTATCTCCTAGATTGCAACATCCTGTCACCTTCTCAGCATGGTTTCAGACCTGCCCATAGTACCACTACAGCTCTCCTCTGCTTCACAGACACAGTAAACCGTCTCAAAAATGAAGGCCTGCAAGTGTCAACTCTTTTTTTGGATATGTCCAAAGCATTTGACACAGTCTCACACCAAATCCTGCTAAACAAACTAAACCAATATCATCTATCTAATTCCACTCTTACCTGGTTCCAAAGCTACTTAACTGACAGGTACCAAGCTGTGAAATGGGAAAATTATCTCTCTCCTCAGCTGCCAATAACTATAGGAGTCCCACAGGGTTCTATCTTAGGACCACTACTATTCACAGTCTTCACAAATGACCTCCATACCTCCACACAGCATGCATCTATAATTCAGTATGCAGATGACACTACCTTAATCTGTGCTGCACAAAACATTCCCACCCTCCTGCAAACAACTCAACTAGCATTCTCTGACGTTGAAAACTACCTTACCAAAGCCCAACTTATCCTCAATCCAAAGAAAACTCAGCTTATGATTATAACCAGTTCTAACAAAAACACTAACAGTCAATTCACTATCTACTCCACAAATGCTACTCCAATTGCTCCAGTGGCACAGGCTAAGCTATCGGGAATAACCGTAGACTCCCACCTAAAATTTGATAGTCATCTGAACTTAACTATTAAAAAAGTACATGCCAAACTTGGGTCACTCTACCGTATCAAACCATTTCTTACCAACAACACAAGATCAGCCATTGCTCGCTCTCAACTTCTATCCACCCTACTCTATGCATCTCCCATTCTGACTAATCTCAACAAAAATGAACTAAGCAAAATGGAAGCTTGCTATAACAGAATTGCCCGCTTTGCTGCAAATTGCTCATATAGAACTCATCACTGTACTGCTTTGAGACAGCTCCACTGGCTTGAACTGCCCAACCTCCTAATCTACAATCAGCTCTGCCTCTGTCATTCTATCTATTACCTCCCCAATAAGTGTCCTGCCCTCAAAAACCTAGTACAACATCACTCAGCCAAAAGGCCTCTTAGATCATCAAGCAAACTACTACTAGAAGTCAGCAACAGCTACAATAGCTTTGGAGATGCACTATATAGTAGTTTGGTGGCTAAAAAATGGAACTCTGTCCCTACTAGCATTCAAAACATATCATCCAAAGCCTCCTTTAAAGACCTCATCAGACAACATCTCAAGCAAAGTTGACAGTGCCATGATTGCTCCCTAGGCTAGTGAAAGCGGATAACATATACATTACTAAATCTAGAGCAATTGATGATAGTTTTTCAATCTTACTCACAGACACTGGCTAATCTACAATGTATGTACTGTACCTGTGTACTATGTATGTATTCTACCTATGTTCCAAAGTTCAGCCGTACACCACAAATCTATTACTTGCCTTTATTTTTAAAATTAATATTTTTTTGATTGTTCTCTCCACTGTAACTGTTTGTGCCGCATACCACTGTAAAAACATGTCTCTTGTAATTTGTGTGTATACTGATCATGTCTAAATAACTAAATGTGTCTGTAATTTTTCTTTGTGGAGCTTTTCTCCCCGGGCCTCTGCTGAAAAAGGGCCTTTTCGGCTCAGTCAGACACCCCCGGTTAACAAATGTAAAATAAAAAAAAAATAATAACTCACACATCTTGATCAAGGTGAAACAAATTTGTGCAAAATATACAGAAATAGTAGCATACATTAAGAGTAGATGATACTTATGCTAACTGCCAAAATATGCTACTAAATCCAGGAAGTGTAAAATGTTTCCTTAGAAGTATTTGCATAAAGCAAGTTTGAAAAAGATTTACAGTCTGATGTAACCAACATATTGGAGCTGTTACACAGAAGTTATGGACATATAGTTATCTTTTAATCTACTCAGAAGCCTGTTGTATATAAACTAGAGACACTAGAGATGAAAGGCTATTAAATGCAATTGTGTGGAAAGGCAGTGATGTCTACCAAGTCATTTATGAATCTGGTATATGACAAATTGAACTTCCAAGATGGCTGCAAACTGATCAACAGATTGATTTCAGCTCTCCCCTGTATGAAAACAGAAACTGAGAAAAAATGCTATTACAACTATCAAGTTGGTTAAAATTCAGTCACGCTTAGTGATTGCACTGCCTGGACACCAGCAAAGAAGAAATTTGGAGAATCTGAGAGAAAATCAAACAGAAAAAGAGAAAAGAAAACTCTGTCCACCAAGAATCATGCAGCTGTTTAGCAAAACGCAATTCAAGTTTCAGCTTTACTACAGGAGAAGGTAATTAAAATAAATAAAACACTTAAGGAATATATCACCGCAAATAAAAGGGTGGAAAAATAGAATAAGCTTTAATCATTTATTCAGATGAACTGATAAAACTGCAAAATTCAGAGGATGAAATGAAAGGGTGGCTGAGTATGAGGCTTCTCATGATAAGCTGTTTCAAAAACATGTAGTGTTAGAGGACACAGCACACAGAGAAAACCTGAAATGTTCTGCTGTACCAGAGAAACTGGAGGGAACAAATAAGCAACTGGACTGGTGTTCCACAGCAGGATTTATTAATGAAAAGGAAACATAGTATATATGCTCTGAACCTGGCCATGAGAAAGTTAGGACATGACAAACTAGTATATTTAAAAAAGGCACTAATAAACTTAATAATAACAGTTGCCAAAAAAACAGTTAACTAAAAAGTCTAAATGCAAAAAATAAGCAAATAAATAAGCCAACATATGCTGAAGTAATAGATATCTTGGATGATCTGAATAAATAGAAAACAGAAAAAAGTAATATTCATGACATAAATTTGCATGTATTTGGGTGATATATACTCCTTAAGAAGCACATTAGTGAGGTCTGGTATAGAACTGATTACACCATATGTAGTAATTCATAACTCAGTTAAGGCGATGCAGATTTTGTTTGAAAACGATGTGTGGTTTTCAAATTAATAGCTTTTAGCAATCTAAATAAAGTCTCACTCACATGAACTGGGGGACTTATTGGGTATGGGATGAATGTCCAAATTAGTGGTAGGAAGACAAGGTTATGAAGAATAAAAATTCAGTCTAAAGCTTTAAGTGGAAGTGCCATTTAGTGGGATAAATGGTTGATTTTTTTTTCATGATGCAAACCAAATGTGGGATTTTAACAAAGAAGTCATGAAATGTGATTTCTGTGTGTTTTCCTTTGTAACTGTTCATGTTATATTTTACATTTCTAAATACATTTATATATCTTATTTTATATATTTTGCATACCATTTAATAATTGGTAAGGTGGAATTAGTGAATAGTTTTGCAAGAAGATGTACTCATGAAGGACTATGGTCATGAATTAAAATTTAATATAAGGTTTTGGATAAAAATTATTTTATATACACAACTACTCGTGCACAAACACAGACATACTAAAGAAGCACTAGTCTGTACCTTTCTTCCAGTAAATATTTAATTTGGAATCATTGTATAATTGAATTATACATGAATGTAATTAATAAAAGAGGCTGAAAAAAGATTAGGTAGCAGTAAAACAAAATATTTATGAAATTCTCTTAGGATCTATAATGCATGAAGACAACAAACAAAAAGTATCAGTTGTAGATTTTGCATATTGTGGTTGTACTTTGTAGGTGTGAATAGATGTATATATATGTAATATAAAAGTTATTTTGAGTGTAAAAAAATTAACTGTACAGTGTTTTAATTACATGTACTTTATATAACTCTTTAAACAAAAAAATTGAAAAGTGTCACATTTTACATGCTCTTTTTTTTCCACAAATTCAGTGGACCAGATTCCAGAAAACTGAGACTGCAAACCAGTCTTTAATCCAATAAGAAATCACTGTTCTGAATTGCTGATTACATCCACCCAAAAAAAGTACATTAGTTGATGGGAGGACTCACAGGATCACAACTGTGCAATTTTGAAATATAATGCAAATGAACTGCATTAAGTATGCATTGTGTTGTCCAAAATGCTGATGATAATTGCTGAGAGTGCTGTCCCTTACTGGGTATGAACAGTGACATGGAGAAGATGATTGTCTGTGGAGCTATGACAAACAGTGTTTAGCAGTAGTAAAGCACGATTATATGGATGATCAAATCTGTCACTTCTAAAGTGTCTGTAGTCCAGGAAGATGTTGAAATGTCAAACCTTCATGATACGTAGTGCTCAACAAAAGTATGTTACTCACAACCAGCTAAACACTGTACTTAGTAAGCTGCCTAAGAATATAGTAAAATAGCAGTATTATTTCCAACAGTGATCTAGCAGTAACTACCATTTAAGTGTACAGATACGACGTTGGTAATGTAAATATAAGGTAGGGGTATGACTCCTGTATGTTAATGTGAAGAGCCATTATGTTATCTATTGTGCAGTACTAGAAAAAAAGGCATGGCAGCAATGAAGGAACATAAGGCATACCTGGTCATAGTGCCTTATAATTGTCTAAATGTATTTATCCTAACAATGGATGTAAACTGTCTAACTAATCAAAACCATATTCAATTATTATACCTCAGACCTTTATTTATCCTACTAATGGCCATAACTCGTCTAACCAATCAAAATCCTCCTGAATCACTATACCTCAGCACATTTAAGGAAAGCAAACAAATAATGAAGCTATGTATACAAAAATAATAACACCCCCTCAAGAATCAACTTCCATCTAAATCAGATTACTAGAAATGAGCTATAACCCTGACAAAATGATAAAAATAAACTAAAAGAATAAAAAAAATGTAAAATACTAACCAGATCAAATCAGCCAAAAATGTCAATACCAACAAATCAGCCCTAAAGTAAAAAAGCCAACCTAAACAACTTTAAACTAACTAAACCATGTACCTAAACAACTAACATAAAACATTACTGCTAACATTAATTAACACT
Source organism: Protopterus annectens (assembly GCF_019279795.1). Lineage (NCBI taxonomy): Eukaryota > Metazoa > Chordata > Ceratodontiformes > Protopteridae > Protopterus > Protopterus annectens. Next base: position 317,991,131 of record NC_056741.1, read on the forward strand.
GAATATGCAGAAATATCCACCAGCTAACTATACCAGCATATAAACAGCTGCTGTTACCTATAGGAACATGTACAGGGCAAACCTCCGAAACAAATCCATATGGTAATCTATAATATCAACACACTTTATAATAAAAGGAAAAGATTTTTCACCAAAAGTAATAAAAATAATTTCCAGAATGTTAGAGCCCCTGTCACTGAAATAAGCAAACAACTCAAGAGCACAATAAATTCCACCAAAACCAAGTCCGAGACGAAAATAGCTACCTAAATCAAACACAATCACAGGGCATAGTTACATTCACAATCTCAAAAGCACAACTCAGCAATGTGCTGAACTGATTGCGAATGATGTTACCTAAACTGAGGCTGAAGATGTACAGAACTAACTGGCTGATAAATTTGGATCTAACTTTACTCCTTTCTCCCCTTCACCTGTCCCTCAAGATACAAGTGAAAGTCTCACCTTCAGCTATCACAAGTACTAAGTGTTCTATCAAAAGATAAAAGTACTGCCCTGATGCATCCTGACAATATCCCTGGATGCATCTTAAATAGCTTGAAACACTATTTATCCACACCCCTAACAACACTGTTCAGTCTCAGCCTCCATACAATTTTTGCACCAAGTGAATGGAGAACACCTATCGCCATTCCCCTGCATAAGGAAGGACATTCCACTGACCAATAAATCTGACCAGCCTCGTATGCAAAGCTATGGAAAGAATTAGGGTGGAACTAATCAATTAGGACATAGGGAACACTGAAACACTAGACCAGTCACAGTTTGGATTCATCAAGGGAAGTTTGTGCTTACTCTCCTGGTGTTTTTTTTTTTTTTTTAAAGGTCACCAAAGCAATGGATAAAGGCAAAATGGTACACATTGTATACCTCAACCTGGCGAAAGCCTCTGACACAATTCCCCAGTCAGACATAGTAGATAAACTAAAGAAACTGGGAATAAACTGCCATGTCAGTCCTGGATTGCCAATTGGTTCACAAATTGGATACAGATAATCAAAATAGGGAAGTTACCTCCACAAAGAGACCAGTCACCAGTAGACTCCCCCAGGGTTCTGTGCTGAGACCTCTCTTGTTTGTCATCTACCTTTCTGAAGTAAAATACCAAGGGGCTTTGGCAGACTAAGTTTGTAGATGACTGCAAGCTAGGAGCAGTTATTGAATCTCCAGATGATTTAGCCATCCCACAGGAAAGTTTTTGACAAATAAATAACTGATATCAAAACCATGGGCTGAAATTAAATTCCAAAAAAATGCATTACTGTATCCTTTGAGAAGTCATGTCATCTACTCCAGGGAACTACCACATGGGCAATATCCCCTAAGGGTTGACCCAGTTGTTCAGGATTTGGGAACTTACGTGGACAGTGACAGCATTTGACCAACATGTGTCTACTGCTGTAAGAAAGTTCTTCTATATTGCACAGTTTATAAACAAAGGGATTGTGTCTAGATCTAGGGATGTCATTATCACCCTTTACTCATTAGGTCAGTCATTGAATATAATGCCCCCTTTGGCATGTATCTGTCCAGACACATGCAACAACTGGAATGCCCACAGAGGTACCTTACTAAAAGAACACAAGACCTAAACAACATGTCCTACATGGACAGACTCAACGCCCTGTCACTATAAAATCCTACAGACTGCTAAGAGGTGACCTGTGACTGGCATACAAGGCATCCTTTAACCCATTAATGATGGATTTACTGCATATCAGCAAGTCAAATGACATCTGAAATACTCAGTTTAGCTATCAAAAACCTCTTCTGCAAAATAAACAGAGTAGTTTGGAAGGACAGCTATATTTTGCAGACAATACATTTTTTACAGAACAGACTCGCCATCCACAAAAAATAAAGTTCATCCATGCCCCTGTTCAAGCACAACTTAGATCTATGGATAGGAAAAGGAAAATTTACCCAGGACAGCCCCCATACTACTAATGGACAAAGGCAGCTCCTAAATGCTTTATCTCATGCACGGGTCTCCTCAAATTATCTTATGATCCCAGTTATTCTTATTAAGGCTAATATATAATTATTGACCAGGGGCTGGGTAAGGTCAATCTATAACCAAATGGGATAGGTTATTTCAAGCACAAAAAATGAAACCGGTTAGGCTTAAAATGGCCCACAAGGGCAGCTAGCCTAGTACTTACCTATGAACATAATCCAGCTATACTACAGCAACAAATAAATAAATGAATGAATGATAAAAAATTGCCTCAGAAGGATAGCAGGAAAAACCACCCATTCATATTAGGCTACATAATCTATGTAAAGACCTTTTAGCAGACAGCCTATCAATTACTATATCCCATCGACATGATGAAGAAACAATTCAAGGTAAAAAATGGTAATTACAGAAACCTGGTTGAAGAGCCCAGAGAGCACCCCTTCAGTACCTGGATTACCATTTGTCTAGACGTGATTTAAACTTCAGTTGGATATCCATATTTGTCAGAGACCACATTACCTCGACACAGATACCTAGAGTTCCACAAGCAAAGCTTATAGAGATTCAAACCATAATAAATTGGATCAGCTATCAGACGACTGTGAGCTACAGGAGCACCTCTATGTCTACAGAAAACCATATAACTTTCCTAAATATTCTTAATGAACTCCTATAAGTAGGAACTTTGTTATCCTAGGAATTTTAACTATCTAATGATAAACTGGGAGATATATGCCACAATGTAGGATATGCCAAATATTCTTAGATTATATAAACAAGAACTTACTTGACTAGATTAAGAAACCCAGTAGGGGACAGAATATACTTGATGTGATCCTAACAAATTATCTGTATATATCATACTGAAGGTGTCGTCCTTCACTGGTCAAGTCAGACCATAAACAAATAACTTTCTCCATGAAAATCTCCAAACTATCAGAATCAAATGTCACATAATTCAAGGACTTCAAATTTACAAATCTTTACAGTTTTGTTGATGAAGTCTCCAAATTAGAGTGTAACAGTGCCAACAAAAATTCTGGACACTGCCAAGAGTTATGCAGACAACATCAACTCACACCTAGACAAATACATTAACTTGGCAGTTAATCCAGATCCAAGAAACTGGGGAAGTTTAAAAGTAAACTTAATGACCTACTTGAAAGGATGTAAAGCAGAGGCACTAGTGAGTGGAATAAACTGGACAAAGCAGACAACTATGTCTTTTTTATGTTCTTGTTGTCAAGACTTAATGTTTCATATCTAGAAGTTTAAAAGTAAACCAGCATGGTGATCCACAAATATTAATAAACTATATAATAGGAAGAAACTCCTTAACCAATATGACAGAACAAAAAGATTCCAAATTAAGGAGAACATCAAACAGCTAGATAAGAAACTGAAAAAAGGCATAAAAAATGAAGGCATCCTTTGAACTCAGACAAGCTACAGAGGCCAAAGAGAACTACTAATCCTTCTTTACTTGTTTCAGGAAAATAAAAAAGAGTATTCAATATTACACAGCACTTATTCATGATGGTACTACTTACTATGATCCAGTGAATATTGCCAACATGCTGGCAAATAAATTTAGTGTCAACTTTACTACAGAGAAATCTATTCTAAGCCTGCTTATCCCTGGTGAAATCAAGACTCTAACCATCATGAAAGAACATGTACTGAAAGTACTCTCCAAAATGAAAAACACCTTATCCATGGGGCCTGTCTCAGTAATAGTACTAAACAAGCACTGGTAGACCAACTCCTTAGCTTCTTTAACCTTGCCTAGCAACTGGCTTTGTCCGACAGGTGTATTTTTTTTTTTTTTTTACTATTTACTTTTATATATATTTTTGAAGCAAAATAGTTCTACATTATGTTTCAAACTTGCTTTAGTATTTGTAATTGTCGCTGGAGGAAGTATTTTACATCCAAAATATACCCAAGCAACAACTCCTTAAGACAAACCACAGCAAAGTACTTAAAGTGTATCAATGTCATAAAATACAACAAAAAAAAAAAAACACACACTAGTGCTTACACGCTAAGTATGCACTTCATCAGGTGTGTAATCATTATTAAATAACATCCATTTAAATTTTAAAACCTAAGTCACGTTTTAAAAATCCAATCGGATCCTACAGTGCCTCATTTTAAGTACAGGTGAAATACTTACATTACAATTTAGACTTGGATATTTAGTGGCATTCAGTTTCACAATCCATTTTACCAGGAACCTAGACACTCAGGGTTGTTCCTCAGCACATGCAGGAAAAAGTTACAAAAGGATCATCCTGTCCGTAACAAAAATAATACTGTTTGTAGCATCCAAACACAAAACAGAAACATTCTAGATACAGAATACTATTTAATGAATATAAAGGTATTTAGTCAATGGGCACTGAAACACATCAGTTTTCAGAATATACATACAATAATTATAATTAAGGCATGGATTTGTTCCTTTACTCATAATGCTGAAAGATTTGTAATATAACCTCTGTTTCAAAGTATCACTAATCTTATTTCGGCTTTTCCCAGTTAGGGGTTGCCACAGCGGAACTATGGTCCACAGAACGATTGGCAGTGGAACTTTATGGTGTCAAGTTACCAGCCTGGCACCCAACCTTCCACAGAAGGCACACACTTACTTGCATGCGCTCACACCTAGGACCAATTTAGTGGGTCCAATCCACATACTACATGTCTTTGGGAGGAAACTGGAGCACCCAGAAGAAACCCACACGACTGCAGGAAGGACATGCAGACTCTACACAGATGGTACCCCAGCCAAGAATCAAACCAGAGAACCTCTTGCTGTTAGGTGGCAATGTTAACCGCTGTACCACCACAGCCGCCCAGTAAAATCTTAAACATAAAAGATGGTTCACAGTCCAGAAAATCTTTAAATACATCAACTGCCTTCAAAATATGTGATTTTTTTTTAATTATGTTGCAAATGTTGGCAGTGTCTTTTGTATTTTCATTCAAAGGATAAATTAAGTAATATGTAATGGCTACAGATACACCAGTAGCGTAGCTAGGGAGGGGTGAGAGGGTTCATCTGCTCCTGGCACAAAGTGTTGGGGCACGATTAGCTGACCCTGGTCTCTTTAATGCAGTACTGGCTTTTAAAATCCAGTGTTGCATCTGCAGTCAAACCAAAGCACTGTAGTGCTCCGTGTGCGGTCTAAACTATAATAACTGCTTGCTACATTGTAGCAAACAGTTTGCTAAAGTTTAAGAGTAAAACAAATGTTCTTTTTCTTTTTTTAACTAAAACCTGAGCTCAGTAGCACTCCATGCAGGCAGATTACAAACTGTAACAACTGTTTGTTACATTTGTATTAAGCCATTTGCTACAGTTTAAAATATATATATTTTTTGTAAATTAAAACATGAGCGCAGTAGCACTCCTTGCAGGCAGGGTATAAATTGAAGCAGCTATTTGCTACGTTTGCAGAAAACAGTTTGCTACAGTTTAAAAGAATAAATTATTATTTTTAATAAAATGGGCAGGGCACGGAAATGGGACCTAAATTGTTGGCTGGTATGGGATGAATCATGCATCTGGCCACCTGGTTGGTGCACCAGTAGAAGGAACGTCCATTTTTTTTTTTTGCTCTTCAGTGGAAGAGTTAGGTGGGGTGCGTAGATCAAACTGTAATAAGCCAGTCTCTTACAATGTAGTGATCAGCTTATTACAGTGAAGTGCATTCTTTATTACTTTTTGTATTTATTTATTTTTTTTTCAGTTCACTTGAAGAGCTGAGAGGGTGGGGCATTGGTTCATAGTACTGTCGCAAGGCACTGGTTGAACCAGCTATGCTTCTGACATGCACACACATTCAGAAGTACAGAGAGACAGACCGACAGACACATACATGTATAAACAGAAATACACACTCAAACTATCCCCGTAATTACAACTTTGTTGAGCAAATACTCCTCAGATGTCTCATTGTGCTAAAATGAATGAAACAAAAATCACAGAGTGCAAGGAACTGCAACCCCCCATACCACTTAACTATCCCTGATTTTGATGCATATTTCTGCTCTGCCCTGCCCTTGTAGAATGTTTGATTTGTTGGTATATTGCTGAGGATTAATGTCAGTCAATAATGCCAGAAATTAGAGGTTCATAAATATTTCTTAGGGGATGTGTGCTGATGGATTGCCTGTTGCAGTCAGTGTCTTTATTTCTCTCTCTCACACATATATGCATATATTATTTTGATTGTTTTTCTTTCTTTTTTAATTTTAAGCTCGCTAAACAGCAAAGACACATTTAACAAATGAAAAAATTAAATCCATTTGCTTTTTTTTTCTGTCAAAGCTTAATATGCCACAGTGAAGCAATGGATTTAAACGTACATTAAAACCCTGCTGAAGAACAGTCATTCTCCAGTCAGAGTGAAGTTATACAGTTCACTTATTCTCTAAGCTAATATAATAAACAAGCTGAATGAGCTACACATTGTCCCTTATGTGGTTGGTGAAAGTACACTCACACAGTAAGTGTAAGGGATGTGTGTAATTCAGTGTGTGAAGGTGTCTAGTGGAATTCCTCAGGGATCGATACTGAGACTTCTGTTAGTCGGTATCTGCTTCTCAGATCTCCATTTATATCAAATGAGGATCTCTGGTTAACAAAGTTTGTGGGTGACTGTAAGTTTGGAGATCACGTTGAGTCCACCTTGGACATACAGGCAATCCAACAAGAGCTTAAACTTATCAGTAGCTAGTGTACAAAAAGTGGGCTCAAACACAGTATAAAAAGTGCAGCACTACATCATTTGGTAAGCAACTTCTAGCCCCAGTTTACAATACAGTTAACACACACCACTTCAAAACGTAAAGGAAAATTGAGACTAGGGTACTTCTGTGGATATCTCCCTCATGTTTGAGCATCACATTGAGATAGTGATTACAAAATTGTTTTGCCTTGCACAGAGAGAGAGATGTCACACAGTGCCTACTCCTTCTCTTGAAACTTCCTGTCCAAATTAAGCAGTATGGCACACTGTCTACCTTTGAAAAAGGGGCTAGACAACTGGATGGGTAGTGGGTACTCAGTCACCCTTTTAGAAGTGGCCTGGCCCTGAATGAAAAGGAAGGCAAGGCCTAAGCGTGGGTACTTGCAAGGCAGTAATGGTGTCTTGGCTCAGTTGCTTTGTTTACTCATAGGTTCATAGATTACTACTAGGCTGACTGTCTTTGTGGGCCATTTTAAGCCTAGCCAAATACCCAATGTGAGAATCAAACCTTGCCACGTGCGTCTGTAAGGTACTCTATGATCCTATCCAAGTACATATAAAATCGCCATTCCAGATTATCCAGTGCAATGTTAACTGAGGCTGCAAAACACCATATTATTATGGGAAATAATCATTAGCACTACTGTAGTTACTACATTGTTTTTTTTTTTTTTTTAACCTTCCAGCATGTGCTTCCATCCAGATAAATAAGCTAAAGCAGAAATATTAAAAACTAGGCTCTTATAATGTTAATGAGATGGAGCTCTCTTAATGTCATGGCCTTACCTATTAAGAGTGGGAATATAAATTACAGAACATGTTTTAGTTTAGTACAGTAACCAGATAAGGGATGTACAGACTATTTAGTTACTTAATGTTTAAATAACTCTTAGAAATAAACAACAAATGACAGGTTTACTACAGGAATGTAGCACAGCTCTCCCCAAATCAGGAACACTGTTAACAAATTAGTACTACTAACTTGAAGCATTGACAAAAATGAAAGAATGTGAATTAATATACATTTTATGAAATAAAGGAGGTCTATAATTATAATTAATGTCATTATTTATTAAATATAATTACCACCTTTTCTTCAAAAGTCACCAGTTTTAGGAAGGATTAAGAGGGATACAGCCAAAATTTGAGTCAAGATCATGGACAGATGAGAGCATACCTCTAAAACTGTCCAGATTTTTGTCTCGTACTTTTGGTCTGCTCCTCAAAAAAATGTGGTTTTCTGACAAACCACTGGGGACTGAAGTTACTTAATGACAGACATTTGAGTTGCAGACTTCCTATCCTTCAGAAAATGCATGCAAACGCAAAACCCATTTAGGAAATTCTAGCAATTTTCTAAGTTTATAAGAGTAGTATTTAAAATCTGCCCCTGTTTTGAGGCTATGCCCCCCATTAGTTTTGGATGTGTCATTGCGGTAAGACGTTGAGAGGTGGTTTTACTACAATATATATATATATATATATATATATATATGTGTATATGTATATATATATATATATATATATATATATTACTACTCAGCCAAGCTCCTCATGGTCCTGCAGAGTGGTGCTAGCAGCAGAGAGGCTAAAAGAGTGACTGCTAACCTGATAAAAGTGTTTTTTTTTCCTGCTACTACCTGGGCGACTGTCCAGTCTAGCTAAACTGCAAGTATTTCTGCTTCTTGAACTGTTTTAAACTGTTTAAAGTTGTTTTTGCACCTGCACTTTTAAAGTTTGTCCTGTTTGTTGCATTTACCTGTTGAGGCTATACACTCAAGTGTGCTAGCCTGTGTTACATATTTATTGCATTTTCCTGCTGTTTGTTGCAAAAAAGAAAAAAAACAAAAAATTATCCTTGTTTCCTGTCTTTCCTGACCTAGAGTAGTCCAAATACAGGCTTTGCTGTATTCTGGACTTTTGGAAAGTTCCTGTGTTGCCCATTTCCTTTCTTGGATAAAGGGAGGCTTCTTTGTTCACCAGTGGCAGTGGGGAGCTTAGAGCAGCCTATCTATCCCTGGAGGAGTGTTCCTAGCAGAAGAATCTGGTAGTCTATTGGCCGTTTTGGGCCAATTTCTAGCTCTTTCAAGTCCCCCTGTATAAATCCCGCTTTGGCGCGGCTTTGTGTGATTTTGCACATAGCGCAGCATCGGGCAGCTCCGCTTAATTGGGTTTAAACCATTCTCGGCTCCACAAAGTCTGCTCTTCACTTTTTCCCTTAGAACTGATCTAGTTCTCATAATAAACACCCTATTCCTACTCTAAAGCCCGGCACTTGCTCACTAAAGCAATTATATAAGTCAGCACTAAAAAATTAAAAGCACTACACCCTCACACACTCCCCTTGAGTACCTTGTTCCCCATTGGCCCTTTTTTCAATTATAAAGGAATTCCCAATACTATTCTAGCATGTCCAAAGGTCAGTTGTCAATCTCCTCTCCGGTTCAGCTGGTGAATCTGGGAATCTTGAGGCAATGTTACAACTGCCTCATGTACACAGACAACCCTCTCCTCCTCCCAACAAATTCCAACACATGTGAGAGATGCAACCATATAGCCAAACTGGAGGCTAAGCTATCTCAACTCAGTACTGGCGTAAACAGTCAGGAGGAGAAGGAAACCACACTCACTACAATTCCAGTCTTACATAGACCTACCACGACAGCAAACCAAACACATAAACGCACAAAAACATACTCAGAGGCTCTAAATAAAAATCTGCCTAAGCAGCAGAGACCTCCAAAGCAGACACCCAAGCAACCGCTACCCCAAAATAAAACACGTGCAACACATAGCTCACAAAGCCAGTGTGCCGAACAGTCACAGCCCTTAAGGCTAAACAACACACCTGATACACTTGTAATAGGTGACTCTATCGTCAGGCACACTGACGTCCCGCTCACCAGGCTGAACAAGGAGAAGGTCACGGTGAGCTGCCTGTCGGGTGCTAGGATCCGCCGCATAACACAAGCACTCAGGTCACTCCAAGGCAAGTACAAATATGACTCAGTCATTGTCCATGCTGGTGTGAATGACCTGAGATGTACCTACCTGGACTACATGAAAAGAGACATAGAGGAGCTCTCTGAGCATGTAGCCCAGGCCGGTATGACCCTGACCTTGAGTAGCATCTTACCCTCACCAAGAATGATGCCACAATATAAAGACAAGATGATCAATTTCAACAATTGGCTTAAGTATTGGTGTCATTCAAAGGGGATCCAATGCCTGTCAGCCTGGGATGACATGCTCGTCAAGCCACGATGCTTCGCTGGGGACGGCTTGCACCTGTCACCCCTGGGCTTTCGGATATTGGCAAAGGCTCTTGCCACCCCCATAGTGCCTTTTTTAGGCAAGGCTCAAAAGAAAAACCCACCTCCGTAGGTATCACAAGGGATAAGAAACTAAGAGTAATGCTACTCAACGCTAGAAGTCTAAACCTCAAGATGCACACACTCGAAACTCTCCTTAGCATGAAGAACATCGATATCTGTGCAGTAACAGAAACCTGGTTCAAGGCTCCCGAGAGCACCCCAGCACTACCAGGTTATACCTCATACCATGCTTTTCGGCCCCAAAACTTGGACCCAACCACAAAAGGAGGGAGAGTATCAATATTCGTCAAAGATACCCACACCTCCAGGTTGGTGGCACAGCACGAAGCATCAGAGACTATCCATGTGCAACTAACAGTGGGTAAAACTGCCTTCCAGTTTATAGCCTGCTAGAGACCACCCACCCAAACCCAGGAACCACACATGGCCTTCCTGAGAACACTGGAAAATATGAAGGTCTCTCCAAACACCATTATATTGGGCAACTTCAACTACCCAAACATAGACTGGGAGCATTACTCTAGCTCCAACACCCTAGCCCAAAGGTTCCTAGAATTTATAAACTCAAATGCTATGGAACAACTTGTTGCCACTCCCACAAGAGGGGAAAACATACTGGACCTGATCATCACCAACATGGGGGCTCTATGCTGCAGACCAGAAGTGTATCCCTCACTGGTAAGATCAGACCATAAACTAATCTCACTGGATAGTCACATCCCAACCCCACCCCCTGCCCAGAAAACCACAGTGAAAAACTTCTCTAAAGCAAATTGCACACTCCTCAAAACCGAGGTGGAATCCTTCAAAGCCCCCGGGCCTGTTTAAAATACGGCCCAGACCACAGAATCCTTTATAAATGCATTCTATGAACACCTTCAGGAATGCATGGATCATGCAACCCCAAATAAAACCAAGACCCAATCCTCCAAAGGCAGGCGTCCTGTCTGGTGGACCCCAGCCATAAACAAACTATACAATAGAAGGAGGAAGCTACTACATGATAGAGCAAAATCCCAAAAAGGGAAGGCATCTGTGATCAGTATTAGCAAAAAACTACGGGCACTCATAAAATCGTCTAAGGCCAGCTTCGAGAGAAAAATTGCACAGGACACTAAGGATAATCACAAGGCTTTCTTTAGTTATGTTAGGAACCTGGGTGGGAATTCCCAGATATGCTCAGAATTAGTCCAAAATGACAAAATATAAACCAAACCCACAGACATTGCCAACATCCTAGCAGACAGGTTCAGCGCAAACTTCTCCCCCCCCTCCCACCAAAAGGGCAAATATCTATCCCAGCAGAGTACTGCCCCCCTGACATCTCAGATGCTCAGGTAAGAGCCGCCCTCTCCAAAGCAAAAAACACAGCATCAATGGGACCAGACGGTGTCCCGGGTTGCATCCTACATGAACTCCAAGAAGAGCTAAACCCAAACATAAAACTACTGTTCAATCTCAGCCTTACTACAGGATATGTACCCAAAGAGTGGTGTACAGCAACAGTGGTCCCTCAACGGATCCTAGAAACTATCACCTCATAAGCCTGACTAGCTTGGTCTGCAAAGCTATGGAAAGGATCATCATGGACCTCATAAATAAAGATATTGAGGACCTACAGACACTGGATCCTACCCAGTTCGGCTTTGTTAAGGGCAGATCCTGCCTCTTAAACCTTGTCAATTTCTTTGAAATAGTCACCAAGGCCATTGACAAGGGGAAGGTGGTCCACACAGCCTACCTGGACCTCGCAAAAGCCTTCGATACAATACCCCACTCGGGCATTATAGATAAGCTAACCAGCTTAAATATAAACCCCTATGTCACTAGATGGGTTGCAAACTGGCTCAAGGACAGAACCCACATGGTTAGAATTGCTGGAGCCATGACAGACTCCAAACCAGTTACAAGTGGCGTCCCACAAGGCTCAGTCCTGGGACCTCTCTTGTTCGGTATATATCTCTTGGAGGTACAGGCCAACACGGAAGGACTGTGGCTGACCAAGTTCGCAGATGACTGCAAACTAGGCACCATAATCGACTCTCCAGCCTACACAAGCATCCTACAAAAAGGCCTCATAGAAACAGACAACTGGTGCCAGAGCCATGGCCTCAAGCTAAACGCCAAAAAGTGTATAGTCATCCCCTTTGGCAAAAACAAAGTGCCCACAAATTACCACATAGGTGGTAATCCATTAAGTATGGAAGAAGTAATTAGGGACCCAAGTTGATAGCAATCTCTCATTTGAAAACCACGTGGCCAAAGTGGTTAGAAAAACATTTTATATAGCCCACCTAATCATGAAGGGATTCACATCTAGATCAGGGGAGGTCATCGTGCCTCTTTACTCATCCCTCATCAGGCCCATAATTGAGTACAATGCCCCTTTTGGGATGTACCTTACCAGACATCTGCAGCAACTGGAAAGACCCCAAAAGTACATCACCAAGAGGAGCAAAGGGCTCAAACAGATGCGATATGCTGCCCGGTTAAAGAAACTCCAGCTCTACTCAGTGGCATACCGCCTGCTCACAGGCGATCTGTGCCTGACGTATAAAGCCATGTCCAACCCGGAATTAATGGACATGCTGCACCTCAGAAAATCCAAATCCCATTGAGCTACGTGCTTGAGAGACTTGAACCTCAGCACTGAAATAAATAGGACATTCTGGAAGGACAGATTCATAACCCAGAGGATCCCTTCACTCTGAAATAAAATCCCAGTTGATTAGGCAGAGTCCCTCATTGACTCTCTTCAAGAGGAATCTTGATGAGTGGATGGGAGATCGTAGGTTTACCCCGGGTATCACTTCTGTGTCACTGTTAGACAGAGGCACAGTATACTAACCTCGAAAAAGAAGGGCACAGCAAAATTAATTTAAAATGGGTGGCAAAAGCCAAACACACTCTGGCTAGGCTTATAAATGCCCTAGGGCAGATAGCCTAGTATGAACCTATATGTGTATATATATATATATATATATAATAAACCTCAAGATGCACGCCCTCGAAGCCCTCCTCAGTATGGAGAACATCGATGTCTGTGCTGTGACTGAAACCTGGTTCAAGGCTCCTGAGAGCACCCCAGCACTATCAGGTTATACCTCATATCATGCTCCGCCCCAAAATCCGGACCGAACCACAAAAGGAGGGAGTATCCATATTCATAAAGGATACCCACACCTCCAGGTTAGTGGCAACGCATTTAAGCATCGGAGACCATCCAGGTGCAATTAACCATAGGTAAAACTGCCCTACAGTTTGTAACATGCTACAGACCACCTTCTCAAACTCAGGAAACCCACACAGCCTTCCTGAAGACACTGGAGAGTATGAATGTCTCTCCAAACACCATCATATTGGGTGACTTCAACTACCCAAACATAGACTGGGAACATTACTCAAGCCCCAACACCCTAGCCCAAAGGTTCCTTGAGTTCATAAACTCAAATGCTATGGAACAACTAGTCACCATTCCCACAAGAGGAGAAAATATACTAGACCTGATCATCACAAACATGGGGACAAAATGCTCCATACCGGAAGTATATCCCTCATTGGTGAGATCAGACCATAAATTAATCTCACTGGAGATCCACATCCCGCCCCCACCTCCAGCAAAAAAGACCACAGTGAAGAACTTCTCAAAAGCAAACTTCACACTTCTTAAGACTGGAGTGGTATCCTTCAAGGCCCCCGAGCCAGTGGAAACCACAACCCACGCTGCTGAAACCCTTACAAATGCCTTCTACGAGCACCTCCAGGAATGTATGGATCAAGCAATCCCTAATAAAATCAAGACCCTTTCCACCAAAGGCAGGCGCCCGGTCTGGTGGACTCCAGCCATAAACAAACTCTACAACAAGAGGAGAAAGCTACTACATGACAGACCAAAATCCCTAAAAGGGAAGGCATCTCTGATCAATACTAGCAAAAAACTACGATCACTCATAAAATCATCCAAGGCCAACTTTGAGAGAAAAATCACTAATGACACAAAAGACAATCATAAAGCCTTCTTTAGCTATGTTAGAAACCTGGGTGGAAACTCCCAGATATGCTCAGAATTAGTCCAAAATGATAAAAAAATCACTGAACCCACAGACATTGCCAACATACTGGCAGACAGGTTCAGTGCAAATTTCTCCCCTCCCTCCCCCCCAAAAGGAGAAATATCTATCCCACCAGAGTCTAGCCTCCCAAACATCTCAGATGCCCAGGTGAGAGCTGCTCTCTCTAAAGCAAAAAACACAGCATCAATGGGACCGGACGGTGTCCCTGGCTGTGTGCTACACGAACTCAATGAGGAACTAAAGCCACACATAAGGCTGCTGTTTAATCTTAGCCTCACTACAGGAAACGTACCCAAAGAATGGCGTACGGCAACTGTGGTCCCACTCCACAAAAGCGGTGCTTCTACGGACCCTGGAAATTACCGCCCCATAAGCTTGACGAGCCTTGTCTGCAAAGCTATGGAGAGGATCATAATGGAACTCATAAATAAAGACATTGGGGACCTACAGACACTGGATCCTACCCAATTTGGCTTTGTCAAGGGCAGATTCTGCCTCTTGAACTTGGTCGACTTTTTCGAAACAGTCACTAAGGCCATTGATGAGGGTAAGGCAGTTCACACAGCCTACCTTGACCTAGCAAAAGCGTTCGACACAATACCCCACTCGGGCATCATAGAAAAGCTCACCAGCTTAGATGTAAACCCATATGTCACAAGATGGGTTGCAAACTGGCTCAAGGACAGAACACACAGCTTTAGAGTTGCTGGTGCCATGTCAGACTCTAAGCCGGTCACGAGCGGTGTCCCACAGGGCTCAGTCCTGGGCCCCCTCTTGTTCGGCATTTATTTTTCTGAAGTGCAGGCAAACATGGGGGGATTGTGGCTGACAAAATTTGCAGATGACTGCAAACTGGGCACCATAATTGACACTCCATCAGACACAGACATCCTCCAGAAGGGTCTCATAGAAATGGATAACTGGTGCCAGAGCCATGGCCTTAAGCTAAATGCCAAAAAATGTATAGTCATACCCTTTGGGAAAAACAAGGTAACCCCTAATTACCACATAAAATACCACCATTAAACACGGAAGAAGTTATCAGGGACCTGGGGACCCAAGTTGACAGTAACCTCTCTTTTGACACTCACATTGCCAAAGTGGTTAGGAAGACCTTCTACATTGCCCACCTGATCATGAAGGGATTCACATCCAGATCAGGAGAGGTCATTGTACCCCTGTACTCTTCACTTATCAGACCAATGATTGAGTACAACGCCCCATTCGGAATGTACCTTACCCGACACCTGCAGCAGTTGGAAAGACCCCAAAAGTTCCTCACCAAAAGGATAAAGGGGCTCAAACATATGTCATACGATGCCCGACTGAAGAAACTCCAGCTCTATTCAGTCGCATACCGTCTGCTCAGAGGTGATCTGTGCCTGACATACAAGGCCATGTCCAACCCGGAATTAATGGACATGCTCCACCTCAAAAAATCCAAATCCACCAGAGCCACGAGAGCAAGAGACTTAAACCTCAACACGGATATAAATAGGACGTGCTGGAGGGACAGATTCATCACCCAGAGACTCCCTACACTATGGAACAGAATCCCAGTCCATGTGAGGCAGAGCCCCTCACTGACTCTGTTCAAGAGAAATCTTGACGAGTGGATGGGAGATCGTAGGTTTACCCCGGGAATCATCTCTGTATCACTGCTGGACAGAGGCACAGCAAATTAATGGGTATAGTATTCTCATCCTAAGGGGTGGTGAAAGCCACACACACTCTGGCTAGGCTTATAAATGCCCTAGGGCAGATAGCCTAGTATGAACCTATATATATATAAAACCATCTTCAAATTTTTGACTGTTTGCAGAGCTAGCCTCCTGCAGTCAAAAATTGTTTTTTTTCAGTATGTAATCCTATCCTCACTCAGTATGTGTGAAAATGTATACAGTTAAGATCCAGTTCAAGACACCTTTTGATTTTTGTGGGGGCATTTTGCTTCTTAAAAGTAAATGCGGAAATAAAAACACCCTCCACCGAGAATATCTGACACCACCTTAAGTGTAGTATTACGATTTGTTTTAATCTTATTACACTTCTGGCTTCTTTAGTTTTACTTCCACAACATGTTTTTTTTCATATATAATCCCGTGGGCTGTAGCCCCTACCCTTGGTACCACACCTTCTTGGCTGCCGTTTTACCTCACCTCCGCACTCTAACAATCCCAGCCTCCCGGAAATGTGTTTCCTAAGAGATACTTCAGCTGTTTTCTGAGTTTCAGACACCGACCTGTAGCAACCTTGAGTAAAGAGTTCACGACACTAAGCCAAAGTCGTATTGAAGTGTATTCCAGTCACTGTAGCCGGCGGACTGGTTTTGGAATGGCATCGGATCGTCTTCAATGCAAGAGAAAGCAGTGTGGGTTTCGGCTACCAGTACTACGACTCCCATTTGGGAGACTTGGCTGTCGGCCTCGTTCCAGTAGGAGCTATGGTACGTGGGATGGACCTGTGCCACGAGAGCGACCGTTGATATATTGTAGGAGTCAGGACTGTATCTAGGACCTGTGGGTGAAAATGTAGGGGACAGGGTATGATAGCAGTTTGAAAGATTAATCGGGTTGTTGCTGCATGATTGATAGCAGATGGCTGTATTTCTGTGGGCTGGTAGTGGTAAAGAATAAATATTACACCTGTGATACTGTGTGGGAGGGGTAGTTGTTGCCGAACTGTTTGAAGAGGTAAGGGTGGATATAAATGCTGCTGGTAGACAGTTTCCTCAAATGACTATTTTTCGGTTAAGTTTGTTAACAAAAAGGCGACATTATTGAGAAATAATGCAAGGAGTTATAGCGATTTTAAAACATGTTAATGAATGTGTTGTACGCAGTTTAAAGAACAGCGGAGTTTGAATATTGGAATAATAATGTTTGCAAAATTAAAAGGCTGTTTTCTCTTAAAAAGCCAGAGAAACAAAACTGTGCGTAGGTGGCAGCAGCGTAATGTAGATGTTTATGCCTGTAAAGTGCGGTAAGAAAACACTGAAGTATATACACACACGCAAAAAAAATTCATTAATAGTTCATTACAACTAAGGTAGGCTTTCACTCTAAAACCAAGAGAGACTTGGAATGGGCAGTCCCTCAGGCGGTAATGTTTAGTGTTTCAGTATGTAGAGAGTTGGGAGGGTGGCTTAATCGCTAAGGTGTTTGCCTTATAAACACAAGGTTCAGGGTTTGAGTCTTTCAAGGGATAATTGACTAGACTTAAAATGGCTCGCAAGAGCATTTAGCTTAATATTAAACTCTATAGACTTTGCTTGGGCAGTTCCTCAGGGGTATTAGTTAGGGCCTCTGTGTGTATATATAGAGGGTGTGACTTCTATCAAAAATATATGGAGAAGAAAAAAAGAGTAAATGAAATGAGGCACTCTATAGCATTTTATATCGGAAGCCATTTTTGTCTCTGCAGGTTAATCTCCTGTTGTGAGGTTTTCATTTGTTTACAGTTCTTTGTTGCTTGTTATTGTACCTAAATAATACAGCTAGGGATACAGGAATATATGAAACAAAACCATATAGTTGTGTGAGGTAATATAAATTGGTTGTTGTACTTCAAATGCTATGCTATGACTGGAGATGGGAGAGATTATGTAATGCAGCTCCATCATGGGAAGTATTTATTGCAGTGTTAAAGCTGTTACAGCATACTGCTGACTTGCATTTTCCCTGAAACACTGTTGTTACTGTGTTTGAAAAATGTTCAAAAACTGCATTGGAAGGGCCTACAATATTAATTTAATGGCTGAAACTTTTCTGAATGTGAATTCTTGGCCCAAGTGGGCTATTGTTGTTAGTACCTGGGGAGATTTACTGTAGCCCATGGAGACCTTTTCTTTATAGGGAATCATTGAATGTTTCTCATAATTAAGAGCATTAGATGACCACTGGTCAAGCTAATTCCTTCTGTGTGATTATTCTTGACCATGCACATATTCCCTTGCATATTAAATACTGTCTATGTGCGAGTATTCACTTTACTTGAATAATAGGTACAGTGATTTGCCTCCTTCCATGTCCCTCATACATGACACTTTACTCCAAAAGTATGGAACATTTACATTTGTATCCTGCAACTTTGGAAAATTAGCTGTAACTCGAATAAGAAAAAGTGAAACTCCCTCACCCAGACATGGAGGAGTTGAACACTTCTGCTACCTTTTTATATATATATATATATATATATATATATATATATAAGGGCTAAAAATTTAATTTAACACTTTGACAGTTACAGAAGTAATTTAGAATTACTTATCTATGCCAATCCAGTATAATTACAGCTGGAACCCAAAGTGACGTGAGTTTCTCCTGCCTGTCCTTGAATATTCATGTCTTAAACACATCTCAGCATGTTTAATCTTCCATGTTTGGATGCAGTTTGTAAAAGCCTGTCCTTGAATATTTATGTCTTAAACACATCTCAGCATGTTTAATCTTCTGTGTTTGGATGCAGTTTGTAAGTGTTTTACTTGTAAATGAGTGTGAAATGATTTTTGTTTTTGTATAAATGTGTGCATGCAAAATATTCTGCACCTTTAGACCTGATCTTTAACCTAAACACTTTACTATGTTTATGCATTTATAGTTTCTTTTTAGAAATATACTTTCTCTAACTATGTTATATTTTATAATATTGTTTAACATAAAATATATTTAGAAGTTGAAAATTTCATTTACTTATTTCTTTTCTCCATTCACTTTGTTCTTTGGCATCAGTAACATAGTGGGGTTCATTTATTATAATTTCTCCACTAATTTGAAATAAACAAATGACAGGGTTGATGTCTCCTCAGATCTCCTGCTGTTAACCAAGTTCTCTTTATTGTTAGTCTTTTTCTTTAGTACACACCTTCTTACCATACCAGCTTCTCTTGATTTGTTCTACTTCCCCTTCCAGTAACGGGTTCAAATCCCAGCTTCTCATAATACGTCTGGCCTAGGTTTCTCTCTATGCTGCTCAAGCATTTTCTTTTGAAACAAGGGAAATAGCTTCACTATTACTGTCTCTTGGACCCCCCCCCATTATTTGTAGAGGGTTGAGAAGCAAAGTCCCTTCCACCTACTGACAGGAATTCTGTTGACTGAAATTTCTCCTCCAAAGCCTAGTCTGCCTCCATGTACACTTCAGGCAACTTGGAAAAATATTCTTTAACCCACTGTGTTTGGCAGTCTAACTATTAACCCAGCCTCGTCACAATTATTGATGGCTGGAAAACACTCCACTTTTGTCTAGTATAAAAGCAGGTAATTATTTTACAAACATCCAGGCATCGCTGATGGTGAGCACCTTTCTTTTTGTTGTAATTTTGTCATCAGCATCTCCTTTTGTTGGTACAGCCCCATTTTAGTCATTATGGGTGTCTGCTGTTTCTGGAGGCTGACGACAGAGACAGTACACCCTCTGTAGTAACAAATCTTTCTGTGTAACACCAGTCCATTTTCTTATTTGTACCTTCATAAGCTTAATAAAGTCTATTTCCTCCAACCTCTCTGGTACTGCAGAGAGCCTCAGGTTTTCTCTTTGTGCTGTGCCTTCTAGATCTACTATTTTTTGAAACATTTGATGTCCTTCAAGGATGCATCTGCAGTCCTAACATATGGGTTGTCCTGCCTCAGGCAGCTCTTCGGTCGGCCGGATTCCAAAGTCTGGGTCTGGCCTCGGCTGATGTCGCACTTCACCCGACGTCATAGCTGCTGTGAATTGGGTATAAAGGCATCAGCCGATGCCATTTTCCTCCGTCTTTCTTGCCGCGCGGTGCCCGAAGCAGAAGCTGTTCGCAAGTGCCGGTCGGTCAGATCCAGAGATTTCTACTACAGAAGACTTCTAAAAAGCTAAGTACCCCGTTGGGGACTCTTTCTTGCCTCAGCCGATGTCAGAAAAAGTAAATAATTGTGTAACTTGTGGGAGACAAATACCTCATAAGGATTTCCACTCTTACTGCCTTCCTTGCTTAGGCCCAGACCACGACGTATCAGCTTGTCTAGCCTGTGCTTCCTTCAACCGACGGACACTTAGACGTCGGTCGGAGTTTGCAGAGGAGTTTTTTGGTCCCGCTTTTGCTTACAAAATGCCGTCGGAGACTCCGACTTCACAATTAGCTAAAAAGCGTAAGGAAAAGGACCGACACTCGCGGTCCGCGGTTTTGACCGAAACCACGGTTAAGCCAACCGCGAGTGTCTCGGTTTCAGCTGAAACCGAGTCCTCGGTTCTTCCTTCGGCCGAAAGCTTGCCTCCGGTAGCCGAGGCCTCACACAGCATGGCTGAATCCGCTACTGAAATTACCCCTGCTGTAGCAGGCACCCAGGATTTATCGGATACTATTCCTTTAGACATATCTACTCCTGCACATGGAGCTGCTAGGCCCCCTGCATCTATGTCTATCAAGGCTTTTTCTAGGGCTAAAGCAGCTAAATCTTCTAAGGCCTTGCCTGCTAAAACCCCCTCACACAGGCCTACCTCCAGTTCCCAAATGCTCAGCTTGGCTGAGGATCTCATTTCTTTGATCAGGGGATCCCAACCTCACCCAGACAGGGCCTCTCAACCCCCTCCAGAGAAGAGGCCTAGAGCAGAGCCCCCGGATCCTGTTTCTACAGACTATTCCTCGGATGACTCAGAAAACCCAGGTCCGCCAGAAGGCCCATGTTCTCCCTATGAGGATTCTGATGCAGAAGACTCCATTCCTTCTGCCTCTACATGCTATGAGAGAGCATTTTCAATGGCAGGGCCAGGATTTTTCAGATTCAAGGAAAAGGCTAAGGACCTTTTTACATTTACCACAGCATAGGCCTTTAGCTATTCCTCCAGTACTTACAGTTGTTGATGATGCTTATAATGATGCCTGTACTGCCCCTGACTCTCTTTCCCCCGGCCCCTGCTAAGCCCGACAGATATTACAGGGTCCCGGACACACACTTTCACTTGTATAAGGCTCCTATTGCAGATCCTGAAACCATTTCACAGGGCCCCAAAGCTGTAGCAGCTGCCTCTGCCAAAAAACCCCTCCCTTCTGAAAGAGAATCTAGAGCATTAGAGAGATGGGGTAAAAAAGTTTATACTTCTGCTACTCTTTCGGCTAGGGCCTTAAACTGTCAATTCCACATGATTCAATATCAGGAATTTTTGTTAGACCAGCTAAATAAAAAAACTGTCCTCTCCTGAACCTATAGACCGTAAGTCCCTTCAGGATTTGGTACATAACACTCAGCAGGTCAGTAATCATTCCTTAAAATGCAGCTATGATGCACTGGAGGCTTCCTTTAGATCAGCTATGACCGGAACAGTGATTAGAAGGCATGCCTGGTTAACTCTTTACCAGACCATGTAAAGTCAAAGCTTCTAGATGCTCTCATGGAAAAACAAAGTTTGTTTGGCTCCCCTGCACAGCAAGTGCTAAAGAAGGTGGAAGAAAAAGCAAAATCTGTCCAAACAGTCGAGGAATTCTTACAGGTCCAGCCTCCGAGGTTTAGTAGAAATTGGCCTTCGAAGAATTGGTCCTTTCCAGACACCTCCAGAGCACAGAGAGGCAGAAATAGGCGCCCAAGAGGCAGAGGTCAATCCAGAGGTGCCTACAGGGGACGTCAGTGGCAGCCTAACAACCAGAGAAGTACTGCCACAGATTCAGCTACGACCACTCCCACAGGACAGACACAATGACTTGACTCTGATACCGCCTACTAGGGAACAACTGCAAGCACCCTTAGGCGGAAAGCTTGCCTTATTTTCCGTAAACTGGCATTACATTACAGGAGACAAATGGATTTTACAGACAATAGACAAAGGCTACAGGTTTCACTTCCACACTCTACCAAAAAAGAGAGGAATGCCAAACCTACCACCAAACCAAAAAACAACGCTCTAGCACAAGTCAACCACCTACTAAGGATGAGAGCTATAGAAAAGGTACCGCCTATGGAACAAGGGCAAGGATTTTACTCCAGACTTTTCCTGGTACCAAGGAAAGAAAACCAATGGAGACCTATTCTCGACCTGTCCGCTCTGAACACATATCTCATTGTTCCAAAATTCAAAATGCTGACCCTACAGCAACTTCTTCCCATGCTGGGCAAGGAGTCTTGGCTGGTGACTCTAGATCTCAAGGAGGCATACCTGCACGTCCCTGTACGACCAGATTGCAGAAGATACCTCAGATTTCTTGCAGGATCAGAGCATTATCAATTCTCAGCATTGCCCTTTGGCTTATCTACTGCGCCCAGAGTATTCACAAAATGCCTGGCATCAGTAATTGCTCGTTGCAGGCTTCAGGTAATTCAGATTTATCCATACCTGGACGACTGCCTAATACAAGCGGACAACAAGACCAAATTGACAAAAGATTTGGAGAAGGTTATACAACTACTGCAAGCCCTGGGATACACAGTCAACATGAAAAAGTCAAGGCTGGTACCATCCCAAAGGATAACATTCTTGGGTGCAGAACTGGACACAACAAATCAAATGGCATTTCTCACAGCAGAAAAGCAAAAGCAACTACCACTCTATTTCATGGCATTAACAACGCAGAACCAGCTTACAGCAAGGAAAGTCCTGCAAGCCCTGGGTTACATGGCATCCTGCATAATATTGATTCCACATGCCAGGCTACATATGAGGAAGTTGCAATGGTACCTAAGGAATGTATGGTCTCAACACAAGCACAGTCTAGAAGCCCAGATTCCAATAATTCCATGCCTGAAACAAGAATTCCTGTGGTGGGCTCAGGCCTGTCAGTTGAACAGAGGTCTGCCCTTCCACAAACCACACCCAAGCCAGACTATCACCACGGACACCTCGGACCTAGGCTGGGGGGCACACATGGTGGACAAGTGTATACAAGGCCTATGGACACAAGACCAGCTGAACCTACATATAAATCAAAAAGAGATGCTGGCAGTGAAACAGGCACTTCAGGCATTCAGATCTCTTCTTCAACAGGGTCATTTGCTGATAAGGACGGACAACACCACAGTCATGTGGTATATCAACAAACAGGGAGGCACACACTCATATCCTCTATGCCGGATGGCAATGGACCTGTGGAATGTGGCCCTGAACCACAACATTCAACTCCAGGCCAAATTTGTGCCAGGAAAAGAAAACGCACTAGCAGACACTTTAAGCAGAACTACCAAGGATGCCCACGAATGGATGCTGCATCCGGACATCTTCAAAACCATTACAAAGAAATGGGGACTACCAGAAATAGACCTGTTCGCATCCCCACACAACCACCAATTGAGGAAATTCTGCACAAGGACTTACCACCCACTTGCTTGGAAGGTGGACTCCCTATCCTTCAGTTGGGAAAACCTGACAGCATATGCATTCCCACCTCTCCCTTTGATGCACAAAGTGCTACTGAAGATCAAAGAAGATCATCCTGATAGCTCCAGACTGGCCGAGGCAGCATTGGTACCCGCTACTGAGGAGTATGTCTCGGACACACGCATGGCCTCTACCTCTAGTTCCTTTACTGCTAACACAGAACAACTACAAGATCCTACATCCAAACTTGAAAACACTACAGCTAGCTGCTTGGAATATTACATAAAGCAAAATAACCCAGACTTATCTCGGAGGGTTAAAGACATTATCCTGGAGGCTCGCAGACCCTCCACAAGGAAGACTTATTCAGCCAAATGGAAAAGATACCTCATTTGGAGTGCAGCAAAAGGAGAAAATGTATCATTAGCAAACATAGCTAACATCCTGGAATACTTAGCAGAACTTTTCCACAATGGCCTGTCTTACTCCTCCATTAAGATTCATGCATCAGCAATTTCAGCAGAATACAACATGGATCCTCCAGTCTTCTCTCATCCTCTACTCAGGCAGTTTCTGAGAGGAATTAAAAATGTAAAGCCTCCAAGGAAGCCACCTTTGCCTACATGGGACCTTAACTTTGTGCTGGAAAAGTTAACACTTCCCCCTTTCGAACCAGCAGCAACAGCAGAATTACAGTTCTTATCTTGGAAAACTGCTTTCCTGCTTGCAATTACTTCAGCAAGAAGGGTTTCTGAATTACAGGCATTAATGGCAGTACAGCCCTTCCTTATCTTCCATAAGGATAGAGTGTCCTTGAGAACTAATCCTACTTTTATGCCAAAAGTGGTCTCCAGGGTATCATTGAACCAAGCAATCCACCTACCAACATTCTTCCCCAACCCACAGAACAGGGGGGAAAGACTACTACATACATTGGATGTGCACAGGCAATTGCAAAATGGATAGGAAATTGTATTGGATTTTGTTACTCTTTTCATGGAAAGACAACTCCAGAAAACATCAGACCTCACTCCACAAGGGCTACAGCCACTACTACAGCTTTCCTATGAGGAGTGGCTACCAAAGACATTTTAGAAGCTGCTACTTGGAGCTCCGTGCATACATTTGCCAAGCATTATAATCTACCTTTATACTCCAGATCCCGAGCAGGTTTTGCAACTGCTGTTTTGCAAGGGATCTTAACTACACCATGATCATCTTAGTGCCTCCACCCCCAGTTTGGCTATGGTATTCTACCCATATGTTAGGACTGCAGATGCATCCTTGAATAGTACAGTTTTGTACCTACCATAAATGTAGATGTCCGAGAGGTATGCATCTGCAGTCAGGATTACCCACCCTCCTTCCCCTCTGTGGTACTTCTAGGGTATTTACCCATCTTGTAGCTAGCTGGGGGAATTTATTATGGTGTATTTGTTTGTATATATGTATATACATGTTTATATTGTTTGCTCTCTACTGTTTGGAACCATTTGCATTTATCCAAATTTAGCCTTCCTAGAGGGCATCTGGGGCAAGAAACACTGAGGAAAATGGCGTCGGCTGATGCCTTTATACCCAATTCACAGCAGCTGTGACGTCGGGTAAAGTGCGACATCAGCCGAGGCCAGACCCAGACTTTGGAATCCGGCTGACCGAAGGGCTGCCTGAGGCAGGACAACCCATATGTTAGGACTGCAGATGCATACCTCTCGGACATCTACATTTATGGTAGGTACAAAACTGTACTTTCATTTTAATGCCTCCATCTCTGTCATTCTCTCTCCTTCATTTCTGTTTCTGGCCTCTTCAAACTTGATAGCTCATTAGATTGGTTATTTAATACTACTATGCTTTTTTCCAGTGTTTTTTCATTTTTTCTTGTGTATTCTTCCAAAGTTGAGTTTACTTTAAGCACTTCTGAGTGTATCTAATTTTTTTCTTCTAGTTTAGTTGAAGCAGTTTCCTGCATTGCTGTTGCAAATAAGTATGCTTCCCGTTCATCACCCATGTGATTCTTCCCATCTACCACTTTTATTGTCTTTTTTTTTTTTTAAGCTTATTTTTGTTTTTCACACCAGTAGAGCTCTGCTTAGTCAACCACCATCTTCAGCTCCAACTGACGGTTCTCATTTTGATTTATTCTCTTTTCATTAGTTGATTTTTGCCTCCTTAACTGATGGCAGGTAAAGAAGATGTTGGCAGTTGCAATCCTCTTATTGTTGTTGTGTAAGTGCCCTAGTATCATGTTCATTTCCACCTTTCTTAGTATTATATACATGGTCTGCTCTTGAATTTCTGTGGTAAATGTACATGTTATGGTTCTGTTGCCTTCCAGCTCAGTTTAATGTTGCCATTTTAACCGATTATCTTAAGGCTGCTTTGCAAAGCTATGGGACTGATTCATATAACAGTTATTGCTGAATTCGTTATCTCAGGGCTGTGCTCTTACACTTTGTGTTACACACACCTTTATTTTTACCCTCTTGCACATTTCACTGTCTTAACTCTTTTACCATCTCTATTTGATATGCTTCTACTCTTGCAACATCACTTGCATTATTGCTTTTTAGTATATCAGTTTTCTTATGATTAATTTTAAAATATTCGCACACATATGTTAGGACTGCAGATGCCAAAACAAATTCTGATTCTCCACTCATGATATGAAAGCAAATGTGCACACTGGATTTATTGATTGCTAACTAGGTAAGTGGATCGTTTTATTAATGAGTATGTCTGCGCGTGCACATACACAGTTAAACTATGCCATTAGTTTAATGCAGACTATATTGCACATCAGGAAGTCGAAGCGAATAAGAATACTTGAAACAAAGGGATTTTGGCAAACGCAAATTTACTGAAGAAAACAGTTGAACAACGCAAGTGTTTTTTTTGCGGGGAGGGGGGCAGCCCCTTGCACCCCTCCCACGCCTCTGCTACTTGTATGCATCAAATCTGAGATCACACGACAGTGGGGAAAAGTGAATTTCCCTTACCCCCACTAACTGTAGACATGAATGAGAGACCACACCAACACAATCGGTGTAAGTGAATGAAAAACATCCAGTCACCTACACTGCAAAAAGAAACCACCCATTGTAAGTATATATATATATATATATATATATATATATATATATATATATATATATATATATATATATATATATATATATATATGTGTGTATGTGTGTGTATGTATGTATAGTCTCACTTTTTTTTTTTTTTTTAATTTTTCCAAGTCTTTTGGGTTTTTAATACCATGACAGGAATGGACCCCATTCCTAAGTCAAAGTAAGATTAAAGTTCATGAAATTAGTATTGTTTCATTCTTTGATATTGGCAAGAAGTGCTGTGTGCACCATCTGCAATGTGCCCAGTAATGACGACTCCTGCAATTCATACGGGGTTACATGCATCTGTAACATATCCAAGTAAAATTGTAATCACATATCATATATATATATTGTGTGTGTGTGTGTGTACATGTATGTGTGCGTGTGTACATACATAACGAGTAGACTGTGATGGTTTGAAATGAACATTGAATTTATTTTTTTAAGATTGTCTGTTATGTAAGTTAGTTACTAATTCGAATGGCTCTTACTGTGCGAGTTCTTTTAGTGTGAAGTCCATGAAATTGTGGATGAGTGCTTACTTGTGATTGTCTTTTCTACAGTAATTTTTTTGTTGTTGATTTATATCAAAAATAGTGTGTAAAGAGGTCTATAGGTGACATTAATTTTGATTGGCAGATTATCTCCAAAATATGTCTATCAGCTAGTCTAAACCTATTTGGATTGACTTAATTTCCTCCCCCACACATAGCTATTTCAAAAACAGTAGCTCAATTTTCAATGGGATATTAGTGTCCAATTCCCTAAGCATGTGTCCAGTGGCACCCTCTCTGATTCCCTCAGTGATTACTTCCCTCTGTATGCAAACAGGCTCTGTCCCATCATGTCAAACAACACTTACTTAGAACTTCCTGTAACCTCACTAGTTTTAACACTGATACATTTAACAGAATTCTAAGCACATTTGACTAGTCTATCCTGAAAAATATTCCACTCGACAAAGCTGTACACAAATTTAACTCACTTTTCCTGAAAATCCTCAATCTGGCTCCAGCTAGAATAAAAAAGAGAAAATAATAAATCTACTCCTTGGTTATCCACTCAAAGAATGCACTTAATGTAGGAAAGAGGTGGGGCTTGGAAAGAAGGGTTAAAATATATATCTCCCCAAAGCCAACAACACTTTAAAGAACTACATAACCATACTAAAAGACAGATCATCGCAGACAAGAAAATCTACTTTGGTAACCCCTTACTGAATCAGTCTTCCAACCCTAAAAAAAAGCTTGTCTAAAATTAATAATATACTCCACCCTGGAACATGCACCAGTCCTAATCTTGCCCCAAATAACACTCCCTCTGAAATATCAATTTAACAACACACATTTTATAGAAAGCATTAAAGTCCTTACTAATGATTTTCCTCCCAACAATCCTAATATGCTCTATCCTCCGACAGCAGACGGCCCCCTATTTCACGGTAAAATCCATCCCAACTTTCTACATCAAATCTCTTTAATTGAAATCATGTTCTTCAGTAGATAATCTCTCAGCTGAATAACTCTGTCTGGCTACCAGTTTCGTAGCCTATCCTGTGTCTGTTCTAATTAATGAATCTATCAAAAAAATCGTACATAACTTCTCTATGGGAAAAAAATTCTTCATTATCCCCCATCATAAAGGAGGAACCTGATTTGATATAACCAGTTTCAGACCTATCGCCATATTATCCCCTTTATGAAAAATTCTGGAGAAATGCATTCACAAGCAACGTTTTCAATATATTCTTTAGAAAAGCTCCTAATACATTCTTCAGAGAATTACTCGGGAAGCCATTAACTCTGTTGAAAGTTGGCTACAGGATCATCACCCGCTACTGAATCACCCCAAAAAAACTAAATTACATTTCTTTTTTCCAAAATCCAATTTCCATGGGAAAAAAAACTTTAAATTTTTTTTCTTTAAATAATACCATGGTTGAAGTTACCCCACATACAAAATTATTTGACATGACCATCTTAAATTCGATTTACATATTCATAACAGCATCAAGAAAACCCATCAAAGGCTAGGCAGCTAACACAGAGTAAAGAAATTCCTTACAGACTCTGCCAAGGTAACTCTAGCTACCTCTTACCTTTTCTCCACCATGAATTCCCTATCATGACCAGCATAAAAGCCTTACTTCGTTCTAAACATGAAACAGTGCTACAACACAAGTTGCCAGATTTGCTTACAACAAACCTTATTGAACCCACCACTATTTGGCACTAACAACATTTAAATGGCTTAAGCTTCCACAGCACCTGTGTTATACTTGGTTTACCTTAACCCATAAATCATTCATACCCCATCCTCCTGCCCGACAATTACACCACCCTACTCCAATACTGTTTTCCAAGTCATCCACTGTGGTCAAATAATAAACTACTGCTATCCTCTACAAACCACAGAGGGCAGCTGGGGTCAGTCTGAATTCCAATAGTGTAGCTAGAACTTGGAATAAAATTCCTGCATCAGTCAGATCTATCAAACACCTTTATCTTTTCAAACCATTACTAAAAGACTTCCTGTCTGCCTCTTGGCTTTGTCCCTGCTCTTCATCTGGGACGTAGCTCTCTTTAACACCCTTCATCGCCTTTCTTATACATCTGTTTAAAGCACTAAATCACTTAACCTGCTTTTTTCACATTCTTATAACTCACTTTATTGTGCTTTTTTTAAACTACTATACCTAGTTCTAATTGGCACAACCAAATTACTGTTTCATCACTATTTGTCTGTTAAAACTAAAACTTGCTTATCTCTGTAATACCTCCTTATATTTCTTAAATTACTCCCTGTCTTATACACTACTGTTTTATCTCTAAAGTGTTAGTACAAGGGTTGTAAATTTAATGTTTGTGAATATCAACACAAATTGTATTATTATAATGCTTTGTTCACTGAAACTGCATTATAAAATTTATTTTAAATATTGATTATATTAAAAGTGTTACCTTGCAACTTTTTCTCCTAAGCCTCTGCTGAAAAAGGGCACATGTGCCCAGTCAGACTTTCTGGTAAATGCCACTAAGTAAATAAATTATATTTAATTTATAGTGTGTGTGTGTGTGTGTGTGTGTGTGTGTGTGTGTGTGTGTGTGTGTGTGTGTGTGTGTGTGTGAGATTATAGCTGAATAAAAAACACAGTTTTTTGCAGGGGTGCACCTTCGCACTCCCTGATAATCTACTAATTCGGAGATCGCACAAAATCTGGTAAAGGAAATATTCCCAAGAACTGGTTGTTATGCAGTCTCTCACACCTGTCGACCATCTGTTTAGCTGACTGAAAGCAATCAACTAAACAGATAAACAGATGTCGACCAAAACATCTGTAACCACACGTGTGTAATATATATATATATATATATATATATATATATATATATATATATATATATATATATATATGATATGTTTGTGTTGTATATAAAATGAGAAGTGTGTGTAGCAATATTGAATGAAATAAATGTGTATTGTGACTTTCACTGCAAGCCAAGTAACTGGTGTGTGGGGAATCTTCAAACAGAAAAATTGATTTGTAGTGGCTAGTAAATTGCCAGTTACTGTGGTGTATATGGAGATGGCCTGCAAGCAAAATACAGGAAGTTAGTTAAGTTAGTTACAAAGAGATGAGCAAAATCTTTCCTGAAGATCCTGGAGTATGACGTCCTATTTGGGGGGATGTTGCAGAATTGTACCTGGTAGTGTTAACCTACAGCTCCGTAGGAATCTAGGCCTGGGGGAGAGATGTTGCATTTGAGCTTTTTGTCTTAAATGAATCTGTTGCTTGTAATGCTAAATATACAGAAAACCTTAAAAGCACCTTAAAGGCATTGATTGTTTATTTTAAAAGCCAAGCGAGTTGGACTTGTGGTCCAGATTCCAGTAGAGTTGTAGATAACTCCTTACACACTTTGCTGTTCCTCCAGGCTAGGAGCTAACTTGCTGTCCTTTTGTTTGTAGGTTATCCCAGTACAGACTCTCAGTAATTTACCTGCTAGTACAGATCAGTTTCCTGACTAATATTTTGTGAGAATGTTTCCCACATACCAATTATTTGCTTTGCACCAAAGATCCACTACACCTATAGCATAGCGAGTGTGGTAAAACTAGCACCTGCCAGCACAAAACTGTGGGTTTTAGACTCATTATGTTGGTTTGTAGGATCTGGGCAACCCACTGGTTTTCAGTTTTGTTAGCTCAGGCCTGTGGCTTACAGTGAACTAAAATGACTGCAAGGATAGTGCCCACTGACAGCTTGGTGTCGCTATCCATCTGTTTAATCAGACAGTATAGAAGAGTATGGTCAATTACCAAGTGGAAATGCTAACCGATTAAATGGTACTTGTCCACTTGATTGCTGAATGCGCTTTTTCTGTGGAGGAATATTTTTCAGCATTATGTAATTTTCTGTTGATTTTAGCACACAGGGTGCTCAACTTGTGGGGATAGTCCTGCTCCTAAACCAACTTCTGACACTAGTATTTGAGGTAAATTATTTAGTAAAAATCAAGAGTTCTTAACAAGGGTTCAGAACCCATGATCTTTTGTAGTTCATTAAATGCTCTTTCTTTTTTTAGTTCTATTGTTTGGTAATTGTAAATAAAGGCTGTTAATGTTGTTCTCCTCTACTGACTTGATTTGCTGTCAGAAACTGCTTCTGAGTAGTTTGTCTCAAAACATTTAGTGGTTTTGTTAACAGTAGAACTTGATTTTGCCAAGAAGTCTTAAAAATAAATCTGTGAATACTGAGGTCAGGGAAAGGGCATCTCAGTGTTTTTCTCTCTCTGATGGTGTATCCCAAGTTACATCCTACTTTAATTTTTAAGATGTAATTGATATGCATATGTATATGTTTAAAAAGTCTGCATTAACTTTGTGTTCCAGTTTCAGCTTCGTGTATTATGCTGCTTTTAACCAAAAGATCTTGAGCAATGAATAAAATTTAAGCCATTAATTATACCACTTATGAGGTAAATCTGTAGTAAAAATACTTAAAAGCAACAATTTTTAAAAAGTGGTAGAACAAGTAATTTACAGACTACATAAATGATCACTTCATTTTAGTGAACAAAAACACTATCACAACAGATATTTACTAACAGTAATAAAACAGCCAAAATGACTGATAACAGCTTATAACATAGCTATAAAATAACTGCACAACTAGAGGACTAGCAGATACCATCTTCTGTAGTTAAAGTATATATTTCACCCTTCATATATATTAACTGTCAGTGGCATCAGAACCAAATAATGTCCAGCAGTGTAATTTATCATGATGAAATATACAGATTCTCAGAGTAATATGGTAAATATTTACCAGATGCAGACTGTGAACTTCAGAAGAGTCAGTGCTTTACAGTAATGAAAAATTACCAAGTGAAGCTTCAAAAAGATCCATAACAACATACAAAGAACATTAAAACGTCTGCAACAACATTGATTGTTCTTGTGATACTTTTACAATACTCCTCCACCTTCCAGCTATGTGAATTCATATCGGTGCCAAAATGAACCACTCCAAACTAAGTGCAGACACCTTCCAACCAAACTAGTGTTTCACAGCAGTTATCTATCGTCCAACCCTCTGTGTTCAAACTGGGCCACAACAAACCAAGGAAGACTTAAGTTTTGACACATTTAACCCAAACCAGTGTTCTAGAATGGATGGGCACCAGAACAGCTCTATGTCCAAGCAACTCATTCCTGTAACCTCTTTTGCACATTCCAGTAGTGGCTAAATAAGGCTGTAACAAATGACAAACTCCCAAAGAAATTCTACGCAGACTTTAGACAAATAATCCAAAAATGCATCACAAGTCAGTGCTGTGGCAGCCATCTTAGCTAGTGTTGCTACATAATCAGAAAACAACCATGGAAAATCCAAGGTTGTTAAATCATTTTAAATCTTGCATATGCTACCTAAAATTATTTCTGTTTTATGTTGTAATGTTTTTTCTGAATTTTTATTTCTGCAATAAACGGTGCCTTTATCTGCTGGGGATAGCTATTTCATTGAGTGGTGCAACATTTGTTCACCTGCTGTTGTGATATCTGATTTTCTTTCCTTTTGGTTTGTATGAATTGAGCACACAACCTCTCAAACTCTTAGCACAAGAAATCTGGACAAAGCCTGACAATGCGGGGACAAAGGCTCAAAAATAGGGATGCATTTTAAATATTGCTCTTATAAACTTTAGAAATTTGCTAGAAGAGCAGAATTTGTGTTAGCATGCATTTTTCTGAAGGCTATGAAGTCTGAAACTCAAATTCATGTCTTTATTTAGTGACTAATTCTTAGATCATTTAAACAATTTGTTTAAAACATTTTTTTTATGAGGAACAGATCAAAAATATGAGGCAAAAATCTGGACATTCTGTGAAAATCTGTACAGTTGAGAGGTATGACTGGAAATCTCATCTTATTACTGTTTTAGTACTTTGTAGCCTGTGTTTTCATCATTTCCACTTATTTGTATGTTCACGCAGATGGTTTGTCATTGGATCACTTTTTGCAGGAGACTAAGCAATTTGGATCTTAATCCCCTGCCATTGGCCAAGTTTTCAAAGCTTAAGGGTATTCTCCATGCATTCTAACTGTGAGGAGCTTGAGAGGAGCTCCATGTAAAAATACAAAGCTCCAAAATCCTTAACTTTCTTGCTACTTCAAGTGCAGTGCTTCTGCAGGCTTCAAAGAACTGTCAGTTTGCTAGTGGGCCTTCAAGGCTGGTCTGAGGGTCCCTCCGTGTTGGAGAAAAAAACTTTCCAAAAATTATTTTCCAGAGAACTTTTTTTCTTGTGAAAAAATATGGTTTGAACTGTCATTTCTATTCACTGGAGTCTTTGTGTAAGTGCTTGTGTGAACAAATTGTAAATTTTTTTTGACAATTTTTCCTACAGGTTTAGTTTTTTTGTGTGTTAGGGGCTGGATATTGTGCTTCAAGGAGACTGTTTGGTGGTTTTCTTACCTCCTAACCATTTTGTAGCTCTTTTAAAGCTTTACCAGCTGTTATAATCTCCTCTTCTTGGCTGAACCCACAGCTGTTATAATCTCCTCTTCTTGGCTGAACCCATGCAGCAGTTGCCAATCTCCAAAGTTCTTCCTTCCCCTGTGAAGAAGAAAAAAGAAGGAACCAAATACTAATTATTTTCTTTGTCAGGGTAAACCTGTTTTTGATTGTACCACTAGTGGGTGACTTGGTTCCTCCCACTGCTTATTGTTTTCTTCCTGTTCCTGTGTTGTAGTGCCTGCAGCCGCTAAAGACTGGGGGATAGACATGTCCTCTGTGGCTGTAGGGATGCCCTCCATGGGCAGTAGAAAACCACTTTGTCAATCTCTGAGGAAGGGGCCTGGTAAAGGTCCTTCACATAACTGGGAAATGGAGCCAGAGTCCTGTATTGGTTTGCTTGGTATCAGCTGTTTTTTTCCAGGAAGTTTCTCAGGAAAAGAGAATAAAATAGGAAAAACTTGTCTTCTCCTGTTTTCTATCCACAGGAAAGTTTTAATGGGATTTATTGGTGAACATATTTCTGATTTTTATGCACTGCTAATTCCTGTGTGGGGGGGGGGGGTCTCTTCTTTCTGTGATAATGAATTCTAGCTAGAACAACAGGAATTGAAAGGGGATGTTGCGCTTCAGTACTTTGTGCTTGACCTGAAGATTCTGAGAAAAGTGTTGCCTCCAACTTCCCTTCAGAAGATTTATCTTTTTCTGAGACTTAATGTACAATGAATTAGTTTTTTTTCCGTGGTAACAGAATGCATTAGTCTTTTACAGATGGTTGTTTCTAAGTCTGCAGCTGGTCCTTTTGCTCTATGTGCTTTTCCTCACAAGTTATAGTTTACTTGATAGTCAGACTCCTACCCCTAGGAAGTGTGATGGGTTTTATGTGAAAACTCAGACTTGTAAATACTTTTTCTAACCCTAAAACACACCCTGCAGTAAGTTCCCTATCCAAAACTGCTTCTGCCAAGACCAGTCTGCCTGGCAAGAGTGGGAAAACTGATTAATTTGGGGAAAAAGTTTATCCTTCTGCCACTTTAACGTTCAGCATTGTGAACTACCAGACTCGTATGTTAGTTTTCACTTCTGGCCTTTGAGAACTTGCAAAAGTTAACTGTTAACCTTCCCCTGTTCTGAGATAAAGAAGTCTTTTGGATGCCTGTTTAGTATCAGCTTCTTGTATAATAAAACATGCTTTAAACTGTTCTGTGGCATTGCTGATGCTTTCCCTAGAGCTACTATTTTTGGGTCAGTTATGAAAAGATTTGCTTGGTTACATTCTTAACATTCCTGAAGATGTTACAACTGAAATTTTAAATTCTCCCCTTGACAAGGGAATTCCGTTTAGCCATTATACAGCTGAGGTACTTGCGATGTATGATAGAGTAAAGTTGATTCAATCTTTCAAACCTTTGTTTGTAATGCAAATGAAAACTTTTCTTTCACTTCGGCCTCCTTTTTCAAAAAGTAATTCAAGCAGCATGGTTCTTCCAAACAGGTTTTTAAAAAACAATGGCAAGAAGGCTTCAAAAAGAAAGGTAATGTGCCTCAAACCCAAGGATGGTCTATTAAGTCAAAATGAATATTTGCCTCTTCAGGCTTCCTCTCCCTTCCACCCTGGCAATCTGTCCCTCTCTCTGTAACTTTATCTTCCTTTGTGCCACCAGATTATTTTGTACAAAAGGGTTCTAAAAGTAATTTAGCAGGGGTAGACTTGTCATTGGGAGTCCTCCTTCCTACCTTCAGGACTCCTCCTTGCTCAGTAAATAGGGTCTCCCTGGCTTCAACAGTTCTGCAGCAAATGTTCTCATATGGAATAATAAAACCACTACCTGTCTGCCAGATGGGCAAAGGGTTTTATTCAATGATTTTTCTGGAACCAAAGAGAGAAGAGCTTTGAAGGACTGGGCTAGACCTCCTTTCTCAATATTTTGGTCATGGTCCCAAAGTTCAATATACTATCGCTTGTTGCGTCTTTTCTCCCTTTGCTAATTTTTATGGAATAGCTAGATTTAAAAGAAGCATACTATCACATTCCCATTAACATTTTCTTTATCTTTCTTGGTTTATCAGTTCTCTCTTACCTTTTGGACTGTCTGCTGCTCCAAGGGTATTCAGAAATTGGCTGGCACCAGTAACTACTTATTGCAGACTTCAAGGCATTCACATTTTCCCATATTTGGGCAGTTGCTTTATATTTGCAGACTTTCTCCAGTTGTCAAGAGTCCCTAGCAAGTGTACAGAATCGTCTGCTCTGTCTGGGGTTTTCAACTGAATTTCACAAATTTTCTCTCATCCCTTTTACAGAATTGATTTCCCTGAGATTTCTGTTAGATTATATCCCAGAAAGAGCTTTTCTTCCTCAAGACAAAGTAGAGATGTTTAAAAAATTCTTCTGGAGTATTTCCAGTCATCAGCAAGCATATGTCGGGGAATTTCTCATGATTATAGGATACATGATATTTGATTTTTATGATTTCCACTCACCAGACTTCACATGAGAAAAATCCAGTGGTACCTCCGGTCAGTCTGGGCAGAGTATCTTCACTCTTCATCTTTTCAGATCCTGGTTTTGAGTTGCAAGGAGGGAGAGTATATGATGGATAGACTAGTCTCTTGCAGTCCAGGTCCCTGCCGTCAGTTTTCCATCTCCTCTCCAGTCTGTCATAACAGATGCTTTAGCCCTATTGTGGCGAGTAGTTTCCAGTGGTGTAAAAATGCAAGGTCTGTGAAACGCACTTGACAGACAGAAGAACGTAAATGTCGAGAGATGATGGCAATGATAACTGCTTTTGAAAGGCTTAAATTATCTGGTCTCAAAGATCATTACAAGTTTTCACAGACAATACCACAGTGATGTGGTGCTTAAAAAGGGGGTTTTTCATCTTTCTGCCTTTGTAGACTTGACAGTGATAGCCTGGGAGGTACCAACTCAGGCAAGCTCGACTCTTGAAGCTTCACAGATCCATTCAGCACAAAACTTTGTTGCAGGCAAGCTAATCAGGAGCAGACCTTCCCAAATGGGAACTTCACCCTAGGGTCTTCCAGGAATAAATACAACTTTGAGGAACACCTCAGATGGATCTGTTTGCTTTCTCTCAGAAGAGACAACTAAAGAAATTCTGCTTTAGGATTCCTTACAGACAGGTCTGAAAGGCAGATGTCTTCATTCCCATGGACAGGAATGATCATATATGCTATTCTGCTGATATCCACGGTTCCACTAACGATTCAGAAGAACTCTGAGAAAATTGTGGTGGTGACTCCCTTTTGGTCCAGGCAACAGTGTTTCTCCCTTATTTTGACACTGGCCATGGGCAGTTGCCATTTACTGTCACAAGACAGGGTTTGTTTGTATATTAGCTCATGAAAATTCTTTGATTGCCCAAATGATGGAGTTTTGATTTGAGTACTTTTTTTTTTTTTTTTTTTTTTTTTTTAACTCCTTTGAAGACATCCAACAGGTATTGAAGAAGGCTAAAAACCTGATACTAGGAAATCGTACATTTGTAAATGAAAAATATATTCTAGTTGGTGCCATTCATAGGACTGCAGCCCATTTTAAGGCCCTTCTATCTCAGGTTTTTTATTACTTATTTAATTTTCCTTAATACATAGGCACAGATACATTGATAGAAAAGAAAACAAATCATATTAACATTTTCCATTTATTTACATTTTCTTTTTTGTAAGTTTTTCAATCCAACATTGCATAAACAGCTAAATTATCTTTCCTCAAACTTCACTTCTCCTTTTCCTGAGCATTATTCTACAGGCATTGTTTCCATAAATTATATTTATAATAATTTGCTTCTTCCATTTTCTAAAGAGCCCTCTTCCAATTATTTTTATTTATTTAACAGTATACAGCATTTCAAATGCAGTTAGTTTAGCTTTTGATTTCCATTTTCTTGTAATAGCTTTTTAGCAGCCAACAGAATTAAACTTAAGGCCTTACTGTATTTGGGCAATTCAGAGATCCCATGTCATAGCTCAAAACAATCATTTCATTAGTTGTAGCCATTTGCTTCCCAGTACTTGTGACAGAGTATTCTGTAGGGAATTTTTAAAATCTGCCGTCTCATTACGCTCCCAAAAACATGTTCCCAGTTGCCTCTTTTTTTTTTTTTTTTTTTTTTTCCACATCACAACTTCAACACTTGCTGTCTGAGGAAAAATTATTTGAAGTCTGCTTGGGGTATAAAAATACCTATGCGCACACTTCAAGCAAAAATCTTAAACCTTCTAGACTTTATTGTGGTCTTGTTAGCCATACAGATGTACTCCTACTGTTCCCTTGTAAATTGCTTTTCCAGTCTCTCTCTTTCTAATCTTTTATAACTTCTATTTCTTATAGTTATCATGCAATATTTTATATGCCCTACTAATTATCCCCCTTTTTAACAGCAATTTTTGTTTTAGATTTGACTAAAAACTCTACAAGAGCAGGTCTTTCACTTAGACTCCCCTATCCCTTTCCTTTTGCATGTACACTTATATCAATACCAGGTGGGGAAGGCAGTCCCTAATCTGCAGTCCAGACTTTTTTTTTTTTTTTTCCAACAAACATCTTTATTAAATTATCACATATGACATAGGCAATCTTACATTTTATATAAATGAAAAAATTATACCACTTAACTTGCAAACATTATACATCACAGACAGTTGAAATAACTGTAGTTGCAAACATTATACATCACTTAGTCTATCCAGTCATTGTCAGTTAAGCATTATACGGCTCGTTCAAATCCTGCTTCTTAAACCTTGTTACTTCTCCGCATATATTCTTCGTACAATTCCCATTTTTTTGTATGTAGTTTGATTCTTCCCTTTTCTAAATATCCCAATTCCAGTTGTTCTGTCTCTGTTACTATATTCACTACTTCTAGTGAAGTTGGTCTAGACTTTGATTTCCATTTTCTAGTAATTGCTTTTTTTGGCAGCCACCTTAATTAATGTGTATGTGTGTTTTTAATATATATATATATATATATATATATATATATATATATATATATATATTCTTGAATGAATATATAGAAAACGTAAACATTTATATACTCTTATTCAATTGTGAAATATCTTACAATGCTCTACCAGGTTCTTATCTACTCTCATTGTATATTTTGTACACTTGTATTTTCAACCAAAAGGGGGACTATCCTCTTATTCTATACTAATGGCTGTAAAGTCTACAGTCTGTATGCTACTACTCTGTAATGTCTCTCTCAGTAAATTTTTCTTCTCTCTGTAAACTTGTGTAGTTTTGCTCTTCAGAACTCTGCTGAAAATGGACACTTGTTGTCCAGTCGGATTATCCTGGCAAACGAACGTTAAATAAGTAATTAAACTTGGCGAGGCTTTACTGTGTCTAGGCAGTTCTGATTCTGTATCATAGCTCATAGTCCTCACCCCACTCAATCCAATCAGCTCACCCAGCATCTCTGACAGTGAGTGAGCAGTCTGCAGTGAATCCCTAAAGCCTACCAACTCATTGCATGCCCAGAAAATATGCTTCCAGTGTCCTCTTTCTTACCTGCCACACCTCCATTTGCTATCCACCTGAGGAAAAA
The DNA here is from genome assembly GCF_019279795.1 of Protopterus annectens. Taxonomy (NCBI): domain Eukaryota; kingdom Metazoa; phylum Chordata; order Ceratodontiformes; family Protopteridae; genus Protopterus; species Protopterus annectens. The sequence goes on from NC_056741.1 coordinate 318,030,261, forward strand.
TTCTTTGGAATCTACTTTGGGTATAAAAATACCTATGTAAACACTTCCAGGCAAAGATCCTAAATCTTCTAGACTTTGTTGCATATTTGGGAGATATACATACATCTCCCATTGTCTCTTTATGAATTGCTTATCCGGTCTCTCTTCCTAATCCTTTCTACGCTTCTCTGATTCTTATAATTGTCATGCAATACTTTGTATGCTTTACTAATTATTAATTTTGTAATGGTAGTTTCTGTTCTAGATTCTATTAAAAAAATCTACCAGTGCTGGTCTTTCATTTAGGAACCCCCTATTTCTTTTTGCCTGTGCTCTGATGTCAACCCTCTATGGGGAACACTATCTCTAACCTGCAGTCCAAATTCTTGACCTCTTCCCATTCTGTTATCTTTCCCTTTCTAGTTATTTGCTCCCAATACCTTGGTTCCTTTGCCAGTTTTCTCTAAATTCCACCCCCCTCTTGCTTATTATCTGTATGTCTAACTACAGTCATCCCTATCAGCAAAGCCTCTCTTCTCCATTCTCATGCTGGTTTAGTTCTTAAAATACTCCCTGCTATTTATGAATATAATGCTCTGTATGCTTTTTGTTTTCCTCGGGAGTCTGCATCCAAAATCCAAATATCTCCTTATTTCTTGAGCTTCCTCCTTGTATCATCATTCCTTTCCACTTTGAATTATAGTTTTATGCTTTTTTGCTATGTATAAAAGCCTTAACTGTGCTGCTCTAAAATACCCCCTCAAATTGGGTAATGGTAGTCTACCTTGTTCTATTGGAAGAATCAGCTTATACCATTTGACCCTTGCTGTCTCTCTCTTCCCAGATAAAATCCTTTTTTAATTGCTATCCACAGCTTTCTCTTCTGGTTGATAAAATATGCCTGACCTGTGTATAAGACTAAAGGGACTAAAAACATTTTAATGGCTTGTATCTTGGTATCCATATAACAATGCTTCCAGTTTCTCTACATTGACCCACTAATAAAATTTGCATTTTTTTACATTCTGCTTCTATAAAATATTTGCCTCCCCTCCATAAAACCACACTGATCCAAATCTATCAATTTTGGTATCACGTTTTGCTATTCTTTTAGCCATTATAGACATAAACACTTTATAATCATGGTTTAGTATTGAAATGGACCTGTATGTAGCTGGATCTTTACCCTCTTTAGGTATTATCGTTACCACCGCCTTCTTCCGGGATGCTGGTACTTCTTCTCTTAAAATACTGTTAAACAAAACCTTCCAGATCTTTCAGTTTTTCCCTCCTAACTTCCAAAGGAATACCATTTATTCCTGGGGACGTACGTAGACATTTTTATATCCTCTCGTCCTATGCTGTTAGTAATTGAGCCTCATCTACCTCTATGGAAAAATATGCCAAGGTTAAACACTTCCATTTGTACCTTTTCTTGATTTTCCCCATTTCTCTGCTTTATACAACTTTTATAATATTTCTACATGATTTCTTGTTATCTTCCTTGTTAAAGGCTCTCTAAGCTTGGTGACAGCCATTTCCATGTTGTTGCCTGAGTCGTGCTAAAAGTTTTTGTGCTCTAGAGTTATCAAAAACAGTGCTTAACAGCAATCTTTCTAAACTCGTGCATATTATCAAGGTAATCCCTTATTTTCTGTTTAGCATTCTGCAGTTGCTTTTCTTGTTTTGAGAGATTTCCCCCTATTTTGCATTACTTTAACATTTGTCAGTCCCTCTAAATGCAGCCCAGACTTCTTGGCTTCATCCCACTTTCCCTCTCTAGTTATTTGCTCCTAGTACCTTGCTTCCTTTGCTAGTTTTTCTCCTGTAAATTATAGCCCCCTTTTGTCTATTTTCTGTACCCCAACTTCCAGTACTCCCTACTGGCAACATTTCCTTTCTGTATTCCCATGCTGGCTTTGTTCTTAGAATACTTTCTACAACTTTATGAATATAATATTTATAGTGGTGGTTATTCTCCTTAAGAATCTGCAAACAAAATCCCACTCCTTATTTCTTGAACTACCATCCGCTTTGTCATCATCCCTTTCCACTTTGAATTATAACCTTCTGCTGGTCTTATGTATATGAGCTTTAACTCCTGTAGCTCTAAAATATTCCTTCAAGTCAGGTAATCCTAAACCGGCTTCCTAGTGAAATGTCAGCACTCAAAATGCCAATTGTTGAAAAAAGACTGAATACCAGGAGAAGAGCGAGTCTTGAAAATGTATCTTCCCTGTAAAACTTCTTTTGCTCAGATGGTGTAATGGTACATTGCTTTGATTGTAGTTTACAGGGCCCTGAGTTCAAGACTTAGGAGGACCTATTATTTTGGCCTGCAAACTGGGAGCCATAATAGAATTGCCTAATGATGTAGACATTCTACAAAAGGGCCTCAGAGACAGATGCTTGGTGTCAGTCATGGCCTCAAGCTGTATACCAAGAATTGCATTGTCATCCCCTTTGGGAAAAACTCTGTACCCATGAACAACCACATAGGCGGTCGCTCACTAAACACTGAAAGTGTGATTCGACCTCGGGACACAGGTGGACAGTGATCTCTCCTTTGATAACCACATCCACATCGCCACAGTAGTCAGGAAATCCTTCTACGTAGCACACTTCATCACAAAAGGGTTCTCCTCTAGAAAAAAAGGTCATCGTTCCTCTCTACTCATCCTTCATCAGACCCATTATATAGTACAATGCCCCATTTGGCATGTATCTCACAAGACACCTACAACAATTGGAAAGGCCACAGAAATACCTCACTAAGAGGATTACTGACCTCAAACAGTTGCCATATACAGACCGTCTCAAACTCCAGCTCTGCTCTCACATGCCGCCTACTTAGAGGTGATCTCTGCCTAACATACAAAGCTATGTCAAACCCAGAGCTGTTGGACATGCTACACGTAACGAAATCCCAATCTCTCTGAACCACATGCTCCAGTGACCTAAACCTTGTCGCCACAATAATCAGAACATGCTGGAGGGATAGATTCCTATCCCAGAGACTTCCCATAGTCTGGAACAAACTACCCCATTCATGTCAAGCAAAGCTCCTCCTTGGCCCTCTTTAAGAAAAATCTTGACGACTGGATGGGAAATAGAAAATTCAGGCTGGGGATCACTTTTGCGGCACAGCTTGACCGGGCACAGGAAAATAATTTTCTTGGGTGGCGAAAGCCAGGGAACCTTTTTGGCTAGGCTTATTTAGGCCCCAGGGCCAATAGCCTAGTACCTACCAATGCAGGTGGGACAAGCATCCCACAACCCCCGAACTTGTATATACCAACTCCAAGACTGCTATACCTCTGAGAAAATGGAATATTCTGAGAAATGGCATCTTGGAATTGGTATGTGGAAGTCCAGTCATTTGGCTATTAAGTCTTCGCATGTTATGACTCACTGTAGCACGTCCTGACATTTCAAATGGTTACCTCCTAAACCACCTTGTTCTGCTAGGAGGATCAACCTATCCCAATGAAGATTTGCTCACTTCTTCTTCGGGATAATTTCCTTCAACTCGTTATTAACTACTGTCCACAACTTCTGCTCTGGTTGATTTAAAAAAAAAAATATGCATGACCTGTATTTAAAATTGAAGTGATTTAAAAACATTTTCATTGTTTGTTGCTATCCATATCCATAAATGAGCTTCCTGTTTCTCAGTTTTTGTATTTTAATCTGTTCTCGAATGTCCTTAACTGCCATAACATAAACCTTTTTAATCCATACTCCTATGTACTTCATGTTATTACGTCCCCATAAATATGGATATTGCTGAACCAAGACATGAGTGGGTACATAATTTACCGCCATAGCCTTTGTTTTAACTTTATTGTATTCAAGTCTTTTCAGGGATATAAAATGAAAATATTTCACAACACCAAGATGTTCTTTTCTGGATTTATCAAGTCCAAAATAATATCTGCAAATAAAGACAACTTTTCTTGATTCTTACCAGTTATATCCTTAAATTTCTGAGTCCCTTATTTTCTTTGCCAATGGCTCTAAATATAAAGCAAATAAAGGGGAAAGAGGACACCCCTACCTGGTTCCTCTGTTCATACACAAATTATCCGAGAGGAACCCTCCCACTTTGTTGTCTCCAATCTGTGATGTAGCCTAGTTACCCTTATTATTGTATCAGGAAATGCAAATGCTTCCATTGCCCTACTCCTAAAATCCCAGCTTACTGTGTCAAATGCTTTCTTTCCATCAAGACCTACCAACAAGAGCAGTGTTTTCTTACATTCTGCTTCCTTTTGGATCATCATTGTTCTGTTAGTTTGCCTTCCACAAAACTGCATTGATCCATGTCTTTCAATTTTGGTAACACCTTTGCCTTTTGTTTAGATAATATAGATAGAAGCATTTTCATAATTCTGGTTTAAAATTGAAATTGGTCTATATGAGGCTTGGTCTGATAGGCTTTTTACCTTCTCTGGGTAATACAGCCACCATAACTTTCTTCCAAGATGCTGGTGCTTCCCTGCTTTTAAAATACAGTTAAACACAATATTCTAGATCTTTATCACCTTCTGCCCTCCTAACATCCAAACTTCCACAGGAAGACCATGGTTTACTATCGTATACTTGACACACAGGCGATCGAGTCAACCAGTGCTTGCAGCCCCCCCCAAAGATTGGCTTGCTGAATACCAGAGCCAAACACCAAATGCTGGAACTCCATACTGCTCCTGACCCAGGAATAAGTGCTAAATGAGCCCAAAAGTGGGGGCTTTGGACAGTTGGTAATGTCTGGTTTTGACATTCCAACTTTTGTAATGTGGAAGTAGCAAAGCTTGATTGGAACACGTGTGTGTCAAGTATAGGACTGTAAACAGAATGACATCTGTTCCTGGAGACATCCCTGAAGACTGATTTATACATAATCATTTTTGTCTCCTCTACTACTATTAGTTGTTGAACCTCATCTTCCTGTAATCTTGGCATAATTTTTCCATAAATATTTCCATGTGTGCTTTTTCTTGGTTTCCACATTCCTCTGCTTTGTGCAAGTTTTCATAAAATTTCTAAAATATCTCCAATACGTTTGTAGAATCTCTGGTTATTTTTCTTGTCATAGATCCTTAAGTTTGGTGACACTTTCTTTTGCCCAAGTCATTCTTCTAAGTTTTTGTCAAAAATAATTTAACGACGACTTTATAAACTCGTACACACTGCTCAAATACTCCCTTATTTTCTTTTTAGTGCTCTGTAGTTGCTGTTCCTTTTCTTTTTTGAGCTTCCCCTTGTTCATAGATGTGTACTAGGCTAATGGCCCTGGAGCCTTTACAAGCCTAGCCCATAGGATTACCTTGCATCCAAACCTTAGTTTCTAGTGCCTCTGTCGAGTAGAGCCACTGGAGTGATCCCCGGGGTGAATTTTCTATTTACCATCCACTCATCAAGATTCCTCTTGAAGAGGGCCAGTGAGGTGCTCTGCTTGACATGTATGGGAAGTCCATAGCATGGGCAGTCTTTGGGTTATGAACCTGTCAATCCAGCATGTTCTGTTGATTATGGTAATGAGGTTGAGGTCTCTGGAGCGTGTGGTGCGGAGGTTCTTCAACATTTTAACGTGCGTCAGCCTCCAGTATTTCCTAGTTGTATTTCTTTCACTTTTATTTCTACCCTATTTTTAAACTCCATTTTAATTTATCCCATGTTAGCTATCCCTTCTGAAGATATTTCTGTCTTCCCTAATAACTCGCAAAAAATTTCCACGGCCCATTCTCTAAATTCCAATCATTTTAGGTGGGAAAGTACCAGTAACTCATTTTAATTCATTATCTTTGTTTTATCTACTGTGGTACTCACCTCACAGTGAGACGCTGTCCGGTTCGATTCTCAGCTAGTGTCTTCTGCGTGGAGACCTGCGTGAATGGGCGTACCTTTGTTGAAGTTTGTGCGTCAGAGCTGGTAACTCTGTATGTAAAAATCTACTGCCAATCATTAGCGGACCGGAGTTCCGCTGTGGCGACCCCTAACCAGGAAAAGCCAAAAGACACCATCTTTGTTTTTATCTGTGCATGATCTGAAATAGTTAATGGATGTGTTTTAAAGCATTCAATTAAGTGCACTTGTTACTGTGAAATATAGATGTTATGTGATCCTATCTCGCCTACATTCTGAATGATGGGTTCGGAGCCGATCCCTCGGCTCCGACTCGGCACGCTTATGCCAAAGAGCGAAGTCTCTTATTGGCTGAGCTTACTATATCCCAGGATGCACCACTACCAGTCCCCCAGATCTCGTTTGCCGCTTCCCTGCGAAGACGTGGTCTCGAGCTGGCTGGGCTGAGTAGTTTTTATTAACTAACTTTTCTGTCAGTTTTTTGCTGTTTTTTGGTCACAAAAGCTGTTTTAACGGCTATTGCTCTTTTGTGTACGTTTGGATTGTGAAAACTGTTGTGTGTGATTGGGTTGAGTTTGTTTTCGGCCCCCCTCCATCCAGGGCCTTCCCAGACTGTCAACCTTTTAAAACTTTACAGGGTCTCAAGTAAATCTATAGTTGTTTAGAGTTCCCTGTCATTTACAGGAAGTGTTTGCGTTAAGCTATAACTGTAAGCTTAGGTTTATCATCAGTAAATCTATAGTTGTTTACTTTCCTGTCAAAGTTACTAGAATTGTTTAACATCATGTCTCAAACCCCTAGGCCTTGGGCTTTAAAAATGTTGAAATGTGGTTTCAAAATGTCTATCACAGACGATCATTCGCTCTGTGTATATTGTCTAGGGGCAAAGCACTTGCAGGAGTCATGCAGCATATGTCACGCTTTTTCCTCAAGGGTCCTCCAGGAGAGGAAAAATAAATTGATTCTTAAGGGGTTAATTAAACCTTCCTTTGAAGAAGCCTTGGCATCCTCTCCTGCTCCGGCCAAAAGAAAGGGCTTGGTTCCGACCAGTCCGTCGGATCCGGCGCCAAGAGACAAGGCAGGCCTCTCCTTGGCTCCAAAGACTTCAGAGCCGAGGTCGGAACGGTCTGCCTCGATGCCACCAGTATCGACTCCTCTGGCTTCGGAGCCGATGGCTGGGGCATCGAGAGGCGGGTCACCGTCGGCTCCGCTGCTCTCGGAGCCGACAAGGGTCGCCCGCTCAGACACTTCCTCCTCGGCGCCGAAGTCTACCTCGGCACCGATGGAATCTGGTGTGAGTATTCCCTCGGCGCCGATACTCATCGAGTCGCCTCGGGGCCGGTCCCCTAGCCCTTTGGGGCCGATGGAGAGGCCTTCTCGAACCCGTTCTGTTTCCTCTCGGTCTTCGAGAATGTCAGATTCTGATATAGACAGGGTGCTCCAAAGACTGTTCCAGTCCCCAGTCTTCCAAAAATTTGTTTCGGTTCCGACCCAGTTGGCTTCGGAGCCGATGACCTTGGCCCACCCCATTGCCATTCCTCCTCCGACTGCTTCGGCTCCGTCGGAGCAGGTGCTGTTGGAGCCGGTGGAGATCGCAGGGTCGGCTCCGACCCTTACTCCAACCGGCCTTGGTCCGAGTTTGGTCTGCGGACTTCTTCGGCTGGGTGATGTTTCGGGACCTATGCTTTCGGTTCCGAGCCTCCCCCTCGGTGCTTCAGCTGCGGGACTTCCGTCGGCTATCACGGCTCCGGAGACCGGACACTCCCAGGATTCTGGGGGTCCGGCTTTCAGGGCCATGAGGAGTGCCTTGGCCAAGTCCTCTTGACCATCTCTCCGGCTTTACCGGCACCTTCCCTGGGCGTGGAGACTGGGTCTTTGGCAGTTCCCCTGTCCGTAGCCAGCGGAGCCCCGAGGCCTGAGGTTACCCCCAGTGGGGGTTCCCCTCCTCCTGAGGGTTCTTCGGAGTTGTCTTCAGAGGAACCCCAAGGAAGAGATCGTGCAAGAGGAAGCACGTGGACTCCCCGAGTCTATTACATCGGACACTGATATGGATGATGCAGAGGGTCCCAGTCGTCCTCGGATGATGTCTCATTTGCAGACATCTTAGAGATCCTCAAACAACGAGGCGGCTGGATATCCAAACCCCCCTCTGCGGACGAGTCAGTGCTCCTCAAGGCCTTTGGGCTCAGCCCTCCGCCTCCTGGGTGTCTCCGCCCTTGAGCTTCTGGATTTAGTTTGTCGAGAAGGCGTGGGAACATCCAGATACCGTGGAACCAGTCCCTTCTCGTCCAAATAAATTTTTGTCTGCTCCCCGAGAAGGAGTTCCTTACTAAAGGCGTGGCTGTAGATGCCATGGTGGTGGCATCTGCTACACAACAGGACGTGGCAGAGGCTTCAACGTCCGTCCATCCTCCTAATAAGGAGTCTAGGAGTATGGACAGGTGCAGGCGCACCCTGACTTCAGCGGCCTTTACCTTAAGGTCTCTGAATTATTTGGCACATTTTACCAGGCTTCAGAGGGATCTGGTCAAGGAGTTGTCAGATTCCCTCTCGGGTAACCTACCTGAGCAGCTAGCCCAGTCGGTTAGCTCTCAGTTGGCTATCCTTACGTCAATTTCTAACTCGTCCATGAGGCTCATTTCCTATGCGGCCGAAGGCGGGTAGAGCGGCAGGCACAGGCGTGGCTCTCGTGAGACAAGCCTGGCTCCGCTTGTGTCAGTTCTTGGAGGCCTTCAAGTCTTCCTTCGCCGACGCTCCCTTTGATGGGTCCTCATTGTTTGGACCCAAGGTGAAAGACACCCTTACCCGCTGTGAGCAAGAGGGAAAAACTTTATCTGCCGTAGGTGCCCGTTATTCCACTCCCTTTCGGCCTTACCCCAAGGCTAAAGGAGGGCGAAAATGTGGTTCCAAATCTGCAAGTTTTTCTCCCAACAGCAGGAAGATTCCCGTCCAGAGGCAGAGGACGGGAAATTTTTCAGGGAGACGCCGTCCCAGAGGCGGCAGAGGGCCCGCAATTCTGGAGACCGCGAGTCCTTTCGTGGCTCTTCAGCCTCCCACACGTCATGAGGGATTGCCCGGCTGTGCTGCTCGGAGCCAGTCGGGTGTCGTTGCCAAGCACCTAAAAGCCTGGGAGTCAATCACTCAGGACAGATGGGTGCCGGATCATTGCCGGAGGTTACACCATCCCATTCACATACTCACCCCCACCGTCCAAGAGAATCCCGGACCCACCACCCAGTCAAAGGGAAATAGCAGCCGCAGAAGCTTTAAAGCTGCTAGAAAAAGGAGTCATCCAACCGGTCCCCACAGACCAGATCGGATCAGGAAATTACTCCAGGTTCTTTTTAGTGCCAAAAAAGACAGGGGACCTGAGGCCAATATTGGATCTCAGCAGACTGAACCAATCCGTCACGAAATCCAAATTCCGAATGGTCACGTTACAATCCCTTCTCCCATTATTGGAGAAGGATGTTTGGATGTGCTCCATAGACCTCAAGGATGCCTATTATCACATACCGATACATCAGGTGTCCAGAAGGTATCTGCGCTTCAGCCTGGGAGTCAGTCATTACCAATTTTGCGCTCTGCCCTTTGGTCTCACCACAGCCCCCAGGGTGTTCACCAAGTGTTTGGCAGTAGTGACGGCTCACCTGAGAAGTCTTGGATTCCAAGTGTTTCCCTATCTCGACGACTGGCTCCTGACTGCCACCACCAGGCATCTACTAATGGACAACCTCAAAGCCACCATCTCCCTGGGTGTTTCCCTGGGGATTACATTCAATTGGTCAAAGTCTGTCTTGCTGCCCTCTCAGCGCATAAAGTTTATAGGAGCAGAGATAGACTCAAGATTGATGGCGTCTTTCTTCCTGCCGAAAGGATCCGAACTTTACAGGGCCAAGTTCAAGCTCTGATCTCGAGATCCAAAGCCCCAGCCAGGATGGTTCTACAGGTTTTAGGCTCAATGTCTGCCACGGTTCTTTTAGTTCCTCTAGCAAGATTACACATGAGGATTCTTCAGTGGCTCTTGTCAACTCAATGGTCCTTTCAGGATCTTCCCTCAATCATCACATCATGATTACGGAAATATGCAAAGGGACCTTCGCTGGTGGCTTCAGACATCCAACTTGGATCAAGGAAAACCCTTTGTTCTCCCCCCTCCAGTGGTTACCCTGACGACAGATGCCTCCCAGATAGGGTGGGGGCATTGTCTGGGCAGGCTAGTTCAGGGCTCCTGGCTTCCAGACGAAGCTCTTCTCCACATCAACGTGTTGGAGATGAGGGCTGTACTTCTATCCCTACAGGCCTTACACAAGTTTCTTCCTCAGGGCATCATCGCCATCCACACAGACAACATGTCGGTGGTCTGGTATCTGAACAAACAAGGAGGGACCAGATCGTACCCCTTTGCAGAGAGGCCATGAGAGTGTGGGAATGGGCTGTAGCTACCAACCGCTTCTTGGTAGCGACCCACATCCCGGAAAGTCAAATGTATTGGCGGACAAATTAAGCAGGACAATTCTCTCTCCTCACGAGTGGTCTCTAAACCGCACAGTAGCAGCCCAGGTTTTCAAGAGATGGGGGACGCCGTGCTGCGACCTATTTGCAACTCCACAAAACACCAAGTGCCAAAGGTTCTTCTCCTTGATCCCACATCAGGAAGTACCAGCCATGGATGCTCTAGCACAACCTTGGCCAACAGGGCTACTTTATGCCTTTCCTCCAATTCCACTTCTTCCCAAAGTTATTCAAAAGCTTCTCAACTGGGGTCTTCAATGATTCTGATTGCCCCATACTGGCCTCGTCAGATATGGTTTCCTTACCTGAAGAAGCATGCAGTGGACGATCCGTGGACCTTAGACCTGATTCGGACTTGCTAATCCATCAGTCGGGACATTGGCATCAGTCCCTTCAATCTTTGAAATTGACAGCTTGGCTCCTCCACTTCCGACCTTAGTTAGAAGGCACACACTAGACCCGGAAGTTGTTCACATTTTATCTTGACCCACAAACCCACCACTAACAAATTGTACCTCAGTAAGTGGAAGAGGTTTGCTATCTGGGCTCAACTCAAGGGCTTAGACCCTATCACTGCTCCGGTCCCAGAGGTTTTGAAATTCTTAACATCCCTGTTTAATCAGGGATCTTCTGTCTCAACTATTAAAGTCCAACTAGCTGCTATCTCTAAATTCCACGAATCCACGGATCCTCCTTTGATGAGCAGCAGACTATGCAAAACGTTCATTAAAGGTGCGAGTCTATTAAGACCACCAGTTTTTCATCCTGCACCTCCGTGGGATCTTGATTTGGTGCTTCGCGCATTAACATCTCCCCCTTTCGAACCGGCTGCTACATGCGAGTTAAAATATCTGTCTTGGAAAATGGCATTCTTAGTGGCTATTACTTCTGCAAGAAGAGTTTCAGAGCTTCAAGCCCTGTCTATTAAGCCACCGTACTTGATTTTCCACAAGGATAGAGTATCACTTAGGCCTAATCCATCCTTTGTCCCAAAGGTCTGTTCTAGTTTCTGTCTTCAACAATCTCTAGAGCTACCAGTTTTCTTTCCAAAATTCTCCAATGAAGCAGAATACACTCTCCATAAATTGGATGTTCACAGGCAATTACGCTTCTATTTAGACAGGACTCAGCAACTTCGTAAGTCAGACCAGTTGTTTGTGTCCTTCTCAGATAATAAATTGGGCCAAACCATCACAAAAGCTACTATCTCAAAATGGATCAGAGATTGCATAACTCAGGCCTATTCTTCTTCGAATAAGCAACTTACAACATCTATCAAAGCTCATTCTACCAGAGCTATGGCTACTTCTATAGCCTTTCATTCCAAGCTCGCTATATCGGAAATTTGTGCTGCGGCTACTTGGTCCAACCCGCACACTTTCATTTCCCACTACAAATTGGATGTGGCATCTAAAGGACGAGCATCATTTGGTTCCACGGTACTCAGGAGTGTTTTCCAGTGAGCCACCCAGGATTCAGGTGCTAGGGACGCTGTCCCATCATTCAGAATGTAGGCGAGATAGGATCACATAACATCTTTTAGTTATGTACTCACCATAACTTCAGATGTTTGGGATCCATCTCGCCTACATTCCTAATACCCACCCTCCTTCCCCCTGCCTTGCAGATCAGAAGAGATTGAACGGTTTTGAGTTCAACTGTTTTATCTTGTTTCATCTGACGATGTTATATAAGCAGGGTATGCGTGTGCGCATGTATGCGGACAAACTAGATCTGGGGGACTGGTAGTGGTGCATCCTGGGATATAGTAAGCTCAGCCAATAAGAGACTTCGCTCTTTGGCATAAGCGTGCCGAGTCGGAGCCGAGGGATCGGCTCCGAACCCATCATTCAGAATGTAGGCGAGATGGATCCCAAACATCTGAAGTTATGGTGAGTACATAACTAAAAGTTTCCATCCAGTCTGGCCCAGTTATATTGTACTTTAATGTAAATTCTGTCCACTGAAGTAAAACCAAAGACTAACTGCAGAAAACAAAATAGCCACAGGAACAGCTCCAACGTTGCAACCAGTAGTTAAAATGTTTAATAAAATGAACGGCAACCACAGTGACATGGCAACAGCCATAGTAAACCACAACAAAAACAGTCTGGTGCAGTATAAAGTGCTTTTTGTCAGTTGAATAAACAGACTTCCTCAGATACTAATGCACCATTCCTGCCTTGCTTTAAATATAATTTCTTTAAGTCACATGCTCAATGTTCCACTTACATTTAAAACTATGTGGGCTTATGTAAGCCCCAAACTCTATATAAAAATTGTGTGAACACTGTCTTAATATCTATTTATATTAACCCAATTGTATTGAACCGTGGTGGTGGTGCTGCGGTAGCATTGTCGCCTCACAGTAAGACGCTGTCCGGTTCGATTCTCAGCTAGAGCATCTTCTGCGTGGAGACATCCCTGAATGGCCCTACCTTCGTTGAAGGTTGTGCGTCAGGCCTGGCAAGCTAGTACGTAAAAATCAACTGCCAATCATTAGCGGGCCAGAGTTCCTCTGTGGCGACCCCTAACTGGGAAAAGCCGAAAGACACAAACAATTAACCCAATTGTATTATACATGTATTTAAATCCACCTCAAAAAAAAAAAAAAAAAAAAAATATATATATATATATATATATATATATATATATATATATATATAATGTTTTTTGTTTTATATATATATATATATATATATATATATATATATTTGTGTTTTTTTTTGTTTGTTTTATATATATATATATATATATATATATATATATATATATATATATATCTAGGTAACTGTAGTCCCTACTGTAATAAATCTTATTACATGTTACTGTAAATTACCTTTCTTTCATAAATGCAAAGAATGGGATCTCTGTTATTCAGACCATTATCTAATAAGTTTTATATGATGTGTAATAAACAATAACAACAACTAAGATCTACTCCGGAGTGGCTCTAATATATAAACTAAAACGATGTGTGATTATACTTTAAGCACTCCTTTGTCTGACCAGTTATCTTGACCAATTTTTTAACTTTAATATGCAGGCTATTGAATATAATTCATTCAGACCTGGTGACCTGCATGCATCAAGTCTTAATTGCCACATTAGTTCTGTTTTTTCCAAAAGTAAAGATTTTGGGCCTCCCCTGGTCATTGTTTGAACCCTGTTTTCCTGATCCAGTATTTGTTCAATGATTTTGAACTTAATGAGTGGTTAGGATACTCCCCACAATGTTTAGCCAAACTGTTGTCTTGTTTGCATCTATTGATTTATTGATTGCATAAATGTGGTCATAAATTCTTTCACGTAGCCTTCTATCGGTTTTTCCTATGTAGAAGGCTGGACATGCCTGGCATTGTGCCAGGTAGACCACTGACCTTGAGTTACAATTATATTTGTTCTTAAGTAAGTAACTCCTGTCTCCTTTTACAGATTTTGTTACCAATGTCTATATGTCTACAGTAGTTGCACATTTCACATCTGGACATACCTATAGTCCTATGTATGTTATTGCTCTGTCTTTTTCTAAAATATTCTTCAAGTTTCTACCCCTCCTGTACATAACTACTGGAGAGACTCCTACTTTTTGTACAATCTTTCTATCAGTTGTAAATAAATGCCAGTTATATCTCAAAATATCTATAATTTCCTTCGCTCTTAAGTTGAATGTTAAAACAAAGCTGAGTGTACTTCAATTCCTTACTGTGGCATTAGACCTAGTTGTACTTGTGGGAGGGTCATATGAAATATTAATAACCTCCATATTTTCAGGTGATACTCTGGGTATGGACAAGTTTGTAACCACCGACACTTCTCCTTTGTTTAATATTGGTTTATATGTTCCATTCTCATGCTTCCTTTGGACTTCAATGATAATATTTTGAATTAAGTCCACTGGGTAGCCCCTATGTGTAAACATGTTACTTAAGTTTTCACATTCTGCTTTAAAATCCTCTTGCTTAGTAATCATTCTTGCCGCCCACACTAACTCCCCTTAAATTACAAACTTTTTCCGATGGAAGGGGTGCGAGCTAGTAAAATGCAAGAGTGAATTTGAATGTATGCTTTTTATAAAGATCTTAGCTGTGTAGCATTGTCTTAAGATGTCTTTTTGTAGTTCTACATCCAAGTAGCTTATCTTCATCTTCTGGTAGTCACTTGTGAATTTTAAAAATTCAGTTGTACTATTAAAGTAATCTACCAGTTCTGTTGCTACCTAACATCTTCCTTTAATAATAAGAAAAATGTCGTCCAGGAAGCGTGTGTAAAAACATATAAATGTTTTCAAATGGGCATTGTCTAGTATAAACCTGTTTTTCCAGTGTGCCATAACTAAATTGGCGCAACTACCTCCACATGGGGACCCCATGGCTACCCCAATTTTTTTTTTTTTTTTGTAAGTATATGTCATTGTTGAATGCAAAAAAATTAATCTCCAATACTATACTCGGTAGTTGTTCAATTAGTCTTTGTTCAGTATCACTTGCCCCTTTCGATCTTATAAACTCAATAACCCACTCTATACCCAAGTTGTGCGGGATAGATGTATATAAGTCGCAGTCATCTACTGTTAGAAAATTGCTATCTGCCATAAACTCAAGTGAGTTGACTTGTTCAAGAAATGTCCACGAATCTTTACAAATCTGCTGTTCCTTACCCACATAAATCTTCAGTATAGAGTCTATAACTTTTGCACATGGGTATGTGATAAGACTGACGTGAATCTACTAAGGCACTCATGGTGGGGGGGGGCGGGGGTCACTGATGTCTTTGTGTATCTTCGGGACCCCAAACAAAATTGGGAGTCTAGGTAAGGGACATAGTTAAATAATTATTTGTGTGTACATCAGTTAATGAATCAATAAACATATCATTAATGTACATTTTAATTCTGTTGTAAGCTTCATTTAACTCATTCAAGCTCACTGTTTGGTAGGCTTGTCCTTCAAGGAGTTTCTGCTTTTTATCAGTATATTGGGTTGTACCCATTATAACTAGTCCACACCCTTTATCCGTTTTCATAATGCAAACTGGCAAATTTCTGAAGTGTGTTAAAATCATCTTTTCCTATATGGACACATTCTCTCTGTTACTAAATAAATTTCTAAGTCCTATTTTGCACATGTGGTCGAATAAAGAAATAAGGGGGTGAATTGGTGGATTATAAGTCTCAATGATATTTCCGCTATGTCACCCCTATTGGAAGGGACAAAAGTAAGTCATTTGGCAAACAATTCGACCAACTTGCTGTCAGTGGTGAATTATGTAGAATTATAAATTTTAAAGTCACCTTTTGAGTTGGTTGTGATATTGCATCTAAGAGGAATAGGCTCCTGTTCGCCTATTTCTAAATCCACTGTTGTCTCCTGTTGCTCGCAGCACGTGTGTTGTAAAATTGCGTTTGGTTCCCACCATAGTTGCTCCGGTTCCTCCCCTTTTGACCCTGATAGTTTTTTGACTGTTGTTGCTGCTAGTTTTGAAAACTTTCCCCATCCAGAGCACCATTTCTAGCAATGCTAGAATTCTCTGAAGGCACACCAATGTTGTAGCTAGTCCCAGGTCTTGGTGACATTTCCTCCCCATCGAGGATTGAGTCATTGTTGGTAGGGGTGGTATGAATTGTATTGCCATCAATAGTGTTCCATACTTGAGAAGGGGGTGGTTTAGGGTAAGCTGTCCCCTCCTCATATTATTTTAAATCCCTTTTATCTTGGTCTCTTTAAGTCTCTCTAGTTGTTGGGAGATACTTGAAAATGTACGGTCATAGTCATATTGATAACTGTTAAATGCAATGTCTCTCTTAATCTCTCTATCTAGTTCCATAGCTTCCCCAGCCAATTTATTAATATGTAGCTGGTAATGTTTACACACTAATTTTCAAAGCTCTAAGCCCTGTTGGTTGAATAGCTGTATTAAGTCTGTATGAAAATCAGAACCAGGTTCCAAGCCTGTGGGGTACTACCAAATACGAACGCCCTTTGGAATAATGTTCTCCTTAGTGCACACTTCAAAGTACTGTAGTTCAAGCTGCAGTTTTTTAATTTTGAGTAGTTTTGCATCAAATAATTTGTTTTGAGGTAATACTCAACATTACTTCCAGCCTGGATTCCTATGATCGTATTTCTGTTCTGCCATCCTAAGCTCTGTTGCTTGCTTAACCAGCTAGCGATGTCATGGGTCCCTATAAGCCCTGAAGTAGTTGATAATCATTGTAAAGAACCACCTGGCCCTTGGTTGTTCGCATTGTTCATTATTGGATTCACCGCCACAAGTCTCTGGTTTTCACCTCAGATAAACTGATTTAGCGGTGTACTAGGTAAATTGTCAGAGTTCACACTAATTGGGTTGTCTGAATTGTTGCTGTTTGGTTGAGTAAGTTGCTCAACTCTAGCTGTTAAGTTTTACAGTAGGTGATTAATAGCTTCAATAAGTTGTGTAAGGTTCCACCTCTCTTCCATCTCTGTTGCGGAGAGGTTAGTAATGTCCGGGCTCCCTTTGGCCATTGATACACTAACAACCACTGAAGTAAAACCAAAGACTAATTGCTGAAAACAAACAAAATAGCCACAGGAACAGCTCCAACGTTGCAACCAGTAGTTTCAAATGTTTAATAAAATGAACAGCAAACACAGTGACATGGCAACAGCCACAGTAAACCACAACAAAAACAATGAAATCCGGTGCAGTATAAAGCACTTTTCGTCTGTTAAATACAGACTTCCTCAGATACTAATGCACCATTCCCACGTTACTTTAAATATAATTCCTTAAGTCACATGATTGATGTTCCACTTAAATTTAAACTTTAAACTTGCAAATCAAGTTCCAGCCCCCACTTAAAATAATATTCCCTGCTGAAAGCTGATTATGGAACTTAAGAAAATTTGGGGAGAAATAATTTTTCTTGGGATCTTAACTTTGTGCTTGAAAAGCTTACTCCCCCCCCCCCCCTTCCCATTTGAATCGGCTCATCAGGTTGAACTGAGTTTCTTAAACTGGAAGACTGTTTTACTCATTGCTCTGAGTTCTGCTAGGAGAGTGTATGAGTTACAAGCTCTTACGGTGAGTCAGCCCTACTTCATTTTGCTTATTACCCAAAAAACAACGGAGAAAAAAAAAATCTTCTTACTCTGGATGTCCACAGGCAGCTCAGATATTACCTAGGCAAAACTCAATCTTTCAGGAAACCTGATCTTTAAAGGTAAGAGGAAATGGCAGATAGTTGACCTATATATAATTTTGTAGTGTTATCTGACCATAATAACCCACTTCCAGGTAGGGCTAGGGCTTTGTTTTCTGTGTTGGCTTGGTTTTCTGGAAAGATGTAGACTGTATAAATATTCTCGAAGGAGCAACTTGGTCCTTTGTACATGCATTTACAAAGGACTACAAACTGGATTCGTTTTATAGGTCCAGAACAGGCTTTGCTAGGCCCATTCTCCACAGGCTCCTGGATTTATTTATTTCCTTCTGCTGTCTTAGTTTCTGTGCTATCGTAGCCTAGCAAAATAACTTTGACTACTGCAGCAGTGATTTTAATGTTTCTCCCTCCATACCCCTTTGTTTGGTGTTTTTATATATTGCCAGGAAGTGGATGTTTATACCCTTATGTGTATAGTTACCCTTATGTTTCCTGATCATTTTGCCTTTCAAGGCTGTTTCTCATTTCCCGGGGCAAGAAATATGTGAGATTTTGGCATTCTGTCTTTTTATATGGAGTTTCTCTTCAGTCCCTGACAGAATACGTGGAGAGCTCTGTTGAGCTTTGAAAAGCTGGCCAGTGGTAGTGGGTAAGTTTCAAACCGTTTTAGTCTAGTGTTAACATAGAACATCTATGGTTATGGTAAGCTTAATTGCAAACTGTACTTTGTTCATTCGATCACTGTTGCAGTAGCTGTTACAGTATGGGACACATCTTGACAAGGATATCTCATGCATGGCCAGTCTGCAAAGCATCTCGCTCCTTTTGCGCACACCATTTGTGTGCCCTTGGTAAAAAAGGATGTACTGGTATGAGGGGCATATACAGATGCATCAAAAAACTGAATTTTCTTGCCATTTCTGTTGATATGCAGACTGCTGTCAGTGAGGTTTGCTTCAGCGCATTCTCTTTGGGTAGATAAAATACCCAAAAAAACCACTGCAATACAAAATCCAAAGCTTAAAAACCACCACGGGTGACAGGACTTGGTTCGAAGGATCCAAAATTTGTCCAACTGAAGAAAATCACGAGCAAAATAGCTGAGAGATATTAAACAACTTTTATTCTTTAAGAAATATAAAAAGGTAAAAAATCAGTCAAGCGCTTTCGCCTGGTTCCTACCAGGCTTTTTCAAGATGTAGAATCATTACCAAACTGGATTGTTATATACTACTTGAAGTTAACAACTAATTAGTTCAACTTCAATTACATTTGTTCTAATTACAGATTTAAAGCACCAGTGACATCCGTAATATCAAATCTAGCAGCAAGCTAGTGAAATTCATTGCACAAATAAATGTTGATAAAAATGCTTTAAAAATTTGCAATATTGCATCTATACGAGCTCTTATAGGTATTAAACATGCAGATAAATAGATACAGTCGCTTGTCATATTAAAATCATGTAGCAAATAATAATTCATGAATTTCATTCATATACATCTTCTGCAGCACCAATCTATATTGTTGTTTGCTAGACTATAAGGCCCAATTTTAATTAAAGTGTACCATTAATTACCAAAACAATAAAATACAGTAGGGACTTCCCAGTCTAGAAAAATAAAAATGAAAATAAAACCTAAAAAGTAATGTGTGACCAACTCATAAGTTTTCTCTATTTAATTTTAGAACACTGACTATACTAATACCTTCGTTCAAACCTGGAATTTTCGTGGCATTTAGCTTAAGTTGCCACATCATTTCCTTGTTTTCCAACCGGGTCTCCCAGTCACCCCCTCTGGGGTCCTGAGTGACTTGATCCAAAACCAGAAATTTTAAATTCATTTTACTACAGACCAAAGAATGCTTGTAAAAGGCATTGGTATCCTTTTCCTTTGAAATCTCATATAGATGCTCATATATCCTTTTTCTTAGTGGTCTCTCGGTCTTGCCTATATAAAAACTACCGCATTCAGTGCAGGTACTGAGATAAACCACCCCTTTGGATGCACAATTAAAGTAGCCCTGGGTACTAACTCTAAAATTTCTGGATGGAATAAAGAGATTACGTTGGTCGTGAATGTAGGCACATTGCTTACATGCACCACATTTAAAAGTACCTACTTTGTTGCAAAGATACAAATCCTTTTTGTACCTGTAGCCACCTTCCAACAAACCATTTAAGTTGGTATCTCTCCTTGTAAAACCAGGCTTGTCAGGAATGATTTTGTTAATGTTATCCTGCAATGTCAAAAGTGGCCAATATGTAAGAATGGATGCTTCTATATGTTGGGAGTCTCTAGTGTAGGTATAAATAAAATTACTGCTTTGTAAACATTGGTCAGTGGCAATAGTTGGTAACAAACCCCTACCTTTACCAAGTAGTGGTGGGTATTTTGATTCCCTCTCTTGTAAAACTTCTTTGATCAAATTTTCCACCAGATGAATTGGGTAGCCCCTCTCTAAAAAGAGTTTCTTCAGAAAATCACCCTCATTTAAAAAAAGTGCTAAGGTACTTGTCATTCTGGATGCACGAATGAGTTGTCCTTTTACAATATATTTTTTCTGATAAAACGGATGACCGCTATCAAAGTGTAAAAAGGTGTTAGAATAATGGTGCACTTCATTTTTATAATTAAATTGGGCCTTATAGTCTAGCAAACAACAATATAGATTGGTGCTGCAGAAGATGTATATGAATGAAATTCATGAATTATTTGCTACATGTTTTTAATATGACAAGCGACTGTATTTATCTGCATGTTTAATACCTATAAGAGCTCGTATAGATGCAATATTGAAAATTTTTAAAGCATTTTTATCAACATTTATTTGTGCAATGAATTTCATTAGCTTGCTGCTAGATTTGATATTACGGATGTCACTGGTGCTTTAAATCTGTAATTAGAACAACTGTAATTGAAGATGAACTAATTAGTTAACTTCAAGTAGTATATAACAATCCAGTTTGGTAATGATTCTCCATCTTGAAAAAGCCTGGTAGGAACCAGGCGAAAGCGCTTGACTTTTTTTTTTACCTTTTTATATTTCTTAAAGAATAAAAGTTGTTGAATATCTCTTAGCTATTTTGCTCGTGATTTTCTTCAGTTGGACAAATTTTGGATACTTCGAACCAAGTCCTGTCACCCGTGGTGGTTTTTAAGCTTTAGATAAAATACCCCATTGGGGATCCCTTCTGTTTCTTTTGAGAATTTTTCCTTATGTCTGTTAGAAAGGGAAAAACAGTTGTGTGTGCCAAATTGTGTAAAGATTCATACTGTAGCTTTGTGTATAAAGATTTACACAACAGCTTTGTATTTTGTGTGGGGATCGAACATGATGCCCATTCATGTTCAGTTTGCCAGTCTTTTACCCTAAGGACTGTTAGGAGTAGATTAAACTCCCTTTGTACCTTTCATGAGAGCAAACATGTCTAGAACTTGGCGTGAGTGGCCTTATCTTCTTGTGCAGCAGACTTTACCCCTTGGGTAAGGAAAATGAAATTTGAAGAGAGAGGTGAGTGATGATAAATGTCCCCCTATCTTGTATGGTTTGTGGCTGACTACCCTGCTGTGCCATATTAGTAGCTCTTGAAGCATCCATCTTCTTCTCTGTAGCCCACTAGTGCATACCCTTCAGCAGATTATATAACCCAAGACCTTTGCACATCTGAACAGACAGTATATCCAGTGGATTCAGCTAGGAAGAGAGAACCTTAGATTATCTGAGGGCAAGAAAGATCTCCACCAGGTTCTGGTGATAGAAATGAAGGCTCAAGTCATAGAGGTCAGACTTGTAACTTCATCCCCAAATACCAAATGCGTAGACAGTACCAAAAAACATACTCTAAAAACTAAGCATTTATCCTCTCTTCCTACCCTTTTTTTCTCAGGAGTAAGGTGGACTGGCATAATTTTTGTTAATGGACTTTTTAAATCCATTCAATCTTCAACCTTCTTTACCTGTTTTCTTCCTCTTCTACCACCATTAAAAGGAAGAGACTTTTTCTTTTGTGAAGAAGAGTATTTTTCTGGCGTTGATAATGAAGGACTAAGTTATGCTTCCCAAAGTCCTCCCCCTATAGGTTGCGAATCTGAGGCAGAGGATACTTTACCATCTGATGCCATTAACGAAGTCTTTGTTGGTGACACTATAGCAAAAATGAAAGGTCTTATTTTAAAATAAGAAAGCAGAGAGGTTTCTGAATCCCAGAAAAGGTACTATGAATTACTGAATATGGACACCTCCAAACCTGTTGCTATACCTCCAGTATTAAGAGCTTTGTTGGATATCTTTTTCTGCTGTTTCTGTGCCACAAAATTCTCAGCCTTCAGCACCTAAAAAGCCAGGCAAGCTTTTAAGTGTACCAGTGTTGCTAAAGTATCTTTCCAAGAGTCCGTTTGACCCTGCCATTGTTTTTTGGAGGAGCTAAAAGTGCTAAAACATTATCTTCTATTCCAGTTTTCAGTGAGGTCAGCAGTGAACTTGAAAGGTAGGGTAAAAAGGTATATAGTTCTTCCACCTTGGTCTTTAGATACATTGATCTAGCAGAGTTTCTTTCATGTATTCTAATGGGACAGTCATTAGGCAACCTACTCAATTCAGATTTAAAGTCTAGCATTTTAGACATGCTTAATGCTTGTATTTCAAGTGGCTACATATGCATTTAAATGTGCAGTGAATGCTATCTACAGAGCACAAGCAAATGGAACAGTTATAAGGAGACATGCTTGGAACAGACTTAAGACCTTTCCGGTAGATGTCCAAATGTTAAATGCCCCTTTGGTTAAGAATTTCTTATTTGACAACTCTTGGCAATTCCTCTACTGAAGTTCTTTTGTTTTTTTTAAAAACACCTTTATTGAATTATGACTTGTGACTTGAGTAAACTTACATTTTATATAAAAGTAATCAAACAATATTAACAAGTTTGCATTTACAAATGTTATACATCATGTATATTGATGCATGTCATATAATCAAAGCAACATTACATACATTATTCAATTCCTGCCTTCTCTTAAACCTCATCCCTCCTCCAAAACATTTTTCTGCATGTATTGTTCCCACATCATGTATATTGATGCATGTCATATAATCAAAGCAACATTACATACATTATTCAATTCTTGCCTTCTCTTAAACCTCATCCCTCCTCCAAAACATTTTTCTGCATGTATTGTTCCCACAATTTCCATTTTTTATGTAATTTATTTCTACCCTTTTCTAAAGATCTCACTGTTCTTTTATCTGTGTTGCAACATTCACTACTTCAAGTATGGTTGGTTTAGATTTCAGTTTCCATTTTCTAGTAATTACTTTTTTTGTCAGCCACAAGAATTACACTTGCTATATCTGGACAATTCAGATCATGTATCCCAGCTCAAAAAATCTTTTCCTATGTTACATTCATTTGGTCTCCCACTATTCGTAATAGATTATATTGTAGGGAATTTTTAAAGTCTGACAGCTCATTACTTACTGATTCCACATTACACCGCCAATATATGGCATATATTTGAGGGAAAATTGTTTGGGGTCTATCTATGCAAACACTTCCAGGCAAAAATCCTAAATCTTCTAGATTTTATTGCATATTTGGGAGCTATGCACATGTTCTTCCATTTGTTTCTTTGTGAATTGCATATCTAATCTGTCTTTTTAGTCTCTTCTGACCTCTTCTGATTTAATGTCTGTAGTTATCATGCAATGTTCTATATGCCCTACTAATTATCCCTTTTTTTAACAGCAGCTTCAATTCTAGTTTTAATTAAAATCTCAACCAGTGCAGATCTTTTATTTGGGATTCCTTTATCCCTTTTTCTTTGCCTTTAATCTACTCTATCAATCCTTGGTAGGGAAGGCAGTTTTTAGCCTGCAGTCCAAATGCCTTTTTTTCATTCTTTTACCTTTCCCTCTCTAATTATTTGTTCCCAATACATTGGTTCCTTTGCCAGGTTCATCCAGTAAATTCTAGCCCCCTCGTGCCTATTTTCTATACCCGTAATTGTAGTCATCTGTATTGGCTGAATTTCCTTTCTCCATTTCCATGTTGGCTTAGTTCTTAGTATACTCGCTGCTACTTTTATGAATATAATATTCTGTATGACTTATTTTTAAGGGTCTCTATCCAAAATCCCACACTCTCCTTATTTTTTGAATTACCCCCGCTTCATCGTTTTCCCTTTCCACTTTGAGTTGTAGGTTTCTCCTTATGTTATGTATACTGTGTAGCTCTAAAATATATTTCAAGTTTTGTCACACTCTGGTTTGTCAAGCCTTCATAAAGTTTGCATTTTTTGTTATAAATAAATTATGTTGTGCTGAGAGGAGACAATGTGGATACAACTTTGTAGAATTAGTATGGCAGTTAAAATTAAATGCAATAACAGCAGGTATTAATGATTGTCTTTTAGTGTCCTAAAACACAATGCACAGGTATATTTGTTTTTACATCGTAGTGTTTTAATGAGGAACTTTTTATGGTACTCTGATGTTTGAAGGCTTAGTTTTAGGATTCAGGCAATTGTGATTGGTTGGTTCTTATCTTAAATGTAATGTTCTTCTGAAAGTGTGTTACTCGTACTTCCCAGTTACTTGAGGGATGAAAGTGCTTAGTATTTTACAATAAAAGTTTTTTTTGCTGTACTTTTATGGTTCTTACTTCACTTTTTTTTGTTTTTTATTTGAGTTTACTTAACACTAAACGCATTTTCTGTAGGAAAAAATAGCATTGAAACTCTGTTTACTATCATGTACTCAACACACAGGCAGTAGAGTCCACCTGTGCGAGTTCTGTGTTGCAAATGTTGTGATGTCAAAAACTGACATTACCGATTGTCCAACCTTGCTCCCCTTCTGGACCCTTATTAATACTTTGTTCCTGGGTCTGAAGCAGTAGGAAGTTTCGAGGTTCAGTGTTTGTCATGTATACTGAAATGTGGTGGACTTGACTGCCTGTGTTGAGTACACTATAGTAAACCTTGAAAACCGTATAAAATACTCAAACTTTCATAATTCAGCCACTCAGAAGGCTATTGACAGATAATTTTATAATTTATCCCGGTGGTGGGGTTTGTTAGCTGCATTTAATAGCAATTGCCAATATTTTAATGCATCTTCCCAGCAAATACCCCTTGGAGTAAACAAAACTCTCAATCGCAAAACATAACTTTTTTTAAAGTTGCTAAAATTTGTTGAATTTTATACGTGGCATTAATCATTATTTGGCATTAATCATTATTTTTGTTTTTAATATCATACACACGTTCATACTTCTAATTAAGTCTTTTATGCTGTGCTAGACAAAAGTGCTTAACCTGATCTTAAAAGTCTGAAGACGTGACTGCCGGCTTGTTTTTTTATTTCATATAGGTCCTAGTGGACACCTGGGCATTTGGCATGTTACAGATCTCAGTTTTGCTTAAACTGCATATGTTCACATGCACAGACGTGTATACAACCATCCACACAGTTCAATCACTTGTACTCTAGGAGTTGGCAGTGATGAGACTGGTTCTTCAAGCAGTTTAAAATCTACACATTTTGTTTATAGTAGTTTGTGCTTTGTATTTGTGCCCCAGTGAAGCGTTAATTGATAAGGGCTACATTGAGTTTTGGGGATAAGTACGTTTCTAGTGATGGCCGTGTAAATTATGGGGGAAAGGAGTTAAGACTAAAGCATAGCTTTAGTTGGTTAAGGGTTTGGTGATATTGTCTGCATGCCTTCTTAAATATTTGTGTTCTAGTCTTAAAGGTAATAGGTTGCCTACTGTGCCAGTAGTGTTTTTTAATATTTATTTTGGAGGGGTTGAAGATAATGCTATATTTTCTAGGATTGGTAGGCAGCATAATGCTATTTGTCCATTGGCAAAGTATTGGAAAACTAGACTGTATTTTTTGCTGCAGGGTATTAAAATATCTTTACTTGATTCTAATAACATGAGATAGCACACAGGATTATACTGAGCTGGGATAGGTTAGAGGAAATGTGATTCCTCAATATGGTTTCTGAACCCAGTTTGCTGTCTGAACTACAACCACTTCTAGTGATGGTGTTGCGAGTTGTGGGGGTAGAGAGTTCAGAGAATTTATAGCATAGGTTTACTTGGTTAAAATTTTGCTAAAAGTAGTGTCTGCGTGCTTAGTGACAGTGTAGGATCCAAAGTTATTCCTAAATATTTTTGTTGTATTACTAAAGGTGGTAGGTTGCCTACTTTCAGTAATAGTTGTGTTTGATGGCATTTTTTTGGGGGGTATTAAAGATAATGATATGATGTGAAGTTGTTCGCCATTTGTTGTTACACGTGGGTACGGAGCCGATCCATTGGTTTCGAGCCGGCCGCTTTCCAAGCTCAAGATCTCACAGTAGGTCGAGGCACAGTCCCTATCCCATGATGCTCTCTGACTAACCTCAGATCTAGTTTGCTGCTGCAATGGATTGCAAGTTCTTAAGAGAGCTCGGGCCAGTATAATTCTTTTTCTGTCTTTTGACAAATAGTACTAATAGTTTTTTGTGGAGTTAATAATAATCTTATTACAGACGTCCAGTTTCAATAGGTGCGACTGTGGACAGAAAATGTCTATTACGGACAATCTTATGTATATTATCTAGGACCTGTGCATTTATAGGAGGATTGTTATATCTGCCACTTTTTTTTACTGGCAGAGTATTACTTGAAAGAAGAAGAAAGTTAATTGATAGAGGATTGTTGAAACCTGAATTTTAGGAAGCCTTTGATAAGACTGACCAAACCTACAAGTCTTCGAAAGGGTCAAAGTCTTCAAGGGTGTTCTCGGAACCAGGCCGTCTGTTCCAAGCACCTCTGTAAAGGTGCAGTCGCTGGTTCCCAATTCATTGGATCCGTGCACCAAACCGATGTTTCGGAGCTGGAGCCGGTGTCAGAGGTGAAGTCTCCAATACTTAGATCTGTGGCTTCTTCAGTCTTTGACCCGTTCTTCTGGGACCCTTTCAGGCGTCAGTGGACCGTGTGGTGCAGAGGCCTTTAGAGAACCCGGCATTGGCCAAATTGCTTTCAGTTTTGTCCCAACTGGGTTTGATTCCTACTACCGTCCCTTTGCCTGTGACTACTCCTCTGAGCTTACCTAGGCCTTTGGAGGCGGAAGATCTGACGGTTGTAGTACCCACAGAGTCCCAGTGACTTTGGCTCCGTCGACCCTGATCTCTCTCTGGTACCATTCGAAGAGTCTCTGAGCTGACTCTCTCGTCTGTTCCGGGGGGGGGGGGGGAGTCGAACAGACGTGTCAGTTCTGACTCTTCCTCTCAAGGCCTCTGCGCAGATTAGCTCTGCTCCATCCTCTGGTTCCGAGCCCTTGGTCTCAGCACCGGGGGAGCCGCCTTTTTCCTCTGAGCAGGCGGGTTCCTTGGGTCGAGACTCCGGTGCCTTCAGTGCCATGAGGAGGGTAATGTCTGCCAAGACTTTCACTTCCTCAGGTCTCTCCTCTTCCTCCCCTAAATTACTGCATCCTGCTTCTACATCACAGGTTCCTACTAAGCGTCGAGACCCAGAGCCTCAGGTAACCCCTTTGGGTGAACCCTGCTCTACTGAGACTTCACCAGACGCTCCCACTGATGAGGTCCTCAGAGTTTGCAAGAGGAGGCATTTGGATTCCCCTCAGGAATCCTTGACATCGGATACTGACTTAGAGGAATCAGAGGGGTCCCCATGGTCCCCTTCGGAGGATGTCTCCTTTGCAGACATCCTGGAAATACTGAAACAGAGGGGTGACTGGTAGTCTGTTACCCCTACTGAGGATGAGTCGGTGCTCCTGAAGGCCTTTGGGCCTCAACCTTCCACCGCTTGGGTTACTCTGCCCTTCGAACTGATGGATCTGGTTGCTTGAAGGGCTTGGGAGTCCCCTGATTCCATGGAACCAGTCCCTCGGAGGCCCAATAAGTTCATCACTTCCCCTCAAGACAAATTGTACCTCACTGAAGGAGTCCCTGTTGATGCCATGGTGGTGGCGGCCACCAAGAAAGAGATGTCAGAGACCTTTTCTACTGTCCATCCTCCCAATAGAAATTCCAGGACTATGGACAGATATGGAAAACGCATTTTTAGTTCTGTGACGTTTGCCATGAAATCGCTTAACTGCCCTTCTTCAACGAGATCTCCTCCAGGAACTTGGAGATACTCTAAAGGGTAACACAGATGAAGCTATTTCTGAGAAGGTGACATCTCAGCTTTCTCCCCTTAATTCCATTGTCAACTCGTCCATCTGGCTCATTTCCTATACAGCCGATGGGTCGAGTCGAGCAGCAGGTTTCAGTGATAGCTCTGCGGAGACTGTCCTGGATGCGCATATGCTCCTTTGCGGAAGCCTTCATGTCTTCCTTTGTCAACACCCCATTTGATGGCTCTACTTTTGTTTGGGCCCCATGTCAAGGACACGCTCACTAGGTGTGAGCAAGAAGGAAAGACACTATCTGCCATAGGAGTCTGTTTTTCCACCTCTACTAGACCATACCCCAAAGGGCAGAAAGGTGGAAAAATGTGGTTCCAGAAGTCCCAAGGAGCTTTCCAGAACACACGTAGTGAACCCCCCTTCAGGGGCAGAGGAGGGGGCAATAATGGAAAATGCCGCTTTGGCGGCAGAAGGGGTCCGCAAAACCAGGGCGACAGGGAGCAGTTCTCTGGCAAGCCTTATCAGCGCTCCTGAGAGGAGGCACGACTATCCTACTCTGGAGGCAGTCTGGGGTCGCTTGGCTTTGTACCCAGATGCCTGGCTAGGAATTACATCAGATTCTTGGGTAGAAACATAGTTACCAGAGGTTACATCATCCCCTTTTCAGAGTCCCCGCCAGTCAGAACAAGAATCCCAGATGTTCCATCCAGTATGTGAGATCAAGCAGCTGTAGAAATCCAAAAGCTGCTAGAAAGAGTTATCCAACCAGTCCTGGCGGACCAGATGGGATCCGGAACTTACTCCAGATTCTTTTTAGTTCCAAAGAAAACTGGGGACTGGAGGCCCATTTTAGACCTCTGCTAGCTCACCGCTTTTGTAAAGAAGGAAAAGTTCCAGATGGTCACACTTCAGTCGATACTCCCATTCCTGGGAACGGGTGATTGGGTGTGCTCTTTAGATCTCAAGGATGCGTACTACCACATCAAAATGGCCAGACCATCCAGATATCATTTGTGTTTCCAGCTGGAGCCAGTTACTACCAATTTCGAGCACTGCCCTTTGGTTTCACCTCGGCCCCCAGAGTGTTCACCAAATGCATGGCAGTGGTTACGGCTCACCTGAGGCATCTAGGATTCTGGGTGTTTCCGTATCTGGATGACTGACTCCTATCCGCCGCCACCACTACCAGGCATCAACTCATTCTTTCCAGGGATCATATGACCAATCTCTGTTCTCGGTTAGGAATAACCATAAATTTCAAAAAATCTGCCTTACCATCGCAGCATAGCTTCTTTATCGGAGCAAAACTAGACACCACCACTGCCTTGGTCAGATTACCTCAAGAAAGAGTTATCTCTCTACAAAATCAGGTGTCCAGCTTGCTAAAAGAAGAGTACCTGCCTTTCGGGTTTTAAAACTATTGGGCACCATGGCAGCTACCATTATAGCGGTTCCTCTGGGACAGATGCACATGAGGATACTCCAGTGGTTGCTTTTCACCCAATGGTCTTGGCAACAGCTCCCAATGTCTTTCAAGATCCTACTGACAGACGCTTGCAAGAAGGACCTTCTCTGGTGGTTGAACAGTCACCAGGTGACAATAGGTCGACCATTTGTACTTCCCCCTCCTGTAACCACGGTGACCACAGACGCTTCCCTGATGGGGTTGGGGGGGGGGCTTTTTCAGGGAAGAACTGCCCAAGGTACCTGGTCAGAGATGGAATCTCATTTGCACATCAATGTCCTGGAGTTGAGAGTAGTGCTTTTAGCGTTGCAGCACTTCCACGACTCTCTGCCTTGGGAGACTATTGCGATCCAGACGGACAACATGTCAGTGGTCTGGTACATCAACAAACAGGGGGGAACCAAGTCTTACCCCTTATGCCAAAAAGTCTTGAGAATTTGGCAGTGGGCTGTATCCACCGGGCGCTTTCTGATAGCAACGCACATACCAGGGAAATCCAATGTGATAGAGGACAAACTGAGCAGAGCAATTCTGTTGCCCTACAAGTGGTCCCTCAAAGAAGAAGTGGCGGACATGATTTTCCACAGATGGGGGAAGCCTTGCTGCGACCTTTTTGCATCCCTGCTGAATGCCAAATGCAGAAGCTATTTTGCCCTGAATCCTCCGGGGGACAGCCCAAGGGATTCACTCGTACACGATTGGCCCTCTGGTCTCCTTTTATGCCTTTCCTCCAACCCTGCTGATCTCCAGATTTTTACAGAAAGCAAAAAGCTCGGGAAGGACCGTTATTCTGATAGCCCCTTTTTGGCCTTGGCAGATATGGTTCCCCTTCCTTCATCAATATCAACTGGAAGAACCTTGGTTTCTGGACCCAGTGCCAGACCTTCTGACTCACTCGTCAGGAGTTCTTCAAACCCTCTCTTCAGTCCCTCAAACTGACAGCTTGGCTGCTGCACTTCCCAACCTAGCCAGGTCATATAATTTGTCTTCACGATGCAACATATTTTAGTCTCCTGTCATAAAGTCTTCACCAGAAAACTGTACAACAGCAAAAGGAACCGTTTTGTTTATTGGGCCTCTCAACATATTGATCCATATGTCGCTCCTATTGATAGTGTTCTGGAGTTTCTGACTATGCTTTTTCACGAAGGTGCAGCAGTGGCCACTGTAAGAGTTCAGTTGGCTGCAATATCCAATTTTCACCTGAGATTTGAGTGCTCTAATCTTATCTGTCACAGATTATGTAAAGCCTTTCTGAAAGGGACTCATCACCTTAGGCCACCTGTCAGACAACCAGTTGCCCCCTGGAATCTAAATTTAATACTATCTCGACTTTGCTTCCCCCCTTTGAACTGCATCTTTTTGTCCCTTGAAGTTTATTTCTTGGAAAACAATATTCTTGGTGGCTATTGCCTCCACTCGTAGAGTTTCGGAAGTACAAGCTCTTTCTATCAGGCCTCCAGATCTGGTTTTTCATCCCGACAGAGTGTCTCTTAGGACAAATTCCACTTTAAGGTCTGCTCCGAGGTCAGTTTGAACCAGTCTATTGAGCTGCCCACCTTTTTCAGACACCATTCGAATAAATTAGAATATATGTTACATAAACTTGATGTTCACAGACAATTAAGGTTTTATTTGGACAGAACAAAGGAGTTTAGAAAATCGGAACAACTCTGTTTCTCATGCGGACAATAAAAAGGGGGCTGCCTGTAGCTAAAGTTACATTGTCTAAGTGTTTATCTGATTGCATAAAATATATATTTTCATCAACCAACCAACCTTTAGAGCATAGTGTGGAAGCACATTCCACCAGGGCTGTGTCTACATCTCTGGCTCATGCAGCCCATTTGCCTTTGGACACTATTTGTGCAGCTGCTACTTGGTCCAAACCTCATATGTTTGTTACTCATTACAAAGTGGACAGGGCTTCCTTTGGTTCCACTGTTCTCAGGAATGTACTCCCGTGAGCCACCCAGGATTAGGGTGCTTGGGACGCGACCCATGTGTAAGAACAAACGGCGAGATTGAACAACTTCACATAAAGAAGTTATGTTCTTATCATAACGTTCCATGTGAGTTGTTCATCTCACCTTTGTTCTTACACTCCCTCCCACCTTCCCCCTCCAAGTTCTAGAAGAATGGGTATGACTGGTAGTCTGGTTGGTCTAACTAGTTTCCTTTACTCCAGCCAGAGTATTTCTTAGCAAATTGTAAATATATGTATACATGTGTATATTTTTGGCATATTGGTATGCAGGAGCGGCCTTAGGTCAACTGGTGCCCTAGGCAAAGGGGCTCCACGGCGCCCCAACCCACAAAACCTGGTGTCCCCATCCTGGTCTACTTACACCAAATAAATATTGGAAAAACGTCCCTGCTAGGGCGGCACCCTAGGTAGCCGCCTAGTTGGCCTATGCCTAAGGCCGGCTATGTTGGTATCTTTTAGTGGTATTTTTTCTTGCTGGGTTCAACAAACAAGATCTGAGGTTAGTCAGAGATCATCATGGGATAGGGACTGTTCCTCGAGCTACTCGGAGATCTTGAGCTTGGAAAGCGGCCAGCTCGGAGATGATGGAACATTATGGTAAGAACATAACTTCTTTTTTTCTGTGATTGATAAGCAGTATTTTCCTATTTGTCCATTGGCAAAGTTTTGTAAAACTTGACTGCAGTTTTTCCTGTAGGGAGTTGATACCTTTACCTGATTTTCTAGTAATACGAGATGGCATACAGGAATATACTGAGTTGGGATAGGTCTAAGAAAATTTTGTTCCTCAATATGGTTTCTGAACCCAGTTTTATTATCTGAATTAACAACCAGTGAGCATTATGTGACTTGCATTCCCTTCTTTTTGCAACCACTAAGAAATCTGCTTTATTTGTAAGCTTTTTTTTTTGTATATTTCAGCATATTTTTCTGAGATTTCCAGTCCTACTTTTATTTGCTTTTGCTCTTTGTCCCTATTCTTGTTTCTTCTTTGCACTTTCTTTTCTTAATTGTTCCTTATGTGCTGTTTTAATGTCTACTTTCTTGCCCATTACGCCTACCTTGCAGAGCTCTGATGTCTGTAGGGCTCTGGCTGTGTTCTGAAAGAACATGAAACCACTTGATAACTTACAGCTTAAGCAGATTGCTGAGTGGCTGTTTGCCATCAAGTTGAAAAAAGTTTCTTAACTTCTGTAACCAGGTAACAAACTGATGTGAAAAATGATCCCTTATGTTACCTTATTAAGCCTCTCTGCCTTCTGTTACTATTTACTCAAGAGTTTGCGAGTTGATTTTTTGCTCTCTGGAGTTTATTCACCAGTGAACTGTATTGAGGTCACACACACAAGATGTTCTACTCTTTCTTGATTTCTTTGCACTGCTGCTTTTAGCTATTTTGCCTTTTTAAAGTTGTGTAATTACTTTTGTAATTTAGTGTGTTAAAAAATGTTAGCATGCTAAAGACTGATGTGACTTGTGTGATAAGGCCTTGTGATGGCAGTACTTACAAGTGACCAGAAATGAAGGCTGCAGAATGACTGTAAACAACTAACTTGGTATAGGAAGCTGTGTTGAAAACACTGAAAAAGGAATATGATGAAGTATGAGTAATGTAGTACAGAGATGAAATGCTTTGGATTATGGTGTTTAGTGTAGTGACACAGTATCTGTCTGCCACACTGGCAGCTCAGGTTCAAGAATGGTTCAGAAGAAGTGTTGCTGTTGGGTGGTAAAGATGCATATTCAGAGGACCAGTGATCTGTCTGTGCTGAAACAAAACACCTCCTGGAATACACTCTAACTATAGGACGGGTTTCGTGCAAAGGTCTAATGCACTGCATCTGGCTGCATTCATGTACGGCAAGTTGCGTGCTGTGTGCGTATTGCATTGTACAGTCAGTAGTGACAAATGGGTTAGGTTTTTTAGTACTATAGAGGTAACATTCCCCCAGTGGGGAGCAGTCTATCTTCAGCTGCTTAACTCGGCTGCTCTAGGGGAAGAAAAGCATTGGTGTAGGAATGGATGCAGCATTTTTTTGACAGGCAAAATGAAGAGGGAGCAATAATGGTAGGCGATACAGAATCATTGCATACATCAATAAAACATAAGTTACTGATTAAATGCAGAAAAAAGCAAAGGCAAGGCTCCAGTTTCTTCAACCAACACAGCTGTTTATTGACACAAGCGCTTTCACTAAATGCTTCTTCAGGTGTATCCACATTGTTGCTAAAACACCCATTTTATACTATCATCACAGATCACATGACATTACTATTTAAAGAAAAATGCTTCTAAGAACATATAAAAATGTATACATTTAAAAATATATGTACCATCAAATGCAGAAAAAATATATGTACACACATAACATTTAAAAACATCACCTACGCAATCTTCTATTTTTTTAAAATAGGTCTTATTGGCACATGGTCATTTAAGCCATGTCCTACATCAGCCCTCATACCTCACAATCCAGTTTGCCTTTAACTCTTCAGTTCTAGCTCTAATATCACCCCCCTCTTATTCTCATAACATCTGCCTGAGACCATGAATTTAAAATGGTCTTTCACTTGTCTCGGACACATGCTTTGCAAGAGCATTAAACATACTTTTCTTTTTAATATGACAGATATGCTCTTATTCTATCCCTGAGCCAATCTGTTGGTCTTACCAACATAGAATTTATTACATAACTGGCATGTAGCCAGATGTTAAGTTGTCTATCTCGCCTTCATTCTTGCTGGATGGGTTCGGAGCCGACCTCGGCTCCGACTCGGCCACTCTAAAGCTCGAGAGTTGGTTCCACCGGCTCGAGGCTCCCCTTATATCCCACAATGCTAGGCGAGAATTACCTCCGATCTCGTTTTCCGCTACAGCGATCGGGGTGTTGGTTTTCTACCGGCTTCTTGGTGAGTAACTTTGGATTAAAGTTAGTATACTTAAACCCCTTTAATTTTAATTTTAACACTTGTTTGTTTCCCTTAGTTTAGTGGAATCTCCCCCACCTTCTCTCTAAAATCCCATTTTTTCTCCACAAGAACTTATAAGTTCTTCCTCGGGCCTTCAGGCCTTCTTCCTCCATCCCCTAGTGGTGTGTGTGTGTGTTTTTTCTCATAATTTAAAACTTTGGTAGTTTGTTTTATTTTTTGAGTTTAAAATAGGATAGGGTGTAATCAGTGTGTTTGACTGGGTGTGTGTGATTACACTTTTCTAAAATGTCTAAAGACTCAAAGGTCTCAGGCTTCAAGAAGTGTGACTCGTGCTGTCAGAAAATGTCTCTGACAGACGGTCACATTTCTTGTGTCTACTGCTTGGGGCCTTTGCACCTGCAGGACTCCTGTGCTGTATGCCACGGCTTCAGCCCCAGGGTCCTGCAGGAAAGAAAAAACAAACTGATTCTGAGAGGTTTACTCAAGCCTGAGGGTTCCCTTACTGTCTCTTCGGGAAAGCCCTCCAAGGCTTCTAGGTCCTCGGCTCCAGCTACTGAGCCGAGACGTAAGGCTACAAAACCTCCGTCTACATCGGCTCCGGCTGGAGCCGATGAGTCTCAGTCTACAGTTTCTGTGGTTTCCTCGGCTCCGGCTGGAGCCGAGGTATTAGAAATTCCCGTGTCGGCTCCGACCAGACCTTCGGAACCGACATCTAGGAAGAGGTCTAGGTCACCATCCCTTGGCTCCGTTCATTCGGCTCCAACATCTCCTCTGCTGTCTGAACGGAGCCATAGATCTCACTCCTCTAGGTCATCGAGGCTGTCGGACCATGACCTTCAGAGGGTAGTGAGTCGACTTCTTAAGTCCGAGGCACTGGCCCAAATGCTTCAGAGCCCGACTCATCAGTCGATGCCTGCCCTGTCCCTGTCCTCAATATGTTCCTCCTCCGACTCCGTTGAGCTCGGAGCCGGGGCGTTTCGGAACCGAGACTGTGGTAGCGTCGGAGCCGATACAATTGTCTTCGGCTCCATCGTCGGCTCCGATTTCTTCCTTAGAAGAATCTCGGCGCCGGACTTCCATCGTCGGCTCCGAGGGGGTGAGTGGCATCGGACCATTGTCCGACCCCGTTCTCCCTCTCGGGGCTTCGGCGCTGGTGAGTTCGGCTCCGACATCGGCCTCGGAGCCATCACTGTCAGTGTCGAGGGAGGTTTTTAGCTTTTCGGAGCGGGGACCTCTGGCTCTGCCTGACAGGGGTGCGTTCGAGGTCATGCGGAGTGTGTTAGAACCTGGTTCTACCCCACAGTCGGCTCCGTCCTTCCCCCCCTCTTCGGTGCCTCAGGTCAAGTCGACTCACTCCCTCATCCCGGACCGCAGAGAGCCAGCTCCTCAGGAATCCCCTGTGGGGATCTCATCCTCTTCTGAGGCCTCTCCTGATTTGGCAGAAGAGCCCCCTCGGAAGAGAAAGTGTAAGAGGAAACACATAGACTCACCTGAGTCTGTCACCCCTGACACAGATTTAGAGGATTCGAGGGTTCCCCGTTCCCCTTCTGAAGATGTCTCATTTGCAGACATTCTAGAAATCCTTAAGCAGAGGGGAAATTGGCCAGCCCTCAACCCTTCGGAGGATGAATCTGTGTACCTTGAGGCGTTTGGCTCTCGTCCTTCCACCTCCTGGGTGTCTCCCCTTGACCCCCTCATGCAGGTGGTAGCAAAAAAGGCATGGACGGCTCCTGATTCAGTGGACCCCACTCCCAGGAGACCCTCAAAATTCATTACAGCACCAGCAGATAAACAGTTTCTGACAAAAGGAGTTTCTGTGGATGCTATGGTGGTTGCTGCTGCCACTAAGAAGGAACTAGCTGATCCTTCAGTGCCTGTCCATCCACCTAATAAGGAATCTAGGTCCATGGACAGGTACGGGAAGCGGATGTTCTCGTCAGCGACATTTGCAATGCGTTCGCTGAACTACCTATGCCATTTTACTCTTCTTCAAAGGGACTTGATCAAAGAAGCGAGTGACATGTTGAAGGATCCTACGGCTGCGGGTTTTCAAGACAAGATGAACACTCAGCTGGCTACCCTGAACTCCATAGCCAACTCCTCCATGCGCCTCCTCTCTTATGCGGCTGATGGAGCGAGCAGGGCCGCAAGGACAGGTGTGGCCTTACGTAGGCATGCCTGGATGTGGCTATGCAACTTTGCGGACCCCTTTAAAACGTCATTCACTAATTCCCCATTCGATGGATCATCTCTTTTTGGTCCTCAAGTGAAAGACACCTTGACTAGGTGCGAGACAGATGGCAAGACTCTTTCTGCCGTCGGAGTCCGTTTTTCTACTCCTCCTAGACCTTACCCCAAAGGTCAGAAAAGTGGAAAAATGTGGTTCCGCAAACAATCTCAAGGGTCTTCGCCTGACGCACAGAGTCGGTTCCCTGCCAGAGGCAGAGGCGGGAACAACAATGGTAGACGTCGCCTTAGAGGCAGGGGGGGTCCGCAGAACCAGGGCAATCGAGAAGCCTTCTCTGATAAGCCCTTTCAGCATCCCTGAGGTGTTGCCCGACTGCCCACCTTCGGAGGCAGTCGGGGGAAGATTGTCACTGTACCCAGAAGCCTGGCTATCCCTGACTCAAGACAAATGGGTACAGTCCATCATTTCCGAAGGCTATTCCATTCCCTTTGTTCGCATTCCAAACCAATCAAAAAAATCCCTTCCAGATGTTCCACCCGCTCAAAGGGATCTTGCAGCTTTGGAAATTTCAAAGCTGCTTGCAAAAGAGCAATTCAGCCAGTTCCAGCAGACCAGCAATGATCCGGAATCTACTCAAGGTTCTTTTTAGTTCCAAAGAAAACAGGGGACTGGAGACCAATTTTGGATCTCGGTATCTTGAACAAGTCAGTCAAGAAAACAAGATTTCGGATGGTCACGCTGCAGTCCATCCTTCCCCTATTGGGAAAAGGAAACTGGATGTGCTCTATAGACCTTCAGGATGCGTACTATCACATAAAAATGAACAGACGCTCCAGAAGATTCCTCCGCTTCAGGCTGGGAACCAGTCATTTTCAATTCAGGGCCCTGCCCTTTGGTCTCACCACTGCCCCCGGTGTTTACCAAATGCATGGCAGTGGTAGCTTCTCACCTGAGACGTCAAGGATTCCAGGTGTTTCCATATTTGGACGACTGGCTCCTCACAGCTCCCACCAAGCATCTTCTTCTATTGGCCAGGGGCTACACCTTTCGCATTTGTCAAAATTTAGGCATTTCAATAAATTGCGAAAAGTCTGTTTTGTCGCCTTGTCGTGTTATTACCTTCATAGGCGCAATTCCAGACACAGTCAACATGTCTGCGAGGCTAACAGATCAGAGAATAACAGACATACAAAAACTGGTCTCGCTCATCTTCAGCAGCAACAGAGTCAAAGCCAGGTTAGTTCTGAAAGTATTGGGGATTATGGCGGCTGCCATTCCTTTGCTTCCGTTAGCCAGATTCCACATGAGATTCTTCAATGGATGCTCTTCACACAATGGTCATACCAGCAACTTCCGATGTCCCACACCATTATGATCACGCAAACATGCAGGAATCATCTTCTGTGGTGGATGTCTTCCCCTCAGCTCTTATTGGAAAGACCCTTTGTTCCTCCCCCTCCGGTTGCTACACTGACAACGGACGCCTCCCTGATCGGGTGGGGGGGGCATTATCAGGGCAGAACTGTCCAGGGCACATGGCAACCAGAAGAATGCCACTTGCACATAAATGTTCTAGAGATGAGAGCAGTGCTTTTAGCATTGCAAGCCCTTCAAGACTCTCTTCCCTTGGGAACGATAACAATCCAGACGGACAATATGTCCGTAGTGTGGTATATCAACAAACAAGGTGGAACCAGGTCCTACCCCCTGTGTCGAGAAGCACTCAGACTGTGGCAATGGGCGATTTCTTCTCAGCGGTTTCTGATAGCAACGCACATCCCCGGTAAGTCCAATCAAATCGCGGACAAGTTGAGCAGAGCTATCCTCATGCCTCACGAGTGGTCTCTGAAAGACTCTGTTGTGAGAAATTTTTCTCAAGTGGGGTCAGCCTTGCTGCGACCTTTTTGCTACTCCCCAAAACAGCAAGTGCAGAGATTATTTCACCCTATTCCCTTTACCAGGCCAGCCCAGCAGAGACGCTCTAGTCCAAGTTTGGCCCCGGGGACTTCTGTATGCATTTCCTCCCTTCCCACTAATCTCTCAAGTGATACAGAAAGCTATCGCTCAGAAGGCCTCGTTGATCCTCATTGCTCCTTACTGGCCTCGACAGGTTTGGTTCCCCTTTCTGCATCATTTTCTGTTGAGCGACCTTGGCATCTGGACCTAGTTCCAGATCTTTTGATCCATCAGTCGGGTCAGTTTCATCGCTCCTTCCCTCTCTGAACCTCACTGCTTGGTTCCTCCAATTCCATCCTTAGCCAGGCTTCCTCAAATATCTCACTCTGTTCGAGATATTTTGATAGCTTCCATAAATCTTCCACTAGAAAGATTTATTTGAGTAAGTGGAAAGCGTTTCCTATTGGGCTCAAGGAAGGGACATAGATCCTTTCACTGCTTCCATCCAAATGGTCCTTGATTTTCTAGCTGAACTCTTCCATGCAGGTTCATCTCCTTCTACTCTTAAAGTTCAACTGGCAGCTATTTCTAATTTTCATGTGGGTATTTCAGAATCTGCCATAATGTCCCACAAGCTTTGCAAAGCCTTTTTGAAAGGAGTTTTTCTACTCAGACCTCCTATAAGAAATCCTCCTCCTCCTTGGGACCTAAATTTAGTTCTTAGTTCTTTGATTCTTCCCCCTTTCGAACCTGCAGCCTCCTGTTCTTTAAAATTGCTATCATGGAAGACTCTCTTTCTGGTAGCTATTACTTCAGCTAGAAGAGTTTCAGAACTTCATGCACTCAGCTGTCGACCTCCTTATCTGTTGTTCCATAAGGACAGGGTATCTTCTGAACCAACCCGTCTTTTTGCCTAAGATAGCCTCGGCGTCTAACCTAAATCAAAGCATTGACCTCCCTGTGTTTTTTCCAGAATATTCCAATAGGTCTGAACAAAACTTACACTGGCTAGATGTTCATCGTCAGTTAAGGTACTATTTGGATAGAACCAAACAATTCAGAAAATCTGACCAGCTGTTTGTCTCCTATGCAGAAGGCAGAAAGGGACTTTCAGTTTCAAAGGTATCATTATCTAGATGGCTAACATCTCTGATTTCCCTTGTTTATGAAATTAGACACCAAAAGCTGCCTAACAAACCTAAAGCCCATTCCACCAGAGCTTTGGCTACTTCTATAGCCTTCCAAGACAGACTGCCTATTGACACCATTTGTGCGGCTACTTGGGCTACTCCTCACACTTTCATTTCTCATTATAAGTTGGATTTAGCTTCTAGGCATAGAGCTAACTTTGGTTCCACTGTTCTCAAGAGTCTGTTCCGTTAGGCCACCCGGGACAAGGTGCTAGGGATGGTCCCATCCAGCAGAATGAAGGCGAGATAGACAACTTAACATATAGAAGTTATGTTCTTACCATAACGTTCCATGTTAGTTGTCTTCTTCTCGCCTTCTTTCTTGCGTCCCACCCTCCTTCCCCCTGGCCTGGACAGACCTAGAGGAGTTTGATTGTGACCTCTCTTTCTACCACCTCTTTGCTATAGGTATATGCTCTGCTGTGCATATTTTCCTAGATCAGGCTTTAGGTCATCTTTCCTCTTCCCCTTGTTTATAGAGGTGGATTCTTTTTCCAGTTTTTCTGGTTATATTATTAGCTGGGCCTAGCTCACAAACGAGATCTGAGGTAATTCTCGCCTAGCATTGTGGGATATAAGGGGAGCCTCGAGCCGGTGGAACCAACTCTCGAGCTTTAGAGTGGCGGGAGCCGAGGTCGGCTCCGAACCCATCCAGCAAGAAAGAAGGCGAGAAGAAGACAACTAACATGGAACGTTATGGTAAGAACATAACTTCTATATATACCACATGGGGGTACTACAAGTTGCATTAACACTCAAATGAAAGACCTCATGAGAATCTGGATGTTCAGATTCTGTTCCTGCATCTATATATTCACAATACTGACATCTCTTACAAGGTTTAGTCCTATCTTTAGAATGCCCTATCTGATCAATCGGTGTACACAATCTCCTTTTCAATGGCTTTTTATTCTTAAACGTAAACTGAGGATGTGGGTCCAGAAACTTACTCACTTGCCCTGTAGTCAAGAGATTCCAATGAGTATTGAGAATATTGGTATATTTTCTTACGTCTCTTGAAAAACTAACGCACATTCTAAGCTTACTATTATTACATATGTTGTTAGTGCCAGAGTTTTCACAAGGTTTTGAAAAATAGGGCTTTGCTCTTGTGCCTCTTAATTTTTCTCTATCATATTACTACGTACTTCATCCTTATTGTATCCCCTTTCCACCTTTTCTGTACTTACTACTACTACTGCTTGTTGTTCAAAGTCATCCTGTTTAACATTATACAACTGATTATGTGCAACATTTCTAAACACATGTTTAGGATGCATACTATCTTTCCTTAGCAATTTATTGGCATGACATTCTTTCCTATACATTTTTGTACTTTAGTTCCCCTTCCTCTCCTGTCACTATACTGACATCCAGGAAATTCACCTCAGAGCAAGACCAAATCAGTGTAAATTTAAGGAATGGTGTTGAATTATTAATCCATTCCACAAAATCCAATAATTGTTCTACTGACCCCTTCCATAACAGGAATAGGTCATCCACAAACCTTCGAAAAAACAAAATATACTGTTTTTATAGGCACATTCTCTACCTCCCATGCTGACATCACCACATTTGCATAACTGTTAGCACATGATGTGCCCATTGCAGTACCATTGTACTGCCAGTATATTCTGTCCCTAAACATAAAGATGTTATTCTCAAGCACTAGTTTCAATAAGACCTGTATTAGCTGTATCCTTCCTCTTGTGTAATTTCCATCTTTCTGTAGTAACTCTGTAACACTATTGATTTCAAACTCATTCGGAATTACTGTGAAAAGAGAAACTACATCAAGTGTAACCAACAAAATAATTCAGTAATTTCTCCCTTCCTGGAAAACTCATACAGATCTGTAATAAAATGCTCAGTATCTCTTAAAATATATTGACTTACTCAATAAATTCCCAAGATTTTTATCCAAAAATATGGAAATGGATTCTGTACACCAGTCCCCTTCCTGCTATGATTGGTCTCATAGGGGGGTTTACCTTGCATTTATGTAACTTTGGTAATCCTTGATGTTAGGAGTGAGAGGACTTTGTATTAAATACTTTAGCAGGCCATCATCTATAAGGCTCAAACTTTCTAAATTTTTAAGTTCACTATGTACTTTCTCTGCCATTCATCTCACTTGTGAAGGGGAAATCAATTTATAGAACTTAGTGTCTTTTAATAAATCATGCATCTTTGCATCATAGTCTTCTCTACTCGTAATGACTATTTGTCTACCTTTATCAGCTGGTTGTATCATGATAGTGGGATCCATCTG
This sequence comes from Protopterus annectens, assembly GCF_019279795.1. Taxonomy (NCBI): domain Eukaryota; kingdom Metazoa; phylum Chordata; order Ceratodontiformes; family Protopteridae; genus Protopterus; species Protopterus annectens. Next base: position 318,071,839 of record NC_056741.1, read on the forward strand.
GAGGTCTATCAAAGCTTCAAACTCTTTTTTTGTTATTATGCCATTTTTTTCTTATTCTGTTTACTTTTTTCTTCATAATATAACTTGTATACTTCTTTTAAACAAAGTTTCTCAAAAGCGTTAACCAACAAGTTTTATTTGGGTATAAAAAGACTGGGCTTCCTAAAATTAAAAGCATCTACAGTTTCATTATCAAACATAATTTTAAGCATTAAGTTACGAGTAAACATTTTAATTTCAAAAACAATCTCTCTAATGTCCATATCAGCTGTGGGGATGAAGGATAAACCTTTTTCCAAAACATTAAGTTTATATTGTGTTTAACATATTCGGTGATAAGTTAACTACTAAGTTTTTATGTTCAAGAACGCTTTCTTTATTGTATATGGACTCGCCATCTCTTCTACATGTTTTCTCTTGTTTCGCGTTGTACTTCTCCCGCTTGTAGACCTTTCCCTGGTCGGAAGTGGAAAAGTCAGATTCAACTGTCCATGTGTATGTAAAAAAAAGGGGGGTACTCTCCATGTTCTGCCTTCCTGGTCTGGAAATATCACCATTCTCTTCACGGTGAACTTCCACTACTGTGGAGAAAGTTTTCCTTCTTGCTCCAGTTGCCGATGTGTTTAAAGTGCTCTCTCTTCCTCTACACTTTGAATCCGCCCCTCTTCTTCTTCCTGTGCATTAACGGCCATCGGATTGGATGTTACTTCTGTTTGCGCACTCTGATTCACTGAGACCTCCGTCTCTATCGTTCTCACTTTGCCAGTATGCTCCATGGCTGAATTGGACACATTGCCCAGCGCAAAATCTGTACGGTCTCTTTGTAGTTTCTTTAACTTTGGAGCAATTTTCTAGCATAGGTCGCAGCATTATCCATTGAATCATTTACTGGTTTTAAAGTCACTTCAGCACCATATTTTTTGTAGAGATCAACATATTTTTTCCTAATTAGGTTTAGTGTTGTTGTCTCTTCCTTGCCTGCTGCAGCAACCAACAATTTTATATAACCCAAGTTTGTGCTCAGGTTTAGTTGCTGCCATTCACTTAAAAGTACAGGATCACAGTCCGTTTGAGCAGGCATCTTTAACACCCTTAACCCACTGGGTATTACTTTCTCTGCAACACACACTTCTAAATGGAACTTTTCATACTGCACACATTTGTTTAAATAAATCTTTCTCCAAGGAAAATAAGTCACTCTTCAGTGCAATAAAGTCAATATTAGGGAAATCAGTTCCTTCCACAGTACATGTATTTTCAAGCAGTGGATTCTTATTTTCGCTCACCTTATCAATGAACAAGTTAATATTGGATTCAGTCCATTTTATGTTTGTTACTTAACTCAATTTTCTCATTTCCTGTAGCCATAACACACATTTGTTTAAATAAATCTTTCTCCAAGGAAAATAAGTCACTCTTCAGTGCAATAAAGTCAATATTAGGGAAATCAGTTCCTTCCACAGTACATGTATTTTCAAGCAGTGGATTCTTATTTTCGCTAACCTTATCAATGAACAAGTTAATATTGGATTCAGTCCATTTTATGTTTGTTACTTAACTCAATTTTCTCATTTCCTGTAGCCATAATCCTGGAATCGTTGGAAGAGAACAAAATGAAAGTAAAAACAAAGCCATCAAAATCCAGGTGCCCCTGCAGTAAGACAACAAAAGTCCAAGAATAAATGCAGAAAAAAAGCAAAGGCAAGGCTCCAGTTTCTTCAACCAACACAGCTGCTTATTACACAAGCACTTTCACTAAATGCTTCTTCAGGTGTATCCACATTGTTGCTAAAACACCCATTTTATACCATCATCACAGATCACATGACAATACCATTTAACTATTTAAAGAAAAATGCTTCTAAGAACATATAAAAATGTATACATTTAAAAATATATGTACCATCAAATGCAGAAAAATATATGTACACATATAACATTTAAAAACATCACCTACGCAATGGTCTATTTTTTAAAATGAGTCTTATTGGCACATGGTCATTTAAGCCATGTCCTACATCAGCCCTCAACCTCACAATCCAGTTTGCCTCGAACTCTTCAATTCTAACTCTAGTATCACCCCCCCCCCCTTATTCTCATAACATCTGCCTAAGACCATGAATTTAAAACTCTTTCACTTGTCTCGGACACATGCTTTGCAAGAGCATTAAACATACTTTTCCTTTTAATATGATAGATATGCTCTTATTCTATCCTTGAGCCATCTGTTGGTCTTACCAACATAGAATTTATTGCAAAACTGGCACATAGCCAGATATACCACATTGGGGGGTACTACAAGTTGCATTAACACTCAAATTAAAGACCTCATGAGAATCTGGATGTTCAAATTCTGTTCCTACATCTATATATTCACAATACTGACATCTCTTACAAGGTTTAGTCCCTCTATTTTTAGAATGCCCTATCTAATCTCTCGGTGTACACAATCTCCTTTTCAATGACTTTTTATTCTTAAACGTAAACTGAGGATGTGGGTCCAGAAACTTACTCACTTGCCTATCTGTAGTCAAGAGATTCCAATGATATTACTACGTACTATGATAGAGATAGAAAAATTAAGGGGCACAAGAGCAAAGCCCTATTTTTCAAAACCTTGTGAAAACTCTGGCTGTAATAAAATATGTAATAAAAGTAAGCTTAGAATGTGTTATTCAAGTGACTAAGAAAATATACCAATATTATCAATGCTCATTGGAATCTCTTGACTACAGATAGGCAAGTGAGTAAGTTTCTGGACCCACATGAGTAAGATGTGGTAGAAGAGAGGAATTTCCAGGGTTGGGAAGAGTACATGTTGGGGAATTATTCCTGGAGCAAGTTTAAAAGCTAGGAACACAGTTGGCTGAGTGAAGCTGCAGGCAGGAGCAGTTCTACATTTTAAATACAAACAAAGCAAGAACAGAATAAATGACAGATTGTAATGTTAAAACTGGCATAAAATAAATTACCCAGTTACCACAATTCATATTCAAAATGTAAACAATGATGGGTTATTCACAACTGTATGCTTTTTACAAATTGAGTATTATATGTGGGAAGGTAGTACTGCTACAAATGGTAACACGAGTCAAACACCCTGAGCTACTTAAAAAAATAAATAAATAAATAAAACTACATCTGCCACTATCTCTGCCACCAAGTGGAGGAGCAAAACTCAACATGCTAAAAAATACTTACTCTCCCAGACTCTGTAAAGATTTTAGACCAAAGCAATAATATATATATATATATATATATATATATATATATATATATATATATATGGTTTACTATCAAAATGTTGAAATTCATATGGTCTAACGTTCATTTGATCGACACATGAATATTAAGTATTTCATTTGGTCGACAAAGTGCATGCAAATTACCTGTCAACATTATGTTGACAACAGGCAAGGATTTACCCTTGTCAGCACTGTTGTGCGATCTCTGAGTTGTAATGTACAAGTAGCAGGGGGGGTGGGGGGTGCAGCCCCCCTGCAAAAACACTAGTGTTAGTGCAGGTGTTTGTCGACCATTTAAACTTTGACATTTTTATTTTCAGTATTTTGAATGTTCCATGTAATGATTCCGACGTTATGATTGTCAACTGTATGAATTTCAACATTTTTGATAGTAAACCTATATATATGGGTCTACTGAAATGTGTCAAATCTGTTTTTGGTCGACATCTGTTTAGCCAACAAAATACTGCACACAGGGAAATATGCCTTTTCCCTGAGATTGTGCAGTCTCTAAGTTAGTCTATATATAATTGGTTGGGGGGGGTTGCAGTGGGGGCTTGCCACCTGCAAAAAAAAAAAAACGTTTTTTGAGAATCGAACGGGCAACTTCTAATTCTGAGGCGACGACGCTACCGCAGCACCACCACCGCAGTGTGGTGTTGATTTTTTTTTTTATGTTGTATTTGTGAGAATTTTAGTACGGAAAAATAATTGGAAGGACAGTCTTAATTATTATTTCTTTTCATATTAACACACTGTTGTGAAATTTATTAACAGTAATATAAGCTTTGTCCATTTTCCTAATGGTGGCTGAAGAATTAATGACATTCTTAAGCTATTATTAGTTGTTCATTTTCATGTGGCATCTTAATATACAATATGTTTAATGACCATTTTACTTACCTTTTATTAGTTCAGTTAAACGAGTGTAAGATTTCTTCTACACTTATGTACTTAAGCAATTAGCATGTATATATCTATTAGTTTATGGAAATAAACCTGATTGTTGTCTTTGACACTTAGTGTTTAACTTTATATTGTGCTGCTTATGGCATTATTTATTACAGTCAGGAAAATGTACTCGGCACACTAACGTTCAAGAGCATGAGTATACACACACATTTCAGTTACAAAGTTAAGATTCTGTGTTTTTCTTCATTCCACAGACTTGCACAACATTTACATTTGCAGAGGTATACTGCTAACAGATGTATTTTTGATACTGGTTTCTCCTTTGAGCTATTCATTAATCGTTCCTGATTAGGAAGTTATCCGATTTACATACACTATTTTTTATCAGACAAGGTGTTTTGCTTACCATGAATAGTATATTGATTTTTTTTTTTTTTTTTTGTTGTTTTTAAATTGTATTGTTGCATTTGATTTTTTTCCCTGTCCTCTGCTTGCCAATCTTTGAGCTCTCCACCATTCATCAGTCCTTTACAAACAAGTGGGTAAGAGATGATCATGGGAACTGTTACTCGGGCAGTCATCCTTTTTTTCCCCCCTATTTTTTGCCCAGCTGTCTCCTATGCATGCCTGTAGCATCCAAGGTGTTAGGAGAGCATTGGCCTTGCAATCAATGCCCCTCTTCTGCATGCTGTATAACTGGTCCCGTTCTGTTTTGCACAGTGCCTCCATGGGAATCTCCAGTCTTTACTAGGGATTCCTACACAACATGTGCCTACACAGAGACGCATAGAGACACCGTCATTCCTGGCCAACCCCCCACCACCTGCTCCAACAGGTGCCCAGGCTACTAGTTGTATTCTGGTCACTCTGATAATCAGGATGTTATCCTTCTGCATATGCACATCTAGCTGTTGCATTTGAATTTAGAAGTTCTAGACAGTAACTTTTGAATAACTGTTCATTATTTCTTTGGAATAAAGTGTACTAGTATAATATCACATTCTGCATATGAATAACACCTTTATTGATTTATCACTTAAAACATAGGCAAATATAATTTATATAAAACAAAATGAACCATGTTAACATGTTTACACTTAAGACATTATACATTACATACATGCTTTCATATAATTTTCATCAGTCCAACATATAAATTGCTCAGTTCCTGCCTTCCCCTTAAACCTCACTCCTACAAAACATTTTGCATGTATTGTCTCTGGAATTTGCTGTTAACTCTTTTCTAAATATTCACCCATTCCAGTTCATTTATCTCTGTTACAATATTCACTACTCCACATACAGTTGGTTTAAACTTTGATTTCCATTTTCTAACAATTGCTTTTTTGGCAGCCACCACAATTAAACTTACTGCCTTGCTATGTCTAGACAATTCAGATCCTGTATCCCAGCTCAAAAAAAAAAATAATAAAATAAAATTCCTTAGTTGCACTTATTTGCTCACCCAGTATTCCTAACAGTACTCTGTAGGGAATTTATAAAGTCTGCCAACTCATTACATTCCCAAAACTTATGTTTCCAGTTACCGCTTTCTTCTTCACATCACCAGCATTTGCCATCTACCTGAGGAAAATTTTATTTGGAGTCTGCTTTGGGTATAAAAATATCTATGCAAACATTTCCAACCAAAAATACTAAATCTTCTAGACTTTGTTGCATATTTGGGAGCCATACATATGTTCTCCTATTGTTTCTTTGTGAATTGCTTATTCAGTCTCTATCGCCAATCTTTTCTAACCTCCTCTGATTCCTGTAGTTATTGTGCAATATTTATATGTCCTACTAATTATCCCTTTTTTAACAACCGCTTTTGTTCTGGTTTCAACTAAAAACTCTACCAGTGCAGGTCTATCACTTGGGATTCCCCTAGCCTTTTTGGTTTGCCTGTACTCTATCAGACCCTGATAGACAAGGCAGTCCATAGCCTGCAGTCCAAATGCTGTCTTGACCTCTTCCCATTTTATTACCTTTCCTTCTCTAGTTATTTGCTCACTATCTTTGTTCCTTTGCCATTTTTCTCTAGTAAATTCCAGCCTTCTCTTGCCTATTCTCCCTAATTGCAGCCATCCCTGTTGGCAGAATCTCCGTTCTCCATTTTCACGTTGGTTTAGTTGTTTAGAATACTTTCTGCCACTTTTATGAATATAATATTCTGTATGGTTACTGTTATTCTACTTGAGGATCTGCATCCAAAATCCCATTCTCTCTCTGTCCCATGTATGATGCTCCATCTCTGGCCAGTAATCCAAGGAGCCTCAATTCTCACCACTAGCACCAGTGGGGAACATATATTGGGTGGATGAGAGGCGTGCACACAGTATTTCCAGATGCAGCTCTATGCATCAAGTGCAATTTCCCTTAAGAGCACACAGATATCACAGTTAGTCTGGGGATGGTTTCTCCCTCTTTCTTTAGATCCCCCCCAATAAGACTCCCCACTGGCAGAGCAATAGAGTTGAGATCTTGGCTGAGTGGCCAAGCCAAGAGCTCCAGCACTCTTTCTGTCCAACCAGCGCTTTGTGTCCCTGCCCAAGTAGCTGATAGAGACACTCTCTTGAGGTTTGATTTATACACACACACACACACACACACACACACACACACACACACACACACACACACACACACACCCTGGGAAAGACTGGCACAGGTTTACTAGCTATGCCTCCTTCTGTCCAGACTATAATGTAGTTATTACTGCCACCAGCCAACTCTTTATCAGCTACTTTAAGGCCCTTAATAAAGGGTGTCCAATCTTACTGTGTAAAGTACAAATGGTAGTTTAACCAAGAGCAAGGTTAGTAGTGGGCCACAGTATCGCCAAGTAAGTATGCATGTGCCCTCAGAACTTAAAATATGTCTCTCAAAGATCAGCCACAATGAAATATTTTAAATATATATGTAATAATAAAAGAAAAAGACAATACTAAATGTATATGTACAGTGATGATCAGAGTTCAGAATCACAGGAAATATTTGAAACAGCATTGCAGGACAGCCTCAAATAAATAAATAAAAATATGTAAGCTAAACTTTGTTAAATTCCTGACAATATCTAAAAGAGTTATATTGTACCCTAGTACACTTCAGACCAAGCAAGGCAGATGCAGTCTCTCACTGAGACCTCCCAAATTAATATCTCAAATATTACTGCTTGTATAGCTTGCAGAATGACATAATTTCTTGGCAGACTCAATCACAGGTAACCACCCCCCTCTGCTGAAAGCTAGCAGTATTTAGCATCCACCTGTAAAAATACATAGCTCTCAGATCTTTTGGCAAATGGTGGAAGTTGCAAAATCATTTATATTTCCTCCATGTTTAAAGACCGTACAGAAAACTTCTAGTTCTAGACATTGTGTTACTGTTCTGAAACTGAAATATATCTTTTTTTTTATGGCCCAGCCATAAAGTAATTTTATTTAAACTATTTTTCTGAAGTTTTTCAAGGTAACCTTTTGTATTCCAGTTTCCCTTGTTAAAATATATATGTTTAAACAGTTACAGTAGCATATATACATTTCTGTTCTGTTCCAGTAGGGTCCACTATGGATAAATCTTTAAAGTCAGTACTTTACAAACCCTTTTCATCAAACGTCCGTACAAACCTTGTTTGATATACACATAACATACAGTTCTAATAAGGTTGTAACACAAGCGTCTTACATGAAGCATGTTGACATACACAAATGTCACAGCTGGTTATAAAATTCCAGACAGCTGTGCTGGCAGTATCTTTTTATTACACTTCTATATAAATCAAGTTAATATTCACAAATGACGTATAATTATTTACAAAATTCTAGATAGTGGGGCTGGCAGTATCTCCTTTCATGACAACTTGAATTACCCTCCACTTCACCATCATCGTCCCTTTCCGCTTTGAATTTTAGCTTTTCTTATGTTAAGTATAATAGCCTTAACTATGTAGCTCTAAAATACCCCTTCAAATCATGTAATCCTAAACCACCTTATTCTGTTGGAAGAATCAACCCACTTGAACATTCTGCACACATGTGTATATACATTATTCAGGTATATATAGAAGGGCTGTTTACTCTTATAGGTTTCTTCTTCTTCATCAAAGTTCTTACTACTTTAGATAACCTAAACACTCTTTTCTGTATGAGTGTGTGTATTGTCTTTCTTTGTCCTTGCTGCCTGTTTTTTGCCAGAAAAGAGTGCATGAGGTTGGGCAACCATTTATTTAATGATTTATTTACATAAATATTTTTGCCATAGTAAAGTGTTTTAAATCTGTAGTGTACAAAACCTTCTTTTCTCTCTCTCTCTCTCTCTCTCAGTATATGTACGTGCGCGTATGTGTGTGTTGCTTTTGCCTTTGTCCTTGCTGTTGTGTTCTTCTTGCCAGAAAAGGGTGAATGGGGCTGGTCAAACAGTTCATAGGTAGGTACTAGGCTATTGGCCCAAGGGCCTACGTAAGCTTAGCCAGCAAGGTTCCATAGCTTACGCCACCCAAGAAAGTTATTAAATGATTAAGTGCTTTAAAGCTTCACTGTACAAAGACATTCCTTTCACTCTTCATCTGGCGAACATTTTAGTGGCCAAGCACAAAAGGGCTGATAAAATAATCTGTGTGTATTGTTGGTAAATATTTGTTTACGGTGATGGTGCTTTTTTGCTAACATATAAATGTTTAAGCCCCATCCATTTTTTTCTGTTGCGAGTCAGACATACAGTACAATATTTACTTTAGTGGAAAAAATATCTTCAGATTGTGGACAAAGAAAGGCATTGAAAAAACACAAGTCAAACATAAATCCAGTGTTGTGCATTTCCTGAGGTTGCAAGGAGGAAATGTATAAACAGCATGTTATGAGCTGTTTAGATGCCATCTTGACTTGGTTATTGTAGCTTGTCAAGCATTTTAATCAATGGCTCTTGTACTTCAAAACCAAATTTGAATGTTGTCTGATGAGATGCCTTGTTTTGTGTGTTTCTATAACAGTGCACATACAGCACTTCATATGGTAATGCCTTTGTTTCCATCTGCATTTTTGTTCATATTTACATATGGTTTCATATTTATTGTTTTGATTTGAAGTACTTCTTGTTTTGGCAGAAGAGCCATTGATTTATCCAGCCATTTCTTATAAATGAAGCAAGATAAAGTAAATGCATGCATGTACAAGCACAGATACATACTTACACTTGTACATAAAACCCAAATACTGCATTTATTTATCTGTAATTAGTGAGGCTTGTACAACCCTTGTGCATAGCAAAATAATACTTATTATAGAATGTGCTTTATGCAACTCTTAATTTACTCTGTCTTCCTCTTTTTTTTTCATATTGTGTTTCTGTAATCAGTTTCACAGCAGGTCAGCATTTGGTACAGACAAGTACTTGTTTTGTGTGTTGCCTGCATTTTTCATCACATACACTTTTTGCAGGGTGCCCTGATTTTGATTATTTCTATTGTAGTGCATACAGTATTCTGTTTCTTATACAGAACCACCTGTTTTGAGACCAACTCTACCCCCACAAAACTTAAAAACTGTATATCTAGAATAGTAGTAGTCTTTATCAGCTGTATCCAATATTAAAATAGTTCATATTCTGAGTAATAATATGCTGATCTGTCATTTCTGTCACTCTAGATATTCACTTTGACCCATCTCATCATGTTTATGGTCACAGGATGTCTACAGAAATAACGTCTGCTTTACCTGACCTATATGTAAAGACTGGTCTTTGTCAGGGAGGGAGATCAAATGGTGCCTTTGATAAACATGTGATGCATTGCTCTGACCCGGAAGCAGCTCAGGACATTGTTATACTGAAACAGGTTGCAGCAGGTACAGCAGTTCATGAAAATATGGACTGCATTCAGACTTCAAACAAAGACTGTGTTTTTCCTGTTGTAGAGCATCCTAGTGAAGGGGTGGAAATGTTACCAGCAGAGATTGACTGTGACTCAGACCAGTTCTGCTCCTCACAAAACCAGGATAGACTTGTATTGCCATCCTCCTCTGAAGACGCTTCCAGTAACATGGCCAATATGGGTAAGTGTTTGAAGAGCAGCTGTAAAGGATTTGTGGTATTTGGGAATATTACTGACTATCAACTGACATATCAGAACACGAAACATTAAACATGTAAAATTATCGTTGTGATATATTCGAAATCTCAGTATGTCTTAAGTTGCCCTGTTGAAGGGACTGTAGAGCAAGCTGTGAGGTCACACAGCTCTTAGAAAGACAAAATAGGTGAGAGGTGTTTTTTAAATTCCCCTGTGTTTTTAGTTTGTCTCAGAAGTAATATGCGTAGATACTGAAAGGTGGGTCGTAGGAGCAGAGCATCTACATTGACAGTACAGGTTTTCAGAGTTCCTGAAAATTTACACTGTTGATATCTAGTATTTTGTGATTTTTGTAATTATGTAGTCTGAAGCGTTTTTGTTAGATATTTATTAAATTATATTTTGCACCTCAAGTAAAGGAAAGACTGTCTTGTTGTAGACCCATGCTCTTATCTTATCGCATCCTTGATGATTACCTGTGTGCTTTACTTGTGTATTTATTACAGGCTGCCCTGGTAAATCCAGCTGGACAGAACCTATTCACAATGGAGACTCAGGGGCATGACTCCTAGCAAGAACTTTACTGTCGTCTTTTGGGGGCAGTGTCTAAAGCTTATTGTGATGCTAGTACTCCATTTTCTCTCTTGTAAAATGTATTTTGTTGTGGTCTTGGAGCTCACATAGCTGTTTTTGATGTAACTGAATACTTGCATACTGAACATAACCATGATATTGTTGCCCACATTACTTTGCTGTTTGACTTGTATATTATCAGTTCTTTCTAAGTGTCATTGGACTAGATGCAGATACCATCTCCTGCTTCTGCAGGTATACTGAAGGCAGATTTCAATCTGTCAGATGGAATGCTGCAACCTCCTGTCATACACCAATGCCTTAACCTTCACCAGATATTGTTTTTGTAGAAATTCTCTTTATTGATGTTCAACAAATATGATAGAACTCTTTTTATTGCACACAAATAACATTCCACAGAGCTGAAAAATATAAGAACTGGCAGTATGTTGCACATTATAATAGAAGGTTGCAATGCGACCATTTAATCTTGTGTAGAGCCATCTAAAAGAGACATTACATCACTAACTTGTTCTTTTTATAAAAAGCATTTTTGTTAATTGGATCATAGGAAATAAAAGGCAACTGAGTTTTTTTAAACAATAAACATCTGTATAAAATTATCGTGTGACATAGGCAATCTTATATTTATATAAATGAAAATAAACATACTGACAACAGTCTCCGTTGCAAACAGAAAATACAAACCATGCTGACACAACTGTAGCTGCAAATATTATACATCACTTTTAATATATCCAATCCTTGACAGTCAACCATTACATAGCTCATTCGATTCTTGCCTTCTTTTAAACCACCTTCTTCCTCTGCTTGTATTGATCCCACACTTCCCATTTTTTCTTATGTAATTTGCTCCTACCCTTTTCTAAAGATCCCATTTCCAGTTGTTTTTTCTGTTACTATCTTTGCTACTTCTAGTAAAGTTGATTTAGACTCCGATTTCCATTTTCTAGTAACTGCTTTTTTAGCACCCATCATAATTAGACTCAGCAAGGCTTTACTATGTCTAGGCAATTCCAATTCTGTATCGTAGCTCAAAAAATATCTGATCTTGTTAATCCTCGTTCATTCCTTACGTGTGGGTATCTGTTCCGACCTCAGAACCAAGCCGGCCATCTTCCAAGCTTGCGTCAGCTACAAACTCTCGAGCTAAAACTCTTACCCATAATTCCCGTCTCCCTGTTACCTCAGATTTTGTTTGCCGCGTTGCCATTCGGTCGTGTCAAGCTACTTCTCTTGAGCAAAGTAAAATATTTTGTTGTCATACTAGTCTAAAACAACTTTTTCTTTCAGAAAAGTTACTAAATTGTTTTCTCTTACTTTATCGCATTTAGCGACTATCCCTTCTTGAATCTTTTCAATCCCCTTCATCCTATTTTACCGCAAGGTATTTTCTTCTTTACCATCGTTGGTAAACACCTTTTCCTCCTTACCTTTGGGTATTTCTTGTACCATTGCTGGTATTCTTTCTGAATTTCCTTCTTTCCTAACATGGCAGATAAAAAAGGTAGTCCAGGATTTGAGCTGTTCAGACTGTGGCCATAAATTACCTACTTCAGATGCACATTCACTGTGTATCTATAATTACCTACTTCAGATGCACATTCACTGTGTGTCTATTGCTTGGGGTGTGCCTCATTTATCAGTTGACCCGCCCTGTGGAATTTGTAAGAATTTCTCTAGCAGGACGTTGATTGAGAGGAAAAATAAATTATTGAAGGGCCTACTTGAATCTCCTTTTTCAGAGGCTCTTTTTGGGTTGGAGGCTTCAACCCCTCCAAGATCCCATAAGAAAAAGACTGAACATACAAAGGCCAAGTCTCTTCCTTCGTCCCCGGCTGGGGACTCCCACCAACAGAGACCCAAGAAAGCTAAGCTTTCCACTTCGGATCTGACCTTTTCGTCTCCAGCACTTTCGGTGCCTAGACCTTTGGCACCGAGGCCATCTAGCGTCATCTGTGATTTCGGCACTGACTAGCGTGCCCTCTACCATATCAGTACTGAGGGGCTCCTCGGTTCAGACTTATCCACCGGCACCGACTATCCAGTCTGCAGACTACCACATCGGCTCTGACATCTTACCTGGAACCGACAACTCTGTTATTGACACAGATTTTTTCGGTCCCAGTCTCAGCGCCAACAACCACTTCTGCACCGACCTTATCGGTGCAGACCATGACTTTGGCACCGATGATTTCCTTGGTGCAGACACCTGTAGTTCAGTCCCTTATGGCCCCGTTGTTTTCAGTGCAGACTGGTGAGGTGGGCACCGAGCTTGCCCCATCTTTGGATAGACCTGACTCTCCCTCAGCCGTGTCCGTGAAATCCACTAGAAGCCTCTCTGAACACAACGTGTTGCATCTTGTGGATCAAGTGCTTTTGGTCAGAGGTATCCTGCCCCCCAGGACCTATCCTTCTGAGGGAGGTGATCACCCTTTGCCAAAGATCCCTACTTATTCTCCTCCTTCATTGCCTTTGAAGCCCCTTGATATAGCATGGACTTCCCCCTCTACGGTTCTGTTTATGGATCTCACTAAGGAGCCGCAGTTGCCTTTGTGGCAGGAGAGTTTTGCTATGACCCAGGATGTCAGCTGTGGCATGTGTAATTTGGTGTTTCACAGCCATCCAGGGACTGAGTCGGCAGGCTGAGCCACTTAGGGGAGGGTGACCCTGTCCTGGACACTCACCCCTCTTCAGGTGGACCGGCCTTCCAACTAATGGAGAAGGCATTGGCGTCGGCTGGCGATACTGTGCTATCAATCTCCCTGCCCTCCTCTGGACCGCAATGTACACAAGTCGCTCCTAGCAAGGGGCTCAGGATGTACTCCCATAGGAAACCCCTTTTGCGTTGTCTTCCCCAGCTTCTCCCTCTGAGGAAGTTCATTGAAAAGCTCGTGCAAGAGGAAGCACATGGACTCCACAGAGGAGTCCCTTACTGAAGACACAGACTTTGATGATGGGGAAGGGTCCCCTCTGTCACCCTCTGAGGTATCCTTTGGTGATATCCTTGAAATCCTTAAACAGAGATGCGACTGGCAGCCCTCTAATTTGACCTCTGAAGAGTCTGTGTTCCTGCAGGCCTTTCGTGCCTGGCCCCCTACCTCCTGGGTTACTCCACCTGCCAACGAGCTGGTCCGGCTTATTGTGCAGCATGTGTGGAAGGCTCCTGACACTCTAGCCATTCCCCAGAGGCTAGATAAAATTTTGTCCCCTCCTGCTACTGACCCCCATTGGAATTTTGTCCCCTCCTGCTACTGACCCCCATTGGTCCAAAGGTCTTCCTGTAGATGCTGTGGTGCTGGCGGCCACAACCAAGAAGGACCTGGCAGAAGAAGAAAGGCAAACTGTCTATCCGCCCAACAAAGAGTCCCGGGCTCTAGACAGAATAGGGAAGTGTACTTTTGCATCAGCGACCTTTGCAATCAGGTCCCCGAATTATATGGCACACTTTACCAGGCTTCAAAGAGATTTAATTTCTGAGCTCTCTGAAACTTTGGCTGGTGCCGTGTCTGATGAGGTCCGTGATAAAGTGGCCTCTCAGCTGGCCACCATTGAATCGATATCTAACTCCTCCATGCGCCTGATATCTCACGCATCAGAAGGAGCAGCTAGAGCGGTGAGTTCAGGAGTTGTTCTGAGACACACCTGGATGCGCTTATGCAATTTCGCGGAGCCCTTTAAGGCTTCCTTTCTCAACACTCCCATTGAAGTGTCTTCATTGTTTGGACCCAAGGTTAAAAGCACACTGGCCAGATGTGAACAAGATGGTTAGACCTTTTCTGCCATGGGTGTCTGTTATTCTTCCCCTCAACGTGCTTTCCCCAGAAACCAGAAGAGTGGGGATGATATGGTACAAGAAGTCCCGGGTGGGGTCCTTTCAGTGACACACAGGCCGAGTTCTCCCCTGGAGGCAGAGGGGGGAAACTCACAGGGAAGACTCCCTTTTTGGGGCAGAGGGGGTCTGCTTAACCAGGGTTCCAGGAACTCTCTTCCTGGTCAATCCTACCAGCACTCCTGAAGAACGGCCCAACTCCTTTCCTCTGGAGGTGGTTGGGGGTCATTTCTCCTTGTACCCTTCTGCCTGGCTAACCATCACCACCAACTCTTGGGTACAAAGGATAACCAGAGGTTACCATATTCCCTTCGATCTTTGGCCTGCCCCCCCCCCAACAAACTTACCTGACGTTCCACCCAGTCAAAGGGGAAAAAGCACTGTTAGAGATATCAAAGCTGCTAAGAAAAAGAGTCATCCAAATAGTCCCTCCAGACCAGATAAGATCCGTATTCTACTCGAGACTATTTTTGGTGCCAAAGAAAACCGGGGACTAGAGACCAATTTTGGATGTCAGTGTATTGAACAAGTTTGTAAGAGTACAAATATTCCGGATGGTCACAATACAGTCTATCCTCCCACTTTTGGAAAAAGATGATTGGATGTGCTCGATAGATTTTCAAGATGCTTACTACCTCATGAAAGTGGACAGGCCATCAAGAAGATTTCTGTGCTTCCGTGCGGGAGCCAGTCACTACCAGTTCCGAGTACTGCCCTTCGGACTCTCTACAGCCCCAAAGTGTTCACAAAGTGCATGGCAGTCACAGCTCACTTGCGACTACAAGGATTCCAGGTGTTTCCATACCTAGATGACTGGCTCATCTCTGCCCCCACCAGACATCTATTGGAAGAAGCCCTGGCATACTCTCCGCTCACTGCAGAAAGGCTAGGCATAACTATAAACTGGCAGAAATCCAATCTCACCCCATCTCAGTCCACAGAATTCATAGGGGTCTTCTCGGATACAAAGAATTGCAGAGCATCCATTCCAGAGCGCAGAATTCTAAGGATAAAGCAACAACTGATTCCAATACTTTCAAGGTAGAAATCCACAGCTCACTCTGTCCTACAGCTGTTGGGTTCCATGACAGCCTCCATCACCATTGTCCCCCAGCCAGGCCTCTCATGAGGCTTCTATAATGGCTACTGCTCACCCAATGGTATCCTTTTCAGTGTCCTCTCTCAGCCAAGATTTGAGTAACTCTGGTGCAAGCAGGACTTAAATTGGTGGATGACGCACAACCCGTTACAATGGTCTTGCCCCTTCTTCCTCAGCAGCCCAAGGCTACAGTGACCAAACAGGGTGGAACCAAATCTTACCCACTTTGTCGTGAGGCCATGAGGATATGGCAATGGATGATGGCTACCAACCGTTTTCTTCTAGCAACGCACATTCCCGGGAGTTCCAACGTGATAGCAGACTGACTCAGCAGGTGCATTCTACAACCTCATGAGTGGTCCCTGAATCCCTTGATAGCGGTGGAGATCTTCCACCGCTGGGGTCTTCCTTGCTGCAACCTCTTTGCATTCCCGACCAACTACAAATGCAGCAACTACTTGATTCCCCCTCTGGGACAGTCACCCAGGGACATTCTAGTCAACGATTGGCCCTCAGGCCTTCTTTATGCATTTCCACCTACCCCCCTCATTCCCCAGTTTCTGAAGAAAGCCCACCAGTTGAAGAGCAAGGTGATCCTCATAGTACCGTATTGGCCTCGTCAGATTTGGTTCCCCTTCCTTTGGCCTCGCTTGCTAGTTCAACCATGGATTCTCCATCCAACCTCGGGGTTGATCTCCCATCCACAGAATCTGATTCATCCCAGCTTGGACAGCCTGAAGCTCACAGCTTGGCTCCTCCAATTTCCTTGATTGCCAGGCAGAATGACTTTTCTTTGCCAGTACGGGACATTCTTATTGCATCTCATAAGTCTTCCACTAGAATTACTTATCTAAGCAAGTGGTAAAGATTTACCCTTTGGCTGAAAGAAATCGAGTAGATCCCTTTTCAGCACCAGTGTCTTAGTACTGGAGTATCTAGCTGACCTATTTCAATCGGGTCTATCGGCCTCTACCATTAAAGTTCATTTGGCTGCAATATCTAATTTCCATGAGGGTGTCCAAGACTCCTCTCATGTCAAACAAATTATGCAAGATCTTCATAAAAGGTGTGAATCATCTGAAGCCCCCTTTTAAAGAACCTATTCAACCATGGAACCTGTCATTAGTTCTACAAGCATTGACAATGCCACCCTTCGAACCAGCTTCTTCTTGCAACCTCAAATACTTGTCATGGAAAACCTTGTTTTTGGTCGCCATTACTTCTGCCAGACGTATCTCTGAGCTTCAAGCCTTATGCATCAAGAGTCCATACTTGATTTTTCATAGAGATAGTGTCATTGAGAACTAATCCTTCCTTTCTGCCAAAAGTAGTCTCTGAAATGTCCATTAACCAAACCATTGAACTGTCAGTTTTCTTTCCCAACTATTCAAACAAAGGAGAGTATTGCCTACATACCGTAGGTATTCACAGGCAAATTTGCTTCTGCTTGAACAGGACTAAGGCCTCTCGTAAGTCAGACCAGTTATTTTTGGCCTATTCTGGACCTAGATTAGGATATGCTGTTGCTAAGGTCAAATTGGCTAGATGGTTGAAAGACTGTGTGACCTTCATTTCTTCACAACATAATATTCCATTGCCTACTACCATAAAGGCTTATTCAACAAGGTCGGTGGCAACTTCTGCTGCCTTCCATGCCAGGGCTTCTTTACATGACTTGTGCAGCTGCAACTTGGGCTATGCCTCATACCTTCATCAATCATTACAAATTGGATTTGGCCTCCAGGGGAAGAGCATCTTTTGGATGTCCTTCAAGGATGCATCTGCAGTCCTAACAAATGGGTTGTCCTGGCCTCGGGCAGCCCTTCGGTCGGCCGGACACCAAAGTCTGGGTCTGGCCTCGGCTGATGTCGCACTTCACCCGACGTCATAGCTGCAGTCCAGCGGGTATAAAGGCATCAGCCGACGCCATTTTCCTCCGTCTTTCTTGCCACGTGGCGCCCGAAGCAGAAGCTGTTCGCAAGTGCCGGTCGGTCAGAACCAGAGATTGCTACTACCGAAGACTTCTAAAAAGCTAAGTACCCCGTTGGGGACTCTTTCTTGCCTCAGCCGATGTCAGAAAAAGTGAATAACTGTTTAACTTGTGGGAAACAAATACCTCATAAAGATTTCCACTCTTACTGCCTACCTTGTTTAGGCCCAGACCACGACGTAGCAGCTTGTCTAGTCTGTGCTTCCTTCAACCGACGGACACTTAGACGTCGGTCGGAGTTTGCAGAGGAGTTTTTCGGCTCTGCTTTTGCTTATATCATGCCGTCGGAGACTCCGACTTCACAATTAGCCAAAAAACGTAAGGAAAAGGACCGACACTCGCGGTCCGCGGTTTCGGCCGAAACCGCGGTTAAGCCAACCGCGAGTGTCTCGGTTTTGGCTGAAACCGAGTCCGCGTTTCTTCCTTCGGCCGAAAGCATGCCTCCTTCTACCGAGGCCTCTTCCAGCATGGCTGAATCTGCTACGGAAAATCCACCTGCTCCTTACAGTTTCTCAGGATTTATCAGATACTATCCCCTTAGATGTATCTACTCCTGCATGTGGAGCTGCTAGGCCCCCTGCATCCATGTCAATTAAGGCTTTTGCCAGGGCCAAAGCAGCTAAATCTTCAAAGGCCGTGCCTGCTAAAACCCCCTCTCACAGGCCTAGCTCTAGTACCCAAATGCTTAGTCTAGCAGAGGATCTCATTTCTTTGATCAGGGGAACCCAGTCTCACCCTGACAGGGCCTCTCACCCACCTCCAGAGAAGAGGCCTAGAGCAGAGCCCCCTGAGCCAGTTTCTTCAGATTACTCCTATGATGATTCAGAAAATACAAATCCTCCAGAAGGCCCTTATTCTCCTTATGAGGACTCTGATGCAGAGGATTCCATACCTTCTGCCTCTCCTCCTGAGGAATTTTCTTTTGGGGAAACCTTGCATGCTATGAGGGAACAATTTCAATGGCAGGGCCAGGATTTTTCAGACTCTAGGAAGAGGCTTAGGACCTTTTTGCATTTACCACAGCATAGGCCTTTAGCTATTCCTCCAATACTTACAGTTGTGGATGATGCATTTAATGATGCTTGCACTGCCCCTGACTCACTACCTCTGGCCCCTGCTAAGCCCGACAGATACTACAGGGTTCCGGACACACATTATCATTTGTATAAGGCTCCTATTGCAGATCCTGAAACTATTTCACAGGGCCCCAAAGCTGTAGCAGTTGCCTCTGCCAAAAACCCCCTCCCCTCTGAGAGAGAATCTAAGGCATTGGAGAGATGGGGTAAAAAAGTTTATACTTCTGCTACTCTTTCGGCTAGGGCCTTGTCAATTCCACATGATTCAATATCAGGAATTTCTGTTAGATCAGCTCACTAAAAAACTTTCCTCGCCTGAGCCTTTAGACCGTAAGTCCCTTCAGGATTTGGTGCATAACACTCAGCAGGTCAGTAATCATTCCTTAAAATGCGGCTATGATGCACTGGAGGCTTTCCTTTAGATCAGCTATGACTGGTACAGTGATCAGAAGGCATGCATGATTAAAAGAGCAATCCTTACCAGACCATGTAAAGGCAAAGCTTCTAGATACTCCCATGGAAAAGCACAGTTTGTTTGGTTCCCCTGCAGAGCAAGTGTTGAAGAAGGTGGAAGAAAAAGCTAAATCTGTCCAGACAGTCAAGGATTTCTTACAGGTCCAGCCTCCGAGGTTTAGTAGGAACTGGCCTTCCAAGAATTGGTCCTTTCCAGACACCACCAGAGCACAGAGAAGCAGAAATAGACGCCCTAGAGGCAGAGGCCAATCCAGAGGTGCCTACAGGGGACGTCAGTGGCAGCCTAACAGCCAGAGAAGTACTGCCACAGATCCAGCCACTACCACTTCCACAGGACAATCACAGTGACTTGGCTCTGAAACCGCCTACCAGGGAACAACTGGGAGCACCCTTAGGCGGAAAGTTAGCCTTATTTTCAGCAAATTGGCATTACATTACAGGAGACAAATGGATTTTACAGACAATAGACAAAGGCTACAGGTTTCACTTCCATACTTTTCCAAGGAAGAGAGGAATGCCAAACCTACCTCCAAACCAAAGGACAAATGCTCTACAGCAAATAGACCACTTACTAAGGATGAGAGCTATAGAAAAGGTACCGGCTATGGAACAAGGACAAGGATTTTATTCAAGGCTTTTCCTGGTACCAAGAAAGGAAAACCAATGGAGACCTATCCTCGACCTGTCCACTCTAAACACATATCTCATTGTTCCAAAATTCAAAATGCTGACCCTACAGCAACTTCTTCCCTGCTGGGCAAGGAGTCTTGGCTGGTGACTCTGGATCTCAAGGAGGCATACCTGCACGTCCGCATACGACCAAATTGCAGAAGATACCTCAGATTTCTTGCAGGATCAGAGCATTATCAATTCTCAGCATTGCCTTTTGGCTTATCTACTGCGCCCAGAGTATTCACGAAATGCCTGGCATCAGTAATTGCTCATTGCAGGCTTCAGGGAATTCAAATTTATCCATACCTGGACGACTGCCTGTTACAAGTGGACAGCAAAGACAAAATAACAAAAGATTTGAAAAAGGTTATTCACCTGCTGCAAGCCCTGGGATACACAGTCAACCCAAAAAAGTCAAGGCTGATACCATCCCACGGGATAACCTTCTTGGGTGCAGAACTGGACACATCAAACCAGATGGCATTCCTCACAGCAGAAAAACAGAAGCAGCTACCACTCTATTTCATGGCATTGACAACGCAGAACCAGCTTACAGCAAGGAAAATACTGCAAGCCCTGGGTTACATGGCATCCTGCATAATATTAGTTCCGCATGCCAGACTACATATGAGGAAGTTACAATGGTACCTGAGGAATTTATGGTCTCAGCACAAACACAGCCTGGAAACCCAAATTCCAATAATTCCATGCCTGAAGCAAGAATTCCAGTGGTGGGCCCAGGCCTGTCAATTGAACAAAGGACTGCCCTTCCACAGGCCTCACCCAAGCCAGACTATCACCACGGACGCCTCAGACCTAGGTTGGGGGGCACATATGGTGGACAAGTGCATTCAAGGCTTATGGACTCAAGACCAGATGAACCTACACATAAATCAAAAAGAGATGCTGGCAGTAAAACAGGCAATTCAGACATTCAGACCATTTCTTCAACAGGGTCAATTGCTGATAAGGACGGACAACACAGTTATGTGGTATATCAACAAACAGGGAGGCACACATTCATATCCTCTATGCCGGATGGCAATGGACCTCTGGAATGTGGCCCTGAGCCTCAACATTCACCTCCAGGCCATATTTGTGCCAGGAAAAGAAAATATACTAGCAGACATCTTAAGCAGAACCACCACGGATGCCCACGAATGGATGCTGCATCCAGATATCTTCAAAACCATCACAAGGAAATGGGGACTACCAGAAATAGACCTGTTCGCATCCCCACACAACCACCAATTGAAAAAATTCTGCACAAGGACATACCACCCACTTGCTTGGAAGGTGGACTCCCTATCCTTCAGTTGGGAAAACCTGACCGCATATGCATTCCCACCTCTTCCTTTGATGCACAAAGTGCTACTGAAGATCAAAGAAGATCACCCGAGGATCATCTTAATAGCTCCAGACTGGCCGAGGCAACATTGGTACCCGCTACTGAGGAGTATGTCCCGGGAACATGCATGGCCTCTACCCCTACTACCTCTTCTACTAACACAGAACAACTTCAAAATCCTGCATCCAAACTTGAAAACTCTGCAGCTAGCTGCTTGGAACATTACATAAGGCAAAATAACCCAGATTTATCTCAAAGGGTTAAAGACATTATCCTGGAGGCTCGCAGACCCTCAAGGAAAACTTATTAAGCAAAATGGAAAAGATATCTCATTTGGAGTGCAACAAAAGGAGTAGATGCATCATTGGCAAACATAGCTAACATCCTGGAATACTTAGCAGAGCTTTTCCACAATGGTCTGTCTTACTCCTCCATTAAGATTCATGCATCAGCAATTTCAGCAGAATACAACATGGATCCTCCAGTCTTTTCTCAACCTCTACTCAGGCAGTTTCTCAGAGGAATTTGTAAAGCCACCAAGGAAACCACCATTGCCTACATGGGACTTGAACTTTGTGTTAGAAAAGTTGACACTTCCCCCTTTTGAACCAGCAGCAACAGCAGAATTACAGTACTTATCTTGGAAGACTGCATTCCTGCTTGCAATCACTTCAGCTAGACGGGTTTCTGAATTACAGGCTTTAATGGCAGTACAGCCCTTCCTTATCTTCCATCAGGATAGTGTGTCCATGAGAACTAATCCTACCTTTATGCCAAAGGTGGTCTCCAGGGTATCATTAAACCAAGCAATACACCTACCAACATTCTTCCCCAACCCGCAGAACAGGGGGGAAAGATTGCTGCATACCTTGGATGTGCACAGACAATTGCGCTACTACCTGGACAGAACCAAGAACAATAGAAAAACTGACCAGCTTCTGGTAGCATATGCAACAGGAATGGAAGGAAAAGCAATTTCAAAACAATCTCAAAATGGATAGGAAATTGCATTAGATTTTGTTACTCTTTTCATGGAAAGGCAACTCCAGAAAACATCAGACCTCACTCCACAAGGGCTACAGCCACTACTACAGCTTTCTTACGAGGAGTGGCTACCAAAGACATTTTAGAGGCTGCTACTTGGAGCTCCGTGCATACATTTGCCAAGCATTATAATCTTCCTTTATACTCCAGATCCCGAGCAGGTTTTGCCACTGCTGTTTTGCAAGGGATCTTAAATACACCATAAATCCTTAGTGCCTCCTCCCCCAGTTTGGCTATGGTATTCTACCCATTTGTTAGGACTGCAGATGCATCCTTGAAGGACATAGTACAGTTTTGTACCTACCATAAATGTAGATGTCCGAGAGGTATGCATCTGCAGTCAGGATTGCCCACCCTCCTTCCCCTCTGTGGTACTCCTAGGGTATTTGCCCATCTTGTAGCTAGCTGGGGGAATCTTTTATGGTGTATTTGTTTGTATATATGTATATACATGTTTATTTCTATTTGCTCTCTTTTGTTTGGAAACACTTACATTTATCCAAATTTAGCCTTCCTAGAGGGCACCTGGCATCTGGGGCAAGAAACACTGAGGAAAATGGTGTCTGCTGATGCCTTTATACCCACTGGACTGCAGCTATGACGTCGGGTGAAGTGCGACATCAGCCGAGGCCAGACCCAGACTTTGGAATCCGGCCGACCGAAGGGCTGCCTGAGGCCAGGACAACCCATTTGTTAGGACTGCAGATGCATACCTCTCGGGCATCTACATTTATGGTAGGTACAAAACTGTACTTTCTATGGTGCTCGGGGAATGTCCTATGAGAAGCCTCCCAGGAATAGAGGTAGCTGGGGACTCTGTCCCACACGTAAGGAATGAACGAGTATTAACAATATCAGATAAAGAAGTTATGTCTTACCATAACATTACATCTGTATTGTTGATCCTCGTTCAGTCATTATGACCCTCCCTCCTTCCCCCTCCTGTGGCTTCTAGTGGATCTCACCATCGGGTTCTTTTAGGTCATTTGACCAGAGGTAGCCTCTACCTTCTTTTGACTTGCAAACTCAATCTGAGGTAACAGGGAGAAAAGGTATTCTGGGTAAGAGTTTTAGCTCGAGAGTTAGTAGCTGATGCAAGCTTGGAAGATGGCCAGCTTGGTTCCGAGGTCGGGACCGATACCCACACGTAATGACTGAACGAGGATCAACAATACAGATGGAACGTTATGGTAAGACATAACTTCTTTTTCCTTAGTTACACCAATATGCCCATCCAGCATCTCCACCAGAGCAGTCTGCAGGAATCTTTAAAGTCTGCCAGCTCATTACACTCCCAGAAAATGTTCCCAGTACATCTTTCTTCCCCATAACACCGCCAGCATTTGCTGTCTACCTGAGGAAAAATTCTTTAGAGTCTACTTTGGTATAAATGTACCTGTGCAAACAATTCCAAGCAAAGATCCTAAATTTTCTAGACTACTTGTTTCTTTGTGAATTGCTTATCCAATCTCTCTTCCCAATCATTTCTAAACTCCTCTGATTCTTATAGTTATCATGCAATATTTTATATGCTGTACTAATTACTACAACAATTTCTGTTCTAGATTTTATTAAAAATCAACCAGTGCTGGCCTTTCATTTAGGACCTTAAAACCTTACATTCCCAACCGCTTACTCAAATCCAGAAACCAAAATCTCCTTCAGGTCCACAAACCTCCATGACCTCTTGGCCATGTACTGCTGTCCCACTCCTTAGCTAAACAGTGGAATTCTCTCCCCACACACCTACACAACCTACCTAACCATACAAATTTCAAATCTCAGCTACTCTCTTATCTTTCTTCCAAATGAGAATGCCCTTCAGCGCTCCAACATAACCCCCCCCATTCCACCTCGCACTGACTCCATCCAACTACCTCTACTATTACCTCATCCCACCCAAAACAATCCCTCTCCTACTAAAAACTAATTTTCTCTTTAATATCTATTGTACTATACTCTCCAATCTCAAATATACTATTATTCTCTCCATGCATAATATTTTCCTAACCTGCTAATGGCTAGTAGCTATATATTTTGAAATGTTAAACCTACAACTGAGTTTATAACAGAAATATTCACTTTATGTAAATGTTGACATTTCTGTATTGAATTATGTCTCTTCATTTTTGTAACATTGTGATAAGCCAATTGCAAATATCATGGAGCTTATCTGTAAATGTTTAATTAGCTGTATGAACTATGTCCTTTTGTAACATGTGAAATGTAACTTGCAATTATTGTGGAGCTTTTCTCCCCGGGCCTCCACTGAAAACAGGCTCTTCTTGGCCTAATGGACTTCCCGGTCATCAAACATAAATAAAATATTTTTCTCTTTGCCTAGACTCCAATACCAGTCCTTGATGGGGAAGACCTTCTCTAACCTGCAGTCCAAATACGTTCTTGGCATCTTCCCATTCTATTACCTTTCCCTCTCTTAATTATTTGCTCCCAATGCCTTGGTTACTTGGTTACTTTGCCAGTTTTCTCCAATAAATTCTAGCCCCCTTTTGCCTATTGTTTGTCCCTAACTGCAGTCAACCCTGTCGGCAGAATCTCTTCTCCATTCCTATGTTGTATTTCTTAGAATACTTTCTGCTACTTTTATAAATATAAAATTCAGTCTGTTTCTTGTTATTCTCTTTAAAGATATGAATCCAGAATCACAGACTCCTTGTTTCTTGAACTCCCCCATGTTTCACCATCATCTCTTTCCACTTTGAATTATAGTTTTTTGCTTGTGCTACGTATAGGAGCCTTAACTGTATTGCTCTGAAATACCTCTTAAATCAGGTAATCTCAATCCGCCCTGTCCTATTGGAAGAATATGCTTATCCCACTTGACTCTTGCTGTCTTCCTTTCCAGATAAACTCCTTCAGCTCTTTATCCATTGCTATCCGCAACTTCTTCTATGGTTGATAAAAATATGACTGACCTGTGTATAAGACTAAATGGACTAAAAACATTTTAACTGCTTGTGTCTTACTATCAATATCCTTATAACAGAGCTACCATTTTGTCAATTTTTGTATTGTTTTGTTTAGTGTCTTCCCATATATCCTTAGCTGCCACACCGGAATCATTTTTAATCCATACTCCCACACCGGAATCATTTTTAATCCATACTCCTAAGTACTTCGTTTTATCATGTCCCCATAAGTATGGACATAGCTGAATCAATTTGTATGTTGGTACATAATTTACTACTATTGCATTTGTTTTGGCTTCATTAATTTTGTATCCCAAAAAGATTTGAAATTGTGTCGATATGTTCCACAGCACTGTAATGTGTGTGTGTCTGTTTTTGCAGGTATTAAATAATGTCATCTGGAAATAGAGCTAGCTTTTCTTGACTACTATATCAGTTATATCTTTGAATTTCTGAATCCCTTATTTTCTTTGCTAATGGTTCTAAATATAATGCAAATAAAAAAGGATAGAGGACACGTGCTTGGTTCCTCTGCACAAGAAGAGATCATCAGAATGGACCCCACGCACTTAAATTTTCACCTCCAATCTCTCACATATCCTCCTAATTAATAATATAATTTTATCAGGGAATGGAAATGCTTCCATTGATCTGCTCATAAAGTCCCAGCTTAATCTGTCAAATGCTTTCTCTGCATCAAGACTCGCCAACAACAGAGGCATTGTCTTGCTTTCTGTTTCCCTCTGGTTCATCAGTGTTCTGTTAATGTTGTCAGATGTTTTCCTCCTGCCATGAAACCACATTGTTCTTTATCTGTCACCTTCGGCATCCCTTTTGTCATTATTTTAGCCATTATAGACATAAACACGTTATAATCCTGGTTCAGTATTGAAATGGGCCTTTATGAAGATGGATCTGATGGATCTTTACCTTCTTTAGATATTATAACTACAACCACTTTCTTCCAGGATGTTGCTACTTCTCCTTCTCTTAAAATATTGTTAAACAAAACCTTCTAGATCTTTATCATTTTTTCCCTCATAGTTCCGAAGTTCCACAGAAATGCCATCTATTCATGGGGATTTTATTGTAGATTGGTTATACATCATTATTTTATCTGACCTCCCCCTATCCTAATTGTTAGAGGTAGAGGCAGCTCAGTTACTAACCTTGGCATATTTAATTCTTCCAAACATTTCCATTTGTACCTTTTCTTGATTTCCATATTTCTCTTCTTTATACAGACTTTCATAGAATTTCCAAAATATTTCTAATCGATCCACCATCCTTTCACCTATTTCACCAATGTATCTCTAACACTATTCCCCTGCCTCTTCTACTTCTTACCTTCCTCTATCTCCAACCACTCTTAATTCTTAGTCTCAAAACAACCTACCTGTCTAGTCTGTCTCCTATACTCTAGCTCCTACTAGCCATTCTTACTTTCCTTTCTTGTTTCCAAACTCCTGTACAACTAGATCCTACCCACTTTAAATAAGCATCTGCCTAACTGTTAACTCATTTTGCTCTAAGCAGCTTAAATAGTATTGTAACTAGTCACATTTTCTTCTGCTAATTGTTTAAAACCTTGTTTGTAACAACTCGCATACTTGTCTTCCAGTTGTTAATACTCTGTATAATTGAATTGCCTGAGAAGCTTTTTTTCTCTCCAGGTCTCTGCTTGGAAGATCCTATAGCTGATTGTTACTACTATGTTACTAAATTTTAATCAGTTGTTTTCTAGTCCTGAGGGCCTTTTCTCACCAGGTCTCTGCTGAAAATGAGCCAAAAGCTCAGCCAGACTAACCCGGTTAACAAATGTAAAATAAAATAAATAATAAATAAAAATAATACTTCTGCAGGATCCCCTGTTATCTTCCTTGGTGTAGGCTACCTAAGCTTGGTGACAGCCCTTTCTACTTCCCATTGCTTGAGGAGTTGTGCTAAATGTTTTTGTACTCTTATCAAAAAACAGTTGCTTAACAATCTGTCTAAACTCCTGTGTATTATCGAGGTAATCCCTTATTTCCTGTTTAGCATTTTGCAGTTGCTCCTCCTCCTTATTCTGTGGGATCCCCCCTATTTTGCAATACTTTAACATCTGTCACTCCCTGTAAATAATTCTCGTTACTTTAACCATATTTCCCTTTTATTTCCACTCGATTTTTAAACTCTACTTTAATTTTATCCCACTCCCTAGCTATATTTTCAGAAGAAATGTCTAGCTTTTGTAGTAGCTCTTGAATAATTCCCAGTACCATTCCTTAAATTCCTCTTTCATTACCCGTTGTTTTGTTTTTTAGTTATTAGCACATGATCTGAAACAGTTATTGGATGTGTATCAAGACCTTCAGCTAACTGCACATGTTCCTGTGACATGTAAAGTCTGTCTTTCCTAGCCCAGTTTTTGTATCTTGCAGAATAATATGTAAATTCATTCCGAACTCCTAGTACTGAATTCACATCTTCCATGCCAGATATCTTCATAAATTACTTTAAAAATCTACCCTCCTTTGTTATATTTTCCCTTCTGGGCCCTCCGTACCCATCTTCACTATTGCAAATCAAATTCCAGTCCCCCACCTATGAGTAATATTCCTTGCTGAAAGCTGATTATTGCTCAAAGAATTTTCTTAAGCTTTTTTTTTTTTTCTCTCCAAATCTTTTGGGTTTCTACTGTCTTGACAGGAATGGACCCCATTCCGAGGTCAACATAGAATTACAGTTCATGAAGTTAGTATTATTACTATCTTTGTCAGACAAAAGTGCTCTTCACAGCATCAGCAATGTGCCTGGTAATGACTCCTCCTGAAGTTCATATGGAGTTACATGTATTGTTTGTCTCTTCAGTTTTTTCCCAGTTAGGGGTTGCCACAACGGAACTCCAGTCCGCAAATGATTGGCAGTAGATTTTTATGGTACCGAGTTGCCAGCCTGACACCCAACTTTCAGCGAAGGCATGCCCATTCATGCATGTCTTTTGGAGGCCACTCGACCGCGGGGAGGGTATGTAGACTCGTGTCTAAATACGACTGTAGATTCTTTTTTATAAGACCCTTGCTCCTACTCCTTTTGGAACTGTCTTTGTATCTTTCTTCCTCATTGTTCTCATTTCTGCCTACAAGTCTTGATTTTTTGACTTTTGTGTTTCTCTGCAAGACACTGTAGTCATTGGGTGGAGCAATTTCAATGATCAGTGCTACTTTTGTCTTCTTTTCATGGACCACTATATCTGGTTCTCTTACATCTGTCTTTTGAACTGTTGGTAATGGGGTGAGCCCATGTGATGTAGACTTCATCAATGTGAAGTTGTTTTATCTCTCCTTCATTCTTACTGATGGGTTTGGAGCCAATCCCTCTGCTCTGTCGGCCAAATTGCAAAGCTCGAGGTCAAAACCCTCTCCCACGATGCTCCTCTACTTCCCCCAGATCTAGTTTGCCACTGCAACAGATTGAGCATGTTCCTTCAGCTCAAGACGTTTTTTAAAAGTCAGCTAAATACAAATTTTTATTTTGGTTTTTCAACTTCTTTTTAGAAGAATTTTGTCTCCTTGGCCGAAGTTAGACTAGTATGTTCTTTACTTTCAGTTTTAGCATGAGTTTTTAAAGTTAAACTATTTATGTTGCTGGCATTAGGTTATGTTTTGTTTTTGTGCTTGTTTAGGCATCTTTGTACCCTATCCATCATAGCCGAGTTTAGGCTTTAGCTTATAGCCGGGTTAGGCTTTATTTTCTTTTTGATAGCAGTTTGCTAAAACAGTGAAGTAGCCTCTTCTCTCAGCCGGTCAGGCTTTATTTCTTCATTTCATAGCCAAAGTTAGGCTTTGTTTTCGTTAGTACTAGTTTGAATTCAGATTATTGTTATAGCCAAGTTTGGCTCTGAATATATTTTGGATTGTGATTATTCTGTTGTTTCTGACATTGTTTTGTGGATTATTACTATGTCTGAAAAGGTGAAGTCGGGCTTCAGGAAATGCCCCAAGTGTAGCCAGAAGATGTCTCTCAGATGGTCACACCATCTGTGTTTGTTTAGGCGAGGTCCACCTTCAGGAAGTTTGTGCAGTGTGTCACGGGTTTAGTACCAGGGTTCTGGCAGAGAGGAAAAGGAAGCTAGTGGAAAGGGGCCTTAAGTCTGCCTTTCAGTCAGAATTGGACTAGTCTCCTCAAAAGAAAGCAAAACCTTCTTCCACTTCTGTCTCTGGTTTGGAGCTGAAAGGCCTTTCGACTCCAAAGGTATCGAAGAAGGTGACTCTGCTCCACAGTTAGTGGAGCCGACTGTCTAGGCAGTGGGTAGGAGCCAGTCCCCGGTCTTGGAGCTGGTTTCTCAGACCTCAAGGTTTCCGATTCTGGGATCACCTGCTCCTTCTGTGACCTCCTTTTTGAGCTTCCAGACTATCAGATTCAGATGTGGATCGTGTGATGAGGAGATTGCTACAGAATCCGGTGCTACCAAACATTTTATCGGCTTTGACTCTGGCAGCTTTGGAGCCGATCAAGTCACCTGCCCTGCTTTACTGTTCCTCCTCCGACTCTACTCGAGCTTTCGGAGCCGGAGGCAGCTGATCAGTTGATTTGTGGAACCGTCGGCACCAACACCCATGTCTGGCCTATTGGTGCTGACTACCCTGATGTCTTCAGCCCCGGCTACAGACTGTGGGAGCCGACACTCGCCTGTCTATTCTGGGGGGGGGCGGGTTGAACCGATGTTTCAGTTCCGACTCTTCCACTCGGGGCTTCGGTGTGGATGATCTCTGCTCCCACCTCAGGATTGGAGCCGGCGGCTTTGGTGCAGGGCGAGTCCTCTGTGTCTTCGGATCTGGGGGCTTCTTCGCATCAGAGCCGTGATGCCTTCGATGCCATGAAGGAGGGTCTTGTCCCCCCAGAAAGTCACAACTTCTGAACAGACTGGTTCTTCCCGTAAAGCACCGGAATCTTCTTGGTCACCACAGATCCATAGGGACCTGGAGCCTCAGGAAGACCCCTCGGGGGAACCCTGCTCTTCTGAGACCTCCCCAGAAGCTCCCACGATGTCCAGGCCATCCAGGGATCATCTGCGCTTTTGGCTGGGGGCCAGTCATTACCAGTTTCGAGCCCTGCCCTTTGGTTTCACTACAGCCCCCAGAGTGTTTACCCAAATGTATGGCAGTGATAATGGCTCACTTGAGGCATCAAGGAATCTGGGTGTTTCCATATTTATACGACTCGCTCCTTACCGCACCCACCAGTCATCATCTTATACAGACAAGGGACATTACTTTAGACCTCTGCTCTCAATTGGGGATAACTATAAATTCAGAAAAATCTGCCTTATTGCCATGGCAGCATACCGTCTTTATAGGAGCAGTCTTAGACACCATCAACATATCCCTAAAACTTCCTTTGGAAAGAATACTTGCCCTTCGACAACAGATCATGGACATTCTCCCAAAGCACAGAGCACCAGCATCACAGATTCTCAGACTACTGGACACCATGGCAGCAGCTATTATAGCAATACCTCTAGCAAGGTCGCACAGTGGACCTTCAAGAATTACCTATGTATTGCCTGGTTCAGATGACCAACTCATGCAAGAAGGATCTTCGATGGTGGCTAACATCTGAATCGGTAATCATGGGACATCCCTTTATTCTCCAGACTCCAGTTGCAACTGTAACCACAGACTCCTCAGGTGGGGGGGGGCATTATCGGGGACGGACTGCCCAAGGCATATGGTAAGAATACGAGGCTCACTTGCATATCAGTGCCCTAGAGATGGGAGCGGTACTCTTAGCATTGCAGTCCTTTCAAGACTCTCTTCCTCTGGGAACGATTGCAATCCAGTCGGACAACATGTCAGTGGTCTGGTTTGTCAGACAACATGTCAGTGGTCTGGTTTGTCAGACAACATGTCAGTGGTCTGGTTTGTCAGACAACATGTCGGTGGTCTGGTTTGTCAGACAACATGTCGGTGGTCTGGTTTATCAGACAACATGTCGGTGGTCTGGTTTGTCAGACAACGTGTCGGTGGTCTGGTTTGTCAGACAACGTGTCGGTGGTCTGGTTTGTCAGACAACGTGTCGGTGGTCTGGTTTGTCAGACAACGTGTCGGTGGTCTGGTTTGTCAGACAACGTGTCGGTGGTCTGGTTTGTCAGACAACGTGTCGGTGGTCTGGTTTGTCAGACAACGTGTCGGTGGTCTGGTTTGTCAGACAACGTGTCGGTGGTCTGGTTTGTCAGACAACGTGTCGGTGGTCTGGTTTGTCAGACAACGTGTCGGTGGTCTGGTTTGTCAGACAACGTGTCGGTGGTCTGGTTTGTCAGACAACGTGTCGGTGGTCTGGTTTGTCAGACAACGTGTCGGTGGTCTGGTTTGTCAGACAACGTGTCGGTGGTCTGGTTTGTCAGACAACGTGTCGGTGGTCTGGTTTGTCAGACAACGTGTCGGTGGTCTGGTTTGTCAGACAACGTGTCGGTGGTCTGGTTTGTCAGACAACGTGTCGGTGGTCTGGTTTGTCAGACAACGTGTCGGTGGTCTGGTTTGTCAGACAACGTGTCGGTGGTCTGGTTTGTCAGACAACGTGTCGGTGGTCTGGTTTGTCAGACAACGTGTCGGTGGTCTGGTTTGTCAGACAACGTGTCGGTGGTCTGGTTTGTCAGACAACGTGTCGGTGGTCTGGTTTGTCAGACAACGTGTCGGTGGTCTGGTTTGTCAGACAACGTGTCGGTGGTCTGGTTTGTAAACAAACAAGGAGGGACTAGATCGTATCCCCTATGTTGAGAGGCCCTGAGAGTATTGGGCAGAGTCCACCAAGTGTTTTCTGATAGCGCACATACCGGGGAAATCCAAAGTGGTAGTGGACAAACCAAGAGCCATTCTGTTGCCACACGAGTGGTTCCTCAAGAACGAAGTGGCAGAAATGATCTTCCGCAGATGGGGCCAGCCTTGCTGTGATCTCTTTGCAACTCCCACAAATACCAAATGCAGCAACTACTTTGCCCTAATTCCCCCAGTGGTGGAGTCCCCGGGGGATGTGCTCATACACAATTGGCCCCTGGGTCCTCTTTATGCCTTTCCCTATAATTCCCAAAGTTCTGCAGAAAGCCAGTGCCCTGGGAATGACCTGTCTTAATAGCCCCCTTTTGGCCTCGTCAGATTTGGTTCCCCTTCCTGAAGCCTCCTCTTGAAGAGCCATGGATCCTGGACCCAGAGCCAGAAATTCTGACCCACTCATCAGGAGCTCTTCACCCTTCTGTACACACCATCAAACTGACAGCATGGCTGCTCCAATTCCAAGAATAGCCAGGTTCCAAAATTTGTCAGCGGAAGCTGAACACATACTACTGTCTTCCCATAAGTCCTCAACTAGGAAGCTTTGGCCCCAGCAAAACAATGTTGACCCGTTCCTTGCTTCGATATCTGATATATTGGAATTTTTGACCAAGCTATTTAATGAAGGGGCCACAGCAGCAACTATTCGATTTCAAGTGGCTGCTATATCGAATTTTCATGTTGGTGAACTAGGGGACAATGTCATGTCTCATACAATGGCAAAGGCTTTTCTAAAAGGTGCTATACATATGAGGCCCTGTGTTCGATCCCTTACTGCACCATGGAATCTAAATCTTATTCTGTCAAAGATTATTCTTCCTCCATTTTTTACCAGTATCTTCCTGTGAATTGAAATTTCTCTCGTGGAAAACTATTTTCCTAAATGACCATCGCCTCTGCGTGCAGAGTTTCAGAATTACAGGCCCTGTCAGTAAGGCATCCATTTTTGATATTCCACAAAGATGGAGTTTCACTCTGAAGAAACCCCTTTCCTATCAAAGGTGTACTTGGAATCCAACCTTAATCACCATTGATTTGCCAGTTTTCTTTCCTAATCATACTAATCAGTTGGAGTATATGCTTCACAAACTTGATGTTCCCAGACAGCTCTGTTTCTATTTAGACAGGACAAAAGACCACAGACAATCTGACCAACTGTTTTGTGTCATTTTCAGATTCCAGGTAAGGTGCCGCAGTTTCTAAACCTACCTTATCTAAATGGTGTACGGACTGCATATCCTTTGTTTATAGTTCTGCACATATTCCCTTGGAAAACAAGATCTGGTATTGTTAATCCTCGATGTTAAGTTGTCAATCTCGCCTTCATTCTTGCTGGATGGGTTCGGAGCCGATCCTCGGCTCCGACTCGGCACTTGCTTTAGCTCGAGAACTCCTTTTACCAGCTCGAGGCAACCCTATATCCCATGATGCAAGGCGGAACTACCCCAGATCTCGTTTGCCGCTTAGCGAAAGAGGTCTCCTTTGCCAGCTGAGGTAAGTTTTTTCTTTGTGAAATAAGAAAAAGTGTAGTTAGGGGTTTTATTTTCCCTTTTAGTGTCAGTTTAATCTGTAGTTAGTTACAGCCCACCCTATTCCCTTGTTTTCAAACTTTTTATAATCTTTATTCTAAAGTTTTTTAAGTCAGGCCTAAATCCCCATTGGTTAGTCCCTTCCTGTGTGTTTGTGTAAGGGATTAATTTGTGTGTTTGTTGGGATTGTTTGTGTTTCCATCCTCCTAGGATGTCAAAGGAAGGCAAGGTCTCAGGCTTCAAGAAGTGTGACCAGTGCTGTCAGAAAATGTCTCTGACAGACGGTCACACTTCTTGTGTTTATTGCCTGGGGCCTTTGCACCTGCAGGACTCCTGTGCGTTGTGTCATGCTTTTAGCCAGAGAGTCCTGCAGGAAAGGAGGAATAAACTCATCCTCAGAGGCTTACTTAAGCCAGAAGGTTCTCCTCCTAAATTAGGGTCAGGAAAACCTCTTAAACCACCGAAGGCTCAGGCTACAGTGTCCAAGCCTCCTCCGGTGGCTCCGGCTCCGTTGGAGCCGATATCGGCTCCGGCTGGAGTCGATACATCTTCTGTTCAAGTAGTGGGTTCGGCGCCGGCCGGCACCGATACCCTGACTACTGTGGCCTTGTCGGCTCCGGCTGGAACCGGCACTTCATCCAGCATCGGAGCCGAGATATCCTCTGCTCCATCTGGAGTTCAAGGGACTTCGGCTCCGATGGCTTCGACCCGTAAGAGATCTCGGTCCCCTTCTATACTGAGTATCCACTCGGCTCCGGGGTCTCCCCTTTTGTCGGAGCGGAGCCATCGGAGCCGATCTTCGAGATCTTCCAGGCTGTCTGACCACGATTTAGAGAGGGTGGTAAGCAGGCTGTTGAAGTCTCAGGCACTGGCCCAAATGCTCCATAGCCCGTCTCAACAGACTTCGGCTATAGCCCCAATCCTTGAACTTCCTCCTCCGACTCCACACCGCAGTTCGGAGCCGGAGCTTCTTGGGACAGCGACTGTTTCGATGCCGGAGCCGATACATCCTTCGGCTCCGTCGTCCTCGGCTCCGATCTCCTCCTTGAGACCTTCCTTGGAGGATCCGGTCGTAGGGTTTCCACTGTCTGCTCCGAGGGGGCTAGTGGCATCGGACCCTTGTCCGACCCCGCTCTCCCTCTCGGGGCTTCGGCTTTGGTAAGCTCGGCGCCGGCATCGGCCTCGGAGCCTTCTCTCTCTTTGGAGCCGGCCATTCCTGTTTCTTCGGAGCGGGTTTGTTCCGGCCTCCCGGGGAGGGGAGCCTTTGAGGTGATGAGGAGTGTCCTGGCCTCTGAGCCTGGTCAACGGTCCATCCCTCTAGCTCCTCCCTCTTCAGTGCCTGCAGATGCCTCTTGCCAACCTCTTGCTCACAGGCCCAGGGATCCATCACCCCAGGTTTCCCCACTGGGAATTTCCTCCTCTTCCGAGGCTTCTCCTGATCCTGCAGGGGAACCCCCTCGGAAGAGGACGTGTAAGAGGAAACACACAGACTCCCCTGAGTCTACTACATCTGATACCGACTTAGATGAGTCGGAGGGTTCCCCACGGTCCCCCTCGGAGGATGTCTCCTTTTCAGACATCCTCGAGCTCCTCAAACAGAGGGGGAATTGGCCCTCCATTGATCCCTCCGAGGATGAGTCGGTATACCTGGAGGCTTTTGGATCCCGACCCTCCACCTCCTGGGTGTCTCTGCCTTTCGACCCACTTATGCAGGTAGTGGCTCGTAAGGCGTGGGCGGCTCCAGATTCTGTGGAACCTGTCCCCAGAAGACCATCCAAATTCATTATGGCCCCTTCGGACAAACAGTTCCTTTCCAAGGGTGTCTCGGTGGATGCTATGGTGGTGGCGGCTGCCACTAAGAAGGAACTGGCGGATCCTTCAGTACCTGTCCATCCTCCTAATAAGGACTCTAGGACCATGGACAGGTATGGAAAGTGGATGTTTTCTTCAGCGACATTTGCTATGCGTTCGCTGAATTATCTTTGTCACTTCACCAGGCTTCAACGAGATGTTCTCAAGGAACTGGGAGAAGTGGTCCAGGATCCTTCTGCTGCTGGGGCTCAGGAAAAGATTGCCTCGCAGCTTGCTATCCTGAATTCCATATCTAACTCCTCCATGCGGCTCATATCCTATGCGGCCGATGGAGCGAGCAGGGCCGCAGGCACAGGAGTTGC
Source organism: Protopterus annectens (assembly GCF_019279795.1). NCBI lineage: Eukaryota > Metazoa > Chordata > Ceratodontiformes > Protopteridae > Protopterus > Protopterus annectens. Next base: position 318,107,634 of record NC_056741.1, read on the forward strand.
TCTTAGACGCCAAGCCTGGATGCGGCTTTGTAATTTTGCGGACCCCTTTAAGGCGTCCTTCACTAATACCCCCTTTGATGGTTCGGCTTTGTTCGGACCTCAGGTGAAGGATACCTTGACCAGGTGTGAGCAGGACGGCAAAACTCTTTCTGCCGTTGGAGTCCAGTTTTCCACTCCTTCTAGACCATACCCCAAGGGTCAGAAGGGGGGGGAGATGTGGTTCCATAAAGCCCAAGGAGCTACGCCGGACACATGTGGTCAGTATACCCCCAGAGGCAGAGGGGGTAACAATAATAGACGCCGCCCTAGAGGCAGGGGGGGGGTCCTCAGAACCAGGGCAACAGGGAGTCTCTTCCTGAGAAGCCCTTTCAGCATCCCTGAGGTGTTGCCCGACTGTCCACCCTTGGAGGCAGAGATGCGGGTACAGTCGATTATATCCGAGGGTTACAAAATCCCCTTCGAAAGGTTTCCCGTACCTCTACAATCCCTTCCAGACATCTCACCCGGTCAAAGGGATTTGGCAGAACAGGAGGTTTCAAAGCTCCTAGAAAAAAGAGCCGTCCAGACTGTGCCAGCAGACCAGGTAGGATCCGGCGTCTACTCCAGATTCTTTTTGGTCCCCAAAAGGACGGGAGATTGGAGACCAATATTAGACCTGAGCAATCTGAACAGATTTGTCAAGAAGGCAAGATTCCGGATGGTCACTCTTCAGTCCATTCTGCCCTTTCTGGGCAAGGACAACTGGATGTGCTCTATAGACCTTCAGGATGCGTACTATCACATAAAGATTCACAGGCGCTCCAGAAGGTTTCTCCGCTTTCGGCTAGGGACCAGTCATTACCAATTCAGAGCCCTGCCCTTTGGCCTCACTTCAGCCCCCAGAGTGTTTACCAAATGCTTGGCAGTGGTCACAGCTCATCTGAGACGTCGAGGATTCCAGGTGTTTCCCTATTTGGACGACTGGCTCCTCTCCGCCACCACCAAGTGTCAGCTTCTTCAGTCCAGAGACTACACTTTACAGCTTTGCAGCAGTTTGGGAATTTCAGTAAACTTCGAAAAATCTTCTCTGCTGCCTTGCCAATCTATCACCTTTATAGGCGCAGAATTAAACACCGTCAAAATGTTAGCCAGACTAACAGATCAAAGAATTCTGGACATCCAAAAATTTGTTCGGCTTCTTTTGCAAAGCAACAAGATCAAAGCCAGATTTATACTGAAGGTTCTAGGTCTTATGGCTGCGGCCATTGTTCTTCTTCCACTGGCTCGCTTCCACATGCGTCTTCTGCAGTGGATGCTATTCACGCAGTGGTCGTACCACAGTCTCCCGATGAGGCACGAAATCTTGGTAACACAGTCGTGCAGAGCTCATCTGAACTGGTGGATATCTTCCCCTCTTCTTCATCAGGGCCGACCCTTTTTCCCCCTCCTCCAGTTGCCACAGTCACTACGGATGCCTCTCTGATCGGGTGGGGGGGGGGCATTATCAGGGCAGGATGGCCACGGGACGTGGCAACCCATAGAATACCATCTGCACATAAATGTCCTGGAGATGAGAGCAGTGCTTTTAACGTTGCAAGCCCTCAACGACTTTCTTCCCATGGGGACTATTGCAGTACAGACGGACAACATGTCCGTAGTCTGGTACATCAACAAGCAGGGCGGGACCAGGTCCTATCCGTTATGTCGAGAAGCTCTCAGACTTTGGCAGTGGGCGATCTCTTCTCAGCGGTTTCTGATAGCAACGCACATCCCCGGCAGGTCCAACCTATTAGCGGACAGGCTGAGCAGATCCATTCTGATGCCTCACGAGTGGTCTCTCAATCAATCTGTAGTGGTTCAGATTTTTCTGAAGTGGGGCACTCCTTGTTGCGATCTTTTTACTACTCCTCAAAACAACAAGTGCCCCGATTTCTTCACTCTCTTTCCCCTTCCAGGCCAACCTCTGAGAGACTCTCTATCCCAGGATTGGCCCCGGGGACTTCTGTACGCTTTTCCTCCTTTTCCCTTGATTCCACAAGTCATTCAGAAAGCCACCGTTTTGAGAGCCAAGTTGATCCTCATTGCCCCATATTGGCCTCGACAAATTTGGTTTCCGTCTCTGCATAGTCACCTTCTGGTGCAGCCCTGGCATCTGGACCCAGTTCCGGATCTCTTGATCCACCAATCGGGTCAGCAGCACTGGGCCATTCATTCTCTCAACCTCACTGCTTGGTTGCTCCACTTCCTACCCTAGCCAGGCTACCGATGATTTCGGACTCAGAGACATTTTAGTCTCTTCTTGAAGTCGTCCACTAGGACTGTTTATGCTAGCAAGTGGCGACGTTTTTCTATTTGGGCGAATTCCAGAAATATTGACCCCTTTACTGCTCCTGTACATTCTGTTTTAGATTTCCTGGCGGAGGTTTTTCATTCAGGATCCTCGTCATCTACAGTCAAAGTACAACTGGCTGCTATTTCTAAGTATCATGTTGGCCTGCATGACAATAACATTATGTCTCATAGGTTATGCAAGGCCTTTCTGAGAGGAGTTTTCCTCCTAAAACCACCTATAAAGCATCCTCCTCCGCAATGGGATCTAAACTTAATGTTGGCATCCTTGATACTACCTCCCTTGAACCGTCTGCTTCATGTTCTTTGAAGTTATTGACCCGAAAACTATATTTTTACTGGCTGTCACTTCTGCAAGAAGGGTTTCCGAGATTCAAGCTCTCTGCATCCGTTCCCCTTATTTGGTTTTTCATAAGGACAGGGTATCATTAAGAACTAACCCTTCCTTTCTTCCCAAAGTCGTATCTCAAACCAACATTAACCAATCTATAGACCTACCAGTCTTTTTCCCAAACTATTCCGACAGAGCTGAACAGAAACTGCATTTTTTTGGATGTCCATCGTCAGCTCAGGTACTATTTGCATAGAACTAAACAATTCAGAAAATCGGACCAATTATTTGTCTCCTATGCAGAAAACAGGATGGGTCTTCCAGTATCTAAAGTGACCTTATCCAGATGGTTGACTTCCACTATTTCCTATGTGTACTCTATCAGGGGCAAACAGCTATCTTCTAAGCCAAAAGCACATTCAACCAGGAGTCTATCCACTTCTGCAGCTTTTCAGGATAGACTACCTATTGATACCATTTGTGCAGCAGCTACTTGGGCCACGCCTCATACCTTTGTCTCTCATTACAAGTTGGACTTGGCCTCTAGAGATAGGGCCAGTTTTGGTTCCACAGTTCTCAAGAGTCTGTTCCATTGAGCCACCCGGGATACAGGTGCTAGGGACGCGGTCCCATCCAGCAAGAATGAAGGCGAGATTGACAACTTAACATTTAGAAGTTATATACCTACCATAACGTTCCATGTTAGTTGTCTTCTCTCGCCTTCTTTCTTGCGTCCCTCCCTCCTTCCCCCTGGCCTGGACAGATCTTGGAGAGTTCCTATTAGATGGTTTCCTCCGGTACATTGTTAGGAGGATTTTTTCTTTAGGAACCATTGTTCCTAATTCTGTTAGGATAGTCTTTAGCAGGGTAAGTTAGCTACCAAACGAGATCTGAGGTAGTTCCGCCTTGCATCATGGGATATAGGGTTGCGTCGAGCTGGTAAAAGGAGTTCTCGAGCTAAAGCAAGTGCCGAGTCGGAGCCGAGGATCGGCTCCGAACCCATCCAGCAAGAAAGAAGGCGAGAGAAGACAACTAACATGGAACGTTATGGTAGGTACATAACTTCTAATTCATTTCTTTACGCATGGGTATCGGTTCCGAGCTCGGAACTGAGACAGCCATTTTCCAAGCTCGTGTCAGCTTCAAACTCTCAAGCTAAACTCTTACCACAATCCCCCTCTCCCTGTTACCTCAGATTTCATTTGCCACATTGCCATTTGGTCATGTCAAGCTACTTCTCTTGAGCCAAGTATAGTCCAGTTGTTGTTTAATAGCTTTATAGACTACTTTTCTGTCAGAAAAGTTCATATTTTTATCTCTTACACTATCGCATCTAGCGGTTATAATTTCTTCAGGATTTTCTGCCTTTTCTTTACCACTTTACTGCGAGGTATTCTCTCTCTACCATCGTTGGTAATCCTTTCACCCTTTTCTCTCATACCTTTGGGTACTCTTGTACCATTGTTGGCAACTTTTTCTACTGTTTAATTTGCTGTCATGGCAAAGGGTAATCCGGGATTTAAGTGGTGTTCTGATTGTGGACACAAACTGCCTACTTCTGATGCACACTCTGTGTGTTTATTGTTTGGGAGCTTCCCATTTGTCTGTTGATCCACCTTGTACTATTTGTGACAACTTTTCTAATAGAACCTTGTTGGAAAGGAAAAACAAGCTGATACTGAAGGGAACACCCTCTTCAGAGGCTATTTCTGGGTCGGAGGCCTCAACCCCTCCTAGAGTCCATAAGAAAACCTTGGATGTTTCTACTAAGACTAAGTCTTTGCCTTCATCCCCGGCTGGGGACTCCCACCAACCAAAACCTAAAAAGGCTAAAGTTTCAGCTCCGGAGCTTTCTCAGTCAGCCCCTGTGCTTTTGGTGCCTAGACCTTCGGCACTGAGGCCTTCGGCTCCATTAGTGATTTTGTCTCAGTCTTCTCCTGCAGCCTTCTACATATCGGCACCTTGGGGCTCCTCAGTTCATTCCATTACTACTGTATCGGCACCGACCATTCAGTTGGCGCAGACCTTGACCATGTCTGCTCAGAGATCTTCCTCGGAACCGACGCCTTTATTATTGACTCCAGTTTTGTCGGTTCCAGCTTTGGCACCAACAACCACTTCGGCACCGACCCCTGTGTCGGTGCAGACAATGACCTCGGCACCAATGATTGACTTCGGTGCCGACAACAGTAGTCCAGTCTTTCTCGGCACAGTTGTCCTCTGTGCGGTCAGATGAGATGGGCATAGAGTCTGCCTCTTTTGCGGACAGGCCTGTTTTCTCCCTCAGTCTCTGTGAGGTCCACTAGAAGCCTTTCCGAACATGATGTGTTGCGTCTTGTGGACCAGGCATTCTTGGCCAGAGGTATCCCACCCCTCGGGAACTATCCTTCCTTGGGAGGTGATCACCCATCTCCAAAGACCCCTTCTTATACTCCTCCTTCATTGCCTTTGAAGTCCATGGATATAGCACAGTCTTCCCTTCTGCGGTTCCCTTTATGGATCTCATTAAGGAACCCCAGTTGTCTTTGTGGCAGAAAAGTTTTGCTGCGACCCAAGATGTCAGCTGTGACACGCATAGCTTGCTGCTCCACAGCCATCCAGGGACTCCGGGTCGGCAGGCTGAGCCACTTAGGGGAGGGGTGCCCTCTGTCCTAGACATACACTCCTCTTTGGATGGACCAGCCTTCCAACTGATGGAGAAGGTTTTCGCTGCTGCTGGCGATACCGGACTGTCTATACCTCCACCCTCCTCTGGTACACTGGTTTCACAAGTCGCATCTAGCGGACACTGGGTTCAAGGGCCGCAGGACATATTCCCTGAGGAATCCCCCTTTCCGTTGTCTTCTCCAGCTTTTCCCGCTGAGTAGGTCTACCGGAAAAGTTCATGTAAGAGGAAGCACATGGACTCCACAGAGGAGTCCCTCACCAAAGACACAGATTTCGACAAGGGGGAAGGATCCCCTCGATCACCCTTTGAGGTATCCTTTGGCGATATCCTCAAAATCCTGAAACAGAGAGGTGACTGGCAGTCCTCTAATCCAACCTCTGAGGAATCTGTGTTCCTGCAGGCCTTTTGTGCCCGGCCCCCTACCTCCTGGGTTACTCCACCTGCCGATGAACTTGTCAAGCTCATCGTGCAGTGTGCTTGGAAGGCTCCTGATACCGTCAAAGCTATTCCCCGGAGGCCAGATAAGATCTTGTCCCCTCCTGCTTCAGATCCCCATTGGTCCAAAGGTCTTCCTGTGGATGCTTTGGTGGTGGCGGCTGCAACAAAACAGGACCTGGCGGATCCGTCTAACAGAGTCCTGGGCCCTGGACAGGATATGGAAGCGCACCTTTGCTTCAGCGACCTTTGCTATCAGGTCCCTTAATTATATGGCACATTTTACCAGGCTTCAAAAGGATCTGGTTTCTGAGCTCTCTGAAACCTTGGCTGGTGCCATGTCTGATGAGGTCCGTGACAGTGGCCTCTCAGCTGGCCACCATGGAGTCTATATTTAACTCCTCTGAGACTGACATCTCATGCATCAGAAGGAGCAACTAGAGCAGCGGGTTCAGCTGCGGTCTCGAGACGACACGCCTGGATGCGCTTGTGCAACTTTGCGGAACCCTTTGTCTTTCTTAATGCCCCCACTGAGGCCTCCTCATTGTTTGGGCCCAAAGTTAAAAGCACACTGGCCAGAAGTGAACAGGACGGTAAGACCCTTTCTGCCATAGGTGTCAGTTATTCTTCCCCTCAATGTGCTTTCTCCTGAAACCAAAAGAGTGGGAAGATATGGTTCAAGAAATCTCGGGGTCCTTTCCGTGACACACAGGCAGAGTTCCTCCCCAGAGGCAGAGGGGGAAACTCACAGGGAAAATGCTCCTTTTGGGGGCAGAGGCGGTCCGCGTAACCAGGGTTCCACGGATTCTTTCCCTGGTCAGTCCTACCAGCGCTCCTGAAGAGCAGCCCAACTCCTTTCCTGTGGAGGTGGTTGGGGGACGTTTCTCCTTATACCCTTCTGCCTGGCTAACCATCACCGCCGATTCCTGGGTACAAAGGATTATAACCAGAGGTTATCGTATTCCCTTCGATCTTTGTCCCGTCCCTTAAAAAAATCTTCCCGATGTTCCATCCAGTCAAAGGGAAGAAGCAGCACTAGAGATAGAAAAGCTGCTAAGAAAGAGAGTCATCCAAATAGTCCCTCCAGACCAGATAGGATCCAGATTCTACTCAAGGCTATTTTTAGTGCCAAAGAAAACCAGGGACTGGAGACCAATTTTGGATCTCAGTGTATTTAACAAGTTTGTGAGAGTTCAAAAATTCCGGATGGTCACAATACAGTCTATCCTCCCACTTTTGGAAAAAGACTATTGGATGTGCTCTATAGATCTTCAAGATGCATATTACCACATAAAGGTGGACAGGCCATCAAGAAGATTTCTGCGCTTCCTTGCGGGAGATGGTCACTACCAGTTCAGAGTACTGCCCTTCTGACTATATACAGCCCCCAGAGTGTTCACAAAGTGCATGGCAGTTGTCACAGTTCACTTGCGACTTCAAGGATTCCAGGTGTTTCCATACCTAGATGACTGGCTAATTTCTGCCCCCACCAGACATCTACTGGAAAAAGCCTTGGCTTACTCTCTCCTCGCTGCTCAAAGGATAGGCATAACCATAAACTGGCAGAAATCCATTTCAGCCATGATTTGAGTAACCCTCAGGTGCAAACAGGATTTAAATTGGTGGATGACCCACAATCTCTCTCTGGTCTCGCCCCTTCTCCCCCCAGCAAGCCAGGGACACAGTCCAAGGCACTAGGTCCAAACTGGAGGCCCATCTGCATATAAATGTTCTAGAGCTGAGGGCGGTGCTTTTGGCATTGCAAGCATTCCATCCCCTGCTGCCGTCAGGGACAATTGCGATTCAATCAGACAACATGGTGGTGGTCTGGTACATCAGCAAGCAAGGTGGAACCAAATCTTACCCCCTTTGTCGAGGGGCCATGAGGATATGGCAATGGGTTATGGCTACCAACCGTTTTCTTCTAGCAATGCACATTCCCGGGAGTTTCAAAGTGATAGCAGACAGACTCGGCAGGTGCATTCTTCAACCTAGACTCGGCAGGTGCATTCTTCAACCTCACGAGTGATCCCTGAATTCCTTTGATAGCGACGGAGATCTTCCACCGCTGGGGCTGTCCTTGCTGCAACCTCTTTGCATCCCCAACCAACTACAAATGCAGCAACTACTTCATCCTGATTCCCCCTCCGGGACAGTCACCCAGGGATGCTCTAGTCCACGACTGGCCCTCGGGGCTTCTTTATGCATTTCCACCCTTTCCCCTCATTTCCCAGTTTCTGAAGAAAGCCCATCGGTTGAAGAGCAAAGTGATCCTCATAGCACCATATTGGCCACGACAGATTTGGTTCCCCTTCCTTTGGCCTCACCTAATAGATCAACCATGGATTCTCCATCCAACCCCGGAGTTAATCTCACACCCACAGAACCTGATTCATCCCAACCTGAACAGCCTGAAGCTAACGGCTTGGCTACTCCAATTCCCTTGATTGCCAGGCAGAATATTTCTTTACCAGTACATGATATTCTCATTTCTTCTCATAAGTTTTCCACTATAATTACTTGTCTGAGCAAGTGGAAAAGATTTACCTGTTTGCTGAAAGATAAACAAGTAGACCCCTTTTCAGCACCAGTGTCGATAATACTAGACTGTCTGGCTGACCTGTTTCAATCAGGTCTGTCAGCCTCTACCATTAGAGTTAATTTGGCTGCAATTTCTAATTTTCATGAGGGTGTCCAAGATTCCCCTCTCATGTCCCATAAGTTGTGCAAGACCTTCATAAAAGGTGTGAATCAAGAGAACCTATTCAATCATGGGATTTATCATTAGTTCTAGAAGCCCTGACAATGTCACCATTCGAACCAGCCTCTTCTTGCAACCTCAAGCACTTGTCATGGAAAACCTTGTTTTTGGTCGCTATTACTTCTGCCAGACATATTTCTGAACTTCACGCTTTATGTATCAAGAGTCCATACTTGATTTTTCATAGAGATAGTCTCTGAGAACTAATCTGTCATTTCTGCCTAAAGTGATCTCTGAAATGTCCATTAATCAAGCCATTGAAATACCAGTTTTCTTTCCCAATCATTCAAACAGAGAAGAGTATTGCCTACATACCCTAGATGTACACAGGCAAATCTGTTTTTACTTGAAAGGACTAAACCCTTTCGTAAATCTGACCAGTTATTTTTGGCCTTTTCTGGACCTAGATTAGGATCTGCTGTTGCTAAGGTCACATTAGCTAGATGGTTGAAGGACTGCGAGACCTTTATTTACACACAACGTAATATCTCATTGCCTACTACCATGAAAGCTCATTCAACAAGGTAAGTGGCAACTTCTGCTGCCTTCCACGCCAGAGCTTCTTTACATGACATCTGTGCAGCTGCAACTTGGGCTATGGCCTCATACCTTCATCAATCATTACAAATTAGATTTGGCCTCCAGGGGAAGAGCATCTTTTGGTTCTATGATGCTCAGGAATGTCCTTCCATGAGAGCCTCCCAGTAATAGAGGTAGCTGGGGACTCTGTCCCATGTGTAAGGAATAAACGAGGATTAACAATATCTGATAAAGAAGTTATGTCTTACCATAACGTTCCATCTGTATTGTTGATCCTCATTCAGTCATTACAACCCTTCCTACTTCCCCCTCCTGTGGTTTCTAGTGGATGTCACCATCCGGTTCTCTTAGGTTATTTGACCAGAGGTATCCTCTACCTTCTTTGACTTGCAAACTCAATCTGAGGTAACAGGGAGAGGGGGGTTGTGGGTAAGAGTTTAGCTCGAGAGTTTGAAGCTGAGGCGAGCTTGGAAAATGGCCGGCTCGGTTCCGATCTCTGAACCAATACCCATGTGTAATGACTGAATGAGGATCAACAATACAGATGGAATGTTATGGTAAGACATAACTTCTTTTTAGAGCTCATTCAACTAAAGCTGTGTCTACTTCTGCAGCTTTTTCGGCCAGACTACCAATAGATTCCATTTGTGTGACAGCTACATGGTCAAATCCATATACCTTTATTACTCATTACAAAGTAGACAAGACCTCTAGGAATAGGGCTTCCTTTGGTTCTGCTGTTCTTGGGCAGGTACTCCCATGAGCCACCCAAGATTGTGGTGCTGGGGACGCTACCCATCAGTAAGAATGAAGGCGAGATAGATCAACTTCACATAAAGAAGTTATGTACTTACCATAACGTTCCATGTGAGTTGTTCCTCTCGCCTGCATTCTTACAACCCCCCCCCTCCTACCCCCAACCAGTGTCTGGAAGTTCGAAAGTTGACTCCTGTCTGTTTTGTTTTTTTTCTGAGGAGATTTTTTCCTTTCACCAGTTAATGAAATTATGAGTATTGTGTTGTTACTCTGTGACTGTTACTAGTTGGCAGCAAACAAGATCTGAGGGAAGTAGAAGGAGCATCATGGGATAGGATTTCGGCCTCGAGCTGTATGGAGACCTTGAGCTTTGCAATTTGGTCGACTCAGAGGCAAGGGATTGGCTCCAAACCCATCAGTAAGAATGAAGGTGAGAGGAACAACTCACATGGAACGTTATGGTAAGTACAGAACTTCTTTTTTTCTATGATGCTTTGTGGCTCAAGTTTCCAGTATTTTTCAGCCACTTCAGTATCATAATGTTTGCACAATCCCCCATGCAACAGTCTTGCCACATTATTATGCCTTTCAGTATGCAGTCCTTCTGCCATTTAGTATGTCACAACCAGCAACAAGGCATGCAACTGTTTCCAATTCCGTTTTACAAAACCTACATTTGTCTGTTTCTCCCACATGTTCAGTGGACTTTTGTAACCCAATGTGTAGGTAGCCCACTTTCTTGGGCCACCAATATTAGCCTTTCATCTTTTGGTTTGAATTCCCCTCTCCTTAACCATTCCTGCATTCGATGCTGATCAACATGAGGTTCTTCCAGAAGTTTTTTATACTTGCAACTATATTTATGCATTTTCCCTATTTCTTGCCTTCTCATCTGATCCTTCACCTTATATTTTTCTTTTGTTTTTTGGCACATTCAGTTGCTGAATGATTTTTATCTACTTCTGGTTTGATTTGCATTCCTGCTTGATGCCAGTATGCTTCTGCTAGACTAAGCAGGGACGTCATCTTAGATTTATTCTCATGTTTCAAAACGTTAACTACGTTTGGGTTTTGCGAGGACAGCAGATGTTACATGTAATTGATTTCAAGGCGGTCCATCCCTCCTTTGGAATGGGGAATATGTAGTCTTGATATACACTGATTTTTATAAATCATTTTGGGAGAATGAAGCATCCATCTTGTTTTCCTGTCTAATTTATCCAACAGGTTTTGGGGCCAGTCAGTCACTCCAAAACTGTAAGTTAGGACAGGAAGACCAAATTGGTTTATGGCTTGAATTTTTTGTTCCTAGATGTAAACGGTGTTTTTAGGATTAATTGTCTTCTAAAATATCCCTTGCTAAGTTTTATTCACATTTGTTCATGTTTTATTGTTGATCCTTCATCATTTCCCAAATATTTATACACTCCCTCCTGCTCAAGTTCTTTTATATCACATTCTTGTCCCAAACTGATGTTTTCTTGGTGCTGCAGTTTTCCTGCTTTAAAGGTTGCTTTTGCACATTGATCAAGACCAAATGACATTCTTGTATCATCTGAAAAAGTTTTGACTACTTGCTGTTGTGCTGTCGGTTCTTCATTTGATGAGCTGTACAATTTTTTAAATCATTGACAGAGAAGATTGTTGTTTTCTAGGAGCTAGATTATAGCCATGGCCTAATCTGTTAAGTAGGCAGCTTATTTGCAGCGGTGACTGGGAGTCACCCTGGAATGTCCCCACTTTGAATTTTTATCCCTGGAATAACAATTTGTCCTTTTTCATGGCATAATTGCAAAGTGGTTTGCCACTGTTTCGTGGTCGCTGTGATGTAGTTGATAGTGTAGGGTGTATCTTATACATTTTTAAGCACTCTCTTATCCATTAATGTGGGTACTATCCAATGCTATTTTTTTTTAGTCAATCCATACCATACTTAGATTCTTCTCCTTTTATACAGTTCTCCATTATAGACTCATAGGAGGCTTATTAGGCTATTGGCCCTGAGGCCCTAGCCAAAAAATGCATCATCCCCTTTGGGGAGAGTGATGTATTCACAAATTATCACATTAATAACGTCCTAAGCACTCAAATCAGTCATGAGGGATTTGTTTAGACAAATCCGCACCCGATGCCCCTGTCTATCAAGGACATGGGTGGAATCCCAGGGGTATATTTTCTGTTTCCCATCCAGTTATCCAGGTTGTGCTTAAAAAGAGGTAAAGAGGTACTCTGCTTGATGTGGTGAAGGGAGTCTGTTCCATAGATGGGGGAGTCTCTGGGACACGCATCTGTCCCGCCAACAAGTCTTGTTGATGTCACAGACCAGGTTGAGGCTGCGCATGGAACTTGACTTGTGGATATGCATTGGTCCCATTAAGGTGGGGTCCATGAACACCTTGTATGCCAGGCAGAGGTCACCTCTGAGGAGTCTGTATGAAACCGAGTAGAGGGATAGGGCTTTCAGTCTCTCTCTGTATGGTAGATGTTTGAGGCCCTGGATTCTCCTGGTGAGGAACCTCTGTGGTCTCTCCAGCTGCTGCATGTGCTTGGCGAGGCACATGGTGAAAGGGGCATTGTACTCTATAATGGGCCTTATAAGGGAAGAATACAGGGAGGTTATGACCTCCTTGTCCCTGGATGAGATACCCTTACTTATGAGGTGGACCATGTAGAAGGCTTTCCGTGCAACGGAAGCAACATGAACATGGTGGTCAAAAGTCAGATTACTATCAACCCAGGTGACCAGATCCCTCACGACTGAGTGCTTAGGACATTATTAATGTGATAATTTGTGGATACGTCACTCTCCCCAACGGGGATGATGCATTTTTTGGTATTCAGCTTGAGGCCATGTTTCTGGCACCAGTCATTTGTCTGAGTGAGACCCTCTTGGAGGATGTCCACATCACTAGGGGAATTGATGACTGCACTCAGCTTGCAGTCATCTGCAAACTTGGTCAGCCGTAGCCCACTGGTTTTAGTCTGCACTTCAGAAAAGTATATCCTAAATAACAGATGCCCCAAGACCGAACCCTGGGGTACACTGCTTGTTACAGGTCATCTGCTATTTTGACTACGTGGATTCTATCAGTGAGCCAGTTTGCTACCCATTTAGTAACATATGGATTGATGTCTAGCTGAGAGAGTTTATCTATCATACCCGAGTGGGGAGTAGTGTCAAAGGCTTTGGCCAGGTCAAGGTAGGCGGTGTGCACAGTCTTCCCCTCATCCATGGCTTTGTTGACTGTCTCAAAGAAGTCGACCAAATTTAGCAGACATTGCCTCCCCTTGACAAAGTCAAACTGTGTCAGATCAAGTGTTTTGGAGATTGCCAATGTCCTTGTGAGGAGGTCCATGATAATCCGTTCCATGGCCTTGCAGATCAGGCTTGTTAGGCTGATGGGTCTATAATTTCCCAGATTGGTAGACACTCCACCTGTGTGTAAAGGGATGACGGTGGCTGTCCTCCACTCAGCAGGGATGAAGCCAGTACTCAGGTTTTGGTTGAATAGGGTGCCTAGTGGTGCTGCAAGTTCCTGCCTGAGTTCACATAGGATGCAGCCTGGGATGTTATTGGGTCCCATGGAGGTGGTATTTATTTGCCTTTGATAGAGCAGTAATGACCTGTTCCATAGATATATAAGGGGAAGGGGGCAGGTACTGGGGATGTTCTGATTTACTGATGGGAGGGACCGAGGGGTAAAGTTTTCGCTGAATTTGTCAGCCAGCAAGTTTGCTATATCTACAGCATTTGTATATGTGGTGTCCTTGAGCACCAGCTCTGAACAGATCTGGGTGCTTCCTTTGAGGATGTGGACATATGTGAAGAAGGCCTTATGACTGTCTCTAGTAGATGTGGCCAATTTGGATTCGAAGTTTTCTTTGCAGCAGTTCACTAGTGCTCTTATTTGCTTGTTCAGGCTAAGAAGCTATTACTTCCAATGGGCACCTCTTGCTCCTTGGTCTTGGACAACATTTTTTTTTTCCTTTTGTTATAGAGTTTGTTTATTGCAGATGTCCACCAGACAGGTTTACTCTTCCTTGCAGATGATTTAGTCCTGTCGGGTATCCTTAATTCCATGCATCTATATAAATGCCCGTATAGTGCTTTGGTGTAGTTTTGGATATTGGTGCCAGTTCCTACAGAGGGGGAGGGGGCTGTGAAGCTGTTTATACCATCCCTCAGGAGGCTGTAATCAGTTTTGGACAAATGTTTGTCTGATCCTAGCTAGAGGGGGTTTTGGGGAGATGGCGACTTTGAAAGCGACCGCTTTATGGTTGGCTCTTACCAGGGAGGATGATACTGTAGGGATGCTGCAGTGGTTACTCATGTTGGTTAATACTAAGTCCAAGATATCATCACCCTTTATGGGGGTATTGACAAGCTGTTCCAAGGCATTTGCATTGACAAAATCAAGGAATCTCTGGGCATTTGTGCTTTGGCACAAGTAGATCTTCCAGTCTTTGTTTGGGAAGTTAGTCACACAGGATCAGGGTAAAGGGTTGAATCTTGATAGATTCAAACAGGTCCCGGTAGGCGGATTGGGCATCTTGAGTCAGATTATGGGGCTGGTGTTGGCTATGATTTGAGTAGGGGTCTTGTCAATGGTTAACTGCACCTGGAGGTGTGTATGTCTTTAATGTATATGAAACTCCACCTCCTTTGGCTTTACTGCCCACAATTTGGGATCTGAATGTATGATAGGATGAGTAACCAGGTAAGGCTGGAGTGCTGTCCGCAGCTTTGATCCAGGTTTCTGTGACTGCACAGATGTCAGCATTTTCCAGGTTTAGGAATGCTTGCAGTGAGTGCAGGTTCATGTTTAGACTCCTAGTGTTTAGCAGCGTGATCTTTAATTTGTGTATTGTTGAGGTTAAAACTACCAACACAAAAATGTTATCACCTTTCCTAAAAAAGGCACTGTAGGGGAGGCAAGAGCCTTTGCCAGAAGCCCAGGTCAGATGGATGCAGGCAATCTCTGGCAAAGCATCGTGGTCTGTCGATCATATCTTCCCAGGCTATCAGGTACTGGATCCCCCTGGAATGACACCAGAAGCCAAGCCAATTGTTAAAGTCCATTTTCTGTTTGTATTGAGGCATCATTCTGGTTGACTGCAGAATGCTGCTTAAGGCTAGGGGCATACTTGCTTGGGGCACATAATCGGCGACCTTAATCATGTCTGTCTTCATATAGTCCAGAGAGGTACGTCTCAAGTCATTCATGCCAACATGGATTATGACAGTCATAACAGACTGGAGTGCGCGTGTGATGTGGCGGATTCTGGCACCTGACAGATAATTATCCGTGACTTTCTCCTTATACAGCGTGGTGCGAGGCACATCTCTGTGCGTCTCACAATGGAGTCTCCTATGACTAATATGTTGGGTTTATGGTGAAACCTTAGTGGTTGTGAGGCTCAGGTGTGTAGACTGTGTGGTATATGGTGTGGAGGGATGTGAAGATTGTGTTTTTTGCTTCAGAGGTCTTCTTTGTTTGGGTATGTTTATGTGGAGGACTTCCATATATGTAGGGGTGTGTTTTGTGTAGGTGTGGGTGGTGGTTAAGGTGTAGTGATTGTGTTGACAACCTTTTCAGTGCCAGATGTATTGGCTTGAGGGGGAGAGAACTTGTACTCTAGGTTCCTAATGTAATTGCATCTCTCACAAATTGTGTTCCTAGGTAGTAGTAGTAGTAGAGGGTTGTCCGTGTACATGAGGCAGTTGCTACACTGTCTCAGAATGCCCATATCAACCAGACTGGCAGGAGAAACTGTAGGAAATTGTCCATCCATATTTGTCAGAATCTGAGGGAGAAAGGACAGGGAGAGCTAAGGTATGGGCCTAAAGCCCAAGTGCTTAAACCAAAACTAAGAGCTAAAAATAACACTTAAGAATTTAGACTATAAACAAGCAGTAATAATTGCAACAGAATAGATGCAGTAGAACACTTTAGAGAACAGGCAGCAAGTAGCAGCAAGTAGCAGGAAAAATGGAGTAATAGAGTAGTAAGAAGAAACGCACATTAGAAGAATATAAGCAGCTGAATAAAGTTTTTAAGTAAAAAGGGATAGAGCAGGAGCAGAAGATAATTCAAGGTTAAGGGACTAAGGGGTTTGGCCTTCCCAAATGATCTTTGTATTGGGTAGAATGAGCTAATGAGATGGGACTGGGAGGGAGTGTCCCAGATCAAATTTACAGTAGGGGTGGGCAACTGTACGAGCCACCAACCTTTAAAAATAGAACAGCAGTACAAAAAATGTTTCAGCAGAGATCAGAATATAATTCCAGCAAATAAATAATTCAGTCAAGCAAAACAGTGCAGAACTATGAACAGTTAAGTGCTAAATATATACTACTTAGCTTTATATTTCCAGATTGTTTGAGAAACACTCCCAGTCAGAACACAAGGAGGTTCTAGCAATGGTATGCAGGGGTGTACAAAAAAGGAATTTTTTTTATACCAGCAAGCCTTGAGACAATCAGATGAGACAAAAGCTGTTAGATCAGTTTTACCAACTTTAAGAAAAAACAGCAGTAGGGTGTGAAAAAAGGTTTCAGCAGAGATCAGAACACAATGACAGCAAATATATAAATAAATAATTCAAGCAAATGACTTTATTTAGCAACAGGTGATCCTTTGTTTCATATGACTGACTTTTATTGCCCTTTTGTTCTATTACCATGATTGTTTTTTCTTCTAAATGACTATAAACTCTGTTGTCATCAATTCCAGTATACATTTTATATGTTGTTGGAAGTCAAGTTATTGGTCTAATTTTTAGGATAACTTGCAAGTTCACTCTTAAGTAGGAGCATTGCAATTAGGTACTGCATCTGGGTCTGGGGTTTTCCAATTGGAGGATTTTTTAACTTTATTTTCCATCTCTCTGGCTGTTACTTCATCCCATTTCACATCCTGTGCATTTGAACTTATTCTTTTATGTCTGTCCATTTAGCACCTTTGTTATGTTCCACAGGATCTTCATGGATATTTCTTCTTTTTTGGGTGGTCTTTCAATTCCTTTTGCTTGGTTTCCCAATTCTGTATAGAACTTTTTGGGGTCATTTGTAAATTACTTGTTTTGTACTTTTCCTTTATTTTTATCTGTGTATCTAAGTTTTTCTGCCTGTGCTGAAATTTTTAGTGTATTATTTGCGATAGTGGACAATAGATCCTGATCCAGTGTAATACTGTGCATTTCTATTATCACGTCCATCTTTCTCAATATTTATGTTGATCTGTTCCTTCTTCTATACTTTTCTAACAGTGACACTTCTTGTCTTAATTGCTTTATAGTTTTCTCTAGTCAATACTTCCATGATGGTATTCGATTTCTCCTCTTCCTTTCCCTTAGTACCTTGTGTTCTGGTAGAATTTTATCTGTTATTTAGCAGCACAGTAGTACATCCTCTCTACTTCTGTTATCACATGGATCTCTATGGACAGTCCTAATTAAGAGTATTCATTTGTTTTAACTTCTGACTTTGAGTTTTATTAACCTTCTGCAATCTATTTCTTTCATCTTAATATGTCTTATCTCTAATCAAGCAGCTCTTCTCTTTTCTTTTCATTTTCTTCTAAACTAAGGGTACATTCTTTGTTCTCTATTTCCTGTGGGCATTCTATAGAGAGTTCTATACCATGCGTCTGTGGCACATTCTCTTCAGTTTCATCCTGTCTCATCTGTTACTCTGTCATATAGGAACTCACTGGCCTATCACTCCTCAGCATTGACTGCATCAGAGTTGCCACAGTTTCTTGTTCCTTCCCTTGCTGTCCAGTTTCAAATAAACGTTTGTATTAGTTTCTTGTGGAAGGCTCCAGAATATTGTCATATGGCAACTGCCCAGTTGCTTCCCATTCCATTGGTTTCTCATTAATTTAGATGTCTGTTGCTCTCTCCTGCTGTGATGCTTTCTGGGTTAGATTTTCTACATTGAATCCTTCACTTCGCAGGTACTCCATAATCTCAGTTTGTATTTCTTTAACTTCTCCATTACTAATCTTCTTTTCTACTTTTCCTGTTTGTCATCTTATTTTTTGTATTGCAAAGTTTTCCATGTCCTGATTTCTTTGCCTGTATTTCTCTTCAAATGTCTTTGGTGCTGCTCTTTTTGTATTTATTAATTTTGCTTTCTCCTTTGCATAAATATTGCACCATATTAAATATTTTTCTTTCCCGCTCTTTGTATTGATTGATTTTGCTTTCTCCTGTGCATAAATATTGCCCCATATTAAATATTTTTCTTTCCCATGTCCATATTTCATCTTCAGATGTCTTCTGATCTTCCTGTTACTCCTTACTTTGGGGACTCATTCCATCATGCTGTGATGTAACCTGTGTTAGACCTTCTACATCAAATCCTTCACTTCACATGCATTCCATAACTTCAGCTTCTATGTTTTTTTTAACTTCTGCTTTACTAATCTTTTCTACATTTCTTCTTTGTGATATCATTTTTATTGTGAAATTTTCCATGTCTGGATGCCTTTGCCTGTATTTCTCTTCAAATATCTTTGGGGCTGCCTTTTTGTATTGATTGATTTGGCTTTTGAGTTTGACCATATCAGATCTTTCTTTTCCATGTCCATATTTCTTTTTTATACTTTTCAAAAATCTCTAGGTTTTGTTTATATTTTCACACTACCTCAGATACTTCTTTTTCCAAACAGATCAAAGTTTCTTGGTCTATATAATGTTTTCACAAATCTGTTGCGTTAATAAACACAAATTTTTGAGGCTTCTGACAGTTTTTCTTATGAAAGTATTTTTCTTTCCTCTAGTTTCTCTCAATATTTTTGTATATCTTGTCTGGAAATTTTGGGCTTTTGCATAATAGTAACAATAGATAATGTCTTTCTTATCCTCCATAATTCACTTTATCATCTTTATGGCTCTTCTGGCTCAGTTTTTGTGATTTTTTTGTAGACTGCTACTTCCTTGTAAAACAGGAAGGCCATCCTCCCCCTTGGCCTGGCCTAGCCCCATTGTATGAATGTTTCTGTATTTTGAGGATTCTACACTGTCATTTTTTTCCAGTCCTGGCACCAGTGCACCTACCAGGATTGGGCACTTTTTCTCATGGGTATTGTGCACCCAGCTATTTTTTTACCTACTTCTGTCCATGATATATGCTATATAAAATACAGTCTATATATCACTGTTGTCTTGGAGAGGTTTTGTGAAAAACAGGGTCTACCTCATGAAGGTATTCACCAAGACTTGAAGATGAATTCAATTTCAGCAATACTACTCTCCTTTGCTTGCTGACTTATTTCTCCATTTGAATCCCAAGCTCCATTATAGCAGTTTTCGTGTTTTTATAAATACATGCTAGTGTAATTCTCCTCCCTTGCCAATAGCCCCTTATTACTGCAATTTATCATTATTGTCTTTTTTATTGTCTTCTATGACTGTTGGAGCTCCTCTTGCAATTAATACAAGTACTACTGTCTTCCTTTCCCACAAGTATTCTGCTGAATAACCATCCTGAAAACCTTTCTTTGTCAAATTCACATGTTCAGTTCTTTACAAGTGTGTGTGTTATAGCATAGCTGTTTGCACTCTACATTTTTTATATAGTTCACTACTCTCTGATTTTTATTTATCTGTGAGACCATTAACATTTAAAGACATTATATAAATCATCATATTCTTATTAAATTATTATTCCCATGTTTTATGCATAGCAGCTTTTCTGTTAAATGTTTAGTTTCAGCTTTTGTGTTACATGCATGTACTGTTTGACAGGTTAATCTTTTATACAGTTTTGTGTTATCTCCATTTGAGCCCATGTCACATGTTGCAGAACTTCTTGTTTTACTGAAAACTCTCAAACAAAAATACACCCAAACACACCCAATACCCCCTAAAACCTGTTCATAACAAAACACAAAATTACGTACAGTTTTACCCTCCTAAAAGGAACAAATGTTCCAAACTGACAGCCACCCACACAGGGTCGAGGTAACCTAAAAGGAAGGTTATCCATGCTCTTAGACACATGGCATAGCCTATTGTTCTATTAAGTGTTGTCTGGTTTTGTCTCATCTTCATAGCTCTCTCGGCTTGGAAAACATTTGAGTGCTTTAAAAAAACATTTTCTCCAAGCTATTTCTCTTTATCAGATTGTCTGATAGAGACATGAGAACCAGAGACAAAACTGTTCACTAGAAATAAAAGCCTTATAATATTCAATGTAGTTTTTCATTTACTTGCTTTCTTTTAAAACTTGTTACTAGATTAATGTCCTTAAGCCAGTCATCTTGCTGTGGAAGAATGAGAAAAAAACTTTTTCTTTTCTTTTGTCATGCTCTTTTTAACCAGATTTTTTTTACATTGCAGTACCTACATTTCTTAAAACTGAACAAGGAAAAAGAGAGAGAAGGGAGAAGGAAACAAAGAAAAACAGGAGCACCTGCCTGCATTAGCATACCCAGTACATTTAAAAATAACTGAAAAAAAACTTTATAACATGAAAAGATAATCTTGCACTATTTAAATAGTACTATTATGAAAAAAAAAACATTTTACTTAATGTTTGCTCTCGCCTGAGTATTTTTCCAAACATTAATGGCATGAAGTAGGGCATATGCTTTAGAGTCCCCTAAAAGTTTAACAAAGTCCAGGAAATAAAATTCAGAAGCCTAAACATTTTAAACACTGTTATACCAATCACTGCTCAACCTTTTCCCCTCCAATTAAATAATTAGTAGAAACCAAATGTTTTAAAGTAACCTGACACTTTGGCAAAATAAGTACATTCTTAGTATGTTCCAACCACAGCTTTTATAATAAATTTCAGATATAAGAAGACCTATATTGCAGATATCTAAACAATATAATATGCATCATACATAAACAATTTCATCAAGCTGTTGCAAATATAATGATGTTTTGGAAAATGTAGTGCAGAACTGTCTCAAAGGCTGAAACAGTCCTGCCATCCACATGATTAACTAAGTATACACCTTATATAAAGTTTACAATGAAAAACTTAAATTGTTAAATGAACGCTCTTCAATCTATTAAGATGTTCAAAAAACAAGCACATAAATATATATATTTAAAAATAAGTGTAAACGAAACCAAGCATCATAACTAAATATTGCCAACATAAAAATGTGTATATATAAAAACACAATAAGAACAGAAAATGTGTGTATATATATATATATATATATATATATATATATATATATATATATATATATATATATATATATGAATAAATAAATATTTAAGGAGTATGTGCAAATATAAAAAGCAAGCACACCTATAGGGGGTGGTGTAATGGTTATGGCATTTGCCTCGCAGACACAAGGTATAGAGTTTGATTCTCACAGCGGGTAATTGGCTAGGCTTAAAATGGCCTACAAAGGCAGTTAGCCTAGTACCAACCTATGAACCATAAAAATGTACGTCTATCAGCCAAGGCCAACAGAGTGTATAAAAAAGGGGGGGGGTGGAAGATTAGCACATGTAACTAAGCCTTCTATCACTTAAAAGTGTTTGTGACACAGCTTCATTCAAACCCATGCCCTTATCTGCTTGTAACAAAACAAATTATTTTTGCTTGGTCTTTTCAAGTGTGTTCCTATTATTCCCTAGCCTTGTATGCTTTGCGAGATCTCTGTGATGAAAAATACAAATCTATGGATGGGTACCTTCTTCAGCAATATGTTTGGCCACAGCACTTCTGGTGTCTCCAGTGTTGCTGTAATATACATGTTCCCTAATCCTATCCCTCAATGGTCTAGTAGTCATGCCAACCTAGAACTTAAAACATTTGAACACGGTGGGCTAAATATATAACATTAGCAGTTAAACAATCAGCATAATGCATTTTATTTCTGATGAAGCGTAGGAGTTTAAAGGTTTTATGCCTTGCATGTCCTTTGACTGCTTGGATTTCTTGCATTATATTTTTGGAGCCTGGTCTGGACTTTATCTGGTGCAGTGGTTTTGTTTTTGCCTAAAGTCCAGGAAAGTCCAATGTTTCCAGATTTTCTTCTTCTATTCCTATTCCCAAACCTTGTCTCTGCTTCATTTTCAATGTACTCTCAATTCTTCTAGGAAACTCTTGTGCTTTTTTCCCTTCTTTCAAGCATTTTCCATTGAAACACTGGAAAATATTTCCCTGGCAAAGTCTCTCTGTGGTCTTTATTAACAGAACAAGATGCAGAATCTTCTTCAGTTTCACAGCTCACCTTTGTTGGACAAACTTTTGTATTTCTTCCTTAGCATGTACTTCATCAGACAATGATTTTGTTCCTCCAGGGAAAAAAATATTTTGCAGATAGCTGGGTACAGCAGTTTGAATCTCACACCTGCTTCTCTACATTCCCTGAATAATGGGATACATTTATTCCTCTTCTGCCTGGTGTACAATGAGTAGTCATTCTCCACAAACACTCTGCAGTCTCCCACTTTTAGTATTTTGTCCTGTCAGAATCAACTCCTCCAGCTGGTAAGATTGCATCTTTACTATTAAAGGTCTAGGTTTGGAGCATACACATATGTGCCCTTTCAGTTATCAATTTCTGTTGTGGAATACCAGTCCAGATGTTCTTTGTTTCACTGTTGCAGTCATTACATTTGGGTAATCTACTGGCAGGTTGCCCTCAGTCGGCCTGATTAACAAAGTCTTGGGTCCTGCGTCGGTTGCTGTCCCTTCTTCCATGACGTCAGGTCATCAGAGGTATAAAACATGCAGCCAACGCCATTATATCAGTCTTTCTTGCCGCGCGGTGCCCGAAGCAGTTCGCAAGTGCTGGTCAGCCGACTCCTGAAATTTTCTTTTTTCGAGTTTCATAACCAAAGTCTTCAACTAAAAGCTAAGTACCCCATTGGGGAAACTTTTTCTTGCTCCTTACCAATGTCAGTAAAAGTTAATAATTGTATTACTTGTGGGAAGCAAATACCTCATAAGGATTTTCATTTGTACTGTATTCCTTGCCTAGGCCCTGACCACAACGTGCCTTGCTGTCTGTGCAAAATTTAATCAACGCACTATTAAATGTCGGAATATTTTTGCTTCTAAATATTTTGGCTCGAGATTTAACTATCCAGAAATGCCGTCTGTTAGCAATCCAACTACTGGAATACCTAAAAGCGCAAAGAAAAAGACAGAGACAGACTGTCTAGGTCCAAAACCGACGACAAAGCTTCTCCTAAGCCAGTCGCCGGTACTCAGTGGGGTGCTTTCGCAGCCCCTAATACCCGCTACTTTTGATTCGCAGGCCTCTTCTGAGACCCATTCTGAATCCAGTATGCCGCGAGATACTTGAAGTATTGAACCCGCGGATGTCTCTATCTTAGATGGGTCCAGAGCTGCTGAGCAGGCACCGGCTTCTGAGAGTGTTTTCAGGCCTAAACATTTTGTATATTAAACAGGCGCCATCTTCAAAACTAAGGCCAAAAACTACTTCTATGTCTAAAAAAATTACGCTTGGGCCATGTGTGCAGGCACCAATGCCGAAAAAACAAATGAGCAAAATGGCTGAGGATTTAATTACCTTGATCAGGGGTACCCATCCCCCTCCTGCTAAGACGCCTAGGCAAGGCACTGACTATCAATCTTCAGATCGGGTTTCTATTTCTTCTGATTCCTCTTCTGATCATGAATGATCTATTCCCACTTATGAGGACTCTGATGCAGAAGATTCCATCCCTTATGCTTCTCCTCCTGAGGATTTTTCTTGTGGAGAAACTTTGCATACCTTAAGGGAACACTTTCACTGGGAGAGTCAGGATTTCTCAGAATCTAAAAATAGACTTGGGGATTTTCTTTTTCTTCCTCAGCATAGGCCTTTGACTATACCGCCTGTTCTAGACATTGTTGATGATGTTTTCTCAGTCAATGACTCCTGATTCCCTGCCTCCGGCTCCTAGTAAGCCAAACAGATATTACAGGGTTCCTGACTCCCACAAATTCCTTTTTAAAAACCCTACTGCTGACCCTGAAACCATTTCACAGGATCCCAAGGGCATTGAGGCTTCTACTGCTAAAAATCCTACCCCTTCTGATAGAGATTCCAGGGCGCTGGATAGATGGGGTAAGATGATTTACACGTCTGCAACCTTGGCAATCATGGCTTTAAACAGTCAATTTCATATGCTTGTATTTCAACAGCATGTCATGGGTTTACTTAAACAGAAAATTATGCTGATCTCTGACTGTGTGGAAAATTAGAGTTGCAGGATTTATTACATTCAGCTGAACAAGTTGGAAAACATACTTTGCAATGTGGTTTTGATTCCTTGGAGGCCTCTTGTAGGGCTGCTGTAACTGGATCTGTGATAAGAAGGCATGCTTGGCTCAAGGAGCAAAATCTGCCTGACCATGTTAAAGCAAAATTGTTGGATGCTCCTTTACAACAGGACAGTCTATTTGGTAATAAGGCTGAAGAAGTTTTGAAAAAGATGGAAGATAAAGCTAAATCTATGCAAACTGTGAAATATTTCCTACAAGCGCAGCCACTCAGGTTTCAGTAGGCACTGGCCTACTAAGAACTGGTCCTTTCCAGTACCCACTAGAGCCGCTCAGGTCAAACCCATACATTTCAAAGGCTCCAGGTTTCAGTCACAAGGAACTTCTAGAACAAAGCAATGCGGTGCCTCCACCTCCAAATCTGGAAGTAACAAGGCACCTTCCTATGGTAAACAGTCTCAATGATTTTCCACTGCAATCACCAAGTACTTACCTTTTGGCTGCCCCTTTGCGGGGAAAACTGGCACTTCATGCACGACACTGGCAACTGATTACCCAAGACAAATGGGTTTTAAATATAGTATCCCAGGGATACAGATTATATTTCCACATGTTGCCAATCCCAAACAGATGGTCAGATCTGCCTCCAAATCAATGGGCAGAGACCCAGAAACAAGTTATGTCCCTCAAGAATATGGGGGCTATTCAACCAGTAAAGGAAAAGGGACAAGGTTTTTATTCAAGACTTTTCCTGGTACCCAGAAAAGACAAATCATGGCCAATTCTGGACTTATCCATTCTAAATACATTTCTGGACATTCCAAAATTCAAGATGCTGACTCTCCAACAGTTACTACCTATGCTAGGCAAGGATACCTGGTTGATAACTCTAGACTTAAAAGAGGCTTTACCTGCATATCCCAATCAGGGAATCTTGCAGAAGATACCTCCGCTTCAAAGCAGGCTATTTGCATTATCAGTTCTCTGCACTGCCCTTTAGCTTATCTACTGTGCCCAGGGTCTTCACAAAGTGCCTGGCACCAGTAATTTTTTTGCAGACAAAGAAATATTCAAATTTATCCATACGTGGACGATTGTCTAATACAGGCAGAAAACAAGGACACTGTTCTAAAACATCTGGCATTTGTAAAAAGGCATCTAACTTGCCTAGGGTACCATAAATTAAAAGAAATCGCAACTGGTACCCTCTCAAATTACATTCCTGGGTGCAAGCTTAAATACAACTGCCCAGATGACTTACCTTACACCAGAAAAACAAATTCAATTGATGACTTCAAACAGGTGGCCACACAAACCCAGCTCTCTGCAAGATAAATTCTGCAGGCCTTGGAATTCATGGCCTCCTGCATTCTTCTCTTTCCATATGCAAGACTGCATATGAGGAAACTTCAATGGTACCTAAAAAGCTTATGGAGTCAACATTGTCACATCCTGGAAACAATGATTCCTATCATTCCTTGCCTGCAGCTAGAGTTCCTATGGTGGGCAGAGGCCTGCCACCAAAACAAGGGACTGTCATTCATTCCACCCCCTGCTGCCCAAACCCTGACTACAGACGCATCAGATTATGCTTGGGGAGCGCATCTGGCAGGGAGATGCATTCAGGGCAAATGGAGCCCAAATCAAATGCACCTACATATCAATCAGAAAGAGATGCTAGCTGTGCAGAATGCTCGGACAGCCTTCAAGGACTATCTTCATCCAGGACAACTACTGATAAAGACAGACAACACCACAGTCATGTGGTACATAAACAAGCAGGGGGGGTACCCATTCCTACCCCCTTTGCAGACTAGCCATGACATTGTGGAACACTGCCTTGACTTGTCAAATACATCTGCAAGCTCAATTCCTGCCAGGAAAGCAAAATACTCTGGTAGACGAGCTAAGCAGAAATCTTATGGACCCACACGAATGGAAACTGGATCCACAAATCGTCAGCATGTTGACATGCAAATGGGGGAGCCCAGACATAGTTTTGGGGGTGAGGGGGGAGCCCAGATATAGTTTTGTGGTGAGGGGGGAGACCAGACATAGGTCTTTTTGCCTCAACCCAAAACTATCAGTTGGACAAATTCTGCACAAGAATTCAGCACAAAAAAGCTTGGAAAGTGGATGCTCCATCCTTCAGCTGGAAAAACCTATCAGTCTATGCCTTTCCCCCTCTGCCTCTGCTATCCAAGGACTTACTAAAAGTCAGACAGGAAAAAACAAAAATGATTCTGATTGCTCCAGACTGGCCTCGCCAACACTGGTACCCACTCCTACGCAATATGTCGCACCTTCCTCCATGGTACCTGCCTCCGACACCTTACCTACTTTCTCAGCAGAACTATCAAATTCTGCACACTCTGCTCCAAACTCTGAATCAATTAATTTCACCAGTTACATCTCTCAGCAAACCTGTGATGGATGTCATTTTGGAGGCTAGAAGGCCTAGTACTAGAAACTCTTATGCTGACAAATGGAAAATATTCTGTGCCTGGAACCAAGCACAAGGAATAAGCACAGCAATGCCCAATATTCCTCAGATTCTGCAATACTTAACTGTGATGCTTCACAAGGGCCTATCTCTTTCTTCCATAAATATCCATGCCTCTGCCATTTCAGCTCATTACAACACAGAGCCTCCCCTCTTTTCTCATCCTCTGCTAAAGCAGTAACTCGGAGGGGCCAAAAATGTAAGACCTCCCAGGAGAGCACAAACTCCTGCATAGGACCTGAATTTTGTTTTGGAAAAACTCACTCTTACCTCCTTTTGCGCCAGCTGCTACTGCAGACCTAAAATTTCTCTCTTGAAAAACAGCTTTTCTTTTAGCAGTCACTTCAGCTAGAAGGATCTTGGAACTACAGGCTCTTATGGCGGTGGAGCCTTTCATTATTTTTTACCCGGACAGGGTGGCTGTCAGGACCAATCCATCCTTTATGCCTAAAGTGGTATCTAGTGTGGCCCTTAATCAGACCATTCATCTGCCAACTTTCTTCCCAAATCCACAGAACAAGGGTGAGTGGATTCTGCATTCATTGGATGTACACAGACAACTAAGATTCTACTTACAGGACAAAACCTCTAAGAAAATCTGAACAATTACTGGTGGCATTTGCTGCAGGGGCAGAGGGAAAGGCTATTTCAAAGCAGACCATTTCCAAATGGATAAGCCATTGTATTTGTTTCTGCTATATGCACCATGGTAAACCTGTCCGCAAGGGGATCAGATCTCATTCCACCAGGGCTGCATTTACTTCTGCAGCCTTTCTCAGAGGGGTTCCTACCAGAGACATTCTAGAAGCTGCTACCTGGAGCTCAGTTCATACGTTCACCAAACATTACCATTTACCTCTATTCTCCAAATCCAGAGCAGGCTTTGCCACTACTGTCCTGCAGGGCCTTGTAGCTGCTCCTAATACTGTATAAATCCATCCTCCCAACCATAGCTTTGGGATTCTACCCAAATGTAATGACTGCAACAGTGAAACACGAAGAGCATAGTACAGTTGTGTACACTTAAATGTAGATGTTCGAGTGTATTCATTGTTGCAGTTCTGGTTACCTTTCCTCCAGCCCCATGTTTTTTCTCTAACTATACCTCTCATTTCTGTTACTATCTTTAAAAGCCCTTTTTGTGTATTTGCTTTTGTTTGGAGGTATATGTTTTGTGTTGTTTATTTTATACATATATATATATATATATATATATATATATATATATGTGTGTAATATAATTTATATAGTTTGCTCCTTATTTGGGGGGAACCTGACATCTGGGGCAAGAAAAACTGATATAATGGCGTTGGCTGCATGTTTTATATCCCTGACGACCTGACATCATGGAAGAAGGGACAGCAACCGACGTAGGACCCAAGACTTTGTTAATCAGGCCGACTGAGGGCAACCTGCCAGCAGATTACCCAAATGTAGACTGCAACAGTGAATACACTCTAACATCTACATTTTTGGTAAGTGTATGCAACTGTACTTTGCTTATTTGTGCTTTCATAAAATTAATGTAGTCTGTTCCTTCCAACTTCTTGGGTACAGCAGAAAATCTCAGGTTTTCTCCAAGTGCTCTGTCCTCTAATTCTTTTATTTTTTAAAATATCTCTTCTTGTGAAGTCTCGTATTCAGCTAGCCTTTCCTTCATTTCGACCTCTGAGCTTTGCAGTTTTATTACTTTATCTGAATATCTGTTTAAAGCTTCTTCAATTTTTTTCCAACCTTTTAATGTTTGAGTTGATATACTCCATCAGTGTTTCATTTATTTTAGTCCGGTCTGTGTACAGTTGCCTTCCTTTTACGTTCCTGGAAGTCTTGTCTGGTGCTTACACTGCTTTTTGCTGATTAGCTACAGTACTTTTCCCAGTTAATGTTTCTTCATCACCTTTTGTAGCTGATTTTCCTTCAGGTCCTCTGTATTTCTTTTTTCCTGGGATCCAGGCAGTGCACTTACTAGCCAGTTACTGAAATTTACCCTGAAATCTAGGTCCACCGGCTTTCTCTGCTAAGTTCCAGTATTCATACTGGGAGAGCTAGAATTTAAGCTGTTACTCAATGTGGTGGTGCTGTGGTAGCATTGTTGCCTCACAGTTATATGTTGCCCGTTCGATTCTCAGTGTGTCTTCTGTGTGATGACATGCGTGAATGGGTGTTCCTTCGTTGAAGGTTGTGCGTTAGGCCCGGCAAGCCAGCATGTAAAACTCTACTGCCAATCATTAGCAGACCGGAGTTCCGCTGTGGCTACCCTTAACTGGGAAAAGCCGAAAGACAAAACTCAATGTGCAGCCATCTTGGAAGTCTCCATGGCAACTGAGTCTTGTGAGTATATCTTGCTAGTACCCACCCATATGCCATAAATAATTTTTAGAGGAAGACAAAACCAGACTAAAAGTCCTGTGTGAATACCAATCTGGTCATCCATTTACTGATTGAATGAAGGTAATGTATCACACTGCCTAGTTTGCAAAGGGAGTCTGCTCCAGATTTGGTGTTGTGTAATGAGCCTATTAATCCACCATGTTTTATTTTTCTGCTGGTGAAGGTGGTCTGGATGGTTGTTGGACTATTTGATTTGAGAAGATGCAAGAGATCCAGGACCAGTGAGTCCCTAATGACATGGAAGGCAAGGCATAGATCTCCCCTAGGAGACTGTAAGATACTGAATAGAGAAACAGTGCTTCCAATCTTTTCTAGTAGCTTAGCGTTTTAAACCACTAATGCTGTTAGGAACTTCTCTGGGGTCTTTGTAGGTGTTTGATATATCTAATGAGGTACATCCCAGATGGGTATTGTATTCCATAATTTAACATAATCAGTGCTGAATATAAAGGGAGAGTGACCACTTAGATCTGGTTGCAATTATTTCTGACTACTTTTATTACAAGATGATCAAAGGAGAAGAGGTATTTATCAAACCAAGTTTCAATGTTTAACAACATTCTCATTTTTAAGTGGGGTATTGTGTATGTTATATGATGGGGAGGGGTTGTCTATTAAATGTGATGGCATTGCACGTTTTAGTAATTTCATTTAAACCCGTTTTTAGTACACTAGGTATTTGTTAGCCTAAGTCCTTAATGAAAGGTTTGACCATCAAAGGGGTACCTGACAATGACTCCAAGTTTATAGTCATTTGCAAACTTAAGTTATTCAAAGATCTTGGTATGTCATCTGGAAATCAGAAAAGTAAATGTCAAACAACAAGAGGTCCCAGCAAACATGTAGGACACCACTGACCACTTTCATAAGCTCAGATCAGGCACCTGCTACCCAGACCACTTGGGTTCTGTCCTTTAGTCAATTTACTATACATCTAACCAGATAGTTATCTGTTTGCAGTACATTAAGCTTAACTATGCTAGCATGGGAGGTGGTGTACACATTGGCCAGGTCAAGGTCTGCTGTGCGTACAGCATGATCACTGTCAACAGACTGTTACCCTTTCAAATAAATTAACCAGGTTTATTAGACAGGATCATCCTTGACCAAGTTTAACTGCTGCATGTCTAGGTTGATGAGATTTTTAATGTCACGGCTCATGAGGTCATTTGTCAGGCTGATAGGTCTGTAACTCCTGGGGTCAGTGGTGGGGCCATCCTTGTGGTTTGGCCTTGCCAAAGCTGTGTGCCTAACCTCAGGGGAAAACCAGTGGCTAAACTTGGGTTAAATAGTTTAAACAGTGGCTTTGCCAGGCCTTGTCTAGTAGAGTTTATTAATAGCCAGGTATATTATCAGGTACCATGGAGAAGTATTTTTAGTCTTGGAGAGTTTCTTCATACTCTGTTCTTTATTGATGATGATGGTGGTGGGGGTGAGTCTGAGAGATTCAGGGAAAGTGGGCTTTGTATAGTTGTCTCAGGGTGAAATTCACACTAAATATATTTGCTAGCATGTTGGCAGTGGCTACTGGGTTATAGCAAGTGGTGCCATAATGAATGCGTTGGGTGTTTCTTACTTTACTAACATGACTTAAAAAAGGATTTATAAAAATTGTCCTTTGTTTTAGATGCTAGCCTATGTTCATGGGCTGCTTTAGTAGACCTAATAGTATTTTTCAACTTTCAAGTGCTTTTTCTGATGTTATCCTTTATGTTCAGGGTTTTTGATTTGCTATATACACTTTGAATGTTTCCCTTTATTGTAGAGTTAATTTTATGTTGGTGGAGCACCAGGGTGGTTTGTTTTTCAATTTCCTGTTGTATTTGGATCTGGTTGAGACAGTCAGTTCTCTTCATTTAGCTAAATGAGCATCAGGCTTCTTTGTAGATCTACATATTGTGGCAGATGAATTTTGGGGGGGGGGGTGATTTCTATAAGTGAATTTTGAGCTTCATCTTAGAATTTGATAACATCAGTACATCTGAAGTCCTTGAATTCCAAAGACATTTAGTTCAGGTGGTTTAGACATTTGGAAGCAAAGTCACTAGTTTATCATCCAATTTAACCAGGGAATGGGGCAGCAGGGGAATAGTGCATAAAGAAGGTATATTCATAAGGACCAGATCAAAAAATTTCTCCTCTAGTGAGTGTGTTAACAATCTGGTCCATTGAGTTTTTGCTTATTAAATCTTAGAACTTCTGGATATCCTACCATTGCAGGTATATATACTCCAGTTTATTGAAAGATTGCTAGTGTCCCAAAATAATGGAGTTCTTTATAGGGATTTAATCAAATACATTTAGGAGATTTGTGTGATTTTTAGGAGGCATAGAATGAATCCTGTAACTGGTTATAAACTGATGATTGGTCCTGTTTACTGTGATTTAGCTAACTACTGATGAATTTAAAAAGACCCGCGGTGGTGGTGCTGTGGTAGCGTTGTCGTCTCACAGTAAGAGTCTGTCCGGTTAATTTCTCAGCTAGAGCGTCTTCTGCGTGGAGACGTGCGTGAATGGGCGTACCTTCATTGAAGGTTGTGCTTCAGGCTTGGCAAGCCGGTACGTAAAAATCAACTGCCAATCATTAGCGGACCGGAGTTCCGTTGTGGCAACCCTTAACCAGGAAAAGCCGAAAGACACAAACAAACTGAATTTAAAAAAATCAAACCACCCCAACTAATGTTCTTTCCTCAGTCTACTAACCAACTTTTGTTGCTTCATTGCCTCGTGTCTTAGTTCGTTTCTTCTCTTTAGGTCATACTTCCATTCCAAGTTCCCTCTTCAGTCCTTTTCCTTAATCCTTCTAGCTTAAATTTACACACAATTTGTTTATGAATATTGAGATTATATATATTTAATTTACTTTGACCTTGCATTCAGTTTTATCTGTTATGCAATGACTTGTATTTCTAGTACAGGTTGCTCTTGTTTATTTTTAATTTTGTCATTGTCTGTTACTTGCTTACTTAATACCGTTTATACTGCTACTATTTTTGTGTACTGTAGTTTTTCTCTTGGGCCTCTGCTGAAAAAAAAAATTTTTGCCCAGTTTGATTTTTTTTTTTTTTAAATAAAAATAAAGCAATTATATAAATTAAGTAATTATGGAGCTCTCTGAATTCTGTTTGTGGATCTTTGGGAATTTATTTAGAGATGATATGGTCTTCTAAGAAATGTATCACGGTTACTATTGGGTCTGAAGGCGTGGTAGGCAGAAAAGCCATCTGTTGAGTGCTTTTTAAGCATTCAAACGAGCTTCAATAGTTACACAGACATGGTTGTGTTCTAAATGGAGAGTCTGAAGGTCAGGCAGTTTGTTCTTGAGCAGAACCACATTAATGTGATCCTGTTTGTCAGTTTGATATGCTAGTTACTTGGGATGTCAGTTAGCTGGACTCTGCCTATAAAAACACTACAGGGGCAGCAAAGATTTTAGCCAATAAGCGGTGGCCTTGGAGCCAGAGATGCAGGCCAAATAAGCATTTTGCCCCATGCTGGCACATACTGGATCTCCCTGGAAAGGCACCAACAATTTAGCCACTTGTGGAAACTGGTTATCATTTCTTTGTGCTTGGCATCATCCTGAGAAGGAAGGATTCTGCTCAGTGCCAGTCTTACCTCCATTTGTTATATACACAGAGTTCTCTAACATTATTTATGATTTCTTTTTAAAGTAGAGACCGTTTGTTTTAAACACCTGTATTAATTTAACACTTAAGACCTACACATACATGAATAATTTATATATAAATCTCATATCTTTTTATTCTTTATAACTGTCTTCAGTCCAACATAACATATTTTTTTGAATTTCTGCTTTGCTTTAAACTTTATACCATCTTTGCCTCCCCTGAACATCATGCTGCATATATTTCCACAATTTTCATGTATTTCTATGTCATGTGGTTCTTCCCTTTTCTAAAGATCCTTCTTCGAGTTCTTTTATCTCTTATAATATTCAGTACTTAAAATAGTTGGTTTAGACTTTGATTTCCATTTTCTAGTAATTGCTTTTTGGCAGCCACCAGAATTAGACTTAAGGCCTTTCTATGTTTAGGCAACTCAGATCTCAAAAGAATCCTTTTCCCTTAGTTACACCCATTTAATTGCCCAGTATTTCTGACAGAGTACTCTCTGGGGGATTTTAAAATCTGCCAATTCATTATACTTCCAAAACATATGATGTTAAGTTGTCAATCTCGCCTTCATTCTTGCTGGATGGGTTTGGAGCCGATCCTTGGCTCCGACTCGGCACTTGCTAAGCTCGAGAGTCACTTTTACCAGCTCGAGGCAGCCCCATATCCCATGATACAAGGCGGTAATTATCCAGATCTCGTTTGCCGCTTCGCTAATGAGGTCATACTTTTTACCAGCTCCTGGTAAGTGATATTTTCTAGCTATTTGTCAGGTTTTAAGAGCCTAAAACCCTAATTGTTGGTCTTTTTAGTATTCATTCTATCCTCAGTGTACTTTCACTTAGCTCCATACCCCTTTTTTGTCCTAGTTCTTTAGTTTAGTTTTTCGGGCCTTAGGCCTTTCCCACCCTCACAGTTCCTGTCAGGATTCCCTCAGGTGTGTGTGTGTGTTGTGTCACTCTACTTAACTCATTTTTTAGTTATTTTTAATATATTTTTACTTGTAAGTGTCTGGATTGGACTGATTGGTGTGTGTGTGTGAGTGTCTAAGCACCTAGATATGTCCAAGGATACTAGGGTCTCAGGTTTCAAGAAGTGTGACTCGTGCTGTCAGAAGATGTCTCTGACAGACTGTCACACTTCTTGTATTTATTGCCTGGGACCCCTACACCTGCAGGACTCCTGTGCTATATGTCATTCTTTCAGCCAGAGAGTCCTGCAGGAGCGTAGAAATAAGTTGATCCTTAGGGGTCTACTTAAACCAGAGAGCTCCCCTGGCTAAAGTCGGCTCCGGGAAGCCCTCTAAGCCACCCAAGACCCAGGCTTCGGTGTCCAAGTCTATGGTCTTGGTTCCGACTCCGCCGGAGTCGACATCGGCTCCGTCCGGAGCCAATCCTTCCTTGTTGGAAGCTTCTGTGCTGGCGCCTATCGGCGCCGATACCTTGGCTTCGACACCCCAGCGTCGAAGCATGTCTCTGCTCTGGCTGGAGCCGAGATATCTTTGTCTCCTCTCGGAGCCGACAAGTTGTCTGCTCCTCCTGGAGCCGAACGTTCCTCGGCTCCGATGGCTCCATCCAAAAAGAGGTCTAGATCTCCTTCTTTGGAATCTATTCACTCTACTCCAGCATCCCCCTTGCTTTCGGAGTGGAGCCATCGGAGCCGATCATCGAGGTCTTCCAGGCTTTCAGACCACGATTTAGAGAGAGTGGTAAGTAGGCTATTAGTCACAGGCACTAGCCCAGATGCTCCATAGCCCGTCTCATCAGACGTCAGCTATCATACATCCTGACATTCCTGACATTCCTCCTTCGACTCTCCTACAGAGCTCGGAGCCGGAGATTATTGGTACCGTGACTGTTGCTGCGTCGGAGCTGATACCACACCTTTCGGCTCAGTCGTCCTCGACTCCTATCTCCTCCTTGAGACCTTCCTTGGAGGGATCCAGGCGTCTGGCTTCCCTGGTTGGTTCCGAGGGGGCGAGTGGCATCAGACCCTTGTCCGACCCCGTTCTCCCTCTCGGAGCTTCGGCCTTGGTGAGCTCGGCCCCGACATCTGCTTCGGAGCCTTCCCTTTTAGTGGGACCAGGGATCCCTGTTTCTTCGGAGCGGGATCTCTCTGCTCTCCCTGGGAGGGGAGCCTTCGAGGTGATGAGTGTGCTAGCCCCAGAGCTTAGCCAGCAGTCTGTTCCTTTAGCTCCTCCCTCTACGGTGCCTGTAGATGCCTCTTCCCGTTCTCTTGCTCCCGGACCCAGAGATCCATCGCCCCAGGTCTCCCCATTGGGAAGAACTTTTTCTTCCGAGGTTTCTCCTGATCCTTCAGGTGAACCCCCACGTAAGAGGACTTGCAAGAGGAAGCACTTAGACTCCCCTGAGTCTACAACCTCAGATACCGATTTAGATGAGTCGGAGGGGTCCCCAAGATCCCCCTCTGAGGATGTCTCCTTTTCAGACATCCTTGAGCTCCTGAAACAGAGGGGGAACTGGCCCTCCATTAACTCCTCCGAGGATGAATCGGTATACCTGGAAGCTTTTGGATCTTGACCCTCCACCTCCTGGGTATCTCCGCCTTTCGACCCCCTTATGGAGGTCATAGCTCGAAAGGCGTGGGCATCTCCTGATTCGGTGGAACCAGTCCCTAGGAGACCTTCAAAATTTATTACGGCCCCTGCAGAAAAGCAGTTTCTTACTAAAGGTGTCCCGGTTGATGCCATGGTGGTGGCGGCCGCCACTAAGAAGGAACTTGCAGATCCTTCCGTACCAATCAATCCTCGTCCAGGACTATGGACAGGTATGGTAAGCGGATGTGTTCCTCAGCGACCTTTGCTATGCGTTCGCTGAATTATTTATGTCACTTCACCAGACTTCAAAGGGACATCCTTAAAGAATTAGGTGAAGTAGTACAGGATCCTTCAGCAGCAGGGGCTCAGGAAAAGATTGCTTCTCAGCTGGGAATCCTTAACTCCATAACCAACTCCTCCATGCGGCTCATTTCTTATGCAGCCGATGGGGCGAGTAGAGCTGCAGGCACAGGAGTGGCTCTCAGACGTCAGTCCTGAATGCGGCTCTGTAATTTTGCAGACCCCTTTAAGGCGTCCTTCACAAACTCTCCCTTTGATGGGTCAACTTTGTTTGGCCCTCAGGTGAAGGACACGTTGACCAGGTGTGAGCAAGATGGCAAGACTCTTTCTGCCGTAGGAGTCAGTTTCTCCACTCCTTCTAGACCTTACCCCAAAGGTCAGAAGGGAGGGAAAATGTGGTTCCGGAAATCACAAGGAGTCACGCCTGTCGCACGTGGTCAGTTTACCCACAGAGGCAGAGGGGGTAATAATAACAGACGCCGCCCTAGGGGCAGAGGGGGTCCGCAGAACCAGGGCTCCAGAGAGCCTCTCTCTGACAAGCCCTTCCAGCATCCCTGAGGTGTTGCCCGACTGCCCACCCTTGGAGGCAGTCGGGGGAAGATTGTCGCTGTACCCAGAAGCCTGGCTTTCCCTCTCCCAAGACAAATGGGTACAGTCGATCATATCCGAGGGTTACAAGATTCCTTTCGAGGAAAGCCCCTTCCCTCAAAACGGTTCCCTTCCCAGACGTACCACCCGGTCTAAGGGAAATTGCAAGATTAGAGGTGTCAAAGCTTCTAAAGAAAAGAGCTATCCAGCCAGTACCAAAAGATCATTAGTCCGGAATCTACTCAAGGTTCTTTTTGGTCCCCAAAAAGACGGGAGACTGGAGACCAATATTAGACCTCAGCAGACTGAACAAGTCTGTCAAAAAGACGAGATTTCGGATGGTCACACTTCAATCGATTTTGCCTTTTCTAGGCAAAGACAACTGGATGTGCTCTATAGACCTTCAGGATGCGTACTATCCCATAAAAATCCACAGACGCTCCAGAAGTTTTCTCCGCTTTCGGCTGAGGACCAGTCATTTTCAATTCAGAGCCCTGCCCTTTGGTCTCACTACAGCCCCCAGAGTGTTCACCAAATGAATGGCAGTGGTCACGGCTCACCTGAGACGTCTAGGATTCCAGGCGTTTCCGTATCTCGACGACTGGCTCCTCTCAGCCACCACCAGGCATCAACTCATCCGAGCCAGAGACTACACCCTACGTCTCTGCAGTCAATTGGGAATTTCGGTAAACTTCGAAAAGTCCTCCTTATCGCCCTGCCAATCTATTACCTTTATAATCGCAAATCTAGACACTACTCTGATGTCAGCAAACCTAACAAGTCAGAGAATCCTAGATATCCAAAACCACGTTTGGATTATCCTTGCCAGCAAAAAGGTACAAGCCAGGCTGGTTTTGAAAGTGTTGGGCCTCATGGCTGCTGCCATCACACTCCTTCCTCTGGCCCGTTTTTACATGCGTCTTCTACAATGGATGTTGTTCACACAATGGTCCTTCCAGCAGCTTCCCATGCGTCACAAGATCCTAGTGACACAGACCTGCAAGAACCATCTATCCTGGTGGATTTCCTCTCCTCTCCTCTAGTCCATCAGGGCAGACCATTTGTTCCCCCGGCCCCAGTAGCCACGGTCACTTCGGATGCCTCCCTGATCGGGTGAGGGGGGCATTATCAGGGCAGGATGGTTCATGGCACGTGGCAACCGTTTGAATACCACCTGCACATAAATGTCCTAGAGATGAGAGCAGTGCTTTTAACGTTGCAAGCCCTCAACGACTTTCTTCCGTTAGGAACTATTGCAGTTCACACGGACAACATGTCCGTGGTGTGGTACATCAACAAGCAGGGCGGAACCAAGTCCTATCCCTTGTGTCGAGAGGCTCTCAGACTTTGGCAATGGGCGATCTCTCATCGGTTTCTGGTAGCAACGCATATCCCTGGGAAAACCAACATAATAGTGGACAGATTGAGCAGAGCTATACTCATGCCTCATGAGTGGTCTCTCAAGCAATCCATAGTGGAAGAGATTTTTCAGAAGTGGGGCCGCCCATGCTGCGATCTTTTTGCTACTCCTCAAAACAGCAAATGCCCAGACTTCTTTTCTCTCTTCCCACTTCCGGGCCATCCCCCCAGAGACGCTCTTACCCAAGACTGGCCACAGGGACTCCTTTACGCTTTCCCCCCTTTCCATTGATTCCACAGGTACTCTAGAAAGCGCCCGTTTTGAGAGCCAAAATGATTCTCATTGCCCCTTGCTGGCCTCGACAAATTTGGTTCCCGTTCCTTCATCGCCATCTCTTGGTGCAGCCTTGGCATCTGGACCCAGTGCCAGATCTTCTGACCCACCAGTCGGGTCAACTGCACCGGTCCGTTCCTTCCTTCAACCTCACAGCTTGGTTACTCCACTTCCTTCCTTAGCCAGGCTTCCTATGATCTCTAACCCCATTAGAAACATTATAGTAGCTTCTCTTAAGTCCTCTACCAGGAGGATTTACTCTAGTAAGTGGAAACGCTTCTCCCTCTAGGCGAAAGATAAGAACATAGATTCCTTTACTGCCCCGGTTCAGTCAGTTTTGGATTTTCTGGCGGAAATGTTTCACTCAGGTTCTTCCTCTTCCACAGTCAAAGTTCAGTTGGCAGCAATCTCCAACTTTCATGTCGGGTTTGCAGACCCACAACATTATGTCCCACAAGCTTTGTAAAGCTTTTCTTAAAGGGGTGTTCCTTCTAAAGCCCCCTGTTAGGGATCCTCCACCACAGTGGGACCTAAATTTAGTGCTGGCATCCTTGATACTTCCCCCTTTCGAACCGGCTGCTTCATGTTCATTAAAGTTTCTTTCTTGGAAGACGCTCTTTCTTGTCGCCATTACCTCGGCTAGAAGAGTGTCGGAACTTCATGCCCTATCTGTTCGTCCCCCTTATTTGGTCTTCCACAAGGACAGGGTATCCTTGAGAACCAATCCATCCTTTTTGCCCAAGGTTGCTTCAAGGACAAATTTAAACCAATCCATTGATCTTCCTGTATTTTTTCCAAATTATTCTAACAGGGCGGAACAAAATTTGCATTACCTTGATGTTCACCGCCAACTTAGATGTTACTTGGACAGAACGAAGCAATTTAGGAAATCTGATCAACTCTTCCTTTCTTATGCTGAAAATAAAAAAGATCTCCCTGTTTCTAAAGTGACCTTATCCGGATGGCTATCTTCCACCATTTCTGACATTTCTCAACTTAGGGGCAAACAACTCAGCATAAAACCTAAAGCACATTCCACAAGAGGCCTAGCCACTTCTACAGCTTTTCAGGCTAGGCTGCCCTTAGATACTATTTGTGCAGCAGCCACTTGGGCCACTCCTCATACCTTTGTTTCTCATTACAAATTGGATTTGGCCTCCAGGGATAGGGCAAGTTTTGGTTCCACAGTTCTCAAGAGTCTGTTCCATTGAGCCACCCAGGATAGAGGTGCTAGGGACGCGGTCCCATCCAGCAAGAATGAATGCGAGATTGACAACTTAACATTTAGAAGTTATGTACCTACCATAACGTTCCATGTTAGTTGTCTTCTCTCGCCTTCTTTCTTGCGTCCCTCCCTCCTGTCTCCCTTGCCTGGACAGACCTTTATCTCCTCTTTCTCTGGAAGATTCTTCTTCCTTGGACACCAGTTAGTTGGCCTTGATTACCTGGTTTCCCTTTACAGCCTTTTTAGGCTAGTTGTTCCTCTTTCCTTAGGGGAAAGTTTTTTGGTAGGCAGTTTTTCCTCTAGATACCAAACGAGATCTGGGTAATTACCGCCTTGCATCATGGGATATGGGGCTGCCTCGAGCTGGTAAAAGTGACTCTTGAGCTTCGCAAGTGCCGAGTCGGAGCCGAGGATCGGCTCCGAACCCATCCAGCAAGAAAGAAGGCGAGAGAAGACAACTAACATGGAACTTTATGGTAGGTACATACCTTCTAATTCCCATTTATCCTTTTCTTCCCCATCATAATACATTTGCTGTCTTTGAGGAAAATGATGTAAAGTCTTCTTTGGGTATAAAATCACATATGCAAACAGCTTAGGACCTTTACTTGGAAGTGAACTTCACTGCATACTTGTGAGCCATACATATGTCCTCCACTTGTTCTGTTGTAAACTGATTTTTTCTGGTTTGTCTTCCTAATTTTTTCTAACCTCCTCTGATTTGATTCTTAGTTATCTTGCAATGTTTTATATGCCCTACTATTTATCCCTTTTTAACAACAGTTTCTGATCTAGATTCAGCTAAATTCTACGAGGACAGGTCTTTCACTTCAGATTGTGCTGTCCTTTCTTTTTGCCTATACTCTTGATATCAGTACCTGGTAGGGAAGAGGGACTTTCAAGATGGCAGCACATTGAGTAACAGCTTAATTCTGACTCTCTCAGTCTTACAGCAGAAACCTAGCAGAGAAAACCAGTAGACCTAGATTTCTGGTTAAATTTCAGTAACAGACTGTCCACTGCCTGGAAGCCAAGACAAAAAGAAATTATAAAGGACCTGGAGGAAAGTTGGCCACAAAAGGTAAGGAAAAACACAGACTCAAAGAAATGCTGCCCCTGTTCAGCAAGCAGCAGTGCAAGTTCCAAGCATAACTTCCAATAACCAAAAGGAAAGTATAAAGCAGCTGCACACAGACCTGGTTAAAATAAACAAAACACTGATGGACTATGTCAACACAAACAGTAAAAAGCTGAAAAAAATGGAAGAAGCTTTAAACAGATATTCAGATAAGGTTACAGAACCGTAAAACTCGGAGGGTGAAATGAAAGGGCTGGCTGAATATGAGACTGCACAAGAAGAGGTTCAAAAATAATAGAATTGGAGGGCAGAGATATTTTCTGCTGTAGCAGAGAAGCTGGAAGGAACTGACTACATTAATTTTATGAAAGCACAAATAAGCAACTGGACTAGTACTCCACAACAGGAGTTGTTAATGGAAAGGACATATCATG
Source organism: Protopterus annectens (assembly GCF_019279795.1). Taxonomy (NCBI): domain Eukaryota; kingdom Metazoa; phylum Chordata; order Ceratodontiformes; family Protopteridae; genus Protopterus; species Protopterus annectens. The sequence continues at coordinate 318,148,072 of NC_056741.1, forward strand.
TGTATGCTCCAATCTGGTTTCTAGAAAACAACCTAGACCTTTAATACTAAACATGCATTCTTATTAGGAGAAAGAGTTGATTCTGTCAAAACTGCGGCAACAGGGCAAAGTACTAAGAGTGCGACAGCAGACTATTTATGGAGAATGACTACTCATTGTACACTAGGCAGAAGAAGAGTAAATATATCTCATTATTTAGGGAATGTTGAGAAGCAGGCATGAGATTTAAACTGCTGTACCCAGCCATCTTCAAAATATTTTTTTCTGGGGGGGGGGGCAAAATCACTTTTTGATCAAGTACATGCTAAAGAGGAAGTACAAAAATTTGAAGGTTCTGCTTCATGTCCTTCTGGTGATAAGTATTACAGAGAGACTGAGCCCATGAAATCGTTTCCACTGTTTCAAAGGAAAATGCCCAAGAGAAGGAAGAAAACATAAGAGTCTACTAGAAGAATTGAGAATATGTTGGAAATGAAACGGAGATAGGATTTGGGAGATAGTGATGAACAGGAATAAAGCTAGTAACTTGGAAATTGACAAATGTGAGGCGATTAAGCAATAATTGTCTTGTTCTGTTATGTTTCACAAATATAATCTGAAAATATGGGGCTTCCTTGGACTTTGTTAAACTTGTAGGGGACTGTAAAGCACATGGCCTGCTTCATGTTAACGTTTGGGAAATAAAATTAGTAACTTGGAAACTGACAAATGTTGGATTACAAAGCAATAATTATCCTTATGAAACATGGCAGAACAAGAGGATTTGGAAAAAGGAATTTCGTGGACTTGTTAAATTTGTAGTGGGCTCTCATGTCATTAATGTCTGGAAAAATACTTGGGAGGGGGAAGAGGAGTGAGAAATTATAAGAAATTTTTTTCCCTTAATGGTGCTGTTTTAATGGTGCACGATTTTCTTTGCAAGCTATGAAGTAAATTTTTCTATTTTTAAATGTCATGGGGATACAAATATAAACGGGTGCGTTTGTTTTTTCTATTTCTTCCTTCTCACTTTTTACCTTGTTCAATTTTAAGATATGTAGGCACTGTAATGTAAAAAGATATTGGGGAGGAAATGTCTGGTTAAGAGAGCATGACAGAAGAAAAAATAGTGAGCTTTTTCTTATGCTTGCATAGGGGAATGACTGAGTTAGACCCTTGACTTTATCCAGCAACAGGTTTTAATTGAAAGCAAGTCAATGAAAAAGAATATTATAAGGTTTTTATCTGGTAAACAATGTATACTTAGCAGTTTTGTGTCTGGTTTGCATGTCCCTGGAAGATGAAGACAAAACAAGACAGCACTTACTAAAAGCACAGACTGTGTATCATGCATCTTAGCATGAATAACCTTTAGTTTTCATTAGCCACACAGACTAGGGTTATTAGTTTAGAACTGTTCTTATTTGGAACGTAAAACTTTAAATGTTGAAGATTTACATAGTTTTGTGTGTTAAGCTAATAGGTCTTGAGGGGGTATTGGGGGGTGTTTTTTTTTTTGTTTGAGGGCTTTCAGTAAAACAAAGTTTTGTAAGCTATGACATAGGCTGAAATGGATATCACAAGAAACTGTATAAAACAACAAGCTGCCACACAGTATATGCATGCAACATAAAAGTTGGAACTAGATATTTAACAAAAAAGCAGTTGTACGTAAAAGGTGAGAACAATAACTGTATAAGAAAATGATGCTTTCTGTAATGTCTTTAAATCTGAATGCTCTCACAGATAAATACACAAAAAAGATAAATACACAAAAGAAAGAGAAGTGAACTGTATTAAAAATGTAGAGTGAAAATGGCTATGCCACAGGAGAGACGCTTGGAAAGAACTGAACATGTGAATTTAATAAAGAGATGTTTTTAGGATGGTTATTCAGTGGAATACCTGGGGCAAAGAACAAGAGGAGTACTTATATTAATTGCATGAGAAGCTCCAGTAGTGATAAGAGGGGAAAAAGAAGATAATGGTAGATATGTAGCACTAGGGGGCTACTGGCAAGGTAGGAGGATTACATGGTCATAAATTTAAATTCCATCTAAAACTGTAGTAATGGATCTTAAGAAAATTCTTGGAGAAATCGTCAGCCTCCAGCAAGGAATATTACTTAAAGGTGGGAACTTGAATTTGGTTTGCAACAGTGAAGATGGGGGGCAGAAAGGAAAATAACAAAGGAGGGTAGATTTTTGAAAGAATTTATGAACATGTTTGGCATGGAAGGGAAAACGTGAATTCAGTACTAGAAGTTCAGAGTGAATTTAAATATTCTCCAAGATACAAAAAACTGGGCTAGGCTAGATTTTATATTTCACCTGAACATGTGCATTTAGTTGAAGGTCTTGAAATGCACCCAATAACTATTTCAGATCATGTGCCAATAATAACTAAAATAAAAATACAAGATAATGAAATAAAAATGAGACACTAGTGCTTTCCCACCTATCTGTTGAAGAGAGGAATTTAAGGAATTGGTTTTGGAAATTATTCAGGTGCTATTAGAGAAGGTAAACATCTCTTCTAAAAATGTAGCTAGGGAATGGGATGAAATTAAAGTGGAGTTAGGAAATAAAGGAAAGAGAGAGATTGTTAAGAAGCAACAAATATTTTGAGGGACTGAGAAATGTTAAAGTATTGCAAAATAGGGAGAATCCCACAGAAGAAGAGGAGCAACTGCATAATGCTAAAATGAAAATATAGGATTACATTGATAATAGTTAAAGTTAGAATGATTGCTGTCAAGCAGCTGTTTTTGATGACTCTAGAGCACAAAAGCTTTTCTGACAATGACTCGGGCAATATAAAAGTAGAAAGAGCTGTCACCAAGCTTAGGGAGTCTATAAAGAGGAAAATAATGAGATCTGGTAGAAGTATTAGAAATATTTTGGAAATTTTATGAAGGTCTGTATAAAGCAGGGAAATATGGAAGTCAAGAAAAGGTACAAATGGAAATGTTTATGGAAGAATTAAATATGCCAAGGTTAGACGTAGATGAGGCTTAATTACTAACTGGATAGGGAGATAAAAATGGTGATGTATAACCAACCTACAGGAAAGTCCCCAGGAAAAGATGGTACTCCTGTGGATGTTTGGATGCTAGGAGGGAAAAACTGAAATATCTGGAAGGTTTGTGTAACAGTATCTTAAGAGGAGGAGAAGTACCAACATTCTGGACGAAAGCAGTGGTAGCTGTAATACCTAAAGAGGGCAAAGATTCATCAGATCCGACACTTCCAAGATGGCTGCACATTGAGTAACTCCTTATCTCTAGCTCTCCCCATGTAAAAACAGAAACTCAACAGAGAAGGGCTCTGTAGACTTCTTTTTTTATATGGGTAAATTTCAGTAACTGGCTAGTAAGTGCACTGCCTGGATGCCAAGAAGAAAATACCGAATACCTGGAAAAAAATCTGTTGCAAAGAGTGATGAAGAAACACTGACTGGGGAAAGCTGTTAAGCAAAAAACAATGAAACTTCCAGACATAACTTCCAGTAACCTACAGGAAGATACAAGACAACTGCACACAGACTTGTTTAAAATAAATAAATGAAACACTGATCGATAGAGTTTATCAACACAAACAACAAAAGCTTGGAAAAAATGGAAGAAGCTTTAAACAGATATTTAGTTAAGGTGATAAAGCTGCAAAAATCAGAGGTAGAAATGAAAAGGCTGGCTGAATATGAGACTGCTCACGAAGTAATGTTTAAAAATAATAGACTTAGAGGAAAAAAATAATAGAATTAGAGGACAGATCACACAGGGAAAACCTGAGATTTTCAGTTATACCAGAGAAGATGGAAGGAACAGACTGCATTAATTTTATGAAAACACAAGTGAGCAACTGTGCTTGTATTCCACAGCAGGAATTGTTAGTTGAAAGGGCATATCATGTGTATGCTCCAAGCCTGGCTATGAGAAAGCAGTCTAGACCTTTTAATAGTAAATATGCAATCCTACCAGTAGAAGGACTTGATTCTGACAAAACTGTGGCAGGATGACAAAATACTAAAAATGGGAGTGTTTGTGGAGAATGACTACTCATTGTACACCAGGCAGAAGAGGATTAAATTCATTTCACTATTCAGGGAATGTCAAGATGCAGGCATGAGATTCAAACTGCTTGTATGCAGCTGTCATTAAGGTGCTCTTTCCTGGAGGGACAAAATCATTTTTTGATGAAGAACATGCTAAGGAGGAAATACAAAGGTTTGTCCAAAAAAGTGAGCTGTGAAATGGAACAAGATTCTGCTTGTACTTTCTGGAAATAAAGACCACAGAGAGACTACTTGTGAAACCTTTTCCAAAGTTTCAAAGGAAAATGTTGGAGAGAAGGAAGGGAGCACAAGAGTTGACTAGAAGAATTGAGAGTACGTTGGAAATGAAGTGGACAAACAAACTGAAACACCTTGCACCAAACTAGTAGAAGAAAAGCAGCTCCAAATCCACAAATCGTACCAACAAGCGTAGGTTATTCTAAACGCAAAAATATTTTATTTTATTTGTAACACCAGATACAGCGTTTTCGCCAATCAAATTAGAATGGCTTCCTCAGAGAAACATGTTTTTTCATTTAAAAACTCAAAGTTATTTATGCCCTGTGCTAACAACGTACATACGTCACTTCCTAGTCTTACAACTCTATGCTGAAATTGAAAAGTTATCTTAGATAGAAAATCAGTGGGTGTTTTACAGTGGATTGCCATTGAATATTATTTGTCAACTTTTAGATACCTATTGAACTACAGTAAGGATGACTTTGTATAAGTGGGTATATGAACGAAATACAGCTACTGGGAAAACTTTTTCCTGCCCCACCATTTATATTTATATTATACAACATCTTTCCCCATACATGTTCCTTTTTATTTAAGGAAGTGTACTTAAACATTATAAAAAATTTTTTTTGGGGGGGCAATAAGATATGGTTATTATTTAAGAACTATATTGTTCACTTACACACATATATATATGTTTTGGAAAACTACATACATATTGAGTATTTCGGGATATAGTTGGAGTTATTATCATGAGGTAGGCATTGTTCAATGTAATATTAGACAACAAGTCACTGGACTTATGTATTCAAAAAGTACTTTCAAGCCCTAAGTGGCTGATTGTGTTACAAAGGGGAAAGTTTGCCTGATGGGAATTGAAGGTACTAACAGAGAAGTTTTTAATGTTAGACTTGTGTCTTGAATGTTTGCTTCTCTCTTTTAGTTGTATTTTACATATATAAAAAACGGACTTTGAAAATGTCTTTTTTAAAAAAGAACGTTTCTTTTGAAACGGACTTTTTTTAACAATTGTTTTTTTAAGAAACGATTTTATAATTGCTGTCTAAACAGTACATATTGGTCACGGTTCCTTTAAGAAGTAGAGTTGTAAGACTAGGAAGTGACGTATGTACGTTGTTAGCACAGGGCATAAATAACTTTGAGTTTTTAAATGAAAAAACATGTTTCTCTGAGGAAGCCATTCTAATTTGATTGGCGAAAACGCTGTATCTGGTGTTACAAATAAAATAAAATAATTTTGCGTTTAGAATAACCTACGCTTGTTGGAAATGAAGTGGAGACAGGGTATGGGAGATGGAGATGAACAGTAATAAAAACCAGTAGCAATGTGGTATTACAATCCAGTAAGTAGTGAAATCTGGTAGAACAAGAAAATATGGAAATATTGGATTTTTCAGAATTTGTGGGACTTGTGGGGTACTCTAAAATATATGCCCTACTTCATGTCATTTAATGTTTGGAAAAATGCTTTGGGGAGAGGAAGAATGGAGAAAACTGCCGTTTCCCCTACGGGCTAGGCCCGTTTCAGTTAGAGGACCTAGTCCGCTCCGCCCCTTCTGTGTTGCTTGTTAGTAGGTACCTATCCCTCGGGCTAAGACCATTTTAAGTTAGAGGACCTAGTCCTTTCCTCGTGTTCCTGTTGAGACAGCTTAAGTTAGAGGTCTTTTTGTGATTGTCTGTTGTTTTTCTTAGTTCCTGCGCTTGTGGCTTCTATATTAATAGTTGATCTTTATTAACGGTTGGTGTTTTTTTGCCTTCACTATGTCTAAGGATACGAAAGAGCATAAGCCCTCGGGCTTTAAGAAATGTACTAAATGTGGTTAAAATATGCCAATCACTGATGGGCACTCTGTGTTTATTGTCTGGGGGCTGTTCACCTCCAGGAATCTTGTACATTTTGCCATGCATTTTGTCCGCGTGTTCTTCAGGAGAGGAAGAGCAAACTAATTTTGAAAGGACTTTTGAAACCATCCTTCGAGGAGGATTTGGGAAGGGCTTCTAGTTTCAAGTCCTCTCCCTCTAAGAGTAAAACTTCCAAGGCTAAAAAGCATTCGCTGGCTCCATCTGTATCCTTGGAGCCTCCGTAGAAAGTAATAAAATCTACTGTGGCATCCTTGGCTCCACTGTCTTCGGAGCCGCAGGAAGTTAGTGTATTGACTGAATCTGCTTCGGCTCAAAGTCCCTCGGAGTCTATTCTGGAGGTGCTAGTTCAGAGCCGGTCTCTCCTCCTCACAGGTCTCCTCCGGAGAGGAGGTCTAGATATCCTTCCTTATCTTCTAGGTCCTCTAGGACTCTTTCAGATGTGGATGTAGATAGTGGTACAGAGACTGCTCCAATCACCGGTACTGGCAAAATTGTTTTCAGCTCCAGCCCAGGCAGCTCCGGAGCAGGTCACCCAGCCAGTGTCTATACTTCCGATCGAATCTCAGCTTACAGAGCCGGAGTGGTCGGTGCCATCTGATGTCCCTAGGTCGGCTCCGATGGCCCATCCTGGCTTATCAGCTCTGACTTCAGCACAGACCCCGTTGGCTCCATCCGTGGGGTCCAGGACTCCTGGTTCCTCGGTCGGATCCAAGGGGGAGGCCTCGGGACACTTTTTGGCTCCTAGCCTCCCTCTTGGTGCTTCAGCACAGGGGAGCCTGACCCCTGCTTCGGACCTTGTCCCTTCTGCTCTGAGGTCTTCCATGACTGGCCGATCTTCGGAGCCGGGAGACCAGCTTTCGTGGCCATGTGGAGCACACTGGCCAGGTCCTCAGTGGCATCATTAGGCACTGACACTGTCCCCTCCAGCTCCGGTGCGGGTCTCTGAACACCCTCTATCTTTCGACAACGGAGACCCAAGGCCTCAGGATACCCCCATGAGTGGTCCCCATATTTCTGAGGGCCCCTCAGTGTTTTTGCCTGAGGAGTCACCCAGAAAAAGAACGTGCAAGAGGAAGCACATAGACTCCCAAGATGAGTCCCTCGCATCCGACACCAACCTTGAGGAATCTGAGGGGGTCCCCAAGTCATCCTCTGAGGATGTCTCTTTCTCAGACATCCTAGAAATTTTGAAGTAGAGGGATAACTGACCCTCCAAAGCTCCCTCCGAGGAGGAGTCTGTGTTCCTGAAGGCCTTTGGGGCTCAGCCGTCCAGCTCCTGGGTATCTCCACCCTTCAAACTTCTGGATCTGGTTTGTCGAAGGGTGTGGGGAAACCCCTGACTCTGTGGAACCAGTCCCCAGGAGACGCAACAAATTATTGTCCGCCCCCCTCTGACAAAGAGTTTCTATCCAAGGGAGTTCCTGTAGATGCCATGGTGGTGGCAGTGGCCACCAAGAAGGAACTGGCTGAGACTGTCTACCGTCCATCCTCCTAACAAGGAGTCTAGGACCATAGACCAGTATGGGAAGCGTATCTTTTCTTCAGTGGCCTTTACTCTGCAGTCACTGAATTACTTATCACATTTTACACTGCTCCAAAGAGATCTCCTGAAAGAGCTTAGAGATGTTGTGCAGGGTAATGTTTCTGATGCAGTGGCTCGGAAGGTCAACGCTTGGATGTCTACCCTCAACTCTGTTGCTAACTCCTCCATGAGGCTGATCTCTTACGCAGTCAAAGGAGTGGTAGGGCAGCAAGTTCGGGAGTTGCTCTTAGGAGACCCTCTTGGATGCGCCTCTGTAATTTCGCGGAGGCCTTCAAGTCTACGTTCACCAACACCCCGTTTGATGGTTCCTCCTTATTCAGAACCAAGGTGAAGGACACTCTAAGTAGGTGCAAGCAAGAGGGAAAAACTGTCTGCTGTGGGAGTCTGTTTTTCCCTACCCTCTAGGCATTATCCAAAGACCCAGAGGGGTGGGAAGATGTGGTTCAAAAAATCGCAGAGGTTTTTTCATGAGGTGCAAGGTGATTCCCCCTCCAGAGGCAGGGGAGGGGGTGGTAATTCTGGTAGACGCCACCCTAGGGGCAGAGGAGGCCCGCATAATCAGGGAAACTGCAATTCCTTTAGTGGTTCTCCCTACCAGTGCTCCTGATGGGAGGCTTGACTATGCATTTCCGGAGCCAGTTGGGAGTCGCATTTCACTATACCCAGAGGCCTGGCAAGGTATCACTCAGGACCAATGGGTATTAAATATAGTTTCCGGAGGATATTAAATTCCCTTCTCTTCAGCTCACCCTCCGATCAAAAAAAAATCCAAGATGTTCCACCCAATCAAAGGGATTCCACAGCTTCAGAGGTTTTAAAGCTGCTAGAAAAAAGAGCCATCCAGCATGTCCCCTCTGACCAGATCGGATTAGGGAGTTCCTCCAGATTCTTTTTGATGCCGAAAAGGACAGGGGACCTGAGACCCATTTTGGATCTCGACAGATTGAACACCCATGTGAAGAAGTCAAAGTTCTGAATGGTCACGTTGCAATCTATTCTCCCATTGTTGGGAAAAGAAGTGTGGATGCGCTCCATCGACCTCAAGGATGCTTACTACCATATAAAGATGGACAGGGCATCCAGAAGTCCTCTACGCTTCCGGCTGGGAGCCAGTCATTTTCAATTTCGCTCCCTGCCCTTTGGTCTCACCACTGCCCCCAGGGTGTTCACCAAATGTATGGCAGTGGTGACGGCTCACTTGAGACGTCGGGGATTCCAAGCGTTTCCGTACCTGGATGACTGGCTCCTTTCTGCCACTACCAGTCATCTACTCCTACAAACCAGAGATGCCACGATCAAACTGTGTCAACAATTGGGTATCACTCTAAATTGGGAAAAGTCTGCCTTGTTGCCCTCGCAGCATGTCACCTTTATAGGCGCCAAGTTAGACACCGTGCTCATGAGTGTGTTTTTACCACTAGAAAGGTTTCAAAGTTTACAACAACAGGTGTATGCGTTGCTCCCTTTGAGAAGAGTGAAGGCAAGATTGATCCTCAAATTGTTGGGGACGATGGCTGCTACAGTTATATTGGTTCCTCTGGCGAGGCTACACATGAGGCTCCTTCAATGGCTACTCTTCGCCCAGTGATCTCTACAACATCTTCCACTTTCTCATCTCATAATAATCTCAGACAGGTGCAAGCCGGATCTTCTCTGGTGGCTTCACACCAGCAACCTCAGCGCGGGAAAGCCCTTTGTTCTGTCCCCTCTGGTTGCCACAGTAACCACGGATGCCTCCCAGATGGGGTTGGGGGGGCATTATCTAGGCAGGACAGTCCAAGGCACGTGGCAGGAACACAAGATGCATCTGCATATCAGTGTCTTGGAGATGAGAGCAGTGCTACTAGCGTTGCAAGCACTTCAGAGCTTTCTTCCTCTCGGGACAATTGCTATCCACACCGACAATATGTCGGTGGTATGGTATCTAAACAAACTGGGAGGAACCAAGTCATACCCCCTTTGCAGAGAGGCCATGCGAGTGTGGCAGTGGGCAGTGGCTTCTCAACGTTTTCTTGTAGCAATGCACATTCCGGGGAAGTCCGGTGTGATTGCCGATGGGTTGAGCAGAGCTATTCTGATGCCTCACGAGTGGTCCCTGAACAATCGGGTTGCGGAGCAGATTTTCCGCAGGTGGGGTCAGCCTTGCTGTGACCTATTTGCCAGCCCCCTCAGTACCAAATGCAGCAGCTACTTCCCCCTTATCCCCCCTCAGGGGGGAGTCACCCAGGGACGCTGTAGTTCACAATTGGCCCTCCAGTCTACTGTATGCCTTCCCCTCCTGTTCCTGTGCTGACAAAGGTTATTCAGAAAGCGCAATCTTTGGGAAGCAAAATGATTCTAATTGCTCCACACTGGCTTCATCAAATTTGGTTCCCCTTTCTCCATCGTTACCTAGTGGACGCCCCCTGGATTCTGGACCCGCTACCAGATCTGCTGACTCGTATATGTCAGGGCAGCTCCATCCCTCTCTTCAAACCCTCCAGTTGACAGCCTGGCTCCTCCACTTCCATCATTAGTCAGGCTTCATCATTTTTCACCAGAAGTGGTTCATATTCTGTCTTCCTCCCATAAGCCTTCCACCAGAAAAATCTATTCCAGCAAATGGAAGAGATTTTCCATATGGGCGCATGCAAGACAAAGTGATCCTTGTATAGCTCCAAGTTCATCAGTCCTGGAGTTTCTCTCCATGCTTTTTAACCAGGGATCAGCGGCTGCAACTATTAAGGTCCAGTTGGCGGCTATTTCCACTTTTCACGTCACTGATGAGCCTAGTCTCATGGCACATAGACTTTGTAAGGCATTCCTGAAGGGCACTATGCTGCTTCATCCTCCGGTTTTTGACTCAGTTATGCCTTGGGACTTAAATTTTGTTCTACAATGTCTCACTTCACCCCCCTTTGAGCCTGCAGCCACTTGTGATTAAAAATATTTGACTTGGAAGACCATCTGTTTTGTAGCCATCACTTCAGCCAGACGTGTCTCGAAGCTTCAAGCCTTATCAGTTAGACCACCTTACTTGATTTTTCATAAGGACAGGGTTTCACTCGGACCAAACCCTTCCTTTCTGCTGAAAGTGGCTTCAGTTAGTAATCTAAACCAATCCATTGAGTTACCTGTATTCTTTCCAGAGATCTCGAACAAGGTAGAATTTAGATTTCATCAGCTGGATGTGCACAGACAATAATCGGATCAGTTTCGTCTCATTTTCAGAAAACAGGATTGGGTCTCCTGTTTCCAAAGTCACCTTGTCTAGATGGATCTCCAGTTGTATTTCCTTCATCTATGCTTCAGGTGGCAGGGATTTACCATTTCGAGTGAAGGCTCATTCTACCTGATCTGTGTCTACATCTACAGCCTTTCAGGCCAGGTTGTCTATGGATGATATTTGTGCTGCAGCTACATGGGCAGTTAGATTTGGTGTCCAGGAGGCAGGTCTTCCTTTGGTTCCACAGTGCTCAGGAGTATTTTCCACTGAGCCTTCCAGGATTCAGGTGCTGGGGACACTGTCCCACGGGTAAGAATGTAGGTGAGATTGGACTGCATAACATCAAGAAGTTGTGTACTCACCATAACGTTCAATGTATGTAGTCCATCTCGCCTCACATTCTTTCTTACCCCTCCTCTTTCCCCTATCCTGGAGGACCTAGGTGTTAGGTATGGTTTCAAATTCCTTTCTGGTTGGTATGTTGTTCCTTCTCTGTGTTGTGTGTGGAGAAGTGAGTGAGTGATTGTGCTCGCAGCAAACTAGATCTGGGAAAAGGGAGCAGTGCAGCATGGGATACCTTCTTAGCCCAGCCAATTGAAAGACTTCTAGCTAGAGTATGGCCAAGTCGGAGCTGAGGTTCGGCTCTGAACCCACGGGTAAGAATGTGAGGTGAGATGTGGACTACATACATTGAATGTTATGGTGAGTACATAACTTCTTGTTTTCTCAGTTTTTTTAAGTGTAATGGGGGTTGTAAATAGGTGTTGCTGTTCTTTTTTTCCCTTTCTCTCTTTCTTCTCATTCAGTTTTAGGAAATGTAGGCACTACATTGTAAACAAACGCTATGTTAAAAGAACAAGGCAAGGGAAAAGTGAATGTTTTTTTTTGTCATTCTTGCATCGGGTAATGACTGGATTATGGACATTAGACTGATTTAGTAGCAAGTTTTAAGAGAAGACAAGTACATGAAAAAGAATATTGAATATTAAGAGGCTTTTTTTCTAGCAAATGAATGTAACCTTATTAGCAATTCTTTGTGGCCCTCATGTCTCCATGGAAACATTCTGAGAGAGAAATTAACTGTCTGGGTCTTATGTCTCAGTTTAGACTATCTGATAGAGAAGTTGGTTGCAGTCTGGTGGATAGTGATTGACTGAGGAAAAAAAGAGAAACTGGCTAAGAGATTATGTTCTTTGAAAGCATTCAGGGGCTTTCCAGCTGGGAGAGCTTATAAAAGTAAGACAAAACCAGTTAGCACTTAGCACAGGCTGTATCATGCGTCTTAGCATGGATAACCTTTCTTTTAGGTTAACTCAAGTCTGAGAGTGTGGCTGTCAGTTTGGAACATTTGTTCTTATTAGGAGGTTGAAACTTCAGTATTTGAAGATGTACATAGTTTTGTGTGTTGGTATTAAATTAATAGGTTTTAGGGGGTATTGGGTGATTGTTTTGTTTGTTTGAGGTCTTTCAGTAAAACAAAATGTTTTGTAAGATGTGACATAGGCTCAAATGGATATGACAAGAAACAGTTATATGAAAGTGTAATCTGCCAGACAGTGTATGCATGTAAAACAAAATCTGGAACTAGACATTTAAAAAAAAAAAAAAAAAAAAAAGGTTTTGTACATAAAAGATGGGAATAATAACTTTTTAATACGATGATGCCTTCTGTAATGTCTTTAAATGTCAATGGTCTCACAAATAAATGCAAATGAAAGAATAGTGAATTATATTAAAAAATGTAGATTGAAAATAGCTGTTACAGGAGACGCACTTGGAAAGAAATGAACATGTGAACTTAATAAGGATTTTCAGGATGGTTATTCAGCAGAATACCTGGGACAAAAGGAAAGGAGTGCTGACATTAATTGCAAGAGGAGCTCCAATAGAGATTGAAGTGAATAAAAAAGATAACGGCAGATTTAGTGCTAAGGGGCTATTCGTAAGGAGGAGGATTACACTGGCATGTATTTCTATTCCATAATAGAGCTTAAGAAAATTCTGGGAGAAATTAGTTTTCAGCAAAGAATGTTACTTATAGGTGGGGACTGGTATTTGATTTGTAGCAGTGAAGATTTGTCTGGGGGGGTTAGGAAGAAAGAAAAGTTTAACAAAGGAGGGTCTATTTTTTGAAAACAGTTATGAAAATTTGTCATGGAAGATGTGAATTCAGTAATAGGAGTTGGTAGTGAATTTACATATTCCCCAAGATATAAAAAGTGGGCAACGCTAGATAGAATTTAGATTTCACAGGGACATGTGCATTTAATTGAAGATCTTGATACGCACCCACAGGGACATGTGCATTTAATTGAAGATCTTGATACGCACCCAATAACTATTTCAAATCATGCACCAATAATTAAAATAAAAACACAGGTTAAGGAAATAAAATTGACACTGGCACTTTCCCTCCTATCTGAGGGGAATTTAAGGAATGGGTAGTGGAGATTATTCATACACACTTAGGATGGAATTTACTTCTGAAAATATAGCTAGGGAGTGGGATAAAATTAAGGTAGAGTTTAAAACTAGGGTGGAAATAGGGAGTTATGGTTAAGAAGTAACAGTTATTTAGAGGGACTGACAAAGTACTGCAGAATAGGAAGAATCTCAAAGAACAAGAAGAGGATCAGCTGCAGAATGCTAAACAGAAAATGAGGGATTATCTTGATAATATACATAAGTTTAGAAAGATCACTGTTAAGCAACTGTTTTTTGATGATAACGCAAGAGCATAAGAACTTTTAGCACAACAACTCAGGCAACAGAAAGTAGAAAGGGCTGTTGCCAAGCTTAGGAAGCCTTCAACAAGTAAGGTAACGAGATCCTGTAGAGGTATTAGAAATATTTTTGGAAATTTTATGAAAGTCAATATAAAGCAGAAAAATATGGAAATCAAGAAAAGATGGAAATGTTTGTGGAAGAATTAAATGTCAAGGTTAGATGTAGATGATGCTTAATTACTAACAGGATACGAGGAGCTGAGATAAAAATTGTGATGTATAACTGATCTGCAGGAAGTCCCCAGGAATAGATGGTATTCAGAGGACGTTTGGAAGCTAGGAGAGAAAAACTGATAAAGATCTGTAAGGTTTTGTTTAGCAGTATTTCAAGAGGAGAAGTACCAACAATCCTGTAAGAAAGCAATGTTAGCTGTAATACCTAAAGAAGATAAAGATCCATCAGATCCAAAATTCATACATGCCCATTTCAATGCTAAACCATGATTGCAAAGTTTTCATGTCTATAATGGCTAAATGAATGGCAAAAGTAATGCCAGAATTGATAGATATAGATCAGTGTAGTTTTGTGGAGGAGTGGCAAACATTTTACATTGATGATCCAGAGGGAAGCAGAATGTAAGAAAATACCATTGTTGGTGAGGCTTAATGCAGTGAATGCATTTAACAGAGTGAGCTGGGATTTCATGAGCAGGGCAATTGAAGCATTTGGATTTCCTGAAAAAAATAAGGTTGATTAGGAGGATATTAGTGATCGGAGGTGAAAATTAAAGTGGGTGGGGTCCACTCTGTTAATTTCTGCGTGAACAGAGCAGCCAGGCAGGGGTGTCCTCTTTACCCTTTATTTGCATTATATTTAGAACCATTGGCAAAGAAAATAAGGGAAGCAGAAATCAAGGATATAATTGTTATGGTAGTCAAGAAAAGCTGGCTCTATTTGCAGATGATATTTTATGCCTGATAAAGCCAGAAGTGACAGTGTTGTGGAACATTTTGACAGTTTCTAACCTTTCAGGGTACAAAATTAATGAAGCTAAAACAAAGGCAATAGTGGTAACTTATGTACCCACACTTGAATTGGTTCATCAGTAGCCATATTTATGGGGACATGATAAAATTGAAGTATTTAGGAGAATGGATTAAAAATTATTCTGGTGTGGCAGCTAAGAATATGTTGGAAGAGAATAAAACAAAAGGTAATAAAGCTGAGAAAATGGAAGCTTTATTATATGGATAGTAAGGTACAAGCAGTTATATTTTTAGTCTCATTAGTCTTTACACAGATCAGGCATATTTTTATCAACAAGAGAAGTTGTGGATAGCAATTAATAAAGAGCTGAAGGAATTTGGGAGCAGAAGATGGCAAGAGGCAAATTGGGATAAGCTGATTCTTCCAGTAGAACAGGGGATTCAGATTACCTGATTTGAAGGGGTATTTCAAAGCTTTGCAGGTAAGGCTCCTCTATATAGCACAAGCAGAAAAATATAATTGAAAGTGTAAAGAGATGATGAAACAGGATTAAGAAACCAGGAAAGACTGGGATTTTGGATACATGCCTTTAAGGAGAATAATAACCGTACAGAACATTATATCCATAAAGTAGCAGAAAGTATCGTAAGAACTAAGCCAACATGGGAATGGAGAAGGGAGATTCTTCCAATAGGGATGACTGCAATTGGGGATATAGACAGTAGACAAGAGCGGGCTAGGATTTATGGGAGAAAACTGGCAAAGAAACCAAGGTATTTGGGGAAAAATAAGTAGAAAGGGAAAGATGATAGAATGGGAAGACAACAATTTATTTGGACTGTGGGTTAGAGATTGTGTTCTTTATCAAAGATTGATAGATGAAGAGAAAAACATACAGGGGTCCTAAATGAAAGACCAGCACTGGCAGAGTTTTAGCACTGGTAGAGTTTTTAGTAGAATATTGAAACAAAGCTGCCATTACAGCATTTAATATATTGCATGATAACTATAAGAATGAATTAGACTAGGTTAGAAAGAATTGGAAAGAGAGATTAGATAAGCAATTCACAAAGAAAAGAAGGGAGGATATACATGTCTCCCAAATATGCAACCAAATCTAGTTGACTTAGGATTTTTGCTTGGAAATGTTTACATAGATATTTTTATACCCCAAGTAGACTCCAGAGAATTTTTCCTCTGGTAAGACTGCAAATGGTGGAGGTGTGAAGGGGAAGAAAGGTGTAATTGGGAGCATATTTTCTGGGAGTGCAGTGAATTGGTAGACTTTGAGGATTCCTTTGAGGGTGCGCACTGATTGAGATGCTGTGTGTGCAGATTGGTGTGATGGAGATGAATTTTCTGCGCTATGATACAGAGTCGTAATTGTCTAAACATGGTAAGGCCTTGCTGTGTTATGTTGGCTGCCAAAAAAACAGTTACTAGAAAATGGAATTCAAGATCTAAACCAGCTGTACTGGAAGTAGTGAATATAGTAACAGAGAAAACAACTGGATTTCAGACCTTTCGAAAAGGGTAGGAGCAAATTACATAGGAAAAAAATGAGAATTCTGAGAACAATATATACAGGGGAGAATGAGATGAAGGCAGGATTTAAATGAGCTATGTAATGTTTGAAAATGATTTGGTAGATAAGTGCTGTACAGTGTTTGCAACTGGGAGTGTTTCAGTATTTCTGATGTAAAATGTTTGCAACTAGGATTGTGTTGGTTTGGTTTGTTTCCATTTATATAAATGTATGATTGCCTGTGTCATAAGTGATAGTTATAATAAAGATGTTTCTTGGGTTACATGATATATAGCAATATATGCGAAATATAATGTTTATAAAAGTGAACTTGTTAATATAGTTTGATTACTTTTATATAAATGTAAATTTGTCTGTGTCATAAGTAATTCAGTAAAGGTGCTTAAAAACAAGATCCATCAGGTCCAGCTACTTACAGGCTAATTTCAGTGCTAAACCATGATTACGAAGTGTTTGTCTGTAATGGCTAAAAGAATGGCAAAAGTGATACCAAAATTGATAGATATGGATCCGTGTGATTTTGTGGAGGGAGGCAAATATTTGATAACATTAACAGAATGCTGATGATTCACAGGGGAAGCAGAAAGTAAGAAAATACCACGGTTCTTGGTGGATCTTGGTGCAGAGAAAGCATTTGACAGAGTAAACTGGGACTTCATGAGCAGGGCATTAAACCATATATCTGTAGATTGCAGTTTTGAGTTTCTTTAGCAGTTTTAACTGGTGACAGTTGGTTTGTAGAATCTAGGTTTTGCATTATTGGGCATTTAACTTGTACAGTGACTGCTTTATGGCATAAACTCTGTCAATTACTTTTAGTAGCAATCTTATGGATGTGAAGTATAGCTCACTTTGTTTAGTTTTAAGTTCTGTTGCCTTGAGACTGCAAATTGTTTTAACTGCTTAACCTGGCTTGTAGAATTCAAGAGTTAAAAGTATAGAACTTCTGTTTAGCTATATTCTCATATCTCAGTTTGATTATTTCAACTACAAAATGGCACGTTTACTACATGAACTACAGCAGACATTTTTGTCAGTTGTTTTACACTAAGACAGCATGGTTAATAGTTTTACCATTGTTATGTGAAAGAGATATAGCAGAAGTAAGTTACTGAACTTTTGTCTCACATTGTTATTGCTCTAACCTGTAAAGTCATATGTACTTCATTTTATTTATTTCTGTATTTTTCATATTTTATCTCAACTAGCTCCTCTCTAGCTGTTATCAGTAGTTGCGTGTATAGTACCTCTGTTGTTTTTTTTCCCCTAGCTGTTAATTCAGCACACACTCTCCCCTAGGTTTTAAAAGCAAAGTGTCTTCCCTCAAAACTGCGTCTATCTTTACTGATACTGCTCCAGCTCCTGAAATTACGTCTGTGCTCTATTGTATAGCCAGTTTGCACTAAAAGTATATTCTAAGCTCATACCACAAATTAGTCTTACTTTGTCTACTGTACAGGATACTTGCATACCACTGAACCCCCCCCCCCATTCTCACCTCTTTAGAAACCTTGCCTCTGTGTCTTTGCTATCTATAAGTTAGTCACTATCCTAGTGTCAACTCTCTCTTAGCTATACTCTTTTTGTTTTTCTGTTTGTGGTTTCTTTTTAACTGTTTTTATCTTACTGCAAATACCTGTGTATACCTCGCAATAACATCTGTTCTCTGTCTACACCTCCCCACCTCTTTTACTTACCTGCTGACTCTCACTGTGTGCTCCTTACTGTTTCCTTCCCTGGGCCATCCCACTCTGTTAGCCCTTGCTATGCTCGGGCTCACTTCATCTGTATTCCTCCAGGAGACAACATTCCTCTGCTCGAAAATATTCTTTCATACTTTTCTCAACACATCCCCAATGAAACTATCCTCCCTGGGGATGTTAACATCAACTGGTTAATTTTCAGTAATAAAATCACAAAAAGATGCTGCTCCCAGTGTCAATAAAGGCTGTCATCCGTATTGCTCCTTCTAAACATATGTGTACTTTCACAGTTCCATACACAAAAATCTGAAGTCCACTAGCTCTCAACTTATTTTATCTTGTAAAAAATAAAAATAAAAAAATGGATTTAGCTTTCATCTCCGTAACGGAGACTTCATCAGAATCATCTGTTCACAAGTTCTCTCCAAGTATTTAAAGTAATACATCCATCTCATTGGCTGGCCAATTAATACAAAAATACAAAGGTTTCAACTTCTCATATTTTAACCCTTGTATGTCAGTTTAACAGTGAGTTCCTACTACCATATATATAATGATAAATAACTTGTTCTTACTAAAAAATGCAGACCTTAAATATATATAAATATGTATGAAAAATGTGTGTTATATATATATATATATATATTTATATGTTTATATGTTGAATGACTCTGAATATTCCAGGGGCAAAATACTTGGGGAATCAGTACTTAAATACATATTCAACACATAGGGATCAAATTGTTTATATTATAACATTCATTTACATAAAAATAATTTCCTATTAAAGTGCATACATAGTGCATAGATAAAGTGCTTTGTGTCTTTATTAATATAGATATAATAGAATATAGTTAAAAATCATAAAATAGTTAAGTATATAACTATAACATTATGCAGATGTACTTGTTCTTATATGTTAAGAGTATTTACAACCCCCCTTTACATCAAGATATACAGAACTTTGAGATGTGTCACTAGCATGATAAGAAGTGAATATAAACAGAATAAAATTATTAAATTTTAATTTGACAGCCAATGAAAGAATATTACTTAAAGAATTAAGTGAGAACGAGAAAATTTGTGTGATGAAACCAGATAAAGGGGGTGGGGTTGTACTTATGGATCAATGGGACTACATTAATAGGATGCTGGAATTACTGGGCATGGACAATAGATATGTTATTGTATCAAGAAATGACGTGAACATTTCATATGAAAGAATAGACTTGATTTTAGAGGATAACTTGTTACAGGGGATGATTGATATTAACCTATACAATTTTTTAAAAGTACCCAAACCTGTAATACCAGCTATGTTTGATATCCCCAAGATACATAAGCGAGTGGATGACCCGCCATTGAGACCTACAGTTTCTTCCCAAGGATCTAAAACCCAACCACCGGCGATATACATGGTCACCAAATTAAAGAGGTTTTATTCTAAATACCCACACATTTTGATAGATTCATGGGACTTTTTGAACAAAATTGGTTCCAGTCCATTTAAAGAAAATATAATTTTCCTTACCATAGATGTAAAGGATTTATTTTCAGTTATACCCCATACAGAAGGACTTGCATG
The DNA here is from genome assembly GCF_019279795.1 of Protopterus annectens. Lineage (NCBI taxonomy): Eukaryota > Metazoa > Chordata > Ceratodontiformes > Protopteridae > Protopterus > Protopterus annectens. The sequence continues at coordinate 318,167,524 of NC_056741.1, forward strand.
GTTTGAAAAAAAAATGTTGGTTGAGGTTGGTTGTTTGACCACCGAGGAATTTAAACTTGTTTTATAAAATATGGAACTAGTTTTCAAATACAATTACACTTATTTTCAGGGGGACCTGTATCACCAAATGGATGTTGTGGCTATGGGTTCAGCGTGCGCTCCCATATATGCCAACATTATTATGTTATGTTGGGAACAACAATATGTATTTAAGTCTACTTTTATCAAAATATCAAGGGGTATTATCATTTTTTGGATGACCTATATTTATCCTATGGGAAGGAACTGATGAAATGATTATAGAATTTAATGTATTATATAAATCCTAGCACCAGTTTTTTTACAATTTACATGTGAGATCGGTGTAGATGAAATACATTATTTAGATGTCAGGTTAGGGAAAGATTATGTTAAAAAGATCTATAGATCTAGTATATACAGGAAGGAATGCTATTCGAATTCATACCTACATTACGAAAGTGACCATCCACATTACCTTAAAAAGAATATAGTAAAGGGACAGATGATCAGAATAGCAAGAATGACATGTGATAAAGCTGATATTTTGGATGAAATAGGGAATCTACACAAGATATTTAATGAAAGAGGGTACCCAGATGAGTTAATTAACCCTATTAAGGAACTAGTGATAAAAGGATAGGGTACCACCTATATACCTTATTGACTAGTGGGGAAACTATTGGAACTAAGAATGGCAATGCTAATATTGAGCCAACTATTGTACAACTACCATACTTGACACTAACATATCACAATGAAATGGGTTGGATAAAGAAATGTATAAACGATATTTGGGATATGTTTAGTAGGATACCCACAAGGGTGGGAATTTTCCAGAAACCACTGAGATATAGTTTTAAAAGGAATATGAATTTGAAAAACCTATTGGAAAAGAATGAATATAGAAGTGGAACATGTCCAAAATATGGTACCTTCAAATGTGGGAGGTGTGGACAATGCCCATTTATAGCTGCAACAAAGGAATTTGGATATACCTAGTATAAACAGGAATGTTGGAGTTAATTCATATAATAGTTGCTATACAAAAGGTGTTGTGTACTTGGCATATTGTAAAATTTGCTGGGGGTACTATATTGGAAAAACAGAATGTAACTTAAGGTTACTTAAATATGAACATTTACGTGATGATAAAGAAAATAATGCCCTTTTTAGACATACATTGACATGCAAGGATGCAGGTTTTAAATTCTGAGTATTGGAGGAGGTTAGACATAATGAGAGAGGGGGTGACTGGGCGAGAATTTCAAGAAATTATTTGGTAACTTAGACTTGATGCATTTAGTGGTCCAGTTCTAAATGACCATATTTCTATAAGCACTGCCTTGAAACTACTCTAAGCGAACCCAAAGAGAGAGACTTTAGAACAATGACATTTTTAGCCCCTAGTAAATGAATACAAGAACAAGTACATCTGCATATTGTTACATTTATATAATTTTAACTATATTTTGATTTTTAACTATATTCTATTACATTCTATTATATCTATATTGATAAAGACACAGAGTACTTTACCTATGCACTATGTATGCACTTTAATAGGAAATAATTTTTATGTAAATGAATGTTATACGAACAATTTGATCCCTATGTGTTGAATATGTATTTAAGTACCGATTCCCCAAGTATTTTGCCCCTTGAATATTCCGAGTCATTCAACATATGTGTGTGTGTAAAATTATAGACTCCTATGTTTTATTTATATATATATATATATATATATATATATATATATATATATATATATAATTTTTTTTTCATATATATTTATATATATTTTTTAAGGTCTGCATTTTTAGTAAAAGCACGTTATCATGATATATATGGTAGTAGGAACTCACTGTTAAACCGACATATTAGGGTTAAAATATGAGAAGTTGAAACCTTTGTATTAATTGGCCAGTCAGAGATGGATTGTATTACTTTAAATACTTGGAGAGAACTTGTGAACAGATGATTCTAATGAAGTCTCCGTTACAGAGATGAAAGCGCTAAATCCGTTTTTTATTTTTATTTTTTACAAGTTAATAAAATAAGTTGAGAGTTACTGGACTTCAGATTTTTGTGTATGGAACTGTGAAAGTACACATTTGTATAGAAGGAGCAATACGGAGGACAGCCTTTATTGACACTGGGAGCAGCGTCTTTTTGTGATTTTATTTGTGGTGTGAACTTTTGTGCCTAATTCTCAGTAATCCAAACTCTAATACTTCTTAATTTATATGGCTTTACACCGACAATTTCCCAACCTACTCATACAAACAACTCTCACACATCTGGTACTCTTGTTGACTGGGTACTTGTATCTAATCCTTCTAAATATCCATAACTCTGAAACCCTATCAGACACCCTGAGTGATTACGTCCCTATAAAAGTGCTTAGGTTCACTCCCCACTTCTCAAAACCTACTAGATTTATCACTTGTCGCAAACTCTCTAACTTCCATCCAGAAACCTTTAATGCCCTCCCCTCTAAAGTAAATTGGAAATTCCTTACCCAACTCTCACTAGAAGAAGCAGTTCTAGCTTTCAACTCCACCTTCTGTAGCATCTTATACTCACTTGCTCCCCCTCGCAAAGTCCAAATTAAGTACGCAATATCTCCGTGGCTTTTAAAAGCCACTCGTACCCTTATGATAACTAGACAAATTATGGAAAAAATGGTCACAAACTAAGCTCCTTGCAGACTTGCAGAAATATAAAGAACTCAGAAATCTGACAAAAAGACGCATAAAGATAAAAAGGACTTCTATAACAAACCTCCCACAGCCCTAAAATCTAATCCTAAAAAATTCTGGAACTCTATTAACCAAATATTACATCCTGGTAATCTTTGCTCCCCCAATCCATGCCGAGACAAGATGTGTGAAGAAACTGCCACCATCTTCAATACCTATTTTATCCATTCAATATCTAAGCTGCAGAACCCTAACCCAAACTCCTCTACTAATAACATCTCAAATGTTTATTATCCTACTCCTAAAACTATCTCCTCAAATACCTTCTCCCTCAAACCTGTACCTATTAGCTACATCAAAACTCTACTCCATCTAAATTAAAAACCATGCTCAGCATCAGCTGACAATATTCCTTCCACTTTTCTTCTACTAACAGCTGACTCTCTTGCTCTCCCTGTATCTATCCTAATTGATCACTCTATCTCTGAATCTAAAGTCCCTTCCATCTGGAAACAATGCTACACTCTACCTATACACAAAGGAGGTAACTACACTGATGTCTCCAACTTTAGCCCTATTGCTATCCTCCCCCCCTCTCTCTAAAGTACTAGAAAAATGTATTCATAAACATGTTATGCAGTATCTAATATAGGAAAATCTGCTTACACCCACTCAACACTGCTTCAGACCCAAACATAGCACTACTACAGCTCTCTTGTCTTTCATCAACACTGTCTCTATAGCCATGGATGACCATAAACTTATTTCTTGCCAATTCTTGGACCTCTCAAAGCTTTCAACATTGTCTCACACACACACTTCTGCTGCACAAACTGCATAACCTCAACTTCTCCTCTAAAACTATTCTACGGTTCTCCAGCTACCTCACTGATGGATCTCAATCACTGAGATGGCACTCTGCACTCTCCCCTTCTCTCCCTGTAAAATGGGTGTACCTCAAGGGTCTATCCTAGGGCCTTTACTTTTTAATATCTTTTCTAATCAGCTCTATACCTCCTGTTCTCAGTCATCTTTAGTGCAATACGCAGATGACTCTACAGTCATCACCACAGTCAACTCTCCCTCTACGCTCTTTTCAGCTACTCGGGCATCTTTTAACTTAGTTGAAATTTGGCTCTCCAACAACCAGCTCATTCTTAACCCTAAAAAAAAAAAACAAAGCTGTTACTCTTCCTACCTAAAAATTTCAACAATATTAAATCCTCCTCCTCCATACAGTCCCTTAATAACACTCCCATTCAGGTAGAATCCAGCACTAAGCTCTTAGGCGTAACCATCAACAATTAGCTTAAATTTGACTTGCATGTTAATTGTATCAAAAAGACTCATTCAAAACTAGGACTAGTTTACCATAACAAGAATTTACTTACCTTTGAAGCCAGGATTACTCTCTCTTGCCTACCTTCTACCCTGTCTAATGTACAATTCTCGGATTCTCACAAATCTTAACTCTGCACTCATGCCCCAATTTGAATCTACCTACAACAAGGTAGCTAGATTTGCCATCACTGTCTCTCTCTAAAACACCTAAACTGGCTTGAATTACCCCACCAGCTTCTTCTCTGTCAGCTCCAGATCATCCATTCTGTCCTATACCAGCCTTCTTACTGCCCAGCACTGTCCCTTCTCATCTCCTATTATTCTCCCCCAGACCTCTCCGAAGCTCTAACCAAGACCTACTACAAATCTACAAACCCAAGTCTAAATTTGGACACAAGTACAGCTATCCCCCCACTATTGCCTGGAATAGGCTTCCACTAGAAATCGGGACCCTTACACATCCTAAAAATTTTAAGACTGCCATCAAAGAGCACTTTAAAAGTCACTGGTCCTGGCACTGCACTCTCCCTCCTTAAATATCCCCTACTTCCCATACCTTAATCTACTTTCTGCCCTTGACTCACTCTTCTCACTAGCTCTCTCTAATCTTCCTTAACTACTCTTTCTATCTTCTAAAATCTATTAAGCAAATCACTTCAGTAAAACATTCTATTGTAATTGCTTTGCATTCATGCAACTACATTATGATAAAACTGGGTTTTTGTAACCACTTACCCCAAAAACTATATTCATCTTAATGACCTATTTTCTTTTTATACATCTTGAAATAGGTTTACTATGCTCCTGATTATTGACACTGTATAACATTGTATTGCTACTTAATGCCTTGTAATCCTGTAACATTGCTGTTTAATGCTAATTTATAATGAAAATTGTACAATACATTTGAGTTTTTATCCCCGGGTCTCTGCTGAAAAAGGGCTCTTCAGCTCAGTCAGACAATCCAGGTCAACAAATGTAAAATAAATAAAAAAAATAAAATAAGTTATAAGGTTGATTAGGAGTATGTGAGGGATCAGATGTGAAACTTAAAGTGGGTGGGGTCCTCCATGATAATTTCTGCTTGAGAAGAGGAACAGGCAGGGGTGTCCACTTTCTCCTTTGCATTATATTTAGAACCATTGGCAAAGAAAATAAGGGACTCAGAAATTCAAGGGTATAATTAGTATGGTAGTCAAGAAAAGCTGGCTGGGTTTGCAGATGATATTATTTTACACTCAACAAAACCAGAAAGAAACATTACAATATTGTGGAACATTTTAAGACAGTTTCATATCTTCTGAGGATACAAAATTAATGACGCTAAAACAAAGGCAATAGAGGTAAATTATATATGCGCATCCATATTGGTTCAGCAACATCCATATTTATGGGGCCACGATAAAATGAAGTATTTAGGAGTATGGATTAAAAGTGACTCCTGTGTTGCTGTTAAGGATATGTGATTGTAGACTAAATAGAAGATGATGCAAAAACTAAAACTGGAAGTGTTATATGGATATTGATAATGAGCTACAAGCAGTTAAATTGTTTATAGTCTATTTAGTTTTATACACAGGTCAGGCATATTTTTATCAACCAGAGGAGGAGTTGTGGATGGCAATTGAAAAACAGCTGACTGATTTTATGTAGGAGGGGAAGATGGCAAGGTTCAAATGGGATAAGCTGATTTTTCCAATAGAACAAGAAGCAATAGGATTACCAAATTTGAAGGGCTATTTTAGAGCAACACAATTGAGGCCAAGTGGAAAGGGATGATGATGATACAGGGAGGAAGCTCAAGAAAAAGGAAAGAATGGGATTTTGGATGCAAACCCTTAAGGAGACTGACGGTAATCATACAGAATATTATTTTCATAAACTAGCAGAAAGTATTTTAAGAAGTAAGCCAGCATGGGAATGGAGAAGAGAGATTTTGCTAATAGGGGTGACTGCAATTAGGGATACTGATAATAGGCAAGGGGGGCTGGAATTTATTGGAGGAAACTGGCAAAGGATCCAAGTTATTGGGAGCAAATAATTAGAAAGGGAAAGTTAATAGAATGGGAAGATGCCAAAAATGTATTTGGACTGCAGGTTAGGAATTGCCTTCCTTATCAAGGATTGATATTTGTATATAGGCAAAGAGAAAAAATAGGGGGGGTCCTAAATGGAAGACCAGCACTGGTAGAGTTTAATAGAATCTAGAAGAGAAGCTGCCATTAAAAAAGGAATAATTAGTAGAGCATATAATATTTTGCATGACAACTATAAGGAGTTTAGAAAGGATTGGGAAGATAGACTGGATAACCAATTCACAAAGAGACAATGGGGGATATCTGTATATCTCCCAAATATGCAACAAAGTCTAGAATATTTAGGACATTTGCTTGGAAGTGTTTACATAGATATTTCTATACCCCAAGTAGACTCCAAAGAATTTTCCTCAGGTAGACGGCAAATGTTAGACGTGATCGGGAAGAAAAAGGTAACTGGGAACATATTTTCTGGGAGTGTAATGAGTTTTCAGACTTTAAAGACTCCTTGCAGACTGCTCTGTCAGAGGTACTGGGTGAGCAGTTTTGTGTAACTAAGGAAATGATGTTTTTTGAGTTGCAATACAGAATTGGAATTGCCTAGACATAGTATGGCCTTGCTGAGTCTAATTATGGTGGCTGCCAAAAAAGGAGTTACTACAAAATGGGAATTGTAGGAGCAGTGCATGCAGAGGAGGAATGAGGTTTAAAAGAAGGCAGGAGTTGAATGATCTATGTAATACTTGACTGACAATGACTTGATAGATTATAAATGATGTATAATGTTTGCAATTACATTTGACTCAACTGTGTATGTGATTTATAATGTTTGCAACTAAAACTATGTCAATATGCTTTGGTTTTCATTTATACGAATAAAAGATTGCCTATGTCATATGTGATAATTTAATAAAGATGCCAAAGAAAAACTACCACCAACTTCTCAGAGCAGCAGAGTCCAATAAAAGCAAATAATCCAAGCACACTGATGGACCCAAGGAAAGCACGACTCTACAGGTTAAAGACTTAATTTATTGTAGGTCATAAGTGCTTTCGCAGATACTGCTGCTTCATCAGATAAACACATTGAGGATTCCAAAATGGCCACTGAGCACACACACTCTGCTGCTCCTACAACAGCTAAATTCATCCGCTTATTATAACCCGCATCTGGCATTAAATCTTACATAAAAGGATTAATACTGATCAACAGGAATACAAAGAGAACAGAACTATCAACATTTTGATCTCATAAACAAATTTACCCGAGTTATCCGGTGCCTACGTTCTCTGTGACTGGGAGGAAGCAACCGCATGTGACAGGCCTCTCTTCATAAATTGAGTTCTGTAATAAACTGAGACATAGGGAAGGAGCGCAAGTCAAAAGCACCGATTCTCAATCAAGCAAAAAAAAGGGGGGGTCAATAAAAGATGACTACTCAGCAAAAGACTATGGAAATTATAACATTGAAGTCCAAACTATCCTCGGTAGTTACCCCGGAAAAGGGCATAATCCCCAAAAGACAAAAAAATCAATGCAGGAATCCAACAAAGGAGCTTCCATATCCAAAGTGGAACCAACATTTACAGTAGATGACATTAAAACAGCTCTGCAGCCTCTTCAGGATGATATAAAAAGCTTCTCAGGCAAGCATAATTCCTTTAGCTGTAATGTAGATCAAATAATTACAAGACTAAACCTCTCTGAAAATTGAAGAAAATGAGAAAATAATGCAGTATCTGCATGCAAAAGTAAGTTTAAATGACAAAACTATCAGCGATTTGCAACAAAAAAATAACTGGCTTAGAAGCACGTAGCAGAAGAAACCTTATAATAAGGGGTATCCCTGAAAAGTTTGACCTAACTCAATCGCCGGTTATACTTCCAGAAATCTTTGAAACAATCACTGAAAATCGAGCCCTCACTAAAGATATTGTAATTGAAAGGGCTCACGGAGCACTAGGCAGATCACAAAACAAAGCTTTTCCAAGACCAATATATGCCAGGTTGCTAAATCTGCACATACAAATACAGTTCTTATGGATGCAAAAAAGAAAAGTACTGTTTCATGGAGAGGACATAAAATAAGATGTTAAGTTGTCTATCTCGCCTTCATTCGTGCTGGATGGGTTCGGAGCCGAGGCCACTCTAAAAGCTCGAGAGCTAGTTCCACCGGCTCGAGGCTCCCCTATATCCCACAATGCTAGGCGGTAACTCCTCAGATCTCGTTTGCCGCTACAGCGATCGAGGTGCGTTCCTACCGGCTCAGGTTAGTTTTTGTAAAGAAACTAGTTTTTCTTAGCTTTTTCCCCTTTTTTCAAGTTAGTTTTTTCTCTTTACTTATGTTGTGAAGTAGTTCCATCCCATTCTCTGTTAATTTCCCTCCTTTTCCAAAAAACTCTACAAATTTTCCCTCTGGCCCTAGGCCCAGTCCCTCCCTTCCTGGTAGTGAGTGACTATGTTTTGTAGGGATTTTATTTCTAATTATTTCTAACTTAATTTAATTTAGTTTAATTTATTTCTAAGTGTAATCGGCGTGTGTGTGTTTGGTTGCACTTTCCCCTTAGACATGTCTAAGGAAACAAAGGTCTCAGGCTTTAAGAAGTGTGACTCGTGCTGTCAGAAGATGTCTCTGACAGACAGTCACACTTCTTGTGTGTACTGCCTGGGACCTTTGCACCTGCAGGACTCATGTGCTGTTTGCCATGGCTTCAGCCCTAGAGTCCTACAGGAGCGAAAAAATAAACTTATTTTAAGGGGTTTATTAAAGCCTGAGGGTCCCTCAACTCAGTCCTCGGGGAAACCCTCTAAGCCTCCCAGACCTTCGGCTCCAGCCTCTGAGCCATCTTCTGGAGGTCCTAAGGCTATTCGAACATCAGCTCCGGCCGGAGCCGATGAATCTCGAATACAAGCCCCTACGGGTTCCTCTGCTCCGGCCGGAGCCGAGGCAGACATGACTGAGTCTGCTCCGATCAAGTTGTCGGAACCGACATCTAGAAAAAGGTCCCGATCTCCATCTATCGGCTTCGTTCATTCGGCTCCAGCATCACCTTTGCTGTCTGAACGGAGCCATAGATCCCACTCTTCTAGGTCTTCCAGGTTATCGGACCATGACCTTCAGAGAGTAGTGAGTCGACTTCTTAAGTCCTAGGCACTAGCCCAGATGCTTCAAAGTCCGACTCAACAGTCGAGAACGATTCCCATCACTCAAAATGTTCCTCCTCTGACTCTTTTGAGTTCGGAGCTGGGGCGGCTTGGACCCAAGACTGTGGTGGCGTCAGAACCGATACCTTTGTCTTCGGTTCCGTCGTCTGCTCCAATGTCTTCCTTGGAAGAATCTCGGCGCCGGGCTTCCCTCGTCGGCTCCGAGGGGGCGAGTGGCATCGGACTCTTGTCAGACCCCACTCTCCCTCTCGGTGCTTTGGCGCTGGTGAGTTCGGCTCAGACATCGGCCTCGGAGCCATCACTGTCGGTGCCGGGGGAGGTTTTCAGTTTTTCAGAACGGAGACCTCCGGCTCTGCCTGACAGGGGTGCCTTCGAGGTCATGAGGAGCATGTTAGAACCAGGTTCAACTCCACAGTCGGCTCCTTCTGCCCTTCCCCCCATGGTGCCTCCGGTGATTTCTACTCACTCTCTCATCCCCGACCGTAGAGAGCCAGCTCCTCAAGTTTCCCCAGTGGGGATCTCCTCTTCCGAGGCCTCTCCTGACCCTGTAGGAGAGCCCCCTAGGAAGAGGCAGTGCAAGAGGAAGCACATTGACTCCCCTGAGTCTGTCACCTCTGACACTGATTTAGAGGATTCTGAAGGTTCCCCTCGTTCCCCCTCTGAAGATGTCTCCTTTGCAGACATCCTTGAAATCTTAAAACAGAGGGGGAATTGGCCAGCCCTCAACCCTTCAGAGGATGAATCGGTGTATTTTGAGGCGTTTGGCTCTCGCCCTTCCACCTCCTGGGTGTCCCTTCCCTTTGACCCCCTTATGCAAGTGGTGGCAAAGAAGGCTTGGGTGGCTCCTGATTCAGTGGAACCCACCCCCAGGAGACCATCAAAATTCATTACGGCCCCCAAGGACAAAGAATTTTTGACCAAAGGCATCTCTGTTGATGCTATGGTGGTGGCTGCGGCCACCAAGAGTTGGCTGATCCTTCGGTGCCTGTTCATCCTCCTAACAAGGAGTCTAGGTCAATGGACAGGTACGGGAAGCGGATGTTCTCATCAGCGACCTTTACTATGAGATCGCTGAATTACCGGTGTCATTTTACTCGTCTTCAGAGGGATTTGCTCAAGGAAGCGAGTGAAATGTTGAAAGATCCAACAGCTGCGGGTTTTCAGGATAGAATGAACTCTCAGCTGGCAACCCTTAATTCTATAACTCCTCCATGCGCCTCCTTTCATATGCGGCGGATGGAGCAAGTAGAGCGGCAGGTACAGGTGTAGCCTTGCGTAGGCATGCCTGGATGCGGCTATGTAACTTTGCGGACCCTTTCAAGGTGTCCTTCACTAATTCCCCCTTTGATGGATCATCCCTCTTTGGTCCTCAAGTGAAGGAAACCCTGACTAGGTGCGAGACTGATGGCAAAACTCTCTCTGCCGTCGGAGTCCGTTTTTCTACTCCTCCTAGACCTTACCCCAAAGGCCAGAAGGGGTGAAAGATGTGGTTCCGCATACAGTCTCAAGGAGATTTGCCTGACGCACAGAGTCGATTCCCCTCTAGAGGCAGAGGGGGGAACAATAATGGTAGACGCCGTCCTAGAGGCAGAGGGGGCCCGCAGAATCAGGGCAGTCAAGAATCCTTTCCCGACAAGCCCTTTCAGCATCCCTGAGGTGTTGCCCGACTGTCCACCTTCGGAGGCAGTCGGGGGAAGGTTGTCGCTGTACCCAGAAGTCTGGCTATCCCTAACTCAAGACAAGTGGGTACAGTCTATCATTTCCAAAGGCTACAGAATCCCTTTCCTTTTCATTCCGAAGCAATCCAAAAAATCCCTTCCAGACGTTCCACCCAGTCAAAGGGAGCAAGCAGCATTAGAAATTTTAAAGCTGCTTGCAAAAAGAGCCATTTAACCAGTTCCAGCAGACCAAACAGGATCCGGAATCTACTCCAAATTCTTTTTGGTTCCAAAGAAAACAGGGGACTGGAGACCCATTCTGGATCTCAGCAACTTGAACAAGTTTGTCAAGAAAACAAAGTTCCGGATGGTCACGCTGCAGTCCATTCTACCCCTTTTGGGGCGGGACAACTGGATGTGCTCGATAGATCTCCAGGACGCGCGTACCATCACATCAGAATGAGTCGACACTCCAGGAGGTTTCTCCGCTTCAGGCTGGGAACCAGTCATTTTCAATTCAGAGCCCTGCCCTTTGGTCTCACTACAGCCCCCCGAGTGTTTACCAAATGCATGGCAGTGGTAGCTTCTCATCTGAGACCAGGATTCCAGGTGTTTCCTTATTTAGACGACTGGCTCCTTACAGCCCCCACCAAGCATCTTTTACTTCTCGCCAGAGACTACACCTTTCACACATGGGCACTAGGCATTTCAATAAACTACAAAATGTCTGTCTTGTCGCCTTGTCGTGTTATTACCTTCATAGGCGCAAATCTAGACGGTCAATATGTCAGCCAGACTCACAGAGCAGAGAATAGCAGACATATACAGACAGGTCTCTCTTGTCTTGCAGAGCAACAAAGTCAAAGCCAGACTGATCCTGAAAGTCTTGGGGATTATGGCGGCGGCCATCCCCCTTCTACCATTAGCTCGCTTCCATATGAGAATTTTACAATGGATGCTTTTCACACAATGGTCTTACCAAAGACTTCCAATGTCCCATCCTATTCGGATAACTCAATCGTGCAAAAATAGTCTCTCTTGGTGGATCACATCTCCCCAGCTCCTCCTAGGGAGACCTTTCGTCCCTCCCCCTCCGGTTGCTACAGTGACAACGGACGCCTCCCTGATCGGGTGGGGGGGCATTACCAGGGCAGGACAGTCCAGGGCATGTGGCAACCGTTCGAGTGCCACTTGCACATAAACGTTCTAGAGATGAGAGCAGTGCTTCTAGCATTGCAAGCTTTACAAGACTCTCTTCCCAAGGGAACTATAGCAATTCAGACAGACAACAGGTCTGTAGTGTGGTACATCAACAAACAAGGCGGAACCAGATCTTACCCCCTATGTCGAGAGGCACTCAGACTGTGGCAGTGGGCGATTTTTGTTAGCAACGCACATCCCCGGGAAGTCCAGTGTGATTGCAGACAAATTGAGCAGAGCTATTCTCATGCCTCACGAGTGGTCTCTGAAGAATTCAGTGTTGGAGAAAGTTTTTCGAAAGTGGGGCCGGCCTTGCTGCGACCTTTTCGCTACTCCCCAAAACAGCAAGTGCGACAATTTTTTCACCCTCTTTCCCCAACCAGGCCACCCCAGCAGAGACTCTCTAGTGCACGTTTGGCCCCGTGGACTTCTGTATGCTTTTCCTCCCTTCCCACTGATATCTCAGCTGATACAGAAAGCCATCGCTCAGGAAGCTTCCATGATCCTCATTGCCCCTTACTGGCCTCGACAGGTTTGGTTCCCATTTCTCCACCGTTATCTGTTGGAGCAACCTTGGCATCTGGACCCATTTCCAGACCTCTTGACACATCAGTCGGGTCAGTTGCACCACTCCCTTCCCTCTCTGAACCTCACAGCGTGGTTCCTCCAATTCCAACTTTAGCCAGGCTTCCTCTGATATCTCACTCAGAGATATCTTGATAGCCTCTCATAAATCTTCCACTTGGAAGATTTATCATAACAAGTGGAAACGTTTTTCCTATTGGACGCAGTCAAAGAATATAGATCCTTTCACTGCTTCCATTCAATCAGTTCTAGACTTTCTAGCCGAACTTTTCCACTCAGGTTCGTCTCCATCTACCATTAGAGTTCAATTGGCAGCAATTTCGAACTTTCATGTTGGAGTCCGAGTCCTCCATTATGTCTCTCAAACTCTGCAAAGCCTTTTTAAAGGGAGTTTTTCTCCTAAAACCACCCATCGGAGATCCTCCTCCCCAATGGGATCTCAACTTGGTTCTGACGTCCTTAATTCTTTCCCCCTTTGAACCTGCGGCTTCATGTTCAATAAAGTTACTTTCTTGGAAAACACTCTTTTTAGTAGCTATCACTTCAGCTAGAAGAGTCTCTGAACTCCATGCTCTGTGTAGTCGACCCCCTTATCTTGTATTTCGTAAGGATAGGGTGTCCTTACGTACTAACCTGTCTTTTTTGCCCAAGGTAGCTTCACTGGCAAATTTGAATCAAACCATTGAGCTTCCTGTTTTCTTACCAAATTATTCTAATAGGTCAGAACAAAAGTTACACTGTGTTTAGATATTCATCGCCAACTTAGGTACTATTTAGACAGGCCCAAACAATTCAGGAAATCTGACCAACTGTTTGTTTCTTATGCAGAAGGTAGACTGGGCCTTCCAGTTTCTAAAGTGTCTCTCTCTCTAGATGGCTTACTTCGTTGATTACCCTAGTGTATGAGATAAGACATCAACAGTTGCCATCCAAACCCAGGGCTCATTCAACTAGAGCTTTAGCCACTTCTATAGCTTTCCAAGATAGGCTGCCTATTGATTCGATTTGTTCTGCAGCTACTTGGGCTTCTCCCCATACCTTCATTTCTCATTATAAGTTGGACCTGGCCTCTAGAGACAGAGCCAACTTTGGTTCCACTGTACTCAAGAGTCTGTTCCGATAGGCCACCCGGGACAAGGTGCTAGGGACGCGGTCCCATCCAGCAAGAATGAAGGCGAGATAGACAACTTAACATTTAGAAGTTATGTACCTACCATAACGTTCCATGTTAGTTGTCTTCTTCTCGCCTTCTTTCTTGAGTCCCACCCTCCTTCCCCCTAGCCAGGACAGACCTAGAGGAGTTTTTCTTTGTTCCTTATGGAATTTTCTTGCTGGCCTTAGCTTTCAAACGAGATCTGAGGAGTTACCGCCTAGCATTGTGGGATATGGGGGAGCCTCGAGCCGGTGGAACTAGCTCTCGAGCTTTTAGAGTGGCCGTCGGAGCCGTGGATCGGCTCCAAACCCATCCAGCAAGAAAGAAGGTGAGAAGAAGACAACTAACATGGAACGTTATGGTAGGTACATAACTTCTAATTTCACAGGACCTTCCAGAACCCATAAAGGCTCAAAGGTGAGCTTTAGCTCCTTTCTGTGCTTTTTTTAATAAAAAAGAAAGCACGTTTTCAAATGAAATAACCTGCTACTCTCTCCTTCCAGGATAATAAGAAATATCTATTACACAGCAGTAGATGATACTAAAAAAGCATTCATGAAAGCTTTTAATGAAATTCCTGAGAAATAACCAAATGCAAGACAAACAAAACAGATCAAATATCCACTCTGCTTTTCTAACTGTTAAATGATTTAAAGTAATGCGCTCACAAATATGGAACAAAAAACAAAATCTGCTACAAATATGTAACCAAAAAAAAAAATCTGCTACAAATATGTAACAACCAAGATCAATACAGAGGATTAAAATGAATGTCAATCTGCATGTAAAAGGTATACATTTCATTGAATGGCATTACAAATCTAAACACAGTGCATTTTCCTACAATATCTTAAATACTTCCATAACTGCATTAAACAACAATTAAATGTTTCCTTTTGGTTTGGAATCATCGCTAATCAAAAAATGACTTGCATCTAGCGCATCTGGAAGTCTCTGCTGCTTTTAAAATCTCAGTGTGGTAGTTTTTCCCATTTTTCTTCATTTGGATGTGGAAATGGTGCTTGGGCCTACAGTATCTGGTCGTGGGGGTTCCTCATGGCTTTTCTGGGGCTTATCTTAGCAGTTCAAGCCTTTTCTGGGCTTTCAGAGCCGTTTGTGTTCCATTACCCATAATGCAATGGGAACATTGACTTCACAAGATCGTGGGGTCGTCAAAAATGAAGCAGTGCATTACTGGGAGTGCAGCAGTCGCTGATTCAGTAGAAAATAGGCCATCATGGACTAAAATAACTGCTTTCTGTTGCCAAAAGGCATCCTGTGTCCTCCAGCTGATGCAGAACAATTATATACAGTCTTTACTTTAGAATGTATAAATAATCACTTTTGCATGTGTACAATACAAGTGTTTGCGTATCTTCCCCATTATATTGGTTCTTTCCTGTGTTAGTGAAATGTTCAGGGCTACAGGCAGGACAGAGGGATCAGTATATGTTTAAAAAAAAAAGTTCTCACTGTACTGCAGCTACTACTTCAGAACTATGCCAGGATGTATTCCACTAAGTACCCCCCTTACCCACATACACCTATATCTTGTAATCTACTTCCAAATGCCCACATTAACAAGTTATCTTTCAAATGGGTCTATCAAAATTGTATAAGTATATGAAAATAGAAGTGAGCACCCATTATATAGGTATGCGTCTAGGGCAAGGAACTAAAGTTCTTTTTTTACAGCGGGTACTTAAATCACTTGAAGCCTTACATGCATGCAGTTATATACCTGTGCAGGACCTCAGTATCTGCTGCACTAAAGATAGTTTGGTGATGGTATATTCTTTTGCATATAACTCAGGTTAAATTAAGGGACTACTTATGCTTTAATGTTCTGATCTTTAAACATGCTGTTTATGCTCAAGCTTAGGCGGTGCACATGTTTTATACATTCCTCCTCTGTTAAGTATTTGTTCTTTAGATTAAGTAAAATATATTTACTGACTAGCGATTTTTCTCTTCACTTCTATTCCATGGTGTTTCTTTTGCAAGAGGAAGGACAGTCCATAGTAGATCTTACAGTACGGATGGTTGGTGTTTAAAGTTAGGACGCACCTTACAGGTCTGGGACGGAAGCAATGAGGCTAATATAAAAAAAAAAAAAAAAAAAAAAGTTGACTGTGTACTGCTTAATTCTTGCATATGTGTTATAGACGAAAAGCAATTACTATTGTCTGGCACAACCCAACACCATTCCAGGGGTAAACAAGGACCATCTATGCTTGCATCCCAAGCCTAAGTTAATTTTAACTTCTACACAAATTAACAATATTTCCTTGACTGAGCGATCTGTTTATGATAATGTATGTAAATCTCTAATATATTCAGAGATATGGCGCTTTTGGTATTATTCTAAATTCAAAGTTAATAATTAAATGTTCATGGAGTGGCGGTGTTGGTTGTCCAATACTTGACGACACCCTTGAGTATAGGGTTTTGTTTGTATTGCCCCCTGCTACCTCATAATGCTATTATATACATGAAAAATTGTTTGGCTAGTAGTAGTATAATTTTGTCTGTATACTCTAAGAACATTACAGGGAGTTTTGTGGTTAGGCGCCTAGTCTGCAGTAGGTTACTTGGATGCGATTCCATTCATACTAAATTTTGTAATCAAGGGGTCATCAACTAGCACTATGCTTAGTACAATGACAAGTTTACACAAATTATTTTCTTTACTTAAAACTATGTGTACAACATGGTACACCCAGTTCTTCAAACAAAATGATTAAAGTAAACTTCAAATATCAGTGGTCTCTAGGAAAATAAAAAAAAGAAATTGATTATGCACCTAATCTACCAGGACAATTCTAACATCTTATTCTTACAAGAGACTGACATAACAAATGACCAATGGGATAAGGAAAGAAAGAGGGTCTTGATCAGTCACATTATTTCAGCTGGAAATGGTCATTCATCGAAGGGTACTGCCATCTTAATTAAAAAAATCCTTCCCAGGGGAAGTTCTAACTACTAAAAAAGACCCTAATGGATGTTGGTGTTTATTTTCCTGTGCTTACCCTCAATTTAACTGTCCTATACGGTTTCTTAATATATATAGTTCTTCTACAAACCAGCATTTATTTATATATGAAATTCACAGTCTATTAAAATATTCTAACCACTTCTTTATTATAGAAGAAGACTGGAACGCACTTATTGACCCTATGAATGACTGTTCAAACAAAAACAGGAAGCAACTAATGTGTACAAAAAGCTCTATGTACAACTCCAAAACAAATATATTTGGACCTCGAGAATAAATTACATGAGATTCAAAAGAAAATGTACTCATTCCACCAACAAAATCAATCCTTAGCCAAACTAAGACTCCTCCATAGATATTCGGAATGGGCACAAATCCCCTCCAGAATGTTGGCCAAACTAATAAACATCAAAGATTGTCTAAACTATATAACCGAACTGAAGTACAATGGAAAAACCCTATACAGAAATCATGACATCAATGCCTTCACTGATATTTTTGGAGCAATCTACAACCCCAAAAATCAAACTCACAAGGACATTTGCAATGGCTTCCTCGATAAGATAGCTTTCTCCAAATTAAGCCACGCACAGCATAACCTGTTCGCCAATCGAATAACACTGAGTGACATAATGACAGTTATAAAAAAGCTCAAACCCAACAAGGCGCCAGGACCAGATGGCTTTACAGGTGAATTTTATCAAACTATCCACAATCAGCTTACCTCTTCTCAAACTATATAACTACATTATCAATAAGAGGATCACTGATAAATTTTTATCTTGAAACCTAATTCCGATAAGCTTAACCCTCTCAGTTACAAACCCATTGCTCTAATCAATATTGATATAAAAATTCTGACTTCTATCCTAGCTGCTAGAATGCAAAAAGTTCTGGAGTCAGTTATTTCCCCTGAGCAGCTAAGTTTCATGAAACGAAGACAATTATGCAATAATACCCACATTATGGACACAATAAGAATGTTTCTAAAGAATGATAATCAACCAAGATACACACGCTAGATGCAACTAAAGCTTTTGACAATGTGGACCTAAATTTCTTAACTATGCAATATTTCAACTTCCCTGACTTAACACTATAAAAATGTTATACAGCAATGCTACTACCTCCCTATATATCAATAAAAGAGTATCCCACCCTATTAAAATCACTAATTGAACCAGACAGGGATGCCCCCCTCTCACCATATCTTTTTATATGCATCTTGAACCTCTCCTACTATTTAACAACCAAAAAAACCCTATCACCATATACCAAGAGTTTTCAACACAGAAATAAAATTTTCATTATTTGCAGATGACTTAAACATTTACTTCGAGCTCCTGAATATTGATATTCACAAAATTAGAAGTGTAGTAACTCTTTTTTTTCCAGTGTTGCTAATTATAAACTAAATCCCACAAAATCATTTATTTTCCCTCAAAATCCCTGTAAACATCTAGAATCCTACTTCTCCTGTCTGACATTCCTGTCAGAAATCAAAATCTAGGAATAAACTTTATGCACTCGCATCAGGATTTAATGAAAGCAAACCTTAAAGTCTGGGAACAAATAAAGAATGAGTTATCCAGCTGGAAATATATTAATATATCCTTACTGTCGAAATCTGCCATCGTAAAAATGAGCGTTCTACACAGAATATTATTCCATCTAAACTCCATTAATTTAAATATACCTCAAAACTTCTCCAATAAAAATGGAAACCACAATCTCAAAATTCATTTGGTTCACTAAATCAACTAGAATCTCGCTTAAAAAGTTAATTCTTCCATAAGAAAAAGGTGGACTGAGCCTTCCTGACTTAATATAATAAACACAAGCAGTGTAATCCAAATCGCAAATTATGATCCATCGAATGATTCGGGAATCGCAATTTGGGTCAAAATCTAGTGCTACTATATTCACTCAAAGTGAACCCTATTTCTATCCCTTTCTTAATGATAGATAATGAACACAAATCAAAAATTCTACCTGCGTTAAAAGATGTATACATCTTTCAAGCACTGGTGCAATCAATCAATTTACAAGATACTCTCCTTGTTCTTCAACCAATTCACCTAAATCCAGATATAAAGATTAACTGTAGCATGTTAGACCTATCTAGTTTTCCTTTAATTAAACACACCACAGTATGGCAGTTTTACCATCCTAAGAACTTTGATGATAAAGGGCTCTTCGGAACCCCAAATAGATAGGACCCCATGTTAAGACAACGTAATTCATTAATAAAACAAAAATTTCCCAACGCTAATGTAAGTGAGCAAGATGCAAGTCTAACTGAATTATGAAATCCCTCTCCCATAGAAACAAAATGTTATCTCATACATACAAGCTTTTAATAACCATTAAATATCAACATTCACTTCTGTTCTCTAAATACTGGGATGACATACGAGGAGAAATTCCAGCGGAGTCCAAATATAGAGCAATTAGCAACACCCTTAATCTTACCCCCTTCATAAATTTAATTTATACTCGGCTCATGATAAATAATTTTGTATTATATTCCAGCAGTTCTATTAAAATTTAGATACAACAAAAATCTAGGTTGTCCTTTTTGTTCTCTCCAGCATGTGGATGTAAAAACACATATAAACTCTGGTGCTCCCTTAGAGCAATACCCGAAAAAATGGGTTATAAGAAGACCACCTTCTGCTGGCAAACCACAATCCTGAATATAATTCCTAAATCATTAACAGGAGTCCGGAAACGCACACTAATAACTGTGTGCACTTACGTCAAATACTTTATAGCTAAGAACTGGGTAAACCCCTATATAATCTCCTGGGAGAACTTCAAAAAAAAAATGGCAGTTAAGTACATCTCTGCTCATAAACTTTGTTCCAGCAGTAAAAAGAAAAAAAAGACCATTTCCAGAAGTATTGGTGCAGTTTATTTGACTTAATTCAGTCTAGTTAATTATCATACAGTGGTCATTCTCTATCATCACGACATGTGGTGTCCATTGTGTGCATACTATCTAGTCTGATTTCCCAATAAATACTGATGAAACATTAATGTAAATCATGTTGGTTGATGTCCTTTTGTAAACAGTTGTATATATTTTAAATGTCTTTCTAAGAACATTACCCCCTTACCTTTCTCATGTCAATCATAAATCAGACATAAATATGATGATGTTCATCTCACATTGCTGCAGTCCTTACATATGGGTAGTCCGCTGTCCTCGGTCGGCCCGAATACCAAAGTATTAGGCTGACGTCTGTCATGGGCGCTCAGATCTGACATCAGAGCGTCAGGGTATAAAAGCGCATGACCGACGTCATATCCTCAGTCTTTTTTGCCGCATGGTCCGATGCAGAAGCAGCGTTTGCAAGTGCCGTTCGGCGTTCTGAAATTTTCGTATTCTGAGTTTCAGACCGAAACCAAGTTGGGCTAAGTACCCCGTTGGGGAATATTTTTGTTTTTTCTTGCCTCAGTTAATTCCGGATGTCAGAAAAAGTGAATAATTGTATTTCTTGTGGGAAGCAGATACCGCATAGGGATTACCACTCTCTTTGTATTCCTTGTTTGGGACCTGAGCACGACGTAGTCGGGTGTCGCTTTTGTGCTAGGTTTAATAAGCGCACCATTAAACGTAGGTTAGATTGCGCTAGGCTTGTCTTCGATGGCGGTGTAATTATAATATGCCGTCGGATCCTCCGCCGCTACCATGAAGCGCAAAGACAAATCTTTAAAGTCCAGGCAGGATGAGTCGTCCGTTCTGGACGCCGGTTCTTTAGAAACCACGGTGGAATCTGTGGATCCAGCCGAGATTTCAGTTGAGTCTCAGGGGGAGGCTTTAATTTTGCAAGATGTGGCCTCTCAGGAGTCAGGTCAGGCTGAGGGGGCCTCTCAGGTTGCTGTTCTCCCTTCCTTGCCTAGGGTGGTTAGGCCTTCTCCTTCTGTCTCTAAGGCTCCTTCCAAAGGCAGGCCTGGTTTGCCTTCCACGGGTGTCAGTCCTAGTTTTGCAAGTTCTGTGCCTAAAAAACACATGCTTAAAATGGCAGAAGATTTAATTTCTTTAATCAGAGGTTCTATGGCCCCTCCTGATAAGAGGCCTAGGGTGGAGCCAGAGGTGGAAAGTTTGGAGCAGGCTTCAGATTACTCAGAGTCTTCGGCTGAAGACATTCAGGATTTTCCTCCTTATTCTGATTCAGGCGCAGAGGATTCCACTCCTTCTGCTTCTCCTCCAGAGGATTTTTCTTTTTCAGAAACCCTGCATTCTATGAGGGAACATTTTAAATGGGAAGGTCAGGATTTCTCAGATTCCCGAAAGAGGCTTAGGGAATTTTTGTTTTTACCACAACATAGGCCCTTGGCTATACCTCCTGTTTTGGATGTTGTTCAAGACGTTTTTTCCGAGGCTTCCCTTAATCCAGACTCTCTGCCTCCTGCGCCAGTTAAGCCAGACAGGTATTACAGAGTACCTGAGGCTCATAAATATCTGTATGAGTCCAAGGGCTGACCCAGAAACTATTAGCCAGGGACCTAAGGGTGTCAGGGCTTCTGTTGTAAAGAATCCAGTTCCTATTGATAAAGATGCTAGAGATTTGGATAGATGGGGTAAGAAAGTGTATACCTCTTCCACTTTAGCAATAAGGGCTTTGAATTGCCAGTTTCATATGTTGAAGTATCAGAATTTTCTCCTTGCTCAACTAAAATCTAAAGTGGATGCTTTGGCAGAGGGCATAGAGTGTAAAGAATTACAGGATTTGGTACATGCCTCTGAACAGGTGGGTAAGCATTCTTTGCAGTGTGGTTTCGATGCTTTACAGGCTTCTTCCAGGGTGGCTGCCACTGGTTCAGTTATTCGCAGGCACGCCTGGCTTAAGGATCAGAATTTGTCAGAGCATGTTAAAGCTAGAATTTTGGATGCTCCTTTACAGTCGGAAGTTTTGTTTGGTTCTCCTGTGAAGTCTGTCTTGAAGAAAATGGAGGACAAGGCTAAGTCTCTGCAGACTGTTAAAGATTTTTTGCAGGTGCAGCCTCCTAAGTTTAGCAGGAATTGGCCTACTAAGGGATGGGCTTATCCTTCTTCTGATTCACAGTCTAGGGGTAGATCTAGACGTGGTAGGGGCAGAGCTCAGAGTACTTTCAGGCCTAGAACGTGGAGTTCACCTGCACAATCTACAGGTGAGGGCAAGGGCCAGTCCTTTCGTAAACAGGCCCAATGACCTGCATTTTCAGCTGCCAGATTTTTCCTGTCTGGCAGCTCCTTTGGGAGGAAAGTTGGCACTCTTCAAGCAAAACTGGCTTTTAGTCACCCAGGACAAATGGGTGTTGGACATTATAGACCGAGGCTACAAGTTTTATTTCCATACATTGCCTCCTTTCAAAGGCATGCCAGACGTTCCTCCTCCGCAAAGGGTAGAAGCTCACAAGCAGATTTCTTTACTTCTTCAAATGGGGGCTATACAGCAGGTCCCTCTGTCAGAAGTGGGCCTAGGATTTTATTCTCGCCTGTTTCTAGTACCAAAGAAAGGAAACACTTGGAGACCGATTTTGGACTTATCTATCCTCAACACATACCTAGACATTCCAAAATTCAAAATGTTGACGTTGCAACAACTTCTACCTCTGTTGGGCAAAGATCACTGGATGGTAACTCTGGATCTCAAAGAGGCTTATCTTCATGTTCCTATCAGGCCCAGTTGCAGGAGGTACCTGCATTTTCGGGCTGGGACTTTACATTATCAGTTCTCTGCATTGCCCTTTGGCTTATCTACTGCACCCAGGGTGTTCACAAAGGTTCTGGCTCCAGTGATAGCCTTCTTACAGTTAAGAGGAATACAAATTTATCCTTATTTGGACGATTGTCTGATTCTTGCTCAAGATAAGTACGAACTTCTTCATCATCTACAGTTTGTGATGGCAGTGTTAAGGTGCCTAGGGTATTCTGTGAACGAAACAAAGTCCAGTCTAGTACCCTCTCAGGAAATGTGCTTTCTGGGTGTGAGACTGAATACAGCTTCCCAGATGGCTTTTTTGACCCCGGACAAGTAAAAGAACCTTACTCTCTACTTCCAACAATTGTCTCTACGGTCCAGGCTGACTGCAAGGACAGTCCTTCAAGCCTTGGGGTTCATGGCATCTTGTATTCTGGTGCTTCCCAATGCCAAACTGCATATGAGGAAGCTACAATGGTATCTCAAAAACGTATGGACACAACACTGCCAAGATCTGGACACTGTCATTCAAATAATACCTTGCATTCAAAAGGAATTTTTGTGGTGGGCTCAGGAATGTCACCTAAACAAGGGACTCTCTGTGACCCGACCAGAGGCGAGTCAGATTTTAACGACAGATGCCTCGGACAAGGCTTGGGGAGCACACCTCAATGGAAAATGGGTTCAAGACACGTGGCCTGCCAGACTTCAACATTTACATATCAACTTGAAGGAGATGTTAGCAGTCCAATTTGCATTGATGGCTTTCAAGGATTTACTTCACCCAGGGCAAGTGTTGATTCAAACAGACAACACAACTGTCATGTGGTACATCAACAAGCAAGGGGGAACCCATTCGTACCCTCTTTGCAGGCAAGCAATGATTTTGTGGGAGACTGCTCTCCGTTTACACCTCAATCTTCAGGCAAGGTTTCTACCAGGAGCACAGAACTCCTTAGCAGATGTTTTGAGCAGACAGATAGTGGATCCCCACGAGTGGAAATTGGATCCTCATGTATTTCGAAAATTGACAGTGGTATGGGGAACTCCAGACATAGATCTGTTCGCTTCTCCACTAAATTTCCAGTTGCCAAAGTTTTGCACAAAAATGTTTCATCCCACAGCTTGGAAAGTGGATGCTCTATCATTCAGTTGGAGCAATCTTCACGTCTATGCCTTTCCGCCTCTGCCTCTCCTCCCCAAGGTACTCTTGAAGGTCAGACAAGACAAGCCCTCCATGATTCTAATAGCTCCAGATTGTCCTCGATAGCACTGGTACCCTCTACTGAGGAGTTTAGTACGGGAGCCTCCATGGCCTTTGCCTTCGATTCTGCACCTTTTGTCACAGGAGGGCAATCATTTCCTCAATGTCAGGATTCAGTCTCTGCATCTAACAGCCTGGCATATTCTGTTCTAGAGCCTGGAGGGTCGCAGCTTCCACAACAAGTTTTGAATGTTATTTTGGAGGCCAGAAGGCCCAGTACAAGGAAAGTTTATGCTGATAAATGGAGGAGATTTTTCATTTGGAGCAAAACAAAGGACTTTGATGTTTCCAGGCCTAATTTAAGTGTTTCTCTCCAATATCTTACAGAATTATTAGACAAGGGTTTGTCTTTCTCCTCTATAAAAGTTCATGCTGCAGCCATTTCTGCTCACTATGACTGTGACCCTCCATTATTCTCTCATCCTTTGTTTAAGCAATTTCTTAGAGGGGCAAAGAACATAAGACCCCCACGTAAAGCTCCTACTCCTGCCTGGGATCTCAATTTTGTGTTGGAAAAACTTACTTTACCTCCTTTTGAACCTGCAGCTACTGCTGAGTTAAAGTTTTTGTCTTGGAAGACTGCTTTTTTGTTGGCCATTACGTCTGCTAGAAGGGTTTCTGAATTACAGGCTCTTATGGCAGTTGAACCCTTCCTAATTTTTCATAAGGATAGGGTATCTCTGCGTACTAATCCTACTTTTATGCCTGAAGTGGTTTCAAATGTGGCCTTGAACCAATCAATTAATTTGCCTACTATGCAGATCCCCAAAATAAAGGGGAGAACATTTTGCACACTTTGGATATTCACAGGCAGTTGCGTTATTATTTGAGCAGGACTAAAGGGTTCAGACAGTCTCAGCAGTTGTTTGTTTCTTTTGCTTTAGGTTCTCAGGGGAAACCTGTTTCAAAACAAACTGTTTCTAAGTGGATTGGATTTTGTATTGCTTTTTGTTATTCTCATCATGGTAAGGAGATTCCGGCTGGAATCAGACCTCACTCCACTAGGGCTACTGCCACTTCTACAGCTTTTTTAAGGGGAGTAGCTACTAAAGATATTTTGGAAGCAGCTACTTGGAGTTCAGTGCATACTTTCTCTAAACATTACCACCTTCCTCTTTATTCCAAATCTAGGGCTGGATTTGCCACTGCAATCTTACAGGGCATTTTTGGCAGCTCCCAATGCTTTATGATTTTGCCAGCCTCCCTTTACCTCTGCTTTGGGATTCTACCCATATGTAAGGACTGCAGCAATGTGAGATGAAGAACATAGTACAGTTTTGTACCTACCATAAATGTAGATGTTCGAAGATCCACATTGCTGCAGTCCAATTTACCCTCCCTCCTTCCCCTCTGTAGTTTGGAATGGTTGTATGGTTTGGGTGGTAGCTGTTATTTGTACATGCCTTTTGGGAAGTATTCTATTTTTGGCTGTGGCCTTTCTTTTTAGGGCCTTCTGACATCTGGGGCAAGAAAAGACTGAGGATATGACGTCGGTCATGCGCTTTTATACCCTGACGCTGTGATGTCGGACATGGGCGCTCAGATCTGACGTCAGCCTAATACTTTGGTATTCGGGCCGACCGAGGACAGCAGACTACCCATATGTAAGGACTGCAGCAATGTGGATCTTCGAACATCTACGTTTATGGTAGGTACAAAACTGTACTTTTCTGGAATCATCACTCACCCTTGTGATTAACAAAGTAAATTGCACCTTACTTCAGTTGTTATTATAAGGGGGTATCTGTATCAATATATATCCCTATATGTGGTTTTTACAGAGCAATCCTGCATGTTTGGGATAGCACTTAATCCATTCTACCTTACTATGTTTATTGGTAACTGTTTGCTATTGCCTTAGTATGGATGATTATTTTTGCTTATTAACACATCTATAATCTGTTTGGATAGCAAGTTTTTTTTTTCTCTGTTAACAGTATTATGGCAGTTTTGTTATGTCTGTTTTGTCATAAATTCAACAAAATCTTTGGAAAAAAAAACACATTGAACCAGAACTTGCTTTTAAATACAAAGTGAAAGTGTTAAATCACATGACCACAAAATTTAAAGAAATACTGCTAAGATATGTTATTAAAACAACGCATAAAAATATGTACATATAAATGCAACATAAAAACTGTATAAAAATACATACAAAACTTCCTATGAGCAAGTAAAAATACTGCTTTAGCTAACAAGAAATCAAACTTATAACTACAGATGCAAAAGCAAATACTCTCATCTGGCTAGTTGTCTTGATTTCATTTTGGGTTTAATGGGCACACATTCATTCAACCAATGTCCAAAATCTCCCCACAGCCTGATAATCCACTTAGCTTCCATCTCTTCTGTTTGATTCCTTGTATCTCTCCCCTTTTAGTCTTGTAGACTACCATTAACAATAAATGTTTAATGTGTGCCTAGAATCATTAGCCAGTAGATGTTTTGACAGAGCACTACTTGTTGTTTCCCTTTTGTATATAATAAACATGCTCCTTTATTCTCTTCCTTAAAGCCCTATCAGTCTTTCCTATATAAAATTTGGAACAATCCTTACAGTGGGTTAAATAAACAACATGTTCCGTACTGCAAATATATGAAACTCGTAATCCCTTTTTTGTCTGGATGTGTAAATTTTGCACTGCTGTCAATGTATGAGCACATTGAACACCTACCACAGGGCATTGTGACTTTTTTTTCTATGCTGCACAGAATCCATGGTGTTGCAACAAAGCTGCCTTTTGAATAATTTTTTATTTCTAAAGGAATCTGGGAGTAGTGTGATGTCACGGTCAGTTGTTAAAATTATCTAGTGTCTCTTAAGATTCATATAGGAAGGAACATCAAAAGAATATTATAGGGAATCCTACGTTTGTAATCCTTTCTTTTATCCTTCATTGCCTGATGTGTCTTTTTAGAAAAGTAAGGTTTAGCTGTGCTACATCTAAGAGACTGAACCTCACCTATGTTCCTTAAAGTATTGTGTGTATCATAACCTTTGTCAACCAGTTCCTTGTGTAAAATGTAATGTTGTTTGTCAAAATTACTGTCCCAGACATTAAGCCTAGAAACTCTAAGTATTTGATTCCTAATAACATTCTGAAAAAGGTTGGGGTGCATACTGTCTCTAGCTAATAAATGATTAACATGACAGGACTTCCTATATATAATCTGGTGAACAAACCCCCATCACCAGCCATCTCTACAGTGACATCCAAAAATCTATTTTACTAGAGGACACATTAAAAGTAAATCTTAAAATCTTTAAATCTTAAAAATATTGTAGTAGTATTAATATATTCATCAAATTAGTATTAATGTATTCATCAAATTCCTTAAGTTCATCTTCTGTTCCATTCCACAGAAGGAACAAATCATCCACGAACCTTCTATAAAATGCTACTTTGTTGTTTATAGGGTCTATTGAAAATATATTTATCCTCCCATACTGCCATAACCAAATTGGCGTAGTTATTGGCATAGGATGTGACCATAGCTATGCCATTCCGCTGCCAGAAAATTCTTTCATTAAACAAGAACGCATTGTTCTCTAATGCACACTGTAGTAGAACCTTGACAAGTATACTCTCTGACTCATCAAACTGTGAATGCAACCTCAACAAATCCTGTAACATACCCAAGTCATAAATAGATATGGGCTCTCAGTACACCAGTTGCATCCTGCACCAATGGGATGCATAGGTGGATTTGTTATATCCTTATGCAACTTGGGTAACCCTTGTATGATAGGAAGCAAAGGATATTTTACCAAAAAATAATCTGTAGTAATTCCTACTGATATTCAGTGTGCATCGAATATTAGTTTCCATCTGTTTAACCTTGCTTTTACTAATGAACAAATAAAATTTATCATTAAGTAAATTGTTCATAGCCTCATTGTACCAGACCAGATCTAAAACTACTATTGGCCCACCCTTATCTGCAGGCCTGATAATTATGTCAAGGTTATTCTGAAGTTGCTTCAGAGCTGAATGCTCTTCTTTAGTTAAATTACTATTCCTATGCATTCTGTTTGTCGATTCCTTTAACTTCTAAAATCCTGAATACACAGTTTCTCAAACGCATTAATAAGGGAATTCACAGCAGGCAAAAATGTACTAGGTTTTTTAAAGCAATTAGACTCCGCATGGCAATCATTACTGTCATTATATAGCAGTTTTAAAGTAAGATTTCTAGAAAAACGTTTCACATCTAAAATAACATCACTATAATCAGAATACCTTGCAGGGATAAAAGAAAGTCCTTTCTTTAACACATTGTGCTCACATTCAGTAAGACTGTAAGTGGATAAGTTACAAACTAGTTGATTTGTTTTTTCTTCATAAACACCTTCTTGATATTTGGTGTCTCTATAAGATCCTCCTCTGGCTTCCTCTTTTGTCTCCCCTGACTTCGTGAGCATGTTTGCTTGTTTTGATGGCTACAATCTTTTATAGGCAGAGGGAACAGAAGTCTGTGTGAGCCTACGAGGGTATGAGGCTCCAGAAGCAACAGAGTTGTTCTGTGCAAGTGCATTATTAACAGCAGTACCTTCTGTCCTATGCACTTCTGCTGTAACAGTAAAAGTTTTCTTCCTGGCCCCAAGCTCCTTAGGTGCTTCACTATTCTGCCTGGATATAACTGATGTCAACTGAGAATCACTGGCAGAATCAACCACCATGTTAACTGAAGGAATAATTTCATTGGTCTTAGCTGTTTGAGTAGTTGCCATAGTATCAGTAGACTCTGTACTCTGACACACCTTCCTTTGATTCACTATAGCATGGCCACGTAAAGGCATGGCCCTGTTTAAAATCAAGGCGATCCCTTGTTGATTTTTTGTATTTGATTTTAGCCAGTTTACATTCATATATAGAAATAGTGTCAGTAAGATCAAGCATGTATCTGTCAACCACCCCTATTTGAAACAAATTAAGCAGCTCTGTGTACTGCTGCTCAAGTGCATGCATCAACTGTTCTATTTCTTTATTGGAAGACGTAATAAGGAGCTTAAGATATTCAATGCTGCAGCGAATATCAACCTTCTGTCATTTAATAACTCCACATCCAAGTCTGCCTGTGCTGGCATGTTTAACACATGCAGGCGCCTCGGAATTATTTCTTCCTTTACACAGACTTACAAATCGTATGACTGATACTACAAATATTTGAGCTTAAAAAGATTTTTATCTATAGATTGTAACTTACTTTTTAGTTGTAGTACATCTACAGGAGGCACATCTTTTTCCATGACATTTAAGTTCTCAAGCAAAGGATTGCCTTTGTCATAAATAATATAAAGTCTCTCAACCTTTAGGTTGGTCATGCTGCACATTCTGCGAAGCATAATCCAATTCGATAACATCATGCCCTTCAGCCATAATGTCTGGTAGTATGGTGGAAAAAGTCCAAAGAATAAGAAGCCCAAGGAAAAACTACCACTGACTTCCCAGAGCAGTAGAGTCCAACAAATAATCCAAGAATGCTGATGGACCCAAGAAAGGCACGACTCTCCAGGTTAAAAACTTACTTTATTGTAGGTCAGCTACTACTGCTTCATTAGACAAACACATTGAACCAGAACTTGCTTTTACGTAGAAAAGTAAACCAGTTTTAAATCACATGGCAACAATTTAAAGAAATACTGCTAAGATATATGTTGTTAAAAACAACACATAAAAACATCTACATATAAATACAACATAACTGTATAAAAATATATACAAAACTTCCTGTGAGCAAGTAAAAATACTGCTTTAGCTAACAAGAAATCAAACATTTAATTACAGATGCAAAAGCAAATTCTGTCATCTGGCTAGTGGTCTTGACTTCAGTTTGGGTTTAATGGGCACAAATTCATAAAGCCCATGCCCAAAATCTCCCCTCAGCCTGATAATCCACTTAGCTTCCATCTGTTCTGTTTGATTCCTTATATCTCCGCCCCTTATAGTCTCATAGACTCTACCAATAACAAGAAATTTGAATGTGTACCTAGAATCAGTAGCCTGTACATGTTTGGACAAAGCACTAGTTGTGCTTCCCTTTTGTGTATAATAAACATGCTCTTTTATTCTCTCCCTTAAAGCCCTATCAGTCTTTCCTATATAAAATTGGGAGCATTCCTTACAGTGGGCTAAATAAACAACATTTTCCATACTGCAAGTAGCAAACATATGAGACTCATAATCCTTTTTTTGGTCTGGATGTGTAAATATCGCACTGCTGTCAATGTATGAGCACATTGAACACCTACCACAGGGCATCGTGACTTTTTTTCTATGCTGCACAGAATCCATTGTGAGGTGGTAAAGCTGCCTTTAAACACTACTCCCAGATTCCTCTTTAGAAATATGAAATCATTTTATCAGCTTACTGATGTCATGGTCCATTGTTAAAATTCTCCAGTGTCTCTAATAACATTCATATAGGAAGAAACATAAGAATAATATAGGAAGTCTTGTCATGATGATCATTTTTTAGCTAGAGACAGTATGCACCCCCCAACACGCACACATTTTTCAGAATGTTGTTGGGAATCAAATATTTAGAGCTTCTAGGCTTAATGTCTGGAACACTGATTTTGACAATCAACTTAACATTTTACACACAGAACTGGTTGACAGAGGTTATGACGCGCACAATATTTTAAGGAACATAGGTGAGGCTCAGTCTCTTAGATGTAGCACAGCTAAACCTTACTTTTTTAGAAAGACACATCAGGCAATGAAGGATAGAAGAAAGGATTACAAACATAGGGTTCCCCTATGTTATTCTTCTGATGTTTCTTCCTAACTATTGCTCACGGTTTCTCTGGTTGATAAAAATATACCTGATCCCTGTATAAAACTTAAGGGACTAAAACATTTTCATTGCTTGTATCTAACTATCCATATCCATAAACAGTAGCTCCCAGCTTATCAGTTTTTGTATGACCTTTTGTTTAATATGTTCCCACATGTCCCTATCTGCCATAACAGAAGTGTTTTTGATTCATAATCCTAAATACTTCCTCTTATGTCCTCATAAGTATGGGTATTGCTGAACCAATTCATGTGTGTGTACATCATTTACAGCAATAGCCTTTGTTTTTTATTTCATGAAAAGTCTTGAAACTGTCTAAAAATGTTCCACAACATTGAGATATCCCTTTCTGGATTTATCGGGTAGAAAATAATATCCTCTACAAATAAAGCTAGCTTTTCTTGATTCCCATACAAATTATACCTCATTTTTGTTTCATTCATTGCATTGTTTTTGTTTTCATTTTTATTGGTGCACAATCTGAAGTAGTTGCTGGATGTGTCAATGCTTTCAATAAAATGCACATGTTTCTATGAAATGTAATTTCTGCTAGTCTAGACCAATTATTGTACTTTGGGAATAATATGTAAATTCCTTCCCAGTTCCTACTACGGAATTCACATCTTCCATACCAAATGTTTTCATAAATCTCTTCAGAAATTGACAGTCTTTTGGTATAGTTTCCCTTCTCGGTTCCCCTGATATATCCTCACTATTGCAAACCAAGTTTCAGTCTCTACCTACAAGTAATATTCCCTGCTGAATGCTGATTTATTTCACCTAAAATTTTATTAAGCTCCTTATAATAGTTTTTGGTGGACTAGAAGTATATGCCAGCATAATCCTTTTCCCTTGCCAAATAGCTCCTTACTACCACAAATCTACCATTATTTTCCCCCTCTTCTGTCACTGTTGGAACCTCTCTAGCAATTAGGGTAATTTCTTTCCCCTTTCTTTTGTCTCTGATATTCTGCTGAATATGCATGCTGAAAGTCTTTGTCAAATTTACATGCTCAGTTTTTCCAAATATGCTTCTACAGCTTTGCTATTTGCATTCCACAATTACTCTTTCCTTTTTGTCTATGCCTTTAAGGATATTTGCATTCCAAGATAGTATGGATAGCATAGCCATTATGATAAACTATTGTTCCCATGTATTGTACATGACAGGTTTATTTTGAATGTGTATTTCCAACTTTTGTGTTACATGCGCACAGTAATGTTTGAGAGGCTGATCTATTATACAGTTTTCTTATTTCCATTTGAATCTGTCACATTTTTGAGACTTTGTTTTATTGAAAACTCTCAGATAAAAAAATTAATACATTTTCAGAATGCCCCATTAATGTAAAATAAACTCAAAATATGTACATCTTTAAAAAAAATTACACTCCAGATGGGAACAGTTGTCCCCATTCGACAGCTGCACCCACAGACCTTACCTAACCTAGAATTAAGGTTACTCCTACTAACATGCACAGTACAGCCTGTGTTTCCACTTGAATTGCTGTCTGTTCTTTTCTTATCTCTGTTTCCCTTCCATATATGAAAAACAGATTGTATGCTTTCTGAAAACATTAACATTTGTCCATAAGAAAGAAATGCTCTGGCTTTCATTAAATAAAAGTAAATTGGTACACTTTTGTATTAAATATATTAAAGTATCAAGGCTCCTAGGGAGTCTGCTATCTCTTAGTCACTTTCCATAATGCCAAACTTTTTTCACCACAGTGCTTGCCATTGTACTTTTAAACTTTGTATTTTCCTCGGTAACAAATGCTCAGTATGGATTCCTTAAATCAATATGCAATTAATGATTTGCTAATGCACAAATATCTTGTACAGAGTAATAAATGCTATGCACATTTAACCGCTGATGACACAGGAGACCTGTGTTACTAATGTCAAAAGTTGTATGATTTGCTTACCATTTTTAGAAGTAAATCTAGAGTTGATGATGTTGATTGCACTTGTGCCATTGGCATGGGTTGGATAACTGTTCTTTCATATGTTAATGACTGGACTGGTGAGATGAATAATTTTAGGCAAAGAGCAAATACAACACTTTTAGGTAATGATGCATCTATTGTCTTTAAAGATCATTCAACTCCTATGAAACAAGATGATGCCTTTGACAACTTTGGAATTCTGGATGCAAGTATTCAGCAATCTGAGGATCCGGATTTTTTAGAAGGAAATAAAAGAAAGGAAGGAAGAAGTACACAAATAAGGAAGAAAAATAAACTGATTAATGTCTGTAAAGTAAAGACAATACATACTAAAAAGACACTGCTTTGTTCTGTAACACAGATTACAGGGAATGATATTTTTCTGTCAGAAAACCTTCAGTCTACAGAAAAAGGCATTTTTCCAAAACAGAAGGTAGAAAAAAGAGGCAAGGGGCAGGTGAAAAGGAAACAATCAAAACTGAACGTGGAAGGATTGAAGAATATTACTGTAAGAAAAAAGAAGAGAAAGACGGGTGTTGACTACATGGCTCAAGCTGTGGGTTTACATTGTCGGCTGAATAATTTAATAAACAATGAAAGCAGTGGAATTAATAAGACAAATGGTGATGAATATCCTTTGTAACAACTGATAGAGCATATATTATTGTATTAGAAGTTGAAGATTCTTCAGAGCTGGTCAGCAAAGATATTCTTGTAATTGGAGATTCAGTTATTAGAGTAACTGATACTTACATTTGCAGATAAGATGATGAACATCGAATAGTGTTATGCTTGCCAGGAGGAAAACTAGAAGATGTGAGGCCAGCCTTGAAGCGCCTTAATGTAAGGGAGTACAATCTGTTTTTATTCAGTGTCTGTACAAATGACCTAATCTGCAAGGATTCTCTGACAGTTAATATGAAACTGACAGCCCTCTTAGATAGTATAGTTTGTACTGGTGTTAGGATGTATTTTTCACAAATCATCTGTAGAAAGGATAGTCAGGTCACACTGAATGAAAAAATTTTCTGGGTAAATATGTACATGGAAAAAAATGTCCTGTTTTAAAAAAAGAATGGAAATGTGTAGAGCATCCAAGGCTAGTTTTGGGCACACGTGTTCAGACAGGATGGCATGCATTTGTCAAGATCAAGGAAGATAATTTTTGCATTAGATATTTTGCAATATTTGACAAACACTAGGCAGGATTTTTGCCAGGTCGAAAATTTAACAATTCACAGGTATCAGCATTTGATGCATCTCTGATGGTTGTTAATGGTAGGAGCATTAATAATATTTTTTTTTAATTGGAAAATGTGCTACATTCCCACAAGATTGATGTTTGTGAAACATGGTTAAAGAACAATGAATGGAAGCCAGTTCTGTCAGGGTATAACTGTTTTACTGTAACTGCCATTCTAACAAAAATATCAGTAGGAGGTGTTATGATAGCGAGTAAAGGAGACCTGTGATTATTACATGTTCAGTGGTAACACCAATACTATAGACTGTTTAACTGACAAAGACAACCCTGGAACATATAACAATTGTTGGAGTGTGTAGTCTACCAAAGTCAAGTGCAGATGACCTAGAGGAATTCATACATTTCTTGCATGAAACACAGGAGGGAAGAATATTCCAGAAGCCGACTGGAATAATATTGATTCAGCAAGATTAGTAAGATTATTCACAATGTATATTCAGGAACAACAGTTGCTTCATACTGAAAAAACTACCAGGAGGTAGAACATACTAAACATTGTTTGTGTTCCTAAAGAAATTACTATTACTTCAAGTCAAGTTTTACCACCGTTGATGTACAGTGATCATGGGGTTATAAAGCTTAATTTGTTGCTAGATAATTCTGCCAAACTGAAATCTAAACCAATGCACAGAAGGTTAATTACAGATTATGTGGAATCAAAGCAGTTACTATGTAAAACTAACTGGAGTGAGGTGTTCAGTGGAAAAACTGCAAATGGAATGGGAAAGTTTTGAAAGAGAAGTTGAGTGCAAAAAATCAAAAAAAGTTTAACGTCAAGATCTAGGCATACAACGTCTGGGGGATCTATTTCCATAAAAAAGATAAGATTAAGGTGAGAGACATAAAATACAGGAAATGGGAGACGAGTCGAACTAAAGGTTTGATAACTAGAATAGTCCCAGACAAGACCAAGAAAATTTTGAAGAAAATTTATATAAAGATATTGAGCATAATAGGAAAACTTTTTATAGATAAGATATGGAAGGAGTAAAGACGTACAAATTGATAAACTGTGTGCAGATTCTAAAATTTATTCTCTGACACAAGATTATAGATATATTTACAAGATCTTATGCAAAACAGTCTGGCTTCACCAAAGGGATGATAAGTTGTCCTAGTGACATCCAGGTAACCTCAGCTACTGAAATCAAATTAGATTATATTGAAAAAGAACTGTGCAAACTTGATCAAAACAAAGCACAGGGAGGAGATGGAATTGGGCACAATGACAAGAGAACACTTCAGCAAGAACTTACTGTACAATTATATCTATTATCCACTAGGTCATATAAATATGAGGAAATTCCTCAGGATTGGAGATGTGCTTATTAAACCTGTCTTTAAGGGAAAGGGGAGTAGGACAAACCCAAAGTCACACAGACCCTTAAGTCTGCTTTCATGTTGTGGAAAAATAATGGAGAAGGTTATATTGGATACGTTATTGTCAGAATTTGATAGGTCGTACTTGGATCTATTTTCAACATATGCATGCTTATATATGGTTTTATTACCACCTGTGACATGATATTCTATAACAATATAATAGCTATGATGAAAAATTGTGCTGTGATGTAATTTATATAGATTTAACTTCAGCATTTGACAGGGTCATACACAAAACACTGATCAGTAAATTAGAACAACTAGGTATTAAGATGGATAGCTGCATGGCTTACAGATAGGACATGGCAAGTATCGTACAGCAACTGGACAGGTGAAATCTTTGGTTACAGTCAGGGTGTCCCACAGGTCCCTGTCCTAGGCCCTTGTTTAGACTGTCTCTTTCAGATCTAACTTTTTCATCTACAGTCTATGTGCAGATGACCTGAAATTGGGTAAACTGGTTACATATGTTGCAGATAAGGCATGTCTGCAAAATAACTTGACTAAATTGACCATTTGGGCACAGGAGAATAATATGCTGTTTTAAATGCATCAAAAACTAAGCATATGAGATTTGAGGGACATAAATTGAAAGGTGAATATTTAGTACAGCACACAATGATTGAAACTGTAGACTCATTTAAGGACCTGTGTATATTGCTAGATCCAGCTATGAGTTTTTCTAATCATATCAGCCAATTGTTTAATAATATTTATAGAACTGTAGGTTGTATAAAATGATTTATAAAGTCTAGGAAATCAAAAACGAAGTCTTTGTTACATTACACCCAAACTTGAGTATGGGTTAACAATATTGAAACCCTATAAGAAAGCAAGCATGAGTAAACTGGAAAGAGTACAGTGGAAATATACCAAGGGCATCCATGGATGTGAAAATTTAAGTTGTTATAAAAGACTAAAATATCTGAACTTGTACAGTTTCTCTCTCAGATATGAGGAAATCTTATTCAGGTATGTAGGGCATTTAAAGACTGCTACCTCTTGGAATGTTTGGGGTTATCAAAAAGTACTAGAGAATCATCAGACGGCCTGTGTAGAAGACTCTATGCAAATGACAAGTGTACGAATTGGTTCTCTGAGCCGATACATGGAACAGACTACCAAATTACATTAATTACTAGTTTAGATATCTTTAAGAACAGCCTTGACACTTACTATGAGAACAAATGTTTTGGTATATTGGCAAGCTAGAAGGGCATTAATGCCTGTGCTTGAAATATTTGTATGTATGTAATGAATAGTTGTTCATGAGATGGTCACTGTCGCAAAGAAAAGTGAGTGTGTAAACTTTGAGTTATAGCCTACAGTAAAATGTATTTTTGTATATTATTCATTGAGTGGATTGGTGCTGGAATGAAAACTGTTCATTGAACTTGATGGACCTCTAGGCAAGGGTCCAGCTTTATGTAGGGCTAGTTACTGCAGGCAGAACCTGTTGGAAGGCCAGACTGAGTTTCTTGTACAGGTAGAACTGTACTGCAGACTTCAGAAGTTGGAGTGTGGGCCTGGAATCATGCACATGCTTGGTTTGGTGTAGCATGAGACATTTCTCATGCTCACATTGGGATGGCTTACAGTGTTCTCTCTTCAAAAATAAACTTAATTCCCTGGCTGGCTAATAGTGCTGCAAGCTTGTCCCTCATCTTGATGGACAAAATGCAGGTAATTGTGGCCTGGCTACCCTATGGGTGGGGCTTTTTCACTGGGCAGCCTAATAGCTGTGCAACTCCACCTGTATGTCAGCCCTGGCTTACTGCCAGCAATACCATGTATGACATACAGTTGGGACTTCTACACTGGGGTCCAAATGGAGAGAATCAGCAAAAGGAGAGGAGTATTGCTGGAATTTAATTCATCCTCAAGTCTTTGTGAGTACCTTCACAAGGTGGACCCTGTTTTTCACCAAATCTCGCCAAGATGACACTGATATATTTTATATGGCATATATCATGGAGAAATGTAGGTTAGAAAATAAAGAAGATAGCTGGGTATACATGTCCCAGAGTAAAAAAAGAGCCCAATCCTGGTAGACGCGCTGGTACCAGGACTGGAACAAAATATGACTGTGTAGAATCCTCAAGACAGGAAATATTCCTAAAATTGGGCTAGGCCAGGCCCAGGGGGAGGATGTGTGTCCCCCCCATTGTAGAAGGAAGTCGCAGTCCACAAAAATCATAAAAAAAACTGATAGGCCACAAAACAGCCATACAGATAATAGAGTGGATTATTGAGGATAAGAATGAAATTATGTATTGTTACTACCATGAAGAATCCAAGAATTTCAAGACAAAAGATGTACGAAAAGTTTGAGAGAAATTAGAGGAAAGAAAAATACTTCCACAAGAAAAACTGTCAGAAGCTTCAAATAAAAATTTGTGTTCATTAATACAAGAGATTCATGAAAAGCACTATATAGACCAAGAAATCTTGTGCCGTTTGAAAAAAGAAGTGACTGAGGAAGTGTGAAAATTTAAAGAACAAAATTTAGAGAGGTTTGAAGAGTATAAAAAAAGAAATGTGGACATGAAAAAGAGAGAAAGATCTGATATGGTGCAATATGTATGCAAAGGAGAAAGCCAAATTAATCAACTCAAAAAAGGCATCCCCAAAAGTATTCAAAGAGAAATATAGGCAAAGGCATCCACATATGGAACATTTCACAATAAAAAAAATAAGATCACAAAGAGGGAATGTAGAGTAGAAGATTAGTCAAGTAGAAGTTAAAAAAGAAAATACAAGCTGGTATAATTGTGAAGTGAAGCATTCGGTGTAGAATGTCTAGCACAGGTCGTATCACATCATGATGGAACAACTAGTCCCCAAAGTAAGAAGAAACAAGAGGAACAGGAGACATTTGAAGAAGAAATATGGACATGGGGGAAAAAAAGAAATGTAATATGGTGCAGTATTTATCAAAGGAGAAAGCAAAGCTAATCAATGCCAAAAGAGCAGCACCAAAGATATTTGAAAAGAAATACAGGCAGAGACATCCGGATATGGAAAATCTTATAGTACAAAAAAAATAATAAAACAGAGGAAAAGAGGATAAGTAATGGAGAAGTTAAATAGAAACAGAGTGAAGGATTTAGTGTAGAAAATGTAATTTGGATAACAACACAACAGGATAGATCAATCAACACCCAAATTAAGGAGAAACCAGTGGAGCAGGAAGCATCTAATCTGCTGATATATGAAGTTACTTTGGAGCCTCCCACAGGAAATTAGAACAAAGGTTTAGTTGGAGCTGTACAGCAAGGGAAAGAACAGGAAACTGTGGCAAATCAGTGCTGTGGAGTGATATGGTAATGAGTTTCCATATGAAAGAGCAATGGGTGACACAGGGTGAAGTTGGAGAACGTGGCACAGGAAGAAGCTTTGGAAATTTCTATAGAATGCCCGCAGGAAATGGCGAACACAGAATGTGCCCTCAGTTTTAGAAGAAAATGATCTAAGATAAGAATTGCTTGACTTAATAGAGATGGCTAGACATATTAAAATCAATGAAAGAAATAGACTGCAGAAGGTCAATAAAACCCAAAAAGTTAGTAGTTTGATAAAATAACTGAACACTGTAATTAGAACTGTCCATAGAGCTGTCCATAGAGATTCATGTGGTATAACAGAAGTAAATAGGCTACATTACTTTGCAGCCAAATTAATAACTGTCATACCACAGGAACACATGGCAGTAAGGGAAAGGACGGGGAGAAATTGAATGCCATCATGGCAGTATTGAATAGAGAAAACTATTAAAACAGTTGAGACATGTGCCACTGTTAAGAGTATAGAGGAGGGAATAGATCAACAAACATATGCAGAAAGATAAACGTGATAAAAGCAATGCACAGTATTATAACCAATCAGGATTTATCATACAGTGTTACAAATAAACTAAAAATATCAGCACAGCTAGAAAAACTTTTAAGATACACAGATAAATATAAGTGAAGAGGAAAAGTACAAAATAAGCAATGTATTGATCACCCAAAAAGTTTTATAGAGATTTGGGGAAACAAGATAAAAGGAACTGAAAGACCACCAAGAAAAAGAAGAAATGGATACATTTTGGTGAAATATTTATGAAGATCCTGTGGAACATAAAGATGCTAAATGGGCAGAAGTAGTAAAGGAAAGAATAAGAAGTTCAAATGTACATGATTTGAA
The DNA here is from genome assembly GCF_019279795.1 of Protopterus annectens. Lineage (NCBI taxonomy): Eukaryota > Metazoa > Chordata > Ceratodontiformes > Protopteridae > Protopterus > Protopterus annectens. The sequence continues at coordinate 318,206,917 of NC_056741.1, forward strand.
ATGGGATGAAGTAACGGCCAGAGAGACTGAAACAAAGTTTAAGAAAAGCCTCACATTGGAAGACTCCAGGCCCAGATGCAGTATCTAACTTCTGGCTAAAAGTATTAACATATTTGCATAAAGATTTAGCCATGAGTAAGAACTATTTATATGTGTACCCTGAACAGACACAAGCCTGACTAACACAGGAAAAACAATGCTCCTACTTAGTGAATCTGCAAGGTATCCTAACAATTCTAGACCAATAACTTGCCTTCTGACGACATATAAACTATACTCTGGAATTGATGCTGACAGCATTTATATTATAAAATGTCAGGATTTGCAAGCAGAAATGAGAGCAAGTGGAAGAAAGATATCCAGACAATTCCAGTAGTAGCAGTATTAATGGGTATTCTAAGCAAGTGGAAGAAAGATATCCAGACAATTCCAGTAGTAGCAGGATTAACGGGTATTTTAAAAAAAGAATCTGCAGTCATATTTAGCTATGTTACTGAACTTCATATGAATTGCAGGAGGAGTCATTACTGGGCACATTGCAGGTGCTGTGAAGAGCACTTCTGGCTGACAGATTGAAACAGTACTAATTTCATGAACTTTGATTTAGGAACGGGGTCCATTCCCATTGTATTAGAAACCCAAAAGATTTGGAGAAATTAAAAAGAAATATGGACAAGGAAAAGAAAAAGATTTAATATGGTGCAATATTTATACAAAGGCAAAAGACAAACTAATCAATACAAAAAGAACAGCACCAAAATAATTTGAAGAGAAATACAGGCAAAGGCATCTGGACATGAAAAATTGTACAATACAAAAATAAGAAAACAAAGATGAAAAGAGGAGTAGTAATGGAGAAATTAAAGACACGGAAACTGAGGTTATGGATTAGAAACTGACATTATGGATTTTCTACGAAGTAAAGGATTTAGTGTAGGTAATCTAACTCTGATAACATCACAGCAGGATAGAGGAATGGATCTCCAAATTAAGGAGAAATCAGTGGACTGGGAGACATCTGATCAGTTGCCATATGAAGAAACTTTGGAGTCTTCCATAGGAATTCAGTGCAAAAGTTCACTTGGAGTTGCACAGCAAGGGAAGGAACAGGAAACGGTGGCAACTGACAACTCAACATTAGAAGAACATGATCTAAGAGAAGAGTTGCTTGATTTAATAGAGATGGACTGAGCAATGAAATAAACTACAGAAAGTCAATAAAACCCAAAAAGTGAGAAGTTTGATGAAACAAATTAGCACAGTAATTGACTGTCCATAGAGATTCATGCGATATGACAGTAGTAAATAGTATATATTTCTGTGCAGATAAATTAGTAACAGATAGTCTAACACAAGGAACTAAGGAAAAGGAAGGAGAGAAATCGAATGCCCTCATGGAAGTATCAAATAGAGAAATCTAATAAAGCAATTAAGACAAGATATTACTGTTAGAAGAGTATAGAAGAGGGAACAGATCAACAAAAATAATCAGAAGTATAGATGTGATAAATGCAATGTGCCGTATCAACAGATCAGGATCTTTCGGGCAGTATTACAAATAATAAACTAAAAATATCAGCACAGGCAAAAAAACTTAGAAGATTTGCAGATAAATATAAAGGAAAAGTACAAAATAAGCAATTTATTGACAGTGCTGCGGTAGCGTTGTCTCCTCACAGTAAGATGTTGCCCTGTTCGATTCTCAGCTAGGGCGTCTTCTGTGTGGAGACATGCGTGAATGGGCGTACCTTCATTGAAGGTTGTGGGTCAGGGCCGGCAACTCGGCATGTAAAAATCTACTGCCAATCAGCGGACCGGAGTTCTGCTGTGGCGACCCCCAACTGGGAAAAGCCGAAAGACTCAACACATTGATGATCTAAAAAATATTTATAGAGAATTGGGAAATAGGGCAAAAAATTTAAATGCCACCAAAAAGAGAGACACATTTTGGAGAAATATCTATGAAGATCCTGTGGAACATAACAAAGATGCTAAATGGATAGAAGAAGTAAAAGAAAGAATACGAAGTTCAAATGTACAGGATATGAAATCGGATAAAGTTACAGCCAGAGAAATTAAAACAAAGGTAAGAAAAAGCTCCTAATTGGAAAACCCCAGGCTCATATGCAGTACCTAACTTCAGGCTAAAAGTATTAACATCTTTATATCAAGATTTAGCCATGAGTAAGAACGGTTTATATGCGTACCCCAAACAGACACCAGCTTGGTTAACAACAGGAAAAACAATACTACTCAAAAGCGAACCTGCAAGCTATCCTAAAGAAATATAGACCAATACCTTGCCTTCCAATGATGTATGAACTAAACACTGGAATTGATGCTGACAGTGTTTATAGCCATTTAGAAGAAAACGGCAGTAGAACAAAAGGGTAATAAAAAAAAAAGTAATATGGAACAAAGGATCATTATTTGTTAAAGTCATAATGGAGAATTGTAAAAAAGGAGAAGAATCTAAGTATGGCATGGATAGACTACAAACAAGCATTTGACAGTATCCCACATTCATGGATATGAGTGTTTAAAAATATGTAAGATACACCCTGTACTGATCCATTACATTACAGCGACCATGAACCAGTGGCAAGCCGCTTTGCATTTAAGTCATGATGAAGGACACATTATTATTCCAGGAATAAAAATTCAAAGGGTAATATTCTAGGGTGTCTTTATCACCACTGCTCTTTTGTCTTGCCGTTAACCCATTAAGCTGTCTACTTAACAGATTAGGTTATGACTTCAATTTGGTTCCCAGAAAACAACATATAAGGACTTATCTTTTACGTCTTAAATCGCAGGAAACTACAGTTTTGTCTCGATTTAGGGGAAAAAGAATTGTGTGCAGATGTAATTGCCTTTAAAACAGGTAATTGAAAGCAGGCAAGAAGACGACGACGAAGAAAAACATCAGCCAGGCCCAAGTCCCTGGGGAGCAGATTCAGATATTGATAAAAAGGAGCTGAAGATATTCTCTCAGAAGTATGCCAAGAGGGCTATGCAGATGCTCAATCTGGAGTCTCTATTTTATGGTACCAAAAGTACTAGACAGAGGATCGAAGTGAAGCCCAAGCTTGTGGAGCTGCAGCAGTTTCCAGGAATTAACAAACATGATGTAACACCATTACCCAACAACACTTCCCTTGATAATGTAATTGAAAAAGTGATACTTGCTCAGAAAGACCTCAAAAGAAAGCATCATTATCAAAGAGTTTTGCAATCATTTCAACTTCCCTACAGTACGAGCAATTTTACTTGATGCCTTCTGGTGGATATTTTTGTACAAGTATCAGCTCTTAACCTCCTCACTGACCTAGGATTTTGGGAACCAACTTGCCTGTCTCTTAAGACTTCCATCTCAACTGCACCCAGACTACTTGTCCTGTGCCATACATCCCACCTTGCTGAAGAACTAGAGAAAGTACGTTTGACCCCTTGATATAACTGTGGATATAACGTTCTGTATTACTTAACACCAAGAGTGTATGATAAAGCTGCCCTCCTGAGCCAGGTTCCCAGCAGCCAGTTCCAACTCTCACCATCTTATCCTTTTTTTCTCTCTTCCATAACCTTTATCCCCGTGGTTCCACAAACTGACTCACCTCTTTTTCTCTCTTTCTACCTAGCCAATCTCTCTGATACTCAAGCTGTTGTCCACCAGGTGGCTTCCCTAACTTGCATTTCCTTTTCTCCTTCCTCTCCATTAATATACTATCCCTCTTTAGTGTCTATCTTATCCACTCTTCATCCTCCTTTTCATTACTCCCCCCTCATTGTACTCTATTCCCTTTTCCCTCTCTACTATTTCTGTGTTACGTTATACTATACCACTACAACTACTTTATACTCACCTGGAACTACCCAGAACTCCTGCACAATCTGTAGCTTTTCTGATTGACTCCAGGAGATCTTCTTTACTTGCTCTAACCCCCTCCGTTCCCCCTCTGGGCTCACTCCGCTCCCCACCCTACCCCCAATTCCCACCCACCCCAGGGGTCCTAACCTTATACCTCACAAACCACACCCCCTCCCTAATTTCCACCACTCATAGTCCCACTTCCATCACACTATTCTCACACTTTTCCCGCCAAAACAACAAAAAAAACGATAACTTAATCTTCGTTCTTGTCTTTTACTTTTTCTTCTTTCTTTTTTCAATACCATGACTTTAAATAAACAGTACACCTTAATCTACTTACAAACGTTATTCTTACTCATACTTCTACCTCCTCTAACTCTCATCTACTCATTAACCTCCTATGAGCACCCTATATACACAAACTTATTAAATCCTACTAAATGTACTACCTCTATTCAACACACTTCTCACACTGACCACTTCAACATCACTTCCATACCCAAACATCTATCACCTAAATACCATAGAACAATCCACATTAGATACAACTCCCTAACCTCAAAAGATAACCACCAGTTATTTGCAAACTCACAAAGAAATTATATCTAACAATACTCCAATCTTTAAAAGGCGGAGACATTCACCCAAATCCAGGCCCAAACACCACAAATACCATACTACTCAACAACCCAAACCCTTCTAACTCTCACCCACTCATAAAATCTCCAAACTCATTCTTAATAGCTCACCTTAACACAAGCATTAACAATAAAATAACACAACTCCATGCTCTATTGGAACTCTACTCATTTGATATCATATGTCTAACAGAAACCTGGCTAAAACCAGCAACAAAAGATAATGAAATTTTACCACCTGGTTATAACATCATACGCCTGGACCGTGTTAAAAAGAAAGGTGGTGGAGTAGCTGTACTATTCAAATCTGGCCTTGAAATAACCAACTTTAAACTTAAACCTCCCCAAGACCCTAATGCTGAAATACTTATTACCAAATTTCAACTAAACCCAGCTAAATCTATCTATATTATTACTATCTATGTTCCCCCAGGAAACAACATCACTACCATAGAAAACATACTTTCCTGGTTATCTCTAAACCTCCCCCAAGAAACCATAATCCTAGGTGACTTTAATATAGACTGGAACTCTTGCAATAATAAATGCCCCACAAACCATATTAATCTCCACGGGTTCACCCAAACTATTACCTCCCCTACTAGACTGAATAAACATACCAAAAAAGAAAGCACCTTAGATTGGATACTTATTAATAGTCAACCACAAAATTATGAAACCGGAACCCTCCCTGACGACATAGCGACCACTCCTAACCTACATCATCCGACTAAAGACCAACCCACCCTTTCAACCCATATATAGGGACATTAGAACCAAGAAAAACTTTAACTCAGAATTATTCCTTACTGAACTGAAAACATGTAATTGGTCCCCACTAAAACACCTTTCCCTTGATGAAGCTGTTTATTACTTCAATAATAATTTTCTTGACATACTCAACCGTCATGCTCCTACCCGCTCTATTAGAATTAGAACTAAAGCTGCTCCATGGCTTACTAGGGAAACCAAACAAAAAATCCATCTCGGAAATAAATGCTGGAATAAATCACGCTTAACTAAAAAACATACTGACATCCAAAACTTTAAACTGAGAAATGAGACAAAAAAAGCCATAGTGACTGACAAAAAAACCTACTATTTACAATTTTAACATACCCACCATAATAAACCCCAAAAATTCTGGTCAAGTATTAATCAACTATTACACCCAAGTCAATCACTCACACCTAACCCTCAAGGCACTGACAAAGACAATCCCGAACAAACTGCAAACACCTTCAATACTTTCTTTGTCAAAGCAATTCAAGATCTTGCTTGTCAACTCTCTCCCCACGACATAACATCCATTTCTAACTATAACACACCTCCAGCTTTTCTCTTCCAACCTGTCCCCACATCATTTATTCTCACCCTTCTCCAAAATTGAAACCATGTACTCCTTCTGCTGACCAACTACCATCTGAATATCTACAGATAGCAGCCAAATCTATTGCATACCCCATCTCCATCCTCATTAATAGAACCATCACTGAAGGATATATCCTAAACTCTGGAAAGTCTCTCACATTATTCCTTCACAAAGGAGGAGACTCCACTGAATTCTCTAACTATCGTCCCATAGCCCTACTATCCCTCTATCTAAGATCATGGAAAGATGTATACATAGGCAATTGCTAGACCACCTTCTCCATAACAACTTACTTTCCAACACCCAACATGGCTTCCGACCCTCCCATAGCACTACTACTGCCCTCCTCTCCTTTATAGACAGCATAAATAACAACTGGAACCTAAACATGCTCTCCTCTGCTCTTTTCATAGACCTATCCAAAGCTTTCGACATGGTAAATCACACTATTCTCATTAACATTCTTAAATCTCTATCTCTCAACACACTCGCCATTAAATGGTTCCATTCCTACTTAAATAACAGACATCAAGCTGTGCTATGGAAAAACACTCTCTCTACTCAGCTCCCAGTTAACATTGGAGTTCCTCAAGGCTCCATACTGGGCCCTCTTCTGTTCTCTATATTCATTAATGATCTACACCAAGTAATTCCCCAAGCCACATGCATCCAATACGCAGATGACTCTACACTAATATGCACTGCATCATCTGTATCTCATCTTCACTCCCTGTCTCAAGACACATTTAACTCTGTAGAACTATGGTTTACAAAACGCTGCCTCTTACTAAACCCCAAAAAAACCAAACTTCTCCTTTTCACACCTACCAGTAAATCTCCACCTATAGACTTCTCTCTATCATCTCGTGACGGTACACTAATAACCCAAGATCAAACTACCAAACTGCTAGGTATCACCATAGATAATAACCTAAACTTTGAGGCCCATATCAACAACATTCTGAAAACTACCAATAAAAAAATAGGCTCTCTCTTTAGGATCAAATCCTTCCTTACTCCTGCAACTAGAATTACCATTGCCCACACTCACCTTATGTCCACCCTTCTTTATGCTTCACCCATATTTACCAATCTGTCAAAAAATAACCTTAAACTAGAAAACTCATTTAATAACATAGCCAGATTTGCCACAGGCAGCCCTTACAGAACTCATCACTGTATTAATCTTAAGCTCCTTGGATGGCTTGAACTTCAGCAGCATCTGAAATATAATCAACTTACCATCATCCACAAAATTCTGTATCAACCTGAAAGAACACCCATCCTAACAAATCTTATCCACCCCTATGTAAACCTTAAATCTCTAAGATCATCACAAAAATCTCTTATACACATCAACAAATCAAACAATAGAGCAGGAGACTCTCTATTTTCTGTTTCCATTGGAAAAACATGGAATCAACTTCCATCTGAACTGACCACAATTCCCCCAATTACTCTATTTAAAAATAGGCTTAAACTCCACCTAAAAACACACTGGATGTGCCCCTGTTCTAAACCAGACTGACCAACCTATCTACTGTTGACTTACTCATCTAAAATTTCTCATCTCTGAACCTACTCTTTCACTAACTTATCTTATCCATATTTCTTTATTTCTATTTTTTTCTAGATACTACCATGCTTCCTCTCCTCACACTCCATACTAGTACTACATCTTTTAAACTGACTCCTATCACTACTACACACTTTACCTAACAACCCCTCCATATATTTTCATTATCTTCCTCTATTATCTATATCAACACTTTTACTAACTTCTTTCCTGCAACTAATACTCTTTAGCAACACATAAATGTACCTTCTTATTAACTATTCTAAGCCTATTAAAATTATATGTTACCTTCATTATGTACTCATAAGTGACAGACTCCCTGTTAGTAAATGTATAAAATGTATAAATGTTTTTTTTTCTCTTCTATTTTGTTGTTTATGTTAACATTGTTTAAACTGTGTGGAGATTTTCTCCCCGGGCCTCTACTGAAAATGGACTTCTATCCAGCTAGACTAGCCCGGTCAACAAATGTAAAATAAAAATAAATAAATTATTTAAAACTGTGTAGTTCATCAGATGAACTGAAAGCACACCTGCAAGTGGTCAAAACTTTTTCAAATGATATAAGAATGTAATTTGGTCTTGATAAATGTACAAAAGCAACCTTTAAAGCAGGAAAACTGCAGCACCAAGAAAATATCAGTTTGGGACAGGAATGGGATATAAACAAACTCAAGCAAGAGGAAATGTATAAATATTTGGGAATTGATGAAGGATCAACAAAACATGAACAGATGCAAATAAAACTTGGGAATATTTTAGAAGACTTTAATACTGAAAACCATGTTGACATCTGGGAATAAAGTTCAAGCTATAAACCTATGTGCTTTTTTTGTCTTAAAGTAGTGTTTTGGAGTTACTGGCCCCAAAAGGTGTTGGATAGGCTGGTCAGGAAAACAAGAAGAATGCTTCATGCTCATCAAATGATTTATAAAAATCATTGCATACCAAGACTATATATTCCCCATTCTGAAGGCTGTATAGGCCTCCTCAAAGTTCATTACATCTATAGGTCTGCAGTTGTGGGACTGCATGCGTATCTGCTGACCTTGCAAGACCCAAACTTAGTGAAAGTTTTGAAACATGAGGAGAATAAGTCTAAGATTTCTCTGCTTAGTTTAGCAGAAGGATATCGGCATCAAGTGGGAATGGAAATCAAACCACAAGCAGATAAAAATCAGGCAGCAACTGAATGTGCCAAAGAGAGAATAAAAGTGCAGGATTAGATGAGAAGGCAAGAAATGCGGAAAATTACAAGTATACAAAACTCTTATACAAACCTCATGTTGATCAGGATCAAATGCAGGAATGGTTAAGGAGAGGTGAATTTAAACTAAAAAACGAAAGGTTAATATTGGTGGCCCAGGATAGTGGGCTACATACACATTGGTTTACAAAGTCCATTGAACATTTGAGAGAAACGGATAAATGTAAGTTTTGTAAAAGAGAATTGGAGAAAACATATGACATGGTCTCAAAAGCTGATTTGGTCAGTCTTGTGATGATTCAAAGTCCCAGAAACATTGGTAGAGTTGGTGCAAGCTATGTACAAGGATCCAATGACTTCAGTATACACAGTGTTTGGCCTCACATACGGGGTTCCCAGTGGGAGTGGGTATGCATCAGGGTTCAGCTTTGACCCCACTACTGTTCATACTGGTGATGGACTACTTTAGCAATCGGGTTGGAGGGAAGAAGTCAACAACGTTGCTGTATGGAGATGACAGGGCATTATGTGCAGACATTGAGCAAGAACTTCATCAAGGGACAGAGGAATGGAAATGCAAAACTTAAAGGCACATCGGTTGAAACTGAGCACAAGTAAGACCATTGTTAACATAGAATGTTAGAGAATCTCATACCCCTCCCTGGCACAATAGTAATTTACTGAATTCCATGCCTGGCTTTATTGCACTGTACAGTTTCACTCATGACATAACCAGATTGCTAAATCAAGAAGTAATTAAGACAGCTGCTTGGCACAAAATGCAAACAATTTTTTCCCTTAATAAATAAATTACGTAGTTTAGAATCAGAAAGCCCAATTTAGGTGAAGAAAGTGAGAGTACTTAAAACTTGTGACATTATCATTAACATCATATCCTGGGTGAAAAATGCTCAGGAGTGTGTGACAGAGCTTGCCTATAAGTTACATTTATTGCTGCATTGAGCTATTCTCATGCTTCAGCTTTGAGTAGATACTTCAACTAGCAAGGGCTATACCAGGGTAAGCTGTGAATGTTGTGTTTTTAATAACCTTGATGAAGGAAATGTTCTTTTAAGTTCATTGAAACAAACTGAAGGTAAGCATCATGAGCTTATTTTCTGAATTTAACCAGGCTGAACTGCAATTGCATTTCTGTGCCTTCCTTACTGAGCACATCTGAGTAAATATCTGGTTAAGCTATTTGAATCAGCATTCTAGGTGTCTTTCCTGAAGGCTGGAAGCGTCAGTCTTGCTACAGTTAGGTTGTTTTGGTGACTGAGTACTTCTCATTTACCTTTCAGTTGGTCTTCTTCCTTTGGTCACCAGATTGCTATTTTTGTAAAAATATACCCCTTTTTTTCCCTGACTTTGGGACTGTGTTTCTCTTACAGCACCCAAGTCTTTCTTTGGGAAATGTGCCTGCAGTCAGGGCATACCTTCTGCCACAGGAACAAGTACACACTGCAGTTAATTTGTTCAGTTGAAATGTATAACCTGTTTTGTCTTTTTGTTTCTGCAGAATGTAATCAAGCAATTACTTGAGTTGTAAGAAATACTAAGCTCATTTATTTCCTCAGCCTTCATATGCCCTCCATAAAGAGTTCATATCTTATGAGCCATTTAACCTTTTTCAGGAACCTTTCTAAACAGCTTTCAGAAAAGGGGTCTAAAGCTTCGTCTCTCTCTCAAATTCTGAAGTTAGTCTGTGTTTTCAGAAAAGGTTTCCTGTACTTCTCTTCCATCATCTACTACTATGGCATATTTTTATGCCCCCAAAAATTGTACACAGGGAGGTTGTTTCTAGTGCTTTAGAATCTATTAAAATTCCATCTCTTTAGGTGATGGAGTTTACCACTGCTGCTGTAACCATGAAACTGAGTCAGACTTTGGACTCCAGCTCAGACATACACAGGTGGTCCCTGCAGTTGCCAGTCTAGCTAATCCTTGGGTATAATGAACAGGCTGAAGCCATTGTCAGAGCTCAAGGCAGAAGGTCTTAAGTCACCTTCATTTTCTCCATGTGATCTAGTATGACACAAAAACTATTTCCATCAGGAGCTTTGTTTTTGTTAGTCCCATCACTAGCATCTGTTTTTTTTTTCTACATCACTGATCATTAGAATGCTGACACGCCTGCCTCCAGCATCGAGTCTATATTAGATCACCGAACGCTTAAAAAAGCGAACTCTGATTAATTGACCCTATGTAAGCAAAAGTTTACAATTTCGAACTGTCAGAATAGCGATTTTTTTTCCTAGGGAAAAAAAATCGCTGTTCCACCAAAAAAAATAAATAAATAATAAAACACTTTAAAACATTACATTATGTGGGATTATGTGGGGGCTTTGCTCCCCCACACCCCCCCTACTTAAATATACAAACTGAGACCACAATACAGTGCCGAAAACGGCAAAGTAACGAAGCGGCCAAGCAAATTCTTTCCCAGGGAAAGAATTTGCTTAAAAGCTACTTTGATATTTTGCTGTTTCAGGCTTTTGAGTTCGACCAAGACGCATTTGAAAGAATGCGTCTTTGGTCTTCTAATAGGTAACCACCAGCATCATTGTTCAACTCGTTCTTTCCCAGTGTTATCTTGTCAAGTATTGATTTTGCCAATACTAGCAACGCCCCAGGTGTTAATCTTTTCATTGCTAGCCTTTTCGGTATCACCCCCCCCCCATCACTGATCGTGTCATTGTCATGACCAACACCAGGGATTTTGTTGGTATCAAGACACTGGATCCCTCAACATTTGTCACTTCTGCCAGTGTTATCAGCCATACTCCTGCCTCCAGTTCTTTTTGAAGCTTTCAGTCTTGTAATGTACCATCCCTAGCAACCTCTACAGTATTAACCCCAGGTTTCTTCAGAGCCTGCACAGTCCTCCTCTCCCAAGTGCCTAGCCAAAAGGATGCTCTGCACCTGGCTAATGGGAGCCCTCATAACAAAAGGCCATGACAGCTTTATCTAAGGTAAAAAAATTCCCATTATGTACCTTGATTAAGTTTTTTGAAAATAAGAAGTGCTAACTCTCCTCCTGAAGATGTCATGTTTAGAGCCTGCTTGCAATTATTGAGGTAGAAGGTAGGCTTTTGGACTGTATTCTATATCTCGAAAGAAGTCTGCAGAAGATCTGCACCTGCATATTTACCCGGAAGTCGTTCTGGTTAATTTCCGTCTTAGATGATGTCGTAAAGGATGTCACCAAGGTTGCTTGCTTGCCCCAATACCTATGAAAGCACACCATGTATTTCAACCAATAGGAAGTATTTAGCCTTTGCAAAAACTCCTAACTAGATATCATTGTAGCTGCAGTAGCCCTGGGAGAGGCTTCAATTTGCCAGAGTCCGGTCTGTCATATGTTCCCATCCACCACTTTCTCCCTCGGTGGTGCTGAACTGTGTCTTGTACTCGGTATTTCCAGAGGAAACAGGAACCTGGATAATGAATTGTACCTGATATTGGATGACTTACCAGATGGCCATTAAGGAAAAGTTGAAGCTCCAGGCTACCGCTTCCTCAAACATGAGCAGTTTGGTGATAAATGTCTTATTGTAGTTTGGGAGAAAAGGCTTTACATGAGAAGCAGGATATTGCATTGCCTTTCACCAGCACTCGTCTGTCTGTGTCTTTATAGATGTCACTGAAGGCATCAAGGTGACATTTCTAGATTTACCATTTACTAGACTCTCCCTTTTTGTCAAGGAAGTTCAGGCGTACGTTGCAAAAGCAGAGCACTCACCATTAAGGTCCAGTTCCCACAGCATTCTTTACACGTAATATGTGGTTCAGTTGTAGCACCATGACAACAGGAAAATGTAGAAACTAGTACAGTTCTCTCATTTCTTTTTCCTCAGGGTTTTAGATGTAAAGGTTGGTGTTCTTCACTGTCTTTAGCAGGTTGTGTTTAGCCCCTGTGTGGATAACAGCAGTCCTGGCTCTGGCCACGGTCAGGGACTGTTTCTCACTCTACCCGAAAGCTTGGATATAAAAACCAAGTACAGCTGGGTCAGGAACATAATATGCAGATGGTGTGATATTTCCTTTCTCCTCCTTCCGAAAGAAAAAAGTCCACTAGTACCTTTGCTGGGTCTCCCACCACATCAGAAACAACTGGCAAGGAAGGAGGTGTTAACTCTCTGAAAGTAAAGAATGAAAAACATTTCATTTCTGAAACAAAGTGAGATTTAAATAGGAGAAAATTGTGCAACCTTCATGATTTATGGTAATGAAACAAGCAGGAAAAAATATATATAGATAAAATAAAAATAAATGTATTGAAATGTTCTGAGCATAGAACAACACGTCATTTATACTATAAGGAGCACGATTAACTATGGGATATGGTTAGCTATATTGGAGGATGGCCTCAGGTTATGTAAATTAACCCAAACTGCATTTTAGGTGAGGAAACAGAGCCGTAGGATGGGCCCAAGTACCAATGTCCAGCAGGCAAGCAGTATTTTAACAGCTTTTAAACTGTCAGCTTGATCTTTTGTTTTACAGGTAGCAACAGATTGTTTATTTGCCACGATACCTTTTTGCTACCTTTAAACAATTGGTATGACATGTTTACTAGCTGTAACTGAGGGATCCTTACTGGGATTGCTCAAAGAAGGGAGCTTCAGATGGATGAGTTTCCTAGGGCACCAAACTTCAGTTCTACAGCTCTAAGGAAGCATGTGAATATGATGCAACTGACAGTTGTAGCAAAAGGGTAAACCACAGTGATTGGTCAACTGTATGCTTGCTTGACTTGAACTCCATCCTCTTTCAGAGGAGATTAAATGCCCTTTTGGGTAAAGATTTGTTATTTGTCCAACCCCCACACCTTTACCAAGATTTTGTAAGAAACTGGAGGAGAAAGGGGAATTACGAAGTCAGTCTGGAAACTTTTTCATGCATCAAACCACAGGCACTGTGGTAATTACCCCAGCAGGAAGGAGTATAGGAAATACCAGCTTCAAACAAAAAGAAGGTATTTGAAAAAAGCTAGCATGGAAAGGCGGTAGTAGTCTGAGCAGGTAGAAAGTAGGGAGAGTGGAAGTTTTGGTGGCATAGAGGGATGTAGCCGACTAAGGCCTAGGTGACTGGATATTGGTTATTAGCGTAGACACCTGACATTGCTAGCTAGGAGGTTGGGCATTCCCATGTTGGAGTAGGGAACATGCTGGATAGATCTCTCAAATGCTAGTAGAGACCAGAACTTGGAGAAGATTACTAGGCTGAGATGTATGTGGAGGTTGAGGAGGTGTGACTGCCCTAGGTCCTAGGGCAGGAGCATCCTCACACAGGTCACACCTAATGACTTAGCCAGCCAGTGCTGAAGATGTCAGCACACTTGGGATGGGTTAAGTTCTATGCTTTATAGCTCCTCTCCCAAACCACTAATTATCTTGTCTGGGGAGGGGGGTAAAATTCTGGCATATTGCAGCTTTCCTCCGTTCCTTTCTCTTCTGTCAGCACTGGGAGGTGGGCATGGAGCACTGGGAAAGTAGCTGAAACAGTTTGTCAGCTGGGTAGGGAGAAAAAAAGACTGATCTCCCCAAGTCTTTCCCCTACCTGAACGGTAATAGCCACTGCTGACTGTTTTACAAATGTTCATTATTTGATCATTGCTGGAGTAGCTTTAGCTACATGTGTTCTATTCTACACAGGATACTGCAGCCATCTAGATTCAAAGCTTAAGGGTGTCGATCACACACCCAGACTGTTGACAACTTGAGCAGAGTGTAAAAAATCAGCGGTCTGAGTGCCAAGCCCCCTCAAAGCTTTCCTGACCCTGAAGAGGACTCATCTTGCAGGCTTTCTGTCCATTACTGGACAGAAAAGTTCCCTTCAGGGTAACTTCCACATTTGATTTTTTTTGGCAGAAACATTACTTTTTTCTGTAAAATGTATTAGTCGATGCTAGAAATTTTATATTTCTTGGACTGTCATGCCGTGTGGCTCTTCAGTCAGTCAGTTTGTTTTACTTTTTGCTTTCCTGTAAAACTTCTTACATGTGTAGTTTTAATTTTGTTTTTTGTTGCGGAAACTTTTATGAAACTGTGTTTAGTGGCTGTTTTAAGTGTACATTGTGCTTTTTGTAATGTTTTATTTGGACATCACTACTTTTTTGATATTTAATTCTCTTACTGTTGCTGTCTGTGATAATCAGACTTCAGGTTTCATTGTCAGCCATACCATGGAACAATTTACCGGTTCTTCAGTTCTTCCTTCCTCCCTCTGGCCATAAAAAAAAGAAAATTTCAAGACTACCTTTGCTCTTCAGCAGGCTATGAATTTGCCCACCTGCAGGTTATGATCTGGCCATTTCTAGCTGCTCAGACCACTCCATCTTTTTTGGTTTCCTGTGGTGTAGTCCCTTCAGCCACCATGGATCAGGGGTTATTTATGTAATTTGCGGTTGTTGGGAGTGTCCTTGGTGGGCATCTGAGAACCAATCTTTTTTGACTTTGAAGAAGGAGTGGGGATGCATTTCTCCTTAGCCAGACCAGGCTACATGTTCCCCAGGGTGGTACTCCTCACAGGAATCTGTGTACTACTTTCGAAATTCCTGTTAAATGTTTAACTTTCTGTTTCTTATATTTCCTGTCTCACTGTAGTCCAGAAGGCTCCTCATCTTTTGGTTGGGAGCCAATGTCTATGAACTCTGATCCCTGACTTTTATTGTCACTGCAGCCCCCACCACCCATTTTGACCAAGCACATACTGATAGTCAGAGCCCATCTCAGGCTAAAAGGGTTCTGTATCTTCCCATATCTTGGCAATTGGTTCTGTGTTGCAGATGCAAAACACAATCCCTCATTTCAGCAAAAGATTACTTACTCCTTTTGTTTCAGTCCTTGGGTTATATCCATAAACTTCAAAGAATCAAATCTGGAGCCATCCTAGACTAGATTTCATAGACTCGCCTGGTGACTACAACAAAAATCATAAGACTTCCTGCACAAAGGCTGCTTTCTCCCATCTGAAACGGGAAAACTCTGTCTGAGGGATAGTTGGAGAACACTGCATTGCAGGTGAGGGGAGGAGCATCTGAGTGGAAAAGTTGGCAGTTTGGATCCATCACAAGGGTGGATAACCCAACAGTTGAGATGGATGGAGAAAGCCAATAAGGATCTATTGTTATGGTAGAAACATAACTTTTATGTATCTTAAATTATAGGAAAATGCTTCAGTAAGCCTGCTCATTTCAGAGTTTGAGGATTTTATGACTGGACAGAATAGGTTTGACAATTTAGCAGACTAGTCCAGTAGAAACAGTTCACCTTTAACTGCACAGAACTGACTACAATTTGTGCCTCTCATTGATAGCTGAGTTCAGACTTTGGTTTGAACATTTTTTAGGGTACTTTCGCATTTTGTGAGTAGGGTGTTAAACCTTCCACAGAAGACAAGTTTCATCTTGGTGTAGGAATATTTTTAGACCAGCTTTGTTTGTCATGAGCTGAACTGAGTTATTTAAGCCACTGCAATGCACAGCTGTATCGACTTTAGCCTGTTTCTGGTTATCCGTTCCTCATTGAAGCTAACTCGCAAGCTTTGAAACTGGCTTTGCAAAATGACTGTTCTAAAGTAACTAATTTTGAGATCTTATGTTTGGTTAATTGCTGGTTGAGATTGTACCAGTTCAGATTATGGGTTTTAATTTTGGCAGACATTTTGGCCATCATACTTTGGAATGTAAATATATGTGCATTTATTTCTGTTGGATACACTTTTGTGTAACCTTCTTGAATGCCAAACTTTCATTCTGTATTGTTCTCATTAATACTATGTAACATTGTTCTTCTGTGGAGCTTTTCTCACTGAACCTCTGCTGAAAAAGGGCTGTAGCTCAGTCAGACTTTCCTGGTCAATAAATGTCAAATAAATAAATAAAAATGACTCTGGTAAAGTGTCTACTAGTTCCAGGTCTTTTGTGATCCACCCCTTCTTCTTTGAAGTAGGTGCTTTGCTTCAGTTCTTGGCATTATCTGGGTTTGGGTATGCATTTCTTCACAGCATGA
Source organism: Protopterus annectens (assembly GCF_019279795.1). Taxonomy (NCBI): domain Eukaryota; kingdom Metazoa; phylum Chordata; order Ceratodontiformes; family Protopteridae; genus Protopterus; species Protopterus annectens. The sequence goes on from NC_056741.1 coordinate 318,223,599, forward strand.
GATTTTCAAGATTGCCGAGTATGAAACTAGCATCTGAAGTTTTCCATTGGTCACAGGCCATTCATTTGACTAACTTACCACTATTATTTGTCTGAAGTCCCTACCAAGTCTCTGATCTACTACATACTGGAAGTACAGTATGTACAAAGTCACATTTTAATGCTTAAAGAACAACTTTGTGGTGTATGTAGCAACAGTGACTAGTAAGCTCAGGTATCACCTGTGCCTGTATTCTAGGGCATCACTACAGCCCTGGGTGTGTGTTAACTCCCTGATGATGCTCACCCTCTCTGATGTTATTGCTCGTTTGCTAGTTGAAGTCAGTATTGATTAGCATATGTGCATTTCCTTTGTGTCTTTATCTACTACCTTTATCACTGAACCTAAAACCTGATGTAGTAGTTTAAAACCGTATAATCTTGCAGAAAACCTTGCCAGCTTTCGATCATGCATTTCTTTTTCTGAGTGTTCATATTCGGTACTTTAAAGTGGTTCCATTGATGTTCTGACTTCAGCACTTTAAAATAAGCCTACTAGCATTCCATTTAATTTTGTCATTTAAGTAAAAATCCCAAAGCTGTGCTGTCTTTTTAAGCAGGTGAATCTGAGACCCTGAGATCCAAATATACAGTGCCTTTTAATTGACCAATTACTAACAAAACCATTTAAACTAAGAGTCCTCCTGGAGATGTTTTAGTATCTGGATATTTTAATTTATAAAAGGCTTCTTTTCCGTTTTAAAAAAAAAAAAAAAAAAAAAAAAAAGTTCCACACTACAGACTTTGGTTATAATTTATTATCTGATGTTGTTAATCTTCTTTCCTTTCATCACTGATGGGTTTGGTTCCAAGCCGGCCTATTACCAAGCTCGCACCAGCCAAAAACAACTCTTGAGCTAACTCTCTACCCAGAATGCCCTTCTCCCTGTTACCTCAGATCTCATTTGCCACATAGCCGTAAAGCCGCATTTCAGCCGAGCTCTCAGCTAAGTAAAATCTTTTTTGATCTTTATGTAAATGTTTTTGGATAGCTTCATATTTTACTAAATCTTTAGTATTTCTAGTGTCTCTTCTTCAATCTAACTGTATATTGTCCACTCTACACATTTTTAACATTGGTAAACTGAAGTACCATTGTTGGTTACAGCCTTTTCCCCTTACGCTTGTGGTATTTCTTCAATACCATAGCTGGTATTGCTTTCTCTTGCCTAACCTGTTTAGTTTTTATCTCTATTCAGGTGTTTCCTTTCTTCACATTTACAGTGTGTTGTAATTTTGGTATTTTCTTGTGATTTCTTGTGTTTTTGAACTGAGTGACTTCATTATTGCTGGATTATGTAGTTAGTCGTGGTGTCCTTTCTATTAAAATGGCAGATAAGGGTATCTCTGGCTTTAAGCATTGTATGTCGTGTAAGGGAAAGTTACCGAACAGTGACTTGAATGATGATTGTGTACACTGTTTGGGAGTGGCCCACCTTTCGGTGCAGCCTCCATGTGATATTTGTCAAAGTTTCAGCCAACGCACTCTTTAATGAGCGCAAAAATAAACTTATTCTGAAGGGGCTACTTAAGTCTCCCTTCTCAGAGGCCATTTCTACGATGGAGGTCTCAACCCCTCCTAAGGACAAAAAGATATATCCCTTTCTGTTCCTTCTTCACCATCGGGTGATCAGAGCACACCTGGGAAATCTGAAGTCCCCAAATTATCATTTGAGCATAAATCTGCCTCTTTGGCTCTGCCTTCCCTGGCTCCAACTGTCTCAGAACCTTCAATACCAACGCCTGTATTTGCACAAACCCTGCCTCCAGCACCGATCGTAGATCTTACTACGCCTGTTACAACTTCGGTACCTGTAGCTACTTCGGCTCAGGGCACACCTTTTACTTCGACTTTGATTTCCATTTTGGAACCGATCATTTCAGCTCCGAGTGCCACTTCGGCACAGAGTGTTGTACCGACCTCACTGGATCTGACCCCTTTGCTTCTAGTCTCAAAACTAGAGACTTCGGTGCCGGCAGACATTGCACCACAGACCCGATACTCTCCCTCAGTAAACCCGTTTCTGGGCCAAGCGTATATCCTATTTCTCGAATGTCCTGACTCCCCATCTGGAGTATCCACTAGATCCACCAGGAGCCTTTCGAAACATGACACGGTGCATCTTGTGGACCAGCTGTTGGTAGCCAGGGGGATTCCATCACTTTCTAAAACCCATCCACCTGCTGGAGTTGGGTTGCCTTTTCCATGGACTCCATCTTACACTCTTCCTTCGTCCATCTCAGTTCCGAAGCCTTCTGTTCCGACATCCTTCTTGGAACCCAACACCTCGGCACCTACGGTGCACCTCACTCCGGCTCCGAGTTTGTCCCTTTGGTCTTTGGTTCCTGCCGAACCAGTCCTTCCTCAGTTTGGGGATTGGGGGACAGGCGTGTTGGCCCAGGGTATGGAGCCAACTTTCTCCTCTGTTCATTTCTTGGCGCTGATGCCTGCGTCTGTGCTGATCTTACTTGAGGCTCCACCTGTGGGGGTGGGTCCATCGGAACGGGATGTGACTCCGGTCCCGAGGTTGTCTTTCTCAGTTCTGGGCTCCCATCCCTTTTTGGGGCGGGCCTGCCTTCCGCGGGACGGAGAGGGCTCTTGCTTTTGGTAGCACTCTTATGATGTCGGAATCCCAGTTTTTGCCCTCTGGGCTGCAGCTGTCACAGACTATCCCCTGGGACACTGGGCAGAGGAGCCGCAGGACACCCCTGTTCAGGGTACCCACTCTTCCAAGTCCTTCTTAGAGACCCCCACTGAGGAGCCCCCTCGAAAGAAGACATGCAAGAGGAAGCACGTGGACTCGCCTGAGGAGTCCCTAATGGAAGACACAAATTACAATGATGGTGAAGGGTCCCCACAGTCACCTCCTGATGTCTCCTTCGGAGACATCCTGGAAAGGTTAAAACAGAGATGTGACTGGAAACCCTCCAACCCTTCGTCTGAGGAGTCCATACTCCTGCAGGCTTTTCGTGCATGGCCATCTACCTCTTGGATGACCCCGCCTGCCGACGAACTCGTCCAGCTCATCGTGCAGTGCGCATGGAAGAACCCTGATTCCATTCAGGCGATGCCCTGGAAACCAGACAAAATTCTGTCCCCCCTGCTGAGAATCCGCACTGGTCCAAAGGATTACCAATTGATGCTATGGTAGTGGTGGGCCCGAAAAAGGACTTGGCTGAGGAAAGTCCCACTGTTCACCCACCCAACAGGGAGTCCCGGGTGGTGGACAGACTTGGGAAGCATGTTTTTGCATTAGGGACCTTTGCCGTACAGTCCCTGAATTATTTGGCACATTTTACAAGGCTCCAGAGGGACTTGATCTCTGAACTCTCTGGGACACTAGCAAGACAGTTGTCTGAGGTCAGGGAAAAAGTGGCCTCACAGCTAGCAACCCTGGAATCGGTATCCAACTCGTCCATGAGGTTGCTCTCGCATGTGACCTAAGGGGCGGCTAAAGCAGCAGGTTTAGGCATTGTTATAAGACGTCATTCCTGGATCTGCATCTGTGCCCTCGCGGATCTCTTCAAGTCTTCCTTTCTGAATGTTTCCATTGAAGCTTCATCCCTCTTTGGCTCCAAAGTGAAGGACACATTAACCAGGTGCGAGCAAAACGGAAAAACCCTGACTGCCTTAGGTCTACGATTTTCCAATCCTCAACGTACCTCCTCCAGGAATCAGAGGAGTGGGAAAATGTGGCATAAGAAATCTCAGGGTCCTTTCCATGCCACACGTGGTGATGATACTCCCAGAGGCAGAGGGGGTAACAATTCTGGAAGATGCCCCTATAGAGGCAGAGGGGGTCCTCGCAGTCAAGGCTCCAGGGACTCTTTCTCTGGACAGCCTTATCAGTGCTCCTGAGGGGCAGCCTGATTGCTTGCCTCTGGAAGTAGTCGGGGGTCGTGTCTCTCTACACCAAGCTGCCTGGCACTCTATCACCACTGATCATTGGGTGCAGAAGATTATCACTAGAGGTAGCACAATTCCCCTTTCTTGTCAACCAATTTTGCAAGAAAACTTCCCGATGTGCCACCCAGTTAAAGGGAAGCAGCAGCTTCAGAAATTTTAAAACGGTCTCAAAAAAGAGTCATCCAACCAGTTCCACCAGACCAGCGCGGAGCTGGATTTTACTCTAGATCCTTTTTGGTGCCAAAAAAGAGACAAGGGGACTGGAAACCTATTTTGGATCTCAGCAGCTTAAACAAGTCTGTCACCCAAATAAAATTCTGGATGGTCACAGTTCAGTCCATCCTTCCTTTTTTAAGAGAAGGCGATTGGATGTGCTCTGTAGATCTCTGGGACGTGTAATATCACATCAAGATGGACAAATGCTCCAGGAGTCTGCTTCGCTTCCGGCTAGGAGCCAGTCATTACCAATTCCGTGTCCTGCCATTCGGTCTCTCTACAGTCCCCAGAGTGTTCACAAAATGCATGAGAGTGGTAACAGCTCACTTGTGACTAAAAGGATTCTGGGTGTTTCCATATCTAGACGACTGGCTCCATGTGAGAGTGTTCAATCTCGCCGTTTGTTCTTGCACACTGGTTCGGAGCCGATCCTCGGCTCCGAGTCGGCCGCATAGCAAAGCTTTGCATCTTAGAGAAGCTCGAGACCAGGCTATATCCCACAATCCTCCCTGCCATTACTCAGATCTAGTTTGCCGCTGCAACGGATCACATCGAAAGGGAGCTCGGACCAGAGAAAATTTTGTTGTTCAGATAAGATGCACAAAGTTCAAGGGACTAGTGATCATAATTATGTAATAAAGAGCCTTACTTTCATGTCTTCTTCTATATACATATATATATAATATAGGGCATAACATATTTATAAATATATAAATTATTCAGCCTTAAGCATTTATATATTTTTTCTATAAAATTTTATATATTATTCATCATATATATATAAATACTATCAATACAGAAATATAATAAAATATATACTATATTATTCAAGCTACATTAATATATTTATACATTATACACTTTAATATATATATATATAACATATATTTATATATATATATTTTTTTAATATTTAACATTGTTAGATATTATTTTACATATTATACATATATTTCTTATATATACATTACATATATCTTAAATTTACAACTTACATTAATATATATGGTTATCCTCATCATATACATAAGATAGTTATATACTATACATATTTCCACTCATACATATTATTGTTCCCATCACTGGTATAATATTCCCATGCCATAGTCTAACCTATACAATACACTTTTGTAACAACACATCTACATAAAACACTCTACTTTCTTTCTTTCTCTATTTTTTTCCTCTCTACACATATACCCTATTCATTCACACTCTGCCTTCTGAAGCTATATATAAGGGAAAAAACAAAATAAAGAGGTTATTTTGATAAAGAAGAGGAGGTCTATATATACACATATTCATTATTCACTTACATTACATATATTATACCTATTTTGTTATTTTGCATAATAGCTTGCCTCATCTTTATTCATAACTCCTCTATACCTTCTATCCTCACAAACCCTATTTATTACTAATGTCTGTCTTTCTCTTTTTTTTTTATTTTCTCTGTATCCTTTCACTCCTCCCACTCTACTTTCTCCCTCTCTCCTCATATTCACTCCTCATCCACTACTTTTTTATATATTTGATACCTATTGAAGAAACTATTCCTAATATCTCCTATCCCTATATTTTCTCTATTCCCATATATTATCATATAATATATACCTCACTCTTATTCACTTCATAATACTTACTTTCACATCCCATATACTCTTTATATATTCTATACATATATATCTATAACTAATAATACATTATTCTTTTGCCACTCTTATTCTATATACTACTATATATTCTTATTACATACAATATTCTATTAATACATATCATATTCTCTATTACCACCCTCATCCAAAATACTCCTCATTTCATATACACTTAATTATCCTAACATATATCTCAACTATTTTCCCTATACCCTCACAATATTATTACCTCACATATATAACCTCTCTACATACACACCACATATCCTACTTTCTGCATAATTTTCATCTTACATACTCTTTCCTACACATATAATATATACTTAATTCATATGGTCATTTAATGACATCTACTTTGAAATCCCAGAAAACACAACACACAAAATAACAAACAAAACACCATAAATTCCACAATAAAGAAAAGTTGACACTTGCACACATATCCACTAGTAAAAAATTGTTGAGATCTGCACATCTCTTATGCACCCTAACCCTAACTCATTACACAGAAAAGCTGTACAAGCACATTATGTTTATTAACTCACTTACACAAATTAAGTCTTCACTAAAGACATTACCTGATAATAACTCACTTACTCAAATTAAACTACATAAGACACTCATATCACACATAACCCTACATTGTTTGCACACTTATGTTTTATCCTAAATTTCACTATGGATACTACCAGGTGTCATTCTTGTGCCTGTGGATTCGAAGGAGGAATGGCTGGTGTTTGTGGTTATTTCTGTCCGAATCCCTTCCAAGAAGGAGACCCATATATCTATATATTGTTAGATATTACATATTATTATTTACTATACTGTATTTATTTCATATTATACATATAATATTTTTATATACATATATATTATACATACTTTTTTTGATATATATATATATATATATATATATTTTCTATCATTTTCTATTACTTATATTTTCATATATTTTTTCATATTTTTATATTTAAGACTTTTATTTATATATATTATATATATTATTTTTAGCTTTTTATATATTTTTATACATAAGTTTTTTTTATTTTATTATATTTATAATTTCATATATATATTTTTTTAATATATATTTTATTATATCTTTATATTATATATATATTCTATATTATATTTTTTTTTAAATTTTTATTTTTTACAAGATATTATTTTTTTCGTATTATTTTATTTTGTTTTTATTAATTTGTATATATTTTACATTTCATATTTATATTATATTTCAGATGAGTAATTTTTGCATATTATTAGAGAATTATATTTTTTATAAGTGATAAATACATAAAAACTTACAGTATTTTTTTTTAATTTTTTCTAAAATTATAAGAAATGCATATATTTTAACACAAAATGAAGATATAAATTTTTCATAAATTATAAAAAAATATTTTCATATTTTAGTGATATATAAATATTTTTACAGTGATATATATTTTATGCTATATTTTTTCTGATATATAAATTTTTTTTATTATATAATTTCGTTTTTTCCTATATAAGAATATTTTTTTTTTTATAAAAGTGTTTTTTCGAGATATATATTTATATTTAGATATGGTTCAGATATATATTTATATGGAATATATTTTAAAGATATTTGGACACAGTAATATATATATATATTTATAATAAAACGTGATAGTGGATATATAATTTGCATATTTTTATATAAATTTTATATAAATATATATATAAATATATATATATATATATATATATATATATATATACATAAGCTTATTTTTTTTCTTTATTTATAGCTAGTGAAATCTTCACAGTAAAATGCTCTGCTATTGGTCTGACCATTTTAAAGACATGTGGGCAGAAAATGTCCATCACTGACAACCACATCCTGTACTGTCTTGGCCTCTACTTGTAAGAATTATATATGCCATTCCTTCAGTGAGGGTCATGACAGATAGACAGGAAACATAGATGACTTCTTGAGCCTTTTTCCAGGAGGTTTTGGACAAGTCAGACCAGGCTCTAAGTCCTCAATCAAGATGTCTGAGCCCATGTCATCTCTCAGAGTTCATCTTCAAAGTTTGTTCTCTTCCACAGACTTAAAAGCTCAACATTATCTTTCACTGAGTCCCAGGTCTTGGAACCGTGTCAGCTACCGCCACCTTCCATTCTTCTTGGTCATAGTTCCCTTCACCCACTTCCAGACTGTTATCCCACACTGATTATCTTATGCAGAAACTTATGGAGAACACGCCCTTTCCAAGTTATTGCAGTTTCCTCCCATTGTCAAAACTAGAAGGCCTCTTATTCCCCAACAAGTCCTCCTTCAGACCCATCCAGCTTTTTAGAGGATGAGCCAAGTGGAGTCTCAGCCAAAACCATCCATTGCAGATACACCTTGTCCCAAACTCAATCAAGGTGAGTCTACACATCCTTTCCGGATCAGAGTTTTAATTTGACTTCATATTTGGGCCTCCGCAGATTGGCTCTTGCTCCGCCTGAGCCCACTGTCTATTCTTCCATGTTCTTCGAACCGGGGAGTCCTCACCCGAGGTTCAGGGTTTGGACCTTATGAGGAAGGTTTTGACTCACACAGACAACCACTTCATCGGAGGCGCCTTCTCCCCTCCCCTAAGGAGCCGCTTCTGTTTCTGTTCCTACCATTGGCCATCCAAAGCGAGCACCATTGCCTCAGCCACTCTTCGAGGGTGCCCCTGATGTCCTTCAAGGATGCATCTGCAGTCATAACACATGGGTTGTTCTTGCTCTCAGGCAGCCCTTCGGCCGGCCGGATTCCAAAGTTCGGGTTCGGCCTCGCTGATGTCACACTTTCCCCACGCCAGAGAGCTTGGGGTATAAAGGCATCAGCCAACGCCTATTTTCCTCTGTCTTTCTGCCGCTACGTGCCTGAAGCAGAAGCTGTTCGCAAGTGCCGGCCGGTCAGATCCAGAGATTTCAGCTACTAAGACTTCGGTGTTGGCACTTCGCTAGACTCTTTCTTGCCCAGCCGGCGTCAGACAAAGTAAATAATTGCTTAACTTGTGGGAAACAAATACCGCGCGATTTCCATTCTTACTGCTCTCCCTTGCTTAGGCCCAGACCACGACGTATCAGCTTGTTTAGCCTGTGCTCTTCCTTCAACCGACGGACTCTTAGACGCCGGACGGAGTTTGCAGAAGAATTTTTCGATCCTTTTGCATATAAAATGCCGCCGGAGACCACTAATGATTTGGCCAAAAACGAGAGGAAAAGGACCGACATTCAGCGTCTGGGCGCTTCAGCTGAAACCACGGGTTAGCCTATCAGCAGTCTCTGTTTCTGCTGAAACAGAGCCCTCTGTTCTTACTACGACAGAAACCATACTCTCCGGGACAACCGTGAGGCCAGAGAGGCCCCCGCTGAGTCTGCTTCAGAAATCCCTACCGAAGCAGCCAAGATTTGTCCACACACCATTCCATTGGACATTTCTACACCTTGCATCGGGCAAAGCATCACACCACCCAGACAGGGCCTCCTAACCTCCACCAGACAAAAGGCCTAGGACTGAACCTGTTCCTCTGATTACTTCCACGGATGGATCTGATTTGTCAGGACCATCAGGAAGGGCCTTTTCTCCTTATGAGGATTCAGATGCTGAAGACTCTGCCTCCTTCTCGGCCTCCCTCCTGAAGAATTTTCCTTTGGGGAGACCTTGCACTCTGAGGGAACACTTTCAATGGCAGGGTCAGGATTTTTCTGATTCTAGAAAAAAGACTACGACTTTTTTACATTTGCCCCAGCATAGGCCCTTAGCCATACCACCAGTGCTAACTGTTGGGTTCTTGCACCTGATTCTTCCTCCTCGCCTCCCCTGCCAAACCTGACAGATACTACAGAGTCCCCGATTTTCACTTCCACCTGTATAAAGCCCATGCTGCAGACCCAGAAACTATTTCACAGGGCCCAAAGGTGTTGCAGCTGCCACTGCCAAAAATCCCCTACCTCTGGAAAGAGAGTCCAGAGCATTAGAGAGATGGGGTAAAAGGTTTATACATCTGCTACTCTTTTTCTGCCAGGGCATTAAACTGTCAATTCCATATGATACAGTACCAAGAATATTTGTTAGATCAGTTGAATAAGAAGCTTTCTCTCCTGAACCTTTTAGGACCGTGAACTCCTTCAGGATTTGGTACACAACTCTCAGCAGGTCAGTAATCATTTCTAAAATGTGGCTATGATGCACTGGAGGCTTCATTTAGATCAGCTATGACTGGGGCAGTAATTGTGAGGCATGCCTGGCTAAAGAGCAATCCCTGCCAGACCATGTCAAGGCTAAGCTCCTAGATGCTCCAATGGAGAAACAAAGTTTATTTGGCTCTAAAAGGAGATTCTAAAGAAAGTGGAAGAAAAAGCAAAATCTGTGCAAACAGTAAAGGAATTTCTACAGGTCCAACCTCCAGGTCCTGCAGAAACTGGCCTTCCAAGAATTCCTGTCCTTTCCAGACACCTCCAGAGCACAAAGGGTCAGGAATAGACGCCTCGAGGCAGAGGTCAATCAAAGGTGCCTCTAGGGCCACAGTGGTAGCCTGCCAACCAGAGGAGTAGTGCCACAGCTGCAACTACAACCACTAGCACAGGAGAGACACAATGATTTGATTCCTGATTTCGGCCTACCAGGAACAACTGGAAGCTCCTCATGAAAGCTGGCTTTATTCTCAAGAAACTGGCATTGCATTACAAAGGACACATGGACATTGCAAACAATAGATTAAAGGATTCAGGTTTCACTTCCACACTTTACCAAAAAGGAGCCGGAATGCCAAACCTACCACTCAAATCAGAAGCCAGAGGCTTTAAGACAAATCAAAAATTTACTTCAGAGGAAAGCTTATAGAAAGGGTACCATCTATGGAACAAGGCCAAGGATTTCCAGACTATTCCTTGTACCAAGAAAAGAAAAACCAATGGAGGCCTATTCTCTAATTTGTCCGCACTGAACACATATTCATTACAGCCCAAAAATTCAAAGCTGACCCTACATGCAACTTCTTCCCATGTTGGGCAAGGAGTCTTGGCTGGTGACTCTAGATCTCAAGGGAGGCATACCTGCACGTCCCTATCCTAATTCAGATTGCAGAAGACTTCAGATTTCTTGCAGGATCAGAGCATTATCAATTCTCAGCATTGCTCCTTGGCTTATCTATCATACCAGAGAGCTCTACTTTAAATGCCTGGCATCAGTAATTGCACATTGCAGACTTCAGGGAATTCAAATCTACCCATACCTGGATGACTGCCTCAATAATAAGCCGGACAACAAGACAAAAATTGATAAAGGATTTGGCCTTATGTCATACACCTGTTACAGGTCTTGGGATACACAGTCAACATCCAAAGTCAAGACTAGTGCCATCCCAAAGGATAACCTTCTTGGGTGCTGATCTGGACACATAATCCTCGGATGGCTTTTCTCTCACAGAAGAAAACAAAACAACTTCCAGATTATTTCATGACTTTGACAAGACAAACTCAGTTTACTGTAAGGAGTCCTGCAGGCCCTGGGTTTCATGGCATCCTGCATATCTGGATCCTGGGCTGGTGGCTGCATAAGTGAGGAAATTACACAATGGTACCTAAGGAATGTGGTCTCAACACAGACACAGTCTAGGAAAACCATGATACCAATCATTCCATGCCTTCAAAAAGGAATTCTGTGGTCGGCTCAGGCCTGCCAGTCCAACAGAGGGTTGCCTTTCGCAAAAACCAAACCAAGGCAGACCATCACCACGGATCTCAGACCTAGATGGGGAGCACATGGAGGACAATGTATTCCAAGGCCTATGGCCTCAAGGACAGCTAAACTTGCACATAAAACCAAAAGGAGAGCTGGCAGTGAAGCATACACCCAGGCATTCAAACCATTCCTCCAGCAAGGACATCTGCTAAGGACAGACAACACCACGGGTCATGTGGTACATGTAAACAAACAGGGAGGCACGATTCCTACCCTCTATGCCGGATGGCAATGGATCTAGAACCTAGGCCTGAATCTCAATATCCAGCTGCAGGCCATATTTGTACTCAGGAAAAGAGAATTCACTAGCAGACAGCTTAGCAGGACTACCACGGATGCTCACTCTAATGATGCTGCATCCAGACATCTTTCAAACTCATAACAAAGAAATGGGATTGCCAGAGATAGATCTGCTCCGGCCCCTCTCAACCACCAACTGAAGAAATTCTGCTCAAGGGACATACCACCCACAAGCCTGGAGGTGGACTTCTCTCTTTCAGCTGGAATGCCCTAATAGTGTATGCATTCCCACCTCTCCCACTGATGTACAAGGTTCTACTGAAGATCAGGGAGTGAACAGCCAAAGGTGATACTACTAGCTCCGGACTGGCCAAGACAACACCAGTATCCGGCCACTGAAAAGCATGTCTCAGGCTAACTCATGGCCTCTAATTCCTATGTCCTCCTTTCCTTTCTTAAATCCAGGAAATTCCAATTTCAAGACCCTGCATCCAAACTTGAAAACTCTGCAACTAACTGCCTGGAAAATTGCTTAAACCAAACGGTTCACCAGAGGGTCAAGGACATTATCCTGATACTGCAGACCTCCAATATGAAGACATACTCAGCTAAATGGAAGAGATTCCTCATTTGAGTGCATCAAAGGGCACAGATGTTCAGTGGCAAACCTAGTCAATATCCTAGAATACTTAGCAGAATTGTTCCACAATGGCCTGTCTTACCTTCCATTAAGATTCATGCTTCAGCAATATCTGTAGAATACAATATGGATCCTCCTATCTTCTCTCACCCTCTACTCAGACATGGAGAGAGGGATCAAAAAATGTTAAACAACCTCCCAGGAGACCCCTACCTGCATGGGATCTCAATTTCTGTGCTGGAAAAATTGACTCTACTCTCCTTTTGAACCACAGCAGCATCAGCAGACTTACAATTTTTATCTTGGAAAACTGTGGCATTCCTTCTGGCAATCACTTCAGCAAGAAGAGTATCCGGAAGCTACAGGCATTAATGGCAGTGCAGCCTTTCCCTTATTTTTCACCAGGATAGAGTGTCCTGAGAACCAATCCTACTTTCATGCCAAAGGTGGTATCCAGGGGTATCTGAACCAAGCCATTCATTTTGCCTAATGCTCTTCCCCTAACCCACAGAACAAAGGAGAAAACTCTTGCACACCTTTGATATACACAGACAGCTACGCCACTATCTGACAGAACTAAACCAGCAGAAAACTGACCAACTTTTGTAGCCTATGCAACTGGGTGCAAGGAAAAGCAATTTTAAGCAGACAATTTCAAAATGATAGGAAATTGCATTCACCTTTGCTACTCTCTTCATGGAAAGACAGTTCCTGAAAATATCAGCCCCATTCCATTAGCGGGCCACAGCCACCACTACAGCTTTCCTAATGAGGTGGCTACTGAAGGACATTTTAGAAGTTGCTACTTGGAGCCCGTGCATACATTTGCTACTATAATCTTACCCTTATATTTTAGGATCTCGAAAGGCTTTGCAACTGCAGTTTTATTAGGATCTTAACTACACCCTTCCTTATTCAGTACCTCCTCCCAGTTTAGCTATGGTATTCTACCCATGTTATGACTGCAGATGCATCCTGAAGGACATAGTACAGTTTTGTACCTTAAATTATGTCGTAGATGTCCAATAGGTATGCATCTGCAGTCAGGATTACCCACCCTCCTTCCCCTCTGTGGTATTACTAGGGTGCTTACCCCTTCAGCCAACTGGGGAATCTATTATGGTGTATTTGTTTGCATATATGTATATATTTTTTGCCAATGTTTGAACTTTCTACATTTATCCAAATTTAGCCTCCTAGAGGGCACCTGGCATCTGGGGCAAGAAACACTGAGGAAAATGGCGCCGGCTGATGCCTTTATACCCTGTAAAGCTCTTGGACGCCAGGGAAAGTGCGACATCAGCCGAGGCCAGACCCCAGACTTTGGAATCCGCCGATCAAGGGCTGCCTGAGGCAGGACAACCCATATGTTATGACTGCAGATGCATACCTATCGACATCTACATTTATGGTAGGTACAAACTGTACTCTCGGAGGCTCACCGAATCCTCCGCATGAGGTTCCGAGGAAAGACTGTGCAAGAGGAGGCACTTGATTCTCGCGAGGAATCTCTAACATCTGGACACTGACTTGATGAGGCAGAGGGGTCCCAAAATCCCCTCCCAGGATGTCTCATTTTGGCGGACATCTTGGAGATTTTAAAGCAGAGGGGGTGATTGGCAGTCCTAGCCCTCACTGAGGACGAGTTGGTGTTGCTGTAAGGCTTTGTGCTCACCCCTTCTACCTCCTGTTACTTCCGCCTTCGATGAATTAATGGATTTAATTGCTCGAAGGGCATGGGAGACACCGACACAGTGGAACCGGTCCCCGAAAACCAAGCAAAGTTTATCACCGCCCCCAGGACAAGACTTATCTCAGCAAAGGAGTCCCGGGTTGACGCTTATGGCGGTGGCTGCAGCCACTAAAAGGAGATGTTCGAGTCTTCCTCTGTTCATCCTCCTAATAAGGATTCTAGGACTATGGACAGATATGGGAAGGCTGCTTAGTTCAGCCGAATGCCGCTCGCTAAACTATTTGACACTTTACACGTGCCTACAGAGGGATCTCTATCAAGGAGCTGAGAGCTACCCTACAGGGTAAATACAGATGCTGCTGTTTCAGATAAGGTAACAGCACAGCTTAACACCTCTTACCTCCATAGTGAACTCGCCCATGAGGCTCATCTTGTATGCCTGAAGGGTCGAGTAGAGCCACAGCTTCCAGCGACACTCTATGAAGACAACTTGATGCGGCTGTGCTCATTTTGTGGAAGCCTTCAAGTCTCTTCGCCAACTTTGATGGTGCCAGCTCAAACAAAGTGAAAGAGAGACACTAACTGTGTGTGAGTTAAGAAGGATAGACTCTCTGTCTGCTGTCAGAGTCCTGCTTTTCCGGCCCATCTAGACCGTATCTCAAAGGGCAACGAGGCGGAAAATGTGGTTCCGGTGAAACTCGGGATCTTTCCAGGCCACATTAGAGTGATCCCCCCACAGAGGCGGGGCAGAAATGGAAGACGTCAGCCTGGCGGCAGAGGGGTCTAGAGAACCAGTGCTTACAGGGATCCTGGGTCCCTGGTGTTTTTCCAGCACTTCTGAACGGGTCCACTTTCCTGCTCTGGAGGTAGTCAGTCGCTGGCTTTTATACCCACAGGCCTGGCTAACTCTCACCCTGTGACTCCTGCAAAGCATTGTAAACGAGGATACAAAATCCCTTCATGTCAACTCCACCCTTCAACAAAGAAGGGTTTCCAGATGTGCCACCCCGCTCATGGTAGGCCCAGCAGCAATAGAAATTTCAAAGCTGCTCAAAAAGAGAGTCATTCAGCTAGTCCCGCGGACCAAAAAGGATCCGAACTACTCAAGGTTCTTTTAGTTCCAAAAAGACAGGGGACTGGAGACCCATTTTGATCTCAGCACCCCAATACCTTCATGAAGAAAGAAAAGTTCCCGATCACGCTCAATCGATCCTTCCATTTTGCAGAAGGATTCCATCGGATGTGCTCGATAGATCTCAAGACGCAGTACTACCACATCAAGATGGCCAGACCATCCAGAGATCACCTGCGCCTCGGGCTGGGAGGAGCCAGTCACTTTCAATTTTCGAGTTCCCCGCCCTTGGGCCTCCACTCAGCCCCCAGGGTGCATTTTGCATCACTTCAAATGCAAGGTAAGGAGTGGTAGTGCCTCATTTGAGATGTCTAGGACTCCGGTGTTTCCTATCTGGACGACTACCTCACCGCCACCACAGAGCTCTCATACAAGCCAGAGACTATACAGTCAACCTTTTTGTTCCCACCTAGGGATTTCCATAAACTTCAAAAATCTGCTCCATTGCCCTCACAGCATATTTCATTCATCGGAGTTGTTCCAGATGCTGCTTTTAACACTGGTAAAGTTCCTCCAATAAGGCCATCCCTCAAGGAACAGGTTCTTTTTCTACTGCAAAGCAGGAAAGCCCCGCCAAACTAGTGTTGAAGGTTTTGGGACTCATGGCATGTCTCCGATTGCAGTTCCTATGGGGAGATTGCACATGAGTTCCTCCAATGGCTGCTGGGTTCACACAGTGGACGCTCATGCTACTCCCTAATGCACTCCAGGATTCTGATAACAGATTCTGCAAGCTGCAGACCTCTCATGGTGGGTGCACAGTCAGGATCTCGACTATGGGTCGTCCATTTGTTCTACAATCCCACGTCTAGAAAACTCTGCAACTAACTGCCTGGAAAATTGCTTAAAACCAAACCAAACGGTCTTATCTCAGAGGGTCAAGGACATTATCCTGGATACTCGCAGACCCTCCACAAGGAAGACATACTCAGCTAAATGGAAGAGATTCCTCATTTGGAGTGCATCAAAGGGCACAGATGTCTCAGTGGCAAACCTAGCACACATCCTAGAATACTTAGCAGAATTGTTCCACAATGGCCTGTCTTACTCTTCCATTAAGATTCATGCTTCAGCAATATCTGTAGAATACAATATGGATCCTCCTATCTTCTCTCACCCTCTACTCAGACAATTTTTGAGAGGGATCAAAAATGTTAAACCTCCGAGGAGACCCCCTCTACCTGCATGGGATCTCAATTTCGTGCTGGAAAAATTGACTCTACCTCCTTTTGAACCAGCAGCATCAGCAGACTTACAATTTTTATCTTGGAAAACTGCATTCCTTCTGGCAATCACTTCAGCAAGAAGAGTATCCGAGCTACAGGCATTAATGGCAGTGCAGCCTTTCCTTATTTTTCACCAGGATAGAGTGTCCCTGAGAGCCAATCCTACTTTCATGCCAAAGGTGGTATCCAGGGTATCCTTGAACCAAGCCATTCATTTGCCTACGTTCTTCCCTAACCCACAGAACAAAGGAGAAAAACTCTTGCACACCTTGGATATACACAGACAGCTACGCTACTATCTGGACAGAACTAAAACCAGCAGAAAAACTGACCAACTTTTTGTAGCCTATGCAACTGGGGTGGAAGGAAAAGCAATTTCCAAGCAGACAATTTCAAAATGGATAGGAAATTGCATTCGCTTTTGCTACTCTCTTCATGGAAAGACAGCTCCTGAAAATATCAGGCCTCATTCCACAAGGGCCACAGCCACCACTACAGCTTTCCTACGAGGGGTGGCTACCAAGGACATTTTAGAAGTTGCTACTTGGAGCTCCGTGCATACATTTGCCAAGCATTATAATCTACCTTTATATTTCAGATCTCGAGCAGGCTTTGCAACTGCAGTTTTACAGGGGATCTTAACTACACCTTCCTTATCTTAGTACCTCCTCCCCCAGTTTGGCTATGGTATTCTACCCATATGTTATGACTGCAGATGCATCCTTGAAGGACATAGTACAGTTTTGTACCTACCATAAATGTAGATGTCCAATAGGTATGCATCTGCAGTCAGGATTACCCACCCTCCTTCCCCTCTGTGGTATTCCTAGGGTGCTTACCCCTCTTTCAGCTAACTGGGGGAATCTATTATGGTGTATTTGTTTGTATATATGTATATATTTTTGCTACTGTTTGGAACTTTCTACATTTATCCAAATTTAGCCTTCCTAGAGGGCACCTGGCATCTGGGGCAAGAAACACTGAGGAAAATGGCGTCGGCTGATGCCTTTATACCCCAGAAGCTCTGACGTCAGGGAAAGTGCGACATCAGCCGAGGCCAGACCCCAGACTTTGGAATCCGGCCGACCGAAGGGCTGCCTGAGGCAGGACAACCCATATGTTATGACTGCAGATGCATACCTATCGGACATCTACATTTATGGTAGGTACAAAACTGTACTTTCCTCGGAGGCCTCACCGGAATCCCCCTCCGATGAGGTTCCGAGGAAAAGACTGTGCAAGAGGAGGCGCTTGGATTCCCCGCAGGAATCTCTAACATCTGACACTGACTTGGATGAGGCAGAGGGGTCCCCAAAATCCCCCTCCGAGGATGTCTCATTTGTGGACATCTTGGAGATTTTAAAGCAGAGGGGTGATTGGCAGTCCCTAGCCCCCACTGAGGACGAGTTGGTGTTGCTGAAGGCTTTTGGTGCTCAACCTTCTACCTCCTGGGTTACTCCGCCCTTCGATGAATTAATGGATTTAATTGCTCGAAGGGCATGGGAGACACCGGACACAGTGGAACCAGTCCCTCGAAAACCAAGCAAGTTTATCACCGCTCCCCAGGACAAGACTTATCTCAGCAAAGGAGTCCCGGTTGACGCTATGGTGGTGGCTGCAGCCACTAAAAAGGAGATGTCTGAGTCTTCCTCTTCTGTTCATCCTCCTAATAAGGATTCTAGGACTATGGACAGATATGGGAAGCGCGTTTTTAGTTCAGCGACTTTTTCCATGCGTTCACTAAACTATTTGACACACTTTACACGTCTACAGAGGGATCTCATCAAGGAGCTGAGAGCTACCCTACAGGGTAACACAGATGCTGCTGTTTCAGATAAGGTAACAGCACAGCTTAACACCCTTACCTCCATAGTGAACTCGTCCATGAGGCTCATCTTGTATGCGTCTGAAGGGTCGAGTAGAGCCACAGCTTCAGCGATTGCTCTATGAAGACAATCCTGGATGCGGCTGTGCTCATTTGTGGAAGCCTTCAAGTCTTCCTTCGCCAACACCCCCTTTGATGGTGCCAGTCTTTTTGGGCCCAAAGTGAAAGAGACACTAACTCGGTGTGAGCAAGAAGGATAGACTCTGTCTGCTGTCAGAGTCCGTTTTTCCGCTCCATCTAGACCGTACCCCAAAGGGCAACGAGGCGGAAAAATGTGGTTCCGTAAAACTCGGGGATCTTTCCAGGCCACACAGAGTGATCCCCCCACAGAGGCGGGGGGGGGGCAGAAATGGAAGACGTCGCCCTGGCGGCAGAGGGGGTCTGCAGAACCAAAGCGACAGGGATCCTGTCCCTGGTAAGCCTTTCCAGCACTCCTGAACGGGGGCCCGACTTTCCTGCTCTGGAGGCAGTCGGGGGTCGCTTGGCTTTATACCCACAGGCCTGGCTAACTCTCACCTCAGACTCCTGGGTAAAAAGCATTGTAACCAGAGGATACAAAATCCCCTTCATGTCAACTCCACCCCAACAAAGAAGGTTTCCAGATGTGCCACCCCGTCTGCGAGGCCCAGCAGCAATAGAAATTTCAAAGCTGCTCAAAAAAAGAGTCATTCAGCCAGTCCCAGCGGACCAAAAAGGATCCGGAACTTACTCAAGGTTCTTTTTAGTTCCAAAAAAGACAGGGGACTGGAGACCCATTTTGGATCTCAGCAATCTCAATACCTTCATGAAGAAAGAAAAGTTCCGGATGGTCACGCTTCAATCGATCCTTCCATTTTTGCAGAAGGACTGGATGTGCTCGATAGATCTCAAGGACGTGTACTACCACATCAAGATGGCCAGACCATCCAGAGATCACCTGCGCTTCTGGCTGGGAGGGAGCCAGTCACTTTCAATTTCGAGCCCTGCCCTTTGGGCTCACCTCAGCCCCCAGGGTATTTACCAAATGCATGGCAGTGGTAGCGTCTCACTTGAGATGTCTAGGATTCCGGGTGTTTCCCCTATCTGGACGACTGGCTCCTCACCGCCACCACAGAGCATCGCCTCATACAAGCCAGAGACTATACAGTCAACCTTTGTTCCCACCTAGGGATTTCCATAAACTTCGAAAAATCTGCCTTACTGCCCTCACAGCATATTTCATTCATCGGAGCAGACCTAGATGCGCGCTTAACACTGGTAAAGCTCCCTCCAATAAGGGCTTCATCCCTCAAGGAACAGGTTCTTCTTCTACTGCAAAGCAGGAAAGCCCCGGCCAAACTAGTGTTGAAGGTTTTGGGACTCATGGCAGCGTCCCTGATTGCAGTTCCTATGGGGAGATTGCACATGAGGCTCCTCCAATGGCTGCTGTTCACGCAGTGGACGTTCCAGCAGTTACCCCTAATGCACGAGATTCTGATAACAGATTCTTGCAAGCGAGACCTCTCATGGTGGGTGTACAGTCAGGATATCACTATGGGTCGTCCATTTGTTCTACCGAATCCGACGGCCACGATAACCACAGACGCTTTCCTGATAGGGTGGGGGGGGGACTATTTCAGGGAAGAACAGTCCAAGGGGAATGGTCCAACATGGAGTACAACCTGCACATAAATGTTCTGGAAATGAGGGCGGTGTTCTTGGCGTTGCAACACTTTCAAACCCTCCTACCTCTAGGAACAGTAGCAGTTCAGACAGACAGCATGTCTGTAGTCTGGTACATAAACAAACAAGGGGGAACCAGATCTTACCCATTATGCAGAGAGGCCATGAGAATTTGGCAATGGGCAGTGTCCACGGGTCACTTTCTGATTGCAACGCACATCCCGGGGTCATCCAACGTCATTGCGGACAGGTTGAGCAGAGCCATCCTGTTACCTCACGAGTGGTCCCTCAAGCTACAGGTGGCGGAAAGAATTTTCCGCAGATGGGGCCAGCCTTGCTGCGATCTATTTGCCTCCCCGATGAATACCAAATGCAGAAGCTATTTTGCCCTTCTACCCCCTCCAGGGGATGTCCCCAGGGATGCACTGATACACGATTGGCCTCCGGGTCTCCTATATGCATTTCCACCTACCCCCTTGATTCCCAAATTTCTTCAGAAAGCCATGAACCTGGAAAGGACAATTATACTCATAGCCCCATTCTGGCCTCGACAGATATGGTTCCCCTTTCTTCGAGCCCATCAAACAGAGGAACCGTGGATCCTGGACCCAGTACCAGATCTACTTACACATTCTTCGGGAGTTCCTCACCCGTCTCTTCTATCCCTCAAACTAGCAGCTTGGCTGCTCCACTTCCCCGCCTAGCCAGGTCTGATCTAATTTCACTGGCAGTTCAACGCATTTTGGTTGCCTCTCATAAGGCTTCCACTACAAAACTCTACAGGAGTAAATGGAAATGCTTTGTGTACTGGGCATCTAGCCAACACTCGGACCCCCTGGTAGCTCTTTTACATAAAGTTCTAGAATTCCTGTCCATCCTTTTTCACAAAGGAGCCTCTACCTCCACACTAAGAGTACAGTTGGCGGCCATATCCAACTTCCATGTTGGTGAGGACGGTTCTTCTATTATGTCCCACAGGCTTTGTAAGGCTTTTATGAAAGGTTCCTTCCATCTTCGACCGCCCGTCAGAGACCCTTTATTCCCATGGAATTTAAATTTGTTATTGTCGCAACTAATGTTGCCACCCTTCGAACCAGCCACTTCTTGCCTCCTGAAGTTTTTGTCGTGGAAGACTCTTTTTCTTGTAGCGGTTACTTCAGCTCGAAGAGTGTCAGAGCTGCAAGCACCATCAGTCAAACCACCTTACTTAATTTTCCACCCAGATAGTTTCCTTACGAACAAACCTGTCTTTCCTTCCTAAGGTATGTTCTGTCATAAATATTAATCAGTCCATTGAACTCCCTACCTTTTTCAAAAACCATACCAGCAAGTTGGAATATATGCTGCACAAGTTAGATGTCCACAGACAGCTAAGATTTTATTTGGACAGGACTAAGGATTACAGAAAAACAGATAAACTTTTTGTTGCGTTTGCAGACAATAAAAAGGGCATGGCAGTTACAAAACGTACACTTTCTAAATGGCTTACTGATTGTATAGCTTTTGTATATTCTAAGTCGAATCAGGCCTTGCCCACCAAACCTAAGGGCCATTCTACTAGATACGTTTCCACTTCCTTGCCTCATGCAGCTCGCCTGCCTTTGGACACTATTTGTGCAGCAGCCACGTGGTCTAAACCACATACTTTCATCGCTCATTATAGAGTTGACAAGGCCTCCAAAGACAGGACATCTTTTGGTTCCACTGTCCTCAGGAACGTTCTTCCATGAGTCACTCAGGGTGACGGAGCTAGGGACGCTACCCGTGTGTAAGAACAAACGGCGAGATTGAACACTCTCACATAAAGAAGTTATGTTCTTTCTATAATGTTCCATGTGGAGTGTTCATCTCGCCTTTGTTCTTACATTCCCTCCCTTCCCTCCCTCACGTGTTTGGAAGAACGAGTAGGACTAGAGTCTGGTCCACATGCCTTAACCTCTTCCGGGTATATTGCCTCTTACCTCATGGGGTATATTTCGCTACCCTTTAGTTAATTTGTCAGTGAGATAGTGTCTCTGAATTTTTGTGGCTGTGTGTAGCCTTAGCACCTGAGGTTTATGGTTGGTCTGGTTTGCTTGCAAACTAGATCTGAGTAATGGCAGGGAGGATTGTGGGATATAGCCTGGTCTCGAGCTTCTTTAAGATGCAAAGCTTTGTTATGCGGCCGACTCGGAGCCGAGGATCGGCTCTGAACCCGTGTGTAAGAACAAAGGCGAGATGAACACTCCACATGGAACGTTATGGTAAGAACATAACTTCTTTTTACCGTCCCCACCAAACATCTTCTGGTAACTGCCCAACAACATACACTCTCTCAAGCAAAATTGTTGAGAATAACAATACATTGGGAGAAATCAAATCTTATCCCTACACAACAAATAGAGTTCACTGGAGCAGTGTTCAATAGTCCTGTCTAGTATCACTCCCTCTTCACAGACTCCACCGATTGAGGCTTCAGATGTGAGTGATTCTTTCTCAGACATTAACCCCTGCAAGACAAGTTCTCAAAGCTCTAGGTTCTATAGCTGTGTCAATTCCAATAGTGCTTCTAGCAAAGCTTACATATGTGAGTTCCGCAGTGGCTCCTTCTTTATCAATGGTTCCCAAACTGTTATTCCCTGGATTACAAGATTCAAATAACCAACTCTTGCAAACAGGACCTGCTTTAGTGGATGAGGCCAGACAAAGATTTTTGGAACCGACCTTTTCACCCCTGTCAGCCCACAGCCATTGTGACCATGAGTACTTCCCTGATCGGGTGGGGGGGGGGCCATTTTCAGGGAAAGACTGTCCAAGGCACATGGTCCACCTCAGAGGTCTACCTACATATCAGTGTCCTTGAACTGAGGGCCGTGCTGTTAGCATTGCAAGCATTCCATGCACCTCTCACCTCCAGGACAATTGCAATCCAATCAGATAATATGGCCGTGGTCTGGCACATCAACAACCAAGGAGAAACCAAGTTGTACCCTCTTTTTCAAGAAGCCATGAGAATCTGGCAGTGGGCGATAGCTTCCAACCGCTTTCTGATAGCAATGTATATCCCGGGGAGCTCCAACGTGATTGCAGACAAAAATGAGCAGATGCATCCTTATGCCCCACGAGTGGTCCCTCAACCCCGAGGTGGTATCTATAATCTTCAGCCACTGGGGCTAGCCTTGCTGCAGTCTTTTTGCCTCCCCATCAAACACCAAGTGCAGCAGCTCCTTTGCTCTACTTCCCCCATAGGGGGCATCACCAAGGGATGCTCTGATCCACGATTGGCCCATGTGACTTCTCTACGCCTATCCTACCATTCTTCTGATACCGCAATTCCTAAAGAAAGCTCTTCGGTTGAGATGCCAGGTGATCCTAATAGCCCCATTCTGGCCTTGACAAGTTTGTTTCCCCTTTCTTCAGCCTCACCTAGTATTCCTGCCATGGATTCTGGACCCTCTACCAGATCTGATCACTCACCCCTAAGGGGTGAGTCACCCGAACCTGTCCACTCTCAAGCTGACAGCTTGGTTTCTCCACTTCTGCTAGTCGCCAGGCAGGCTAACCTCTCCTCACCTGTTTGAGACATCATTCTGGCCTCTCTCAAACCATCCACCAGAAGTCTATATCAGGAAAAATGGAAATTTTCCATTTGGTCCAAGGATAACATGCTAGACCCGTATTCAGCTCCAGTTGCTGCAGTACTTCAATATTTGGCTAAGTTTTTTTATAACAGGGCTTCTGCCTCCACAGTTCATGTACATCTAGTGGCAATTTCCAACTTCCACAATGGTATAGATGGTACCCCTCTTACTTCCTTATGCCCTTGCCAGGCTTTCCTCAAAGGGACCTCTCATCTCCGGCCTCCTCTTAGACAGCTTGTGGTACCATGGAACCTCACTTTATTCCTCCAGTCTTTGACGCAAAAGCCCTTTGAGCCTGTGGCGAAGTGTGACCTAAAATTTTTGTCTTGGAAATCTTTGTTCCTTGCAGCCATTACCTCTTGCAGAAGAGTCTTGTAGCTGCATGCATTGTGCATCAAGAAGCCCTACCTGGTCTTTCACAGACAGCATGTCACTTCAAATGAACCCATCCTTTCTTCCGAAGTTGTTTCTGAATTCTTTATTAACCAGACCATTGATCTACCAGTGTTCTTTCTGAATTTTGCCAATAGAGGCGAGTATTGCCTTCACACCTTAGACTTGCATAGACAGTTAAGGTTTTACCTAGACAGGACCAAACCTATCGGTAAATCTGAACAGCTTTTCATCTCCTTCTCGGGACTCAAAATGGGAGAGGCTGTTTCCAAGGTTACGTTATCAAAACTGCTAAGGGACTGCATATGTGTCACTTATTCCCTCCATAATGAATGCATGCCAAAAGTTAGACAACTCCACTAGAGCTATGGCAACTTCTATAGCATTCCATTCCAGGGCATCCATGGATGACATCTGCGCAGCAGCTACTTGGCCTAAGCCCTCATACCTTTATCAGTCATTAAAAATTGGACCTGGTCTCCAGGGGCAGAGCTGTCTTTGGCTCAGTGGTACTCCGTAATGTTCTTCCATAAGGGCCGCCCATGGACCTCAAGGTAGCTTGGGATTCTGTCCCATCAGTGATGAATGGAAAGAAGATTAATAACATCAGATAAAGAAGTTATGTCTTACCATAATGTTCCATCTTTGTTGTTCATCTTCTTTCATTCATCACTTCCCACCCTCCTTCCCCCTCCAAAGGCTCCTGGGGGATGCTTTGGGTCTGAGTGGTGCACTAGGGTACTTGCGTAGAAGTGGCCTGTGCTTTGCTTTACTTTCGTAGCAAGCTCAATCTGAGGTAACAGAGAAGGGCATTCTGGGTAGAGACTTGGCTCGATAGTTTTTTTTGGCTGGTGCGAGCTTGGTAATAGGCCAACTCTGTTCTGAGGGCTCGGAACCGAACCCATCAGTGATGAATGAAAGAAGATGAACAACACAGATGGAACGCTATGGTAAGAGACAACTTTTTTTTTTTTTTTTCGAGTAGCCAGTCCACCTAAGAACATGTTTTGTGTGATGAGAGGAAACAGGAGTATCCAGAAAAAATGTACAGGGCCAAAAATGAAAGCTTGCACTCTCCATCCAGTTATCTACAGATCAGAAATGAAGCACAAAGATGCAACAACACTAACCACTATACTTTCATACTTAAGAACATTTCATGCCACCCCAGCTATTCACCCTAAACATTAGACTGCTTGTCCTAATGTAATATGTTTAATTTGTCTTCAGTGCATCTGAGTTAAGAGGAGTATATTACAATCAACAAATGCATGTAGGATGAACTTTTGCAGAAGCTAACATTTAAGCCCAACCCTGAATAAATTGCTGTTGTGTTTGCATTTGTATGCAAGTCTATAGCAGGGTAGCAGTTGACATGCCCTACCCAGCAGTAAGAATACTGGCACTTTTCAGGTTTTTCTTGTTTACAGCATTATAGAAGTATATTTTAACAACCTTGCATCATTTTTCACTGTATGTAAAACCAAGATGAGTAGACAGCGCAGGCCATTTTTGTATCTGTTAATCATTCCACCCTGTTTAATAATCCTTTGTTTGCTGCTTTGACTGCTGCTTCTCAGTAGTATGCTTGTTTGCTAGAAGATTCAAAGGGCAACAGTAAATAAAAACATTCTTTCTTCACTAAGATTTTTAGAGTTTTCATTGATTTTGGAAGCTGTTTTTTTTTTTTTTTTTTTTTAATTTAGAAAGATTAGGTTACTGTGATTGCCAATACTAGAAGTATTATGGACCATTGCTGCCTGTTTTTATGACTGAAATTAATTCACAGCTGCTATAAAATAAATAATCGCTGTAAGGTGTAAAACATTTGGGGTTAGGTTTGGTGAAAACTTGTAGATTTCAGTAACAGCTTGGAAATCTTCCTTTAGGATCCCTTCCTCAGTGTTTTTCACTTTCTAGCTTCTGTGCATGGGTGTGTACACACCTCCTGCTAACGTATGCAGTGTGAATCACACTTAAGAGCTTCAGAGGGTGTCTGCCACTGTTGGGAGTTCAGAGGGGCCTAGACCGATATTTGCTATTGTCACAGTTAAAATCTTGACCCTTGCATGAAAGGTCCCATGTGCAGTGCCAGAAACATCCAAGCTGTGTAGGTGTTCCTGTGGTTGCTATATAATAAGCAAGAGCCTGAACCAGCATTGGGTGT
Organism: Protopterus annectens; assembly: GCF_019279795.1. NCBI lineage: Eukaryota > Metazoa > Chordata > Ceratodontiformes > Protopteridae > Protopterus > Protopterus annectens. Next base: position 318,249,804 of record NC_056741.1, read on the forward strand.
ACTGATGGAAGCAGCACGATGTAGGGGAATACCATAAGTATGGAGGACACAGTCCCAAGTATCAGGGCAAGGAGTTCTGATGAGGTAGATGTCTGTCTCAACACAAGTAGGATGGCTTTGTTGGAAGGTGGCCACTACAAGGGCTAGCAGTAATGTTCCTTGTCACCCCAGGCAGGAGTTTAAAAAGGAGAAGCTGAAAGGCTAAGAGACCAGAAATCAGCTAAAGCTTCTTCCATTTAAAGCTTGCCTTCATGGTGTCCTCCTGAGGCTGTGAGCTCTACCTCAAGACAGTCAGGAAGGTGGCAGCAGGAGAGTTGATCCCTTAGCTACTTTGAGAAGCACATATAAGGGTTTGAACATTGTGCCCTCATGAAAGAGATGTGAACAACTGATCTGCTAAGGTGAAGTAAGGTTCATAAGTGCCTTGTTGAGTATTCTATGGGTTTATTTGAGCTGCAGGAGCTTTCTTTTCTAACCCAATCCAGTGAGTCCTTGCCTCCTTTATGAGAGTTATGGAGGTTCCTGCTTCCCTTTCCATGCCAGGTGGTGCTGTCAGGCATGTATATGCTGCTCACATAGTGAGATATGACTGAGCAAATGTATGGGTACATTCTAAGACAGTACAGGTTTACACAAGCACAGGACCCAGTACAGGCATGTCAAATGTGGGTGCCCCCTTCTGACTTGTGATTCTCCTTGTACTCAGGCCAGTTAACTGACCCTGGTTGCACCTGTCCCTTGTCTAATCTCAAGCCTGAAGTGTTGCATAAGCTAGTCTCAGCTGGTGCTAATTCAACAAGTATATTGGCTACCTAACCCATCTTGATCCTGTCAAGTGAGTTACAAGTAGGTTGAGGTTCTGGTGTTTTAGATGTGTGCCTACTCCTCTCAGTCCTCTTCCCTTGGGGTAGCTAGTTTTCTTAGGAATAACCCCCTCTAACTCCCAACCCGATGACCCTTGTTTTGGGGAGACTATTAGGCTGATAAGATCCTCTGTGAACTAGTCTGCAGATGTTCTTCATTTAGAGCTGTAATCCATTAGTCCCGACTATTGAGGCTTCCACCTATGAGTCCTGGACATTCAGCCTGACTTAAAGCTCAGAACCTTTCTCCGTCCTGCAATTTCAGAGACACTCTTCCACCTGGGGTGTCGGAATGTTCTCAGTGTAAAGCAGGCATCCATCTCAGCTATTTTAGATATTTCATGATGAAGTTCACCATGCATGCCTCACAGTTAGCTTTCTGTTTCTGGTGTGTTTTGGTCTACGTCAGGGCTTGGAAAAAGACAACTTCCCCAATGGGAAACATTCTTTTTCCCCATTTCTCCAGTTTGTGTGGTTTGGAAGTTTGCATAACCAGAATTTCATTTTATTATGATGTCAGCCATATATCCGGGCACAAGAAGGAAAGTGTAGTCTGTTGTAGGCAAATCCCCCTGCAAGGACTTCCATAGTCATACTTTTTTGTTTAGCACCTAAATATTCTGTGGAAAAATGTAATATCTGTCAGGGTTTAGCCTTAAAAACTATACAAAATAGGCAACATTCCTGTCGTCACTATTTGGACACGAGGAAGCTTGAGGCCTTCATATCGTCCACAATAGCATTTACAAGATTGTCCTCTGCATCTGACATACCAAGGGAAAGTAATTATTGAAAATGACAGGGATGTGGAAAAGACAACTCTAGCATCTGGCATTGTAGGCTAGTTGTGTGTGTGTGTGTGTGTGTGTGTGTGTGTGTGTGTGTGTGTGTGTGTGTGTGTGTGTGTGGAGAAGTGCTTTCACAACTCCAGAAACATATGCCTGCTTGTCCAAAGGTCTCTGGTGAAACCACTGTGAAGGCTGACCTGCTCTGAGATCTAGCATGTCCCACTGGACCATCAAGAATCAGCTCTGTGGACATCCACTCCTAGGCATCCATCACAAAAAATATTTTTGCAGTATCCAGAGATGAAGACAGGATTCTCACTATAGTCATGATGGAGGACATTCCAGACAGCAAAGTCAAAGTTGAATACTCTCATCTAGACGTCAGGGCTTCTATGGTGAACATCTTAGCTTAAAAAAAGGTGCTGCACAGATCATCTGGCCCTATTCCCCTACATATTTCTGTGCCACAAACACTGGGACATTACCTACCTATTTCTCTGGGCTGTCCCTGAAAAGTGGATCACCCTGTCACATGGTTTCTTACAAACCCTATAGAGCCTGCAGCCAAGGACACAATCTTTTGTGACTAGAGCCTCATTCATTAAAAGGAAAAAAGAAACCCTGTCATGTTGAGGATATGAACTCAGAGTGTGAGGGGGAAGACCTGAACTTTCATTCCAGGTGTCTTTTCCCCACAGGAAATCCCATTTGCAGAAATGCTTACCAAATGAAGGAATACTTTAGATGGGAAGGAAGGGAGGCATCTGAGGTTCAAAAGAAATGCTTTTATGGGTCTGGATACTCGTAAACCTGTGTCTGTTCTTCCGGTCTTGGGAGTCCTAAAGGATGTATTCCTGGTACCCTCCTAGGAAGTAGACACCCATCCTCTTGCTGCTGAGAAACCAGGCTGTGTATGTAGGGTCCGGGAGTCCTACAAGTCATTTGTAGGAATATTGTAACAGGTTGGTGATTTGTGTAATGGTTAAGGTGTTTAGGTACAAGGTTTGATTTTCATCTTTAAAAGGGAAATTGACTAGGCTTAATATGGCTCATGAGGACAGCTAATCGTGTAATTAGCTTTGAACTTATGATCCACCTGTGGTGTATGTTAATCCACAGAAGGGATCCAAATTGATTTCTTCTTCCTGATGATAAAGAGGGCTGGCTAGATTAATTTGATTGATTTAATATTTATTAACCATTAAGTGGACTGGTCAAATTTATCCTTTTCAGCCATGCCCCTGGCATCAGTGCAGCAGAGGAAAATGTATATATACATTTACAGAAAAGCTGTACAAGTTACAAGTGTGGAGTGTGTCAGATTTCGTGAAGACATACAGGTGTACATGACATGTATGGAACTGGACTCTAACAAATATGGTACAGTAAAATTGTCTGAAGCTACTAAAGTTTAATCTTCTAACTGCCACCCTAGCTTTCAGGGCAATCAGTTGTCAAACTTGTATGACCAAGTTTAAGATGACTGTATTAGACCAACTAAGTGACAGGATAGTGGAGACATCTGCTTGAGATTGGAGAGAAAAATTGCTAGAACTCACCTAGATAGCTAATCAGGTGGCAAAGCACTTGATGCATCTATGATGCTGTGAATGATGTATCTGAAGTGAGTGCTATGAGTCCATTAATTAGAAGACTCGTCTAGCTGAGGCTCCATTCCCTGCTACAGGATGTTAAAGCACAGCTCCTCAAAAGAAAAATAAAATTGGTCAACAAGTATTATTTACAAAGTATTTCAAAGCAAACTGTCAAAAAAATTATTTACAAAGTCTTACCAGTGAGTATCAATAACTGTTAAAAGTTCTGCAATTAAAAGTGGAATCTTACAGGAAAGAGACAGGAAATTAGTCTGAAAAAGTTTTGCTTGTGAACTCTTATCTGAAGAATATGGCTAAAAAAATTAGGCAAAGTGAACATCTTCCTGTCATAATATCTTTATTTATGATTTGACTTGGTACACAACAATGTGTGCTTTAAAATCCTCATATGGTGATTCTTCTCTGAAGAAAAACTTTTAATAAGTATTAACTTCATTACAAGAGTTCAGAAAAATACACAATTTCCAAACCAAACTTGACCATTTACAACACAGCACTATGAAATGGACTGAAATGCTAAAATATTAGATAGGACAGAATTCCTAATATACTTGTTATAAATAATGCAGTAATTGCCTCCACTCAACAAAACTACATTGAGCCACATCTGTCAATTTTGGTAATGCCTTTGCCATGCTTTTGTTTGTGTGTTTGCATTTGTACAGGTACTACTACTATATCCCAAGCAGACTTCAAAGAATTTTTTCTTTGAGTAGATGGCAAATGTTAGAGGTGTGTTGCAGAAAGAGGAACTTAGAACATATGTTTTGAAGTGTAATGAGTTCATAGGTCCATAGGTAGGTACTAGGCTATTGGCCCTAGGGCATATATAAGCCTAGCCAAATGGAACCCTGGCTTTTGCCACCTAAGAAAATTTATTTTCCTGTGCCCCTGTCAAGCAGAGCCACAGAAGTGATCCTCGGGGTGAATTTCCTATCTCCCATCCAATCATCAAGATTTTTCTTGAAGAGTGCTAATGAGGAGCTTTGTTTGATACAGATAGGTAGTTTTTTCCAGAGTATGGGAAATCTCTGGGACAGGAATCTATCCCTCCAGCATGTTCTGTTTATTGTGGTGGCAAGGTTTAGGTCCCTAGAGCATGTAGCTCGGAGGGATTGGGATTTCTTTAAGGGGAGCATGTTCAACAGCTCTGGGTTTGACATAGCTTTGTATGTTAGGCAGAGATTGCATCTGAGTAGGCGATATGCGATAGTAAAGCTGGAGTTTTTTTAGACTGTCTGCGTAGGGCATCTGTTTGATGCTGATAATCCTCTTTGTGAGGTATTTCTGCGGCCTTTCCAGTTGTAGATGCTTTGTGAGGTACATACCAAAATGGGCATTGTACTCTATAATGGGTCTAATGAGTGATGAGTAAAGGGGAACAATGACCTCTTTTTTTCCTGGATGAGAAACGTTTTCTGATGTGTGCCACGTAGAAGGTTTTCCTGACTACTGTGGCAATGTGATTATCAAAGGAGAGACTACTGTCCACCTGTGTCCCAAGATCTCTTATCACACTTTGTGTTAAGTAGACTACCGCCTATGTGGTAGTTCATGGGTACAGAGTTTTTACCAAAAGGGAAGACTCTGTACTTTTTGGCATTGAGCTTTTCGGCATTGAGCTTGAGGCCATGGCGGCTTTGACATCAGGCATCTGTCTCAGTGAGGCCCTTTTGTAGGATGTCCACATTGTTAGGCGTTTTGATTATGGTTCCTAGTTTGCAGTCATATGCGAACTTTGTTAGCCAAAGACCTTCTGTGCTACCCTGTACTTCAGAGAAGTAGATACCAAACAGGAGAGGACCTTGGACTGAACCCTGTGGTACTCCACTTGTCACTGGTCTGAAGTTGGATTTAGAGTCTGCTACTTTCACAGTGTGGGTTCTGTCAGTGAGCCAGTTGGCAACCCATCTTGTGACATAGGGATTTATACCTAGTTTAGTGAGTTTATCTATAATTCCAGAATGGGGGATGGTGTCGAAAGCCTTGGCAAGATCTAGATAGGCTGTGTGAACCACCTTACCCTCATCTACGGCTTTAGTGACTGATCAAAGAAGTTTATCAGGTTTAGGAGACATGATCTGCCTTTTACAAACCCGAACTGGGTAGGGTCCAGAGTTTGGAGATTGCCAATGTCATTGTTTATAAGTTGCCAGATTTTAAAAATTTCCTACAGAATACTCTGCCAGAAATGTTGCATGAACAAATGATTGTAAATAAGGAAGTGATTCTTTTCACCTGGGACAGAGGATCTAAATTGGCTAGACATACTGAGCCCTTATTAAATTTAATTCTGTTGGCTGCCAAAAAAGCAGTTACTAGAAAATGGGAATAAAAGTCTAAACCAAATGTATTTGGAGTATTGAATATTATACAAAATAAAATAACTGGAAGAAAGATCTTTAGAAAAGGGAAGGAGGATAAAACCTTGCCTGTGATATAAATGGTACTTAAACTTTGCCTGTAATATAAATAGGACTTGCTGGGGAGAGAGGTATGCATCCTAGAGATGATCCTGCCTCTGGAACAGGCTCCCCACCCATGTGAAGCAGAGTTCCTCCCTAACCCAATTCATGTGTAGCTTGGACAGTTGGATGGGGTACCATCCCTGGCATGGCACCTATGTCTCTAATTGACACAGGCAACCTGTAAATGGTTTATCTCTCAGGCCCTTGTTTACATTTATCAAGGGTACTAGAATTTGTCAGAGATTTGGGATGCCCGGCTATGCTTAAAAAGGCCCTTGTGGTTGTTAGCCTAGTAAAAACCTATGAAGGAGCAAATTACATTGAAATAAATAGAAATTGTGGGAACAATAAATGCAGGATAATGCTCAGGAGGAGGAGTGTGGATTTGAGGGAAGGCAGGAATTCAGAAATGTATATAATGTTGGACTGATGATAGTTACAAAGAAAGAAAAGATTTGTGTTGATTGACATTTTTAAAAATGTTAATATGGTTTGTTTTATTTTCTGTTTATTTCTGTTTGCTTATTATGTCTTAACTCATTCACTCTGGAGCAGCTCAGAAAAAGCTGCCTGCTTAATTCCACCATAGGAACAACAGTGCAGCCTGAGCTCATTTTCAGAAAATCCGTTTTCTGATGTGTGCCACGTAGAAGGTTTTCCTGACTACTGTGGCAATGTGATTATCAAAGGAGAGACTACTGTCCACCTGTGTCCCAAGATCTCTTATCACACTTTGTGTTAAGTAGACTACCGCCTATGAAGTACCACCTAAGAAGTCTGAGGGATTCAGATGAAAGCGCTTAACCAGAAATACCATTGATTTTTGGAGTGTACTTTTTTGTGACAATAAACCTGTGTTTTATCGGTACTTTGAGTTTTCACATTATTGGAAGTGAACTTTGATCAACATCACCCTGTTCAAGCTGAGGACTTGGAATCTGCTTCATAACTTAGTGGTTGAAATAACTAATACATGTTAGTGTGGAGTATGTGCATATTGTTAACAGATAAATTATTCTTGAAAGATGGATACATAAACAAAAACTTATAACTATCACTGAAACCTGTGCTATAGATAACCTATACTTGTTACACCGTATCTGTATTATGATCTTCAGCAGTCTGACCATGTATGCAGAAGGACTTCCCTGGTACACAAATGAATTATTTCCCCTGCCAACATCTTCATTACTACATGTTATACACATGTCCCTAAATGAAACATTCACCCAAATGACCCCCTCAAGAAAATGTTGATATGCGCACAATCACCAAAATTTTATTTATATATATATATATATACATACACACGTGTGAACAATGTATATATGTGCAAGTACATTATGTACATACATATATAATCATATACACATGCACAAATTATATATATTCTACACACAGGAAGAATAAAATCAGGGGTTTAGGAGGATAGGCAGTTAATGAAGAATGAAGGGTGTTGTTTGCAATGACTCCAACCAGAGAAAAAACGCAACCTGGCTTGTACATTCATCAAGGTGATAACGACTTCTACTTATGTGAGTAACAGTGACAGCAGCTGAGACTTTTCCCAGAAAAGTGATAATGACTTACTGCTATATTGTAATTGCACGTATTGCTAATATGATAATGACCTTCCTTTCATTACTGCAAAGGTATGCATGCTGAGACACAGGTGATAATTGCTGCACATAACCTGAGTAGGCATTCATCATATTACATTGTACAGCTGTTATGTAACACAGACTCTGTATCATCAGTAAGGAGAAGACCTGAGTAATTCAGTCAAATAGTATAACAATCAGATATTACAAGCAGAAATGAAGTGCAGTGAAATAGGCAGAAATATTGTCCAAACTATCTGGTTGAGCACCATATTTCTACTGCAATATTCTAACAAAGAAATCGGCTCACAGAACAGGATTTGGCAGCATGCTATGAATTACAGTAAGCCAATAAATCAGTATAACACAGCCAGGTGCTAGGACAATAAAATGTCCAAATGGATTTTCCAATTATGCAAAAACCTTTCCATGACACACTGCTACAATACAATAGACTGCCCCTGCACAAGCAGTAGTAAATTATTTGTACAACTAGTAGGTCTCTGAGAAGAGTAAAAGAAACCAAGACTTCAAAAAAAGTATATATTCTTTCATGGTGTGGTGAACTGAGTTTGTCTTGGATTTTATGGCCTTATCCAAGCAACTATTCTGTACAGGATCACCTGCTAACTGTCTTCCCAACTCCCATTGTGATCATCAGACTATTCAAGCCATATTGTCCTTCAAAGTCCTCACAATGCCACTTATCAGTACCTCTTATTATACAATATGCAGAACTATCTCTGGGCCTAAAGAACATGATATGCTACAGGACAATAAAAGGAACAAGAAAGCCTTGAGGTTTATAAATAAGATCATCAAAAAATTAAAAGGAAACAGCTACCAGGAGAGGCTGGAAGCACTGTCTCTATCTAGTCCTCTATAGACTCCTTAGGGGGTCACCATACCTTACCTTTCATAACAATAGGGATCAAATAGTCTAAGACCTCTTCTATCTCCACAAATCAAACAGTTCCACTAAAAACAAGATAGTAAATGTTTGAAAAATAATGCTAAACCAACCTATACATGCACCAAAATGAGGCATTCACCCAAGTCACCCCTTTCAAAATGCAGTGTAACACATCAAGACAGAGAGAAGCTAAAGTTCCATTCAATGTTTTTTTTCAACATAAAGCACACATATCTACATCTTGCATTTATTATACCACCTGACTGAGTCACCTTTGTAATTTCATCTATCAAATATATTACTACGTCATCATATTATGTACCGTTTATATACTGTTTATTCAGTCAATAGAACTACTCCATCGAAATAGGTACAACATTGTAAAGCAAGGACAAACTTCTGCATGCTTTGCAGATTGAAACCCACAAAATACACATTACCCCCAAGGTCAACAGCCACATATGCCTAATGGAAAGAAGACAGCTAACTTTTTCACATCTTGCTAATAAAGCGTAACAATTGTATTTAATTGCAAAATGCAGGTCAAACTAAACAGGAACATTTTTGTATCCTTAATACTTCAGCATTATCTTTTTATATAGGTGACAACTGATATTAGGATTAGCATCTTAATAGCTGCATAGAGGCAGCTGTACCCACCAGGAAGAAGTACAGAACTAACTCAAAAAACAAGCCACCCTGGTGGAATCACAAAATCAATTGGCTGAATAACAAGAGGGAGAACATTATGGCAAAAATTAGGAGGTGCAGCATCCAGCAGGATAAAAGCCCTCTCAAACTAAACAAACTACTCAGAGGACAAATAAAGTATACAAAAGGCAAATATGAGTTAAGTTTGGCCTCCCAGGACAAGGAAAACTGCAAATGTACCTAACCAGGCATATCCAACAATTGAAATGTCCACAGAGGTTCCTCACTAAAAGAATGTACGGTGTAACTAATATGTCCTATGCAGACCTCTTCAAGGTCCTATCCCTGTATTCTGTCTCCTACAGCCTTTGGAGGGGAGATCTATGCCTTGCATGCAGGGTCTTGTCAAACCCAACTGTGATGGGACCACCTGCATATCCACCAAACACAGCACCAAAATTACCCGCTATAAAGATTTAAACCTTGCCTGTGATATAAACAGGTCCTGCTGGAGAGATAGGAATGTATCCCAGAGACTATTGCGTCTATGGAACAGGCTCCCTATACATGTGAAGCAGAGTTTCTCCCTAACCCAATTCTTTTCAAAATGGTGAATGGCCATCCCCTGGTAATACCACTTTAGACTTCACTAAGAAGTTTAGTAAGGAAAACACACCACAACTGTTTTTATGATTTTTAAATCTTTTTATAGTAAGCTAAATCTGACCATGTTATCTGACTCAATAAAGGAACAGCCCTGCTTATTTCCATAGAATAACTCCTTATATCTACTAAAAATGTAGGATTATGATATATATGATCTGTGAGAAGCTTTTCACTGACCTGCACATAATTGCTGTCCACGTCTTTTACTAGCATTTATTTTAGTTTGCATAGAATGCTAAGTATTCACTAGACAGCAAGCCATTTCTATTTTAGGACACAGATAATTCTCACCTTCATCCCATCTATTTGTCTTTTCACTAAAGGTTAATTGTTAATGTTCCAAACGGTAGGCATGTTTGCGATAAAACAATTGCTTCTTCACACCATTTTATTCAATATCTACATCACACATTATCTGGTATCCAGGTCCATTGCAAAAAAAAAGCCCAAGCACAGCACATAAAATCCACGATATAGGCAATAGAGTTATATCCACAAACAAGATCACTGCTGTGGCAACTCGCCCTAAACCTAATAACAAAATCGGGATGTACAACACAACTCATGCTATGTACAAGACCACAAAACTGACATTTCCCCCACAGATAATTACGGAACCTCTGAACCTTATCTGGATAGCACAGACATGGTTTCTTTATCCCTAAGAGTAAAGCATGGAATATACCCAGCTATCTCGCAAATTCTGTCATGGGTTAAGTAACACTCTTAAGTAAACCAACATGAATGCAGGAAGGGGTGCAATATATAGTTAATGACCAGATTGCTTTGTTTCTTTTTGAAGCAAAATCTTAAGCTGGACAAAACTAGGGATCATTTTTAAATATTGCTCATACAAAGTTTGAAGGAAAAACGAGTTTTGCCTAGCAGCTCGAAAGGATACGAAGTCTGTCATGGGAGTAACTGACATTATTTTCTAACCTCAGTCTTTGCCAGTAATTCACCGGAAAACCGTAACTTTATAAAAAAAAAAAATGGATCGCAGCTAAGGAATGAGATTATCTTACCTTACTGAAGAATTACTCAGGCTTGGAGGTGAAAACACAAATTGATGTCCATTGCAGCTTTTTCTTTCCAGACTGTGACACTACCTGAATGGCTCAACAAACAGAGATGCAATAATAAATTCCACAAAGTGCAGAAAAAAAGGGAAGATCTACTGTAGGGCCCTCTATTTCTTTGGACAGAACAGAGCTTGGGGTGTTAAGCAAGAGGTGACTCCCATTGGCTACCACCAGTTCCTTGATGAAAATTATAGTAAATCGGCTTGCTCTTGAGAGGAAAATACAGGGTGCATTGCAAGCTGATTTTCTCACTAAAATCAGATACCAACACCATGAAAATCCACGCTGAAAATTAAGTTGACAAGGTAACTGACAAATTTTCAACTTAATTTTCAAGAATGGAGCTAAAATATGCCTGCAAATTTACTAGTGCTGGGAGAAGGCACTCTGGTGGAACAATATGCAATTACTACCATCTCATAGCATGCTCGGTGTTAAGCACAGAGGCGCCATGAGACGGTAGTCGGGGTTAATGAGTTAAGTGATAATTTAATAAATGTGTTTAAAAATTAGGAGGCCAAAGCTGTATTGTTTAAGTAAATTTACTCAATAAAAATTATCAAACTATAGTTGCTCACAAAACTGCTATAGTGTTGGAAAAAAGTTAAATGTTTTTCCTCATTTCCAACAGGAATACACAAGTAGAACAGCAAATGTATCTTCCAGAGCTATCCATGTGAAAGATCAGAGGTTTGAAAGACCAGCAAAAAAAAACTGAATTCTTAATGAATTCAAAGATTATTATAAAAAAGTCTCTCAAAGACAGTTTATTCATGAGTTTTGTTAACAATATTAGCTGTTTCTAAAAGTTTACTAATATTTCCAAACGCATAACTCTTAAAGAAGTTACAAAAAAAGAACTAAAAATTCACAAGGCTTCAGGAACTGATGGAGTACTTCCTGAGGTATGTAACATTTTACCTACAAGCATTTTAAGATTTTATATACAGTTTGTGGATATTAAAGCAAATAATGTCTCACCCCCTTATTCTTTAACTACTCCATTATTAAAAGAAATAAAAATCTCACAATCTGTTCTGCATACATACCCATGTACTATAAAATGAAGACTCAATATATTTATTTCTATATAAGCAGATAGATTAAAGCCTCGTACATATATAATCAGTGACTGTCAAACTGATTTGATTTTTAAAACAAAACTATGATAATATCAAGAGCATGCTAACCCTAATGGAGATATCCAATAGCAAACAACATGCTGATTTACAAGTCTTGTCTTGATCCATTTAAGTTGGATGACCCATTTAAAATCCTACACCTGTAGGTCTTTCCTCATACCTTTACCTCATTAATAAGGAATATATATTTAGATAAGAGCTTTTGTGATACCTTTGATTTGAAAAAAAAATACTAAACAGGGGTGTCCACCATCTCCTAAGCTCTTTACACTGGCAGAAGAAATTTTAGCAGTAGTAATTGAACTGAACTCAGACATGTGGAATAATTACCATAAACACTATTCAAAAAACAAAACAAAAAAAAAAAACGCACAGTACAGCACCAAAGTTCCTCAGTTTTATTTCAGGTTACTGTGATCTAGTACCTCGGCTATTCACCTTCAGGGATATGTGGAATAAGAGCAGGAACATATGAATTAAAAGATGTTAAGTTGTCAATCTCGCCTTCATTCTTGCTGGATGGGATCGGAGCCGATCCTCGGCTCCGACTCGGCACTAGCTTTAGCTCGAGAACTCCTTTTACCAGCTCGAGGCAACCCTATATCCCATGATGCAAGGCGGAACTACCTCAGATCTCGTTTGCCGCTTAGCGAAAGAGGTCTCCTTTGCCAGCTGAGGTAAGTTTTTCTTGTTAAAGAAGAAAAAAGTTTAGTTAGGGTTTAATTTCCTTCAGTGTTAGGTTAGCCTGTATTTAGTGCAGCCCACCCTATTCCCTTCCTTTTTAAACTTTTAAAATAGTTTTTTTCAGTTAAAGTTTTAGTCAGGCCTAGTTCCCCAAGTTATTCCCTTCCTGTGTGTCTGTGTAGGGATTAAGTTGTGTGTTTGTGGGGACTGTTTGTGTATATCCTTTTAGGATGTCTAGGGAAGGCAAGGTCTCAGGCTTCAAGAAGTGTGACCAGTGCTGTCAGAAAATGTCCCTGACAGACGGTCACACTTCTTGTGTGTATTGCCTGGGGCCTTTGCACCTGCAGGACTCCTGTGCGTTGTGTCATGCCTTTAGCCAGAGAGTCCTGCAGGAAAGGAGGAACAAACTGATCCTCCGAGGTTTGTTAAAACCTGAAGGTTCTCCTCCTAAGCAAGGGGCAGGAAAACCTCTTAAGCCACCGAAGGCTCAGGCTACAGTGTCCAAGCCTCCTCCGGTGGCTCCGGCTCGAGCCGATGCTTCTTCTGCTAGAGTAGTGGGTTCGGTGCCGGCCCGGCTCCGATACCCTGACTATTGTTGCCTTGTCGGCTCCGGCTGAGCCGACACTTTATCAACATCGCAGCCGAGTTATCCTCGGCTCCATCTGGGGTTCAAGGGACTGGCTCCGATGGCTCCGGCCCGTAAGAGATCCCGGTCCCCTTCGATACTAAGTATTCACTCTGCTCCGGGGTCTCCTCTTTTGTCGGAGCGGAGCCATCGGAGCCGATCTTCGAGATCTTCCAGGCTGTCTGACCACGATTTGGAGAGGGTGGTAAGCAGGCTGTTGAAGTCTCAGGCACTGGCCCAAATGCTCCATACCCCGTCTCAACAGACTTCGGCTACAGCCCCAATTCTTGAGATTCCTCCTCCGACTCCACACCAGAGTTCAGAGCCGGAGCTTCTTGGGACAGCGACTGTTTCAATGCCGGAGCTGATACATCCTTCGGCTCCGTCATCCTCGGCTCCGATCTCCTCCTTGAGACTTTCCTTGGAGGGATCCGGTCGTCGGGTTTCCACTGTCGGCTCCGAGGGGGCTAGTGGCATCGGACCCTTGTCCGACCCCGCCTCCCTCTCGGAGCTTCGGCTTTGGTAAGCTCGGCGCCGACATCGGCCTCGGAGCCTTCTCTCTCCTTGGAGCCGACCATTCCTGTTTCTTGGAGCGGTGTGTTCAGGTCTCCCGGGGAGAGGAGCCTTTGAGGTGATGAGGAGTGTCCTGGCCTCTGAGCCTGGTCAACGGTCTATCCCTCTAGCTCCTCCCTCATCAGTGCCTGCAGATGCCTCTTGCCAGCCTCTTGCTCTCAGGCCCAGGGATCCATCGCCCAGGTTTCCCCACTGGGAATTTCTCCTCTTCCGAGGTTTCTCCTGACCCTGCAGGGGAACCCCTCGGAAGAGGACGTAAGAGGAAACACAGACTCCCTGAGTCTACTACATCTGATACCGACTTAGATGAGTCGGAGGGTTCCACTGTCCCCGTCTGAGGATGTCTCATTTTCAGACATCCTTGAGCTCCTCAAACAGAGGGGGAATTGGCCCTCCATTGACCCCTCCGAGGATGAGTCGGTATACCTGGAGGCTTTTGGATCCCGACCCTCCACCTCCTGGGTGTCTCCGCCTTTGGACCCACTCATGCAGGTAGTGGCTCGGAAGGCGTGGGCGGGTCCAGATTCTGTGGAACCTGTCCCCAGTAGACCATCCGTTCATCACGGCCCCTTCGGACAAACAGTTCCTGTCCAAAGGTGTCTCTGTGGATGCTATGGTGGTGGCGGCCACTAAGAAGGAACTGGCGGATCCTTCAGTACCTGTCCATCCTCCTAATAAGGATTCTAGGACCATGGACAGGTATGGAAAGCGGATGTTTTCTTCAGCGACCTTTGCAATGCGTTCGCTGAATTACCTTTGTCACTTCACCAGGCTTCAACGAGATATTCTCAAGGAACTGGGAGAAGTAGTCCAGGATCCTTCAGCTGCTGGGGCTCAGGAAAGATTGCCTCTCAGCTAGCTATCCTGAATTCGATATCTAACTCCTCCATGCGGCTCATATCTTATGCAGCCGATGGAACGAGCAGGGCCGCAGGCACAGGTGTTGCTCTTAGACGCCAAGCCTGGATGCGGCTGTGTAATTTTGCGGACCCCTTTAAGGCGTCCTTCACCAACACCTTTGACGGTTCGGCTTTGTTCGGACCTCAGGTGAAGGATACTTTGACCAGATGTGAACAAGACGGTAAAACTCTTTCTGCCGTTGGAGTCCAGTTTTCCACTCCTTCTAGACCATATCCCAAGGGTCAGAAGGGGAGATGTGGTGCCGTAAAGCCCAAGGAGCTACACCAGACACACGTGGTCAGTTTACCCCTAGAGGCAGAGGAGGTAACAATAATACACGCTGCCCTAGAGGCAGGGGGGGGTCCTCAGAACCAGGGCAACAGGGAGCCTCTTCCTGAGAAGCCCTTTCAGCATCCCTGAGGTGTTGCCCGACTGTCCACCCTTGGAGGCAGTCGGGGAAGAATTTCGCTGTACCCAGTAGCCTGGCAATCCCTATCACAAGAGAAGTGGGTACAGTCGATTATATCCGAGGGTTACAAAATCCCTTCAAAGGTTTCCTGCACTCTACAATCCCTTCCAGACATCTCACCCGGTCAAAGGGATTTGGCAAAACAGGAAGTTTCAAAACTCCTGGGAAAAGAGCCATCCAAACAGTGCCGCAGACCAAGTAGGATCCGGCTTCTACTCAAGATTCTTTTTGGTCCCCAAAGGACGGGAGATTGAGACCAATACTAGACCTAAGCAGACTAAACAAGTCTGTCAAAAGGCAAGATTCGGATGGTCACGCTGTAATCCATTCTGCCCTTCCTGTGCAAGTACAACTGCATGTGCTCTATAGACTCTCAGGTTGCGTATCCTCATATAAAGATTCACAGACGCCCAGAAGGTTTCTCCGCTGGCTGGGAGCCAGTCATTACCAATTCAGAGCACTGCCCTTTGGCCTCACTTCAGCCCCCAGAGTGTTCACCAAATGCATGGCGGTGGTCACAGCTCACCTGAGACGTCGAGGATTCCAAGTGTTTCCTTATTTGGACGACTGGCTCCTCTCCGCCACCTCCAAGGATCAGCTTCTTCGGTCCAGAGACTACACCTTACAGCTTTGCAAGAGTCTAGGAATTTCAGTGAATTTCGAAAAATCCTCTCTGCTGCCTTGCCAATCTATCACCTTTATAGGCGCAGAGTTAGATACCGTCAAAATGTTAGCCAGGCTAACAAATCAAAGGATTCTGGACATCCAGAAATTTGTTCAGCTTCTGTTACAAAGCAACAAGGTCAAAGCCAGGTTTGTCTTGAAGGTTCTAGGCCTAATGGCTGCAGCCATTGTTCTTCTTCCACTAGCTCGTTCCCACATGCGTCTCCTGCAGTGGATGTTGTTCACGCAGTGGTCGTACCACGATCTGCCCATGAGACATGAGATCTTAGTGACACAGTCTTGCAGGGCTCATCTACGATGGTGGGTATCTTCCCCTCTTCTTCATCAGGGCCGACCATTTGTTCCCCTCCTCCAGTTGCCACAGTCACCACGGATGCCTCTCTGATCGGGTGGGGGGGCATTATCAGGGCAGGATGGTCCACGGGACGTAGCAACCCATAGAATACCACCTGCACATAAATGTCCTGGAGATGAGGGCAGTGCTTTTAACGTTGCAAGCCCTCGACGACTTTCTTCCCACAGGGACTATTGCAGTACAGACGGACAACATGTCCGTGGTCTGGTACATCAACAAACAGGGCGGAACCAGGTCCTATCCCTTATGTCGAGAAGCTCTCAGACTTTGGCAATGGGCGATCTCTTCTCAGCGGTTTCTGATAGCAACGCACATCCCCGGCAGGTCCAACCTATTGGCGGACAGGCTAAGCAGATCTATTCTGATGCCTCACGAGTGGTCTCTCAATCAGTCTGTAGTGGATCAGATTTTTTCTGAAGTGGCACCCCTTGTTGCAATCTTTTCTCTACCCCTCAAAACAGCAAGTGCCCAGATTATTTCACACTATTTCCTCTTCCAGGGCAACCCTTGAGAGACTCTCTAACCCAGGATTGGCCTCGGGGACTTCTTTATGCTTTTCCTCCCTTTCCATTGATTCCACAAGTCATTCAGAAAGCCACCGTTTTGAGAGCCAAATTGATCCTCATTGCTCCATATTGGCCTCGACAAATTTGGTTTCCGTCTCTACATCATCACCTTCTGGTGCAGCCCTGGCATCTGGACCCAGTTCCGGATCTTTTGATCCACCAGTCGGGTCAGCAGCACCGAGCCATTCATTCTCTCAACCTCATTTTTGGCAGTTTCCGGAATCTTTTGCATCCACCATGTCGGGGGTTTCAGGGAACCGTTTTTAGCTCCTTACATTCCAGCTATCTCAATAAATTCTGTCATGGGTTAAGTAACACTCTTAAGTAAACCAACATGAATGCAGGAAGGGGTGCAATATATAGTTAATGACCAGATTGCTTTGTTTCTTTTTGAAGCAAAATCTTAAGCTGGACAAAACTAGGGATCATTTTTAAATATTGCTCATACAAAGTTTGAAGGAAAACGAGTTTTGCCTAGCAGCTCGAAAGGATACTGTCTGTCATGGGAGTAACTGACATTATTTTCTAACCTCAGTCTTTGCCAGTAATTCACCGGAAAACCGTAACTTTATAAAAAAAAAAATGGATCGCAGCTAAGGAATGAGATTATCTTACCTTACTGAAGAATTACTCAGGCTTGGAGGTGAAAACACAAATTGATGTCCATTGCAGCTTTTTCTTTCCAGACTGTGACACTACCTGAATGGCTCAACAAACAGAGATACAATAATAAATTCCACAAAGTGCAGAAAAAAAGGGAAGATCTACTGTAGGGCCCTCTATTTCTTTGGACAGAACAGAGCTTGGGGGGGGGGGGGAGTGTTAAGCAAGAGGTGACTCCCATTGGCTACCACCAGTTCCTTGATGAAAATTATAGTAAATCGGCTTGCTCTTGAGAGGAAAATACAGGGTGCATTGCAAGCTGATTTTCTCACTAAAATCAGATACCAACACCATGAAAATCCACGCTGAAAATTAAGTTGACAAGGTAACTGACAAATTTTCAACTTAATTTTCAAGAATGGAGCTAAAATATGCCTGCAAATTTACTAGTGCTGGGAGAAGGCACTCTGGTGGAACAATATGCAATTACTACCATCTCCTAGCATGCTCGGTGTTAAGCACAGAGGCGCCATGAGACGGTAGTCGGGGTTAATGAGTTAAGTGATAATTTAATAAATGTGTTTAAAAATTAGGAGGCCAAAGCTGTATTGTTTAAGTAAATTTACTCAATAAAAATTATCAAACTATAGTTGCTCACAAAACTGCTATAGTGTTGGAAAAAAGTTAAATGTTTTTTCCTCATTTCCAACAGGAATACACAAGTAGAACAGCAAATGTATCTTCCAGAGCTATCCATGTGAAAGATCAGAGGTTTGAAAGACCAGCAAAAAAAAACTGAATTCTTAATGAATTCAAAGATTATTATAAAAAAGTCTCTCAAAGACAGTTTATTCATGAGTTTTGTTAACAATATTAGCTGTTTCTAAAAGTTTACTAATATTTCCAAACGCATAACTCTTAAAGAAGTTACAAATAAAAAAAGAACTAAAAAATTCACAAGGCTTCAGGAACTGATGGAGTACTTCCTGAGGTATGTAACATTTTACCTACAAGCATTTTAAGATTTTATATACAGTTTGTGGATATTAAAGCAAATAATGTCTCACCCCCTTATTCTTTAACTACTCCATTATTAAAAGAAATAAAAATCTCACAATCTGTTCTGCATACATACCCATTTACTATAAAATGAAGACTCAATATATTTATTTCTATATAAGCAGATAGATTAAAGCCTCGTACATATATAATCAGTGACTGTCAAACTGATTTGATTTTTAAAAACAAAACTATGATAATATCAAGAGCATGCTAACCCTAATGGAGATATCCAATAGCAAACAACATGCTGATTTACAAGTCTTGTCTTGATCCATTTAAGTTGGATGACCCATTTAAAATCCTAGACCTGTAGGTCTTTCCTCATACCTTTACCTCATTAATAAGGAATATATATTTAGATAAGAGCTTTTGTGATACCTTTGATTTGAAAAAAAAAATACTAAACAGGGGTGTCCACCATCTCCTAAGCTCTTTACACTGGCAGAAGAAATTTTAGCAGTAGTAATTGAACTGAACTCAGACATGTGGAATAATTACCATAAACACTATTCAAAAAACAAAACAAAAAAAAAACGCACAGTACAGCACCAAAGTTCCTCAGTTTTATTTCAGGTTACTGTGATCTAGTACCTCGGCTATTCACCTTCAGGGATATGTGGAATAAGAGCAGGAACATATGAATTAAAAGTTATATTGTTTGTAGATGATATATTGACTACTATTGCGGTTTCAAATAATCCATTAAAAGAAACTTGCACAGTACTAATTTTTAAAATTATTTCAGGTCTTTGATTTACCAGTAAAACTAAATCTGGAAGAGTTAATTATGCCAAGTTTAGAAGTAAATGAAGCTCAACAATGAACAGTTAAGATAGGAGGGAATGAGATAAAAATGGTGATGTATAATCAATCTTCAAGAAAGTCTTCAGGAACCGATGGTATTTCTATCATTTTGGTAGTTAGGAGGGAAGAAGGTGGTCTGGAAGATTTTGTTTAACAGCATTTTAAAAGAAAGAGAAGCACCAATATCTTGGAAGAAAGCTGTGGTGGCTGTATTACCTAGGGACTGTAAAGAATCAGACCCAGCTCCACACAGACTTATTTCAATTTTAAACCGTGTTTGTCTATACTAGCTAAAAGTATTGCAAAGTTGTTCACTACTGTTGTGTGCAGGGGAAGCAAACATTGGACAACATTAATAGAACAATGATGATCCAGAGGAAAACAGAACGTAAGAAAATACCACTGCTGTTGGTGGGTCTTGATGCAGAGAAATCATTTGAGAGAGTAAATTGGAATTTTATGAGAAAGGCAATGGAAGCATTTGCATTCCCTGATAAAAAAAAATAATATGGCTAATTAGGAGGATATGTAAAGGATCAAAGGCAAGCATTAAAGTGAGAGGGTTCCTCTCTGGTAAGTGTGTTTGAACAGAGGAATTAGGCAGGGGTGTCTTCTTTCCCCTTTATTATTTGCTTTACATTTAAAGCCATTAGTAAATAAAATAATAGACTCAGAAATGCAAGTATATAATTGGTATGTTAATCAAGAAAAGTTTGCTTTATAGGTTCATAGGTATATACCAGACTGATGACTACCCAGGGTCGTTATAAGGCTAGCCATGCAACCCAATTAAATTATGTCCCTATGTGTCATGGGCATTTATTAGGAGGGAGTATGTTAGGAAGTTTCTAGATGTTATGTGGGGCGAGATGTTTTAGCTTAGGCATTACTGTCTGCCTCTATCAGAGACATGGGGTCAGACCCGGGGTGAATATCCAGTTTTCCCAACAATTTGTCAAGGAGACACCTAAATAGTTTTAGGGACAGACTCTGCTTCAAGAGCATGGGGATCCTCTGAGAAGCATCTTTCTCTCCAAAAGAATGGGTTTGATGCTGTTCATTTTGCAGATGTGGGAGACGCCATCAGAGCTGGATCCAAGGATGCCTTGAATGCCAGGCATAGACGGCCTCCCGGTAACCTGTAGGAGACAGAGTGTAGAGAGAAGGTTTTAAAGTGATCTGTATAGGACAGTGGGTTTATACTCTGGATTCTCCTGGTAAAGAACCTTTGTAGGTGTTCCAACTGTTGCATATATCTGGTCAGGTACATGCCAAAGGGGCATTATACTCAATAATGGGTCTGATAAGGGCTGAATAAAGTCACACTGTGACTTCCTTCGACCTGGATGCCATGTGGTTACTTATAACATTTTTATGGCAGCTTTGTTTGTCATGAGCTGAACTGTTAAGCCACTGCAATGCACAGCTGTATTGACTTTAGCATAATCATGGTTATCAGTTCCTCATTGAAGCTTACTCGCAAGCTTTGAAACTGGCTTTGCAAAATGTCTGTTCTAAAGTAAATCATTGAGATGTTATTTTTGGTTTATTGCTGGTTGAGATTGTACCAGTTCAGATTATGGGTTTTAATTTTGGCAGAAATTTTTGCTACCATCATACTTTGGAATTTAAATATATGTGCATTTATTTCTGTTGGATACACTTGTGTAACCCTGAATACCAAACTTTATTCATTCTGTATTGTTCTCATTGTTATGTATGTAACATTGTTCTTCTGTGGTGCTTTTCTCCCTGAACCTGTGCTGAAAAAAAGGGCTCTAGCTCAGTCAGACTTTCATAGGTTGGTACTAGGCTATCGGCCCTAAGGCCTATGCAAGCCTAGCCATAACAGTTCCCTGGAGATTTTTTCCCACAATATTTACTTTTCTGGGCCCCTGTCTAGCAGGGCGACTGACATAATCCCTGGGGTGAATTTCTTATCTCCCATCCAATTATCAAGGTTCCTTTTGAAGAGGGCCAATGAGGTGCTCTGCTTGACATGTATGGGCAGTCTATTCCAGAGTATGGGGAGTCTCTGGGTCAGGAACCTATCCCTCCAGCATGTTTTGTTCATTGTGATAAGGTTTAGATCTCTGGAGCATGTGGCTCTGAGGGATTGGGATTTCTTTAAGTGGAGCATGTCCAACAGCTCAGGGTTTGACATGGCCTTGTATGTTAAGCAGAGATCGCCTCTGAGTAGACGATATGCCACAGAGTATAGCTGGAGTTTTTTTTTTAGACGGTCAGCATATGGCATCTGCTTTAGGCCTATGATTCTTTTAGTGAGGTATTTCTGTGGCCTTTCCAGCTGTTGCAGATGTCTTGTGAGGTACATACCAAATGGAGCATTATACTCTATAATGGGTCTAATGAGGGATGAGTATGGTGGGACAATGACCTCCTTTTTCTGGATGAAAAGCCCTTAGTGATGAGGTGTGCCACATAGAAGGATTTCCTGACTGTTGTGGCGATGTGGTTATCGAAAGTGAGACCACTGTCCACTTGTGTCCCTAAGTCTCTCATCACACTTTCGATGTTTAGTGTCCTGCCACCTATGTGGTAGTTACATGGGTACATGTTTTTTTCCAAAGGGGATGACTATACATTTCTTGGCATTAAGCTTGAGCCCATGGCTCTGGCACCAGGCATCTGTTTCTGTAAGGCCCTTTTGTAGAATATCCACATAATTTGGGGATTCAATAATGGCTCCCAGTTTGCAGTCATCTGCAAAACTTTGTTAGCCAAAGTCCCTTAGTGTTGGCCTGTACTTCAGAGAAGTAGATGCCAAACAAGAGTGGTCCCAGGACTGAACCCTGAGGTACTCCACTTGTCACTTGTCTGGAGCTGGATTTGGAGTCTGCTACTTTTGCAGTCTGGGTTCTGTCAGTAAGCCAGTTGGCAACCCTTCGAGTGACGTAGGGATTTATGCCCAGCTTAGTAAGTTTATCTATGATTCCAGAGTGGGGGATGGTGTCAAAGGCCTTGGCGAGGTCCAGATAGGCTGAGTGGACCTCCTTACCCTCATCCACAGCTCTGGAGACCGATTCAAAGAAGTCAGTCAGATTCAGGAGACAAGATCGGCCCTTCACAAACCCAAACTGGGTGGGGTCCAGTGTCTGGAGGTTGCCAATGTCTTTGTTTATAAGTTCCATGCTGATGCGTTCCATGCCCTTGCAGATTAGGCTTGTCAGACTGATGCAATGGTAGTTCCCGGGATCCAAGGTGGATCCTTCCTTGTGGAGTGGGATAACTGTAGCTGTGCGCCACTCAGTGGGCACGAAGCCTGAGGTGAGGCTATGATTAAACATGATACTTAGGTGAGGTGCCAGTTCATTTTGTAGTTCATGTAGTACACAGCCTGGGATGTCATCTGGTCCCATGGGTGCTGTATTCTTAGCTTTGGAGAGTGCTGTTTCTACCTGTGTGGCTGTGATTATCGGAATTTGGCAATCTTTTGGTATTGAGATGGGCCCTTTAGGGGGTGAGAGGGGAGTGAAGTTGGTACTAAATCGATCTGCCAGGATATTGGCAATATCCTTGGGATCAGTATATTTAATGCCATTCTGTTGTAACTCAGAGCAGATCTCAGCATTGCCATTTAGATTCTTGACATAACTATAGAATGCCTTGTGGTTGTCAGTAAATGTCAAATAAAAATGACCCTGGTCAAGTGTCTACTAGTTCCAGGTCTTTTGTGACCCACCCCTTCCCATTTGAAGGAGGTGCTTTGCTTCAGTTCTTGGCATTATCCTGGTCTGGGTATGCATTTTCTTTAAGCATGAGACTTTCAAGATTGCTGAGTGTGAAACTAGCATCTGGAATTTTCCATTGGTCACAGGTAATTCACTTGACTTTTACTTACCACTACTATTTGAAGTCCCTACAAAGTCTCTGATCTACTACATACTGGAAGTACAGTGTGTACAAAGTCACATTTTAATGCTTAAAGAACAACTTTGTGGTATGTGTAGAAACAGTGGCTAGATAGTTCAAATATCACCTGTGCCTGTAGTGTCGGGCATCACTACACCCCTGGGTGTGTTTTAATTCCCTGATGACGCTCAACCTCTCTGATGTTATTGCTTGTTTGCTAGTTGAAGTCAGCAGTGATTAGCATTTCCTGTGTCTTACTGCTTTTATCACTGAACCTAAAACCTAATGTAGTAGATTAAAACAGTATCATCTTGTAGAAAACCTTGCGAACTTTGCATCATGCATTTCTTTTTCTGGGTGTTCATATTCAGTACTTTAAACTGCTTCCATTGGTGTTCTGACTTCAGCACTTTAAAATAAGCCTATTAGCATTCCATTTCATTTTGTCAGTCAAATAAAAAATCCCAAAGTTGTGCTGTCTTTTTAAGCAAGTGAATCGGAGACCCTGAGATCCAAATATACAGTGCCTTTTAATAGACCAGTTACTAACGAAACCATTTAAACTAAAAGTCCTCCTAGAGATGTTTTAGTATCTGGGTATTTTAATTTATAAGTAGTGCATTAGGTGGTTGATAAACTATTTTTAACTTTTATTTTTACAGAACGTAAATGAAACACCATAGATAAATGAATTAATATTTATTTAATTGTATCAATCAGGCCTGCTGAGCCAATGGCCTTTTTTGTTTTGCTTTACAGAAAAGAAGTTCCACACTACAGACTTTGGTTATAATTTATTTTTTTAGAGAAGCCAATACACCTCAGGCCAGTTATCAGTTGGGCAACATAAAATTATTTTCTTACTACCTTGGCCACACATTGAGCAAAGGCCAGATTATTGTCTACATTTGTTCCCTAATTCCGGTCTACCTCTTCAGCTTTTAGGAGTGTCTTGTCAATGGAGTTATTAGCTTATGCAGCAATTTTCCCAAAAGGCACTGTAATGCATTTCTTGGCATTGAGTTTTAATCCGTGACTTTTTCACCAGGCATTTGTCTGTGTTAGACCCTCTTATAAGATGTTTGTGTCATAGGAGTTTCTGTGATGGCTCCCAGTTAGCAGTCATCTGCGAACTTTGTCAACCAAAGACACTTGACAGTTCCAATATGGAACCCTGAGGCACCCCGCTGGTGACTGATCTCTTAGTGGAGGTGATCCACCAGTCATGACTTCGAGACCTGCCTGTGAGCCAGCTGGCAATCCAGTGAGCTGTGTAGGGGTTTATGCAGAGTTTGGTGAGTTGTCAACTGTACCCAAGTGGATTATTGTATTGAACACCTTAGCCAGGTCTAGATAAGGGGTATGCACCATTTTCCCATCATACATTGCCTTGGCGACCTTTACAAAGAAGTCCACCAGGTTTAATAGGCATGACCTTCCCTTGATAAAGCCAGACTGGGTTGGGTCTAGTATCTGAAAGTTGCCCATGTCTTTGTTGATCATATCCATGATGATTCGTTTCATGGCTTTGCATGTTAGACTAACCAGACTAATAGATCTGTAGTTTCTGTCGTTGGTTGATGGTCTACTCTTGAGAAGTGGAATAACCATTGCAGTCCTCCATTCTTTTAGTAGGAAGCCTGTTTTGAGGCTTTAGTTGAAAAGTGACTCAAGTGGTCCTGACAGGTCATGTTTCAAGTTATGTAGGAGGCATCCTGGGATATTGTTGGGGCCCATTGAGGATTTTCTAGCTTTAACAAGCACCACTAGGACCTGCTCCCTGTTAATATTTTTTTTTTTTTTTGAGGGGGGGGGGTTATGCTACTGTGTATTTCACGGGGAGGAAGGGAGTGAGGGGTGAAGTTTATGCTGAATTTGTCAGCCAGAAAATTCTCTGTCTCTCTGTTCAGTGAAGGTGGCACCATTAACCACCAGTTCAGCACACTATATGCATGAGGTTTTGGACATAGAAGTATAAGGTGTTGTGGTTGCCCTTAGCCTGTGAGGCTATCTTGACCTCATAATTGACCTTGTTAGATTTAATTAGTCCCCTTAGTTTCCTTTATTTGCATATAATATTATTTTGTACCTGATACATCCAGAAAAGGACATCTCAATGTTGTGGAACATTTTGAGACAGTTTTGAAGTCTCTTCTAGCTATAAAAGTAATGAAGATAAATCAAAGGCTACAGTAGTAAATTATGTACCCACACACATTCTGAATGAAAGGGGAGGGTGATGAAGGGGGGGGAGAGGGTTCAAGAAATAGTGTGTGATTTTTAATGTAGATCCTTAAGGTGAATAATAAGATATACAAAATATTACATTCATGAAATACTAGAAAGTATACTAAGAACTAAGCCAACACGAGAGTGGAGAAAGTAGATTTTGCCAATAGGGATGACTACAGAAAATAGGCAAGAGGAGGCTGTAATTTACTGGAGAAAAATGACAAAGGTACCAAGGTATTGAGAACAAATAACTAGAGAGGGAAAGGTAATAAAGTGGGATGAGACCTAGAAGACATTTGGACTGTTTACTAGACTGCCTTCCCTACCAACAATTGAGATCAGAGTATAGGCAAAGAGAAAGGGACAGAGGAATCTTAAGTGAAAGACCAACTTGTGGGTTTTTTAGTTGAATGCAAAACGGTAGCTGTAGTTAAAAAGGGAGAATTATTGGGGCATATAAAATATTGTATGACAACTATATACGACTCCATCAGTGGCGGTTAAGAAAGATTGGGAAGAGAGACAGGAAAAGCAATTTACAAGAGAACAATGGGTGGACATATGTATGGCTCCCAAGTATGCAACAAAGTCCAGAAGGTTTAAGATCTTTCCTTGCAAGTGTAGGTACTTGTATATACCAAGCGGGCTTCATAGAATTTTTCTTCAGGTAAATGGCAATTGTTGGAGGTGTGATGGGGAAGAAAGAGGTAACTGAGAGCATGTGTTTTGGGAGTGTAGTGAATTGGCAGAATTTAGGAATTCCCTACTGCGTACTCTACCAAAAATATTGGGTTAGCAAACGGCTTAACTAAGGATATGACTTTTTGATCTGGGACTTGGGATCTGAATTGCCTAGACTGTCATAAAGGAGATAAAAGAACTGGAAGAGGGATCTTTAAAAAAGGAGGGAGCAAACTGTGGGATCGATATATGCAGAGTAATGTTCAGGAGGAGTGAGGCTTAAGGGAAGGCAGGAATTCAGCAATTTATGTAATGTCGGACTGTTGATTATAAAAAAAAATGTATGATCTGTAATTTATGTAAATGGAAAAATATTAAAATGGTTTGTTTTCTTTTCTATTAATGTATGTTTGCCAACAACGTAAGTGATAATTTAATAAAGGTGTTTAAAAACAATAAAACTAATCCATTATTTTAAGTAAAAACAAAAAAATCAACCATCAATATATGGTGTTAATTGTGATGATCTGGAGATAAAAAACTTGGGAATTCTAAAGCAACTGAGATGACACAAGAGACAGACTATAGTAAAATCCTTAATTAGATTTAAATTTTAATAAATAGTTGGTACAAACGGTGTTTCAGTTTTGAAGGTAGAGCTTACAAAAATGGTTTTACTTCCTAAAGTCTTGTATGTAGCTCAAGCTATTTATAGGGTTCTACTACTAACCATCAAAATATGAAAACATCGAAATTCTGATCATTGAGACCAGAACATAACATCGAATTTTGAAACCTCGAAGGTTGCAAGTGTAACCAAAGAAAAAAAATTTTTAACAATTGTATGCAGGGGGGCTGTGCCCCCCCTACTTTAATATTCCAACTCCGAGACCGCACTACAGTGGAGTAAAGGGAAATCTCCTGTTTAGCGCTATATGCAGAAGTGCTAAACGGGAGATTTTCCATACCCTATCTGTCGTGCCATCACACAGATGGCACATAGACACACACAGTATGCAGGGCACCTTGGTGCCCTGCAAAAACACAAACATTCTCCCACCTACACTTAACCTTTTCTTCCCCTTCAAACCTTCAATGTTTTAAAACTCAATGTTCTGGTCTCGATGATCTGAACTTTGATGTTTTAAACGTTCAATGGTTTGAAGGGGAAGCATTTATGGAACTATGTAACTTCACTATGCATATCCTTGTATCTGTAAGTATGTTTTGTTCATTTCTTATGTGATTCTTTTCATCTGTTTTGAGGCTTTAGTTGAAAAGTGACTCAAGTGGTCCTGACAGGTCATGTTTCAAGTTATGTAGGAGGCATCCTGGGATATTGTTGGGGCCCTACAAATGTTCCATTGAAATCTGTGCACTACCCTGGTAAACAAATATATAAAGTACTGCAGTTATCCCACACATCGTAAACATGATCTAAATAAGAAATTTCAACAGTACTCTCGAATTTTCCATGGTATCCTAGGGTATCATATAAACATATTAGATCTTAGGATAGAGGGGACATCAAGCTGTTTGATTCAGCAGTTGAATTACCATCTGTCTCATTCAAAGTCATTCACTTGTTGGGCAGCAATGCAGACTAAAATTTTTAAAACTGATATGTAATTTGAAAAAGATAACTTAGGACGGCCATGGTGGTGCAGCGGTTAGTGTTGTCGCCTCACAGCAAGAGGTTCTCCGGTTTGATCTTTGGCTGGGGTGCCCTCTGTGTGGAGTCTGCATGTCCTCCCTATGGTCGCGTGAGTTTTCTCCGGGTGCTCCAGTTTCCTCCCACATCCCAAAGACATATGCTATAGGTGGATTGACTACTCTAAATTGGCCCTAGGCATGAGTGCATGCATGTGTGCCTTCTGTGGAAGGTTGGGCGCCGGGCTGGCAACTCGACACTGTAAAACCTCCACTGCCAATCATGAGTAGACTGGTGATCCACTGTGGTGACCCCTAACTGGGAAAAAGCCGAAAGAAGAATAATTTGAAAAAGATAACTCCTTCCTCTGCTATGGATATTGTAGACAATAAAATGTTATTTTCAGTGTAGTATTTCAACTTCAACATATTCATCTTTTATTAATCACATTCTTAAAATTCAAAATTAACAGTAATTAAAAATGGTTTAATTTGATAATTCATTTCTGTACAGCAAGAAGTTAGGTAGAAAGTTCAAAGAAACCAAAATTGATTAAATAGAAGGGAAACTTTTTTGGCATGGTGCAGTTGTTTTCATAATCAAAAGCTCAAAACTGTCACAAAGAAACTTTCCATTTGAATTGAGAATCAGATGAACTGATATTTAAGGAATAAGAAGATTCACATAGCCTATGTTTACCAGGACTTCCAAGATGGTTGCACGTTGAGTAACAGCTTACTTCTAGCTCTCCCAGTGTGAAAACTGAAAGTTAGAGAAAGCCAGTAAACCTAGATTTCTGGGTAAATTTCAGTAACTGGCTAGTAAGTACACTGTCTGGATGCCAGGAAATAAGAAATACAGAGAAACTGAAGGAAAATCAGCTACAAAAGATGAAAAAATACAGACTTGGAAAAGTACTGTAGCAGTTGAGCAAAAAGCAGTGCAAGCTTGACATGACTTCCCGTAACCTAAAAGGAAGTATAAGACAACTGCACACAGATCTGACTAAAATAAATGAAACACTGATGGAATATATCAACTCAAACAATAAAAGGCTAGAAAAATGGAAGAAGGTTGAAACAGATACTCAAATAAGATGATACAATTCAAACCTCAGAGGTTGAAATATAGAAAAGGCTGGCTGAATATCAGACTGCCCAATAAGAGATGTTCCAAAAAGTAAGAGAATTAGAGGAGAGAGCACATATGGAAAACTTGAGATTTTCTGCTCTGTCTGAGAAGTTGGAACAGACTGTATCAACTTTATGAAATCACAAATAAGCAACTGAACTGGTATTTCACAGCAGGAATTGCTAATTGAAAGGGCACATCGTGTGTATGCTCCAAACCTAGCTATGAGAAAAGAACCTAGACGTTTATTAGTAAAGATGCAATCTTGCTAGCAGAAGGAGTTGATTCTGACAAAACTGTGGCAGAAGACAAAGTATTAAAAGAGGGAGACAGCAGAGTGTTTGTGGAGACTGACTACTCATTGTACACCACCAGACAGAAAAGGAATAAATTTGTATCATTATTCAGGGAATGTCAAGAAGCAGATATGAGATTCAAGCAGCTATATCCAGCTTTCTTCAAAATATTTTTCTCTGGAGGAACAAAATCATTTTTTGATGAAGTACATGCTAAGAAAGAAATATGAAAGTTTGTCCAACAAAATGTGAGCTGTGAAACGGAGGTTCTGCTGCTTGTTCTTCTGGGAATAAAGAGCACAGAGAGACTATGCCAGTGAAACATTTTCCAGTGTTTCAACATAGGGTAAAAAAAGCACAGGAGTTGACTAGAAAAATTGAGAGTAGGTTGGAAATGAAAGAGACTGGGTTTGGGAGAAGATGCACTGGAATAGAACAAGAATATCTGGAAATATTGGACCTTCTTGGACTTGGTTAACCTTGTAGGGGGCATTAAGCATATACCCTTCTTCATGGAATTAACATTTGTAGAATAAAATCAGTAACTTGGAGACTGACAAATTTGGGGTTATAAAGAAATTATATTTGTGAAACATGACCGAACAAGAAACTCTGGGAATGTTGGACTTTTGAGGACTTTGTTAAACTTGTAGGGGACTCTAAAGTACAGTCCTACTACATGTCATTAATATTCAGAAAAAATAGAGGGGAAGAGGAGGGAGAAAGTTAACTGCAAGTAAAACAATTTTTTTCTTATTAGAGTGGTGCATGATTTTCTTTGCATGTTATAAAGTAAATTTTTTTCAGTTATTTTTAAGTGTAATGGGGAAACTAGTGTAAATAGGTGCTCCTGTTTTTTTTTTCTTTGTTTCTTTCTCCTTGTTCAGCTTTAAAAAATACAGGCACTGCAATGCAAAAAATGGTTATAAGAGCATGACCAAAGAAAACCTAGTGTGCTTTTTTTATTGTTGCATAGGGAATGACTGGGTTAAGACCATTAGCTTAATATAATAACAGGTTTTATGAGAAAACAAGTAAATGAAAAATACATTGAATGTTATAAGGCTTTTTTTCTAGTAAACAGTTTTGTGTCTGGTTCTTGTCTCTTTCAAGAATATGGATGTTTTTACCAAGTGGGGTATAAATGGAAGCCATAGCAAACTTTTTGTGGGTGTTTATGTGGCAGTTTAGTATTAATAGATCGGGAGGGTGAAAATCAGGTGGATGAGAGGAGAGGTTCAGTTGTTCAGAGTAGAGTATGGCTACACCACCTCCTTTTCTGAGATTCTATCCTGGTGGTAAGTATTGTAGCCAGGGGGGTAAAATGTCATTGTTTGAGATATGGGGGTTTAGCCAGGTTTCAGACAAGGTTAAGATATGTAGAGTATAATGGGAAATCCATGTGTGAAGTTCAGTGGTTTTGTTTAGCAGAGTTTGATGTTTATAGATGGGATAATGTTTGAGGGAAGGAGGAGAAAAGGGTTGCAGGGGGCTGAGGAGATGGGGATGGAGCAGAAAGATATTGTTTGGATAGAAGTTGCTAGTGATGTGGCGGGACCTGAATTGGGGTGCATGTCACCAGCTAGAAAGTGAATTCTAGCAAGCAAGATGAGTTTGGGCATGTAGGAGCTGTAGATGTTTAGTTTGATTCTTGGAGGGGGGTAAGACAAGACTTTGGTTTTGAGGAGATGAGTATAAGAGAATTTAGAGAGGGAGAAATAAAGCATGTCAAGGTGATGTTGTGGTTGTTACATGCTTGGGACAGAGCTGGTGATGGGTTTAGACAAGAAAGTTTGTTGTGATAAGAGGTCAAGTAGGAAAGGAGAAGTAGAATAGAAGTCGGCATGATTTTGGAAGTTAGTGAGTGGCAGAGGGTGAGCTATGAAAACAGGAGGGAGGTATTAAAGGGGAAGTGTCTGAGAGGTAAGATTTGGGTGGAGCAGGAAGAACGAGTTTAGTATTGGAGTATAGGTGTGGTGGAGGATTGGTTGAAGATGATATAACACTAGAGGGAGTGGAGTAAGAGAAATGTAAGATGAGATGGGGGGGCAAAAGTGAAAATATAACAAAGGAGGGTAGATTGTTAAAGAAATTTCTGAAAATATTTGGCCTGGAAAATGTGAATTCAGTACTAGCAGTTCGAAGTGAATTTGTGTATTATTCCCTAAGATACAAAAACTGGGCTAGGTTTGATAGAATTTACCTTTCTCAGGAACATGTGCATATTTAAAGATTTTGATATGTACCCAATAACTATTTCAGATCATGTGCCAGTAATTAAAATAAAAACGCAGGGTAAGGAAATAAAATTGAGACACTGGTGCTTTCCCACCTATTTGTTGAAAAGAGAAGAATTTAAGGAATGGGTAGTGGAAATTATTCAGGAGCTATTAGAGAAGACGGAATTTTCTTCTGATAATGAAACTAGGGAGTGGAAAAATTAAAGTTGAGTTTAAAAGCCTAGTTACCTACCTATGAACCTATAGGAAATGCATCCCAGGGATCACTTCTGTGGCTCTGCTCAACAGGGGCAGAGGAAAATAACTTTCTTGGGTGGCGTAAGCCAGGGAACCTTGTTGGCTAGGCTTACTTAGGCCGATAGCCTAGTACCTACCTATGAACCTACCTACCAATGAAAAATAGAGTGGAAGTAAAAGAAAGGGACATGTGGTTAAGAAGTAATAAGAATTATTTAGAGGGACTGGCAGACATTAAAGTATTTCAAAATAGGAGGGATTTCACAGAACAAAAAGAGGAGCAAACTACAGAATGCTAAACAGAAAATAAGGTATTACCTCGAAAATATGCAAGAGTTTAGAAAGATTGCTGTTAAGCAACTGTTTTTTGATGACTCTAAAGCACAAAAACTTTTAGCACAACAACTCAGGCAACAGAAAGTAGAAAGGGCTGTCACCAAGCTTAGGGAGCCTATAAAAAGGAAGTTAAGGGATCCTGTATAAGTATGAGAAATAGTTCAGAAATTCTATGAAAGTCTCTATAAAGCAGAGAAATGTGGAAATCGGGAAGAGGTATAAATGGAAATGTTTATGGAAGAATTAAATATGCCAAGGTTAGCGGGTGGAGGAGGCTCAATTACTAACAGGATAGGAAGGGATGAGATAAAATGGTGATGTGTAACCAGTCTACAGGAAAGTCCTCAGGAATAGATGGTATTCCTGTGGAAGTTTATAAGCTAGGAAGGAGAAAACGGATAAAGATCTGGAAGGTTAACAGTATTTTAAGAGGAAGAGAAATACCAACATATGGAAATAAAGCGGTGGTAGCTGTAATCCCTAAAGAAGGTAAAGATCCTTCAGATCCAGCTTCATACAGGGCCATTTCAATACTAAACCATGGTTATAAAGTGTTTATGCCTATAATGACTAAAAGAGTGGTAAAAGTGATGCAAAAATTGATAGGTATGGATCAGTGTGGTTTTGTGGAGAGGAGGCAAACATTTGACAACATTAACAGAGCACTGATGATCCAGAGGGAAGGAGAAAGTAAGAAAATGCCACTGTTGGTGTGTCTTACAGTAAAAGCATTTGACAGAGTAAACTTGGACTTTGAGCAGAGCAATGGAAGCATTTGCATTCCCTGATAAAATTATAGATTTGATTAGGAGGATATATGAGCATCATAGGTGAAAATTGAAGTGGGTGGGTCTTCTGTGATGATCACTGCTTGAGCAAGAAAACAGGCAGTGGTGTCCACTCTTCCCCTTTATTTTCTTTATATTTAGAACCATTGGTAAAGAAAATAAGGGACTCAAAAATTCAAGGACGTAATTGGTATGGTAGTCAAGAAAATCTGGCTCTGTTTGCAGAAGACATTGTTTTATACCTGACAAAACCAGAAAGGGCATTACAGCGCTGTGGAACACATCAACAGTTTCAAACCTTTTTGGGACAAAAAAAAAATTAATGAAGCTAAAACAAAGGCAATAGCGGTAAACTATGTTCCCACATATGAATTGTTTCAGCAATATCCATACTTATGGGGGCATGATAAAATGAAGCATTTAGGAGTGTAGATTAAAAATGATTCTGGTGTGGCAGCTAAGGATATATGGGAAGAGATTAAACAAAAGATAATACAAAAACTGAGAAAATGGGAGGTCTGTTATATGGATATCAGTAAGGTGATAACAGTTAAAATGTGTTTAGTCCCTTTAATCTTATACACAGGTCAGGCATATTTATATCAACCACAGGAGAAGTTGTGGATAGCAATTAGTAAAGAGCTGAAGGATTTTATCTGGGAGGGGAAATGGCTAGAGTCAAGTGGGATAAGCTTATTCTTCCAAACAGAACAGGGCGGATTGAGATTACCTGATTTGAAGGGGTATTTCGGAACAACACAGTTAAGTCTTCTTTACATAGCACAAGCAGAAAACTATAATTCAGAGTGGAAAGGGATGATGATGAAATAGGGAGAAGCTTAAACAAGAAGAGACTGGGATTTTGGATGTAGACCTTTAAGAACAACAACAGACGTACAGAATATTATATTCATAAAGAAGCAGAAAGTATACTGAGAGCTAAGCCAACACGGGAACGGAGAGAGGAAATTCTGTTGATAGGGGTGACTGCAATTAGGAACACAGACAATAGGGAAGATGGGGATGAAATTATTGGAGAAAACTGGCAAAGGAACCAAGGTATTGAGAGCAGATAACTAAAGAGGGAAAGGTAATAAAATGGGAAGATATTTGGACTGCAGGTTAGGTATTGCCGGTCCTATCAAGGATTAAAAAGAAAGAAATGGGGGGAGGGGTCCTAAACAGAAGACCAGCACTAGCAGAGTTTTTAGTAGAATCTTGAACAGAAGGTGATGTTAAGAAAGCAACAATCAGTACAGCATATTTGCGTGATAACTATAAGAATCAGAGGAGGTTAGAAAGGATTGGGAAGAGAGATTAGATGAACAATTCGCAAAAAAAATTGGGGGATACATACATTTTTATATACATATATATATATATATATATATATATATATATATATATATATATATATATATATATATAAAACTCTCCCAAATATGCACTAAAGTTTAGAAGATTTAAGACCTTTGCTTGAAGTGTTTACATAGGTATTTTTATACCCCAAGTAGACTCCAAAGACTTTTTCCTCAGGTAGACAGCAAATGTTGGGGTTGTGATGAGGAAGAAAGAGGTAAAAGGGATCATATTTTCTGGTAGTATAATGAGTTGGCAGATTTTAAAAATTCTTTGTAGATTGCTATGTTGGAGATGCTGGGTGAGCAAGTTGGTGCAACTGGGGAGATAATTTTTTTGAGCTATGATGCAAGCTTGGAATTGCCTAGTCTAATTATGATGAGTGCCAAAAAAGCAAAGGAAATCAAAGTCTAAACCAACTTTACTAAAAGTAGTGAAGATAGTAACAGAGATAAAAATAGACTTTCTTATAAGATTAAGAATTAAAAACAACTGGAATTGGGATATTTAGAAAAGGGTAGGAGCAAATTATGTAGGGGAAATGGAAAGTGTGGGATCAATACATGCAGATGAGGAATGAACTTTAAAAGAAGGCAGGAACTGAATGAGCTATGTAATGGTTGACAACGACTGGATATATTATAAATTATGTATGTTTGCAGCTACAGTTGTGTTGGCATGTTTTGTAATGTATAATGTTTGCAACTGAAATTGTCGGTATGGTTTATTTTCATTTATATAAATGTAAGATTGCCTGTGTCATACATGATAATTTAATAAAGATGTTTCTTGTTTAAAAAGAAAAAAAAGAAAAGTTGTTTTACCATTTTCCTTTCTTTTCCGTTTTAGGGCATTCCGAAACTGATTAGATATGCCATTTTTTTTAAATAAGTATTACAATTCTATACTGACTTTAT
Source organism: Protopterus annectens (assembly GCF_019279795.1). Lineage (NCBI taxonomy): Eukaryota > Metazoa > Chordata > Ceratodontiformes > Protopteridae > Protopterus > Protopterus annectens. The sequence goes on from NC_056741.1 coordinate 318,284,660, forward strand.
AGAAAATTCTTAGTCTACAAAGAGCAGTTAAATGAGAAATACTGGAACTTCATCCTTCAGAATGAAAAAGATAATATATTAGAATCTAATAAAAATCTCATATTGAAATCTATTAGGAAAACAGTCTCAGTTCAGTGTTTGAAGTTCTTCACATGATAATATTTACGTTGAGCTTATTTTGCCCCAATATAAATTGCAAAAATAAATAAAAGCTATAAAATAGTATGTTGGAGATGTTGAGTTAAAAATAAAAGCAGATTGGAATCCTGTGATGTTTGATCTGTCATGAATGATTTTTTGGGAAGTTTTGTCTAAGCCTTTGTGGTCTGATAACATTAAAGTAGTTAGAAAAGTGGTTTTATAAAGCGTTCCTATCCTTTGCAGTCTGAAAGCTTATCAATATTCACCTTTGTGGGCCATATCTCCAGCAAGGAAAACAGTTACAAGAAATTGGAAACTGAGCCACCCCTCATGTTTTTTAATTTTTTATCTCCTGAAACAACTTGCAAGTAAAGAACTCCAGTCTGAAAAGATGAGAGCATCTACAAAACATAGGCTCTAATTCTTTGCTCAGAGTTCTTTCAAATTAGAGTGACAGATGTCCTCCATCTGATAAGAGACTGCACTAATGTCATGTGGTATATCAGCAAGTGGGAAGGGGCACACACTTACACACTTTGCACACCAGTCATAACAGTCTGGAAATTTAGCTCTGCAGTCCCATATGACTTTAAAGGTTTACATACCATCTCTTCCAAATACAGTGGCAGGTCAGCTCAGTAGACTGAATGTAGATTTAGACACATGGATGTTGCAGGGGATGTCGTCTTTTTACTGATGCTCAGGTGGGGTGTCCCAAAGATCTATTTGCAGCTCAGTAGATTGAAGCCAGATTTAGACAAATGGATGTTGCGTGAGGATATTTTTCTTTTACTGGTGCTCAGGTGGGATGTCCCAGAGATGGATCTGTTTGCCTCTCTAGACAGTATAGTAGATGATGTTCTCCTGAAGGGCAACTTCCCAAGAGGCTTGGTCACTGGATACCTTCTCCATCGGCTGGATGGGGGTCTCTTCCTGTAGGATTTACCTCCAGTACCTGTGCTCTCCAGGCTTATCCAAAAGGTAGGACAAGAAAGGTCAGCTGTGTTGTTAGCACTCTTCTGGCCTGGGTAGTACTGGTTCTCCCGCCTCATCTCTGGCCTGGGTAGTACTGGTTCTCCCTCCTCATCTCATGGAAATGTTTGAGGGAACATCATGTACTGCCATTTAATAGTGTACCTCCTCACTCAGGATAAGGGGTCCTCCTTCATTTTGTAGGCTGGATGTTTTAATCGTATGGCCCTTCAGGCGCCACTATGTAGAAGATGTGCTGAATATTGTTATAAAGACAAGAAAACCAGTCTCTAGAAAATCCTGCTTATCTAAATGGAAATGGTTTTCCTGCTGGCACTTGGAAGACGTCAGGACTCTAACACAACAGTTGTGTCCATGGTCCTGCAGTATCTCAGCTGATTCCTGCAGATTTGTTGTATACCTCCACTAAGGTATGCCTTGCAGCTGCCTTGGCCTGCCTCCCCTGAGAGCCACTGCTGGCTATTTTCCTGACAGTTACACATTTAATAAAGGATTTACTACATTTAAGAATACCAGAAAATAAAGTAGTTCTTCCTTGGGATCTGAATGACATCCTGGAAAAGCTAAAACAACATAAGAACAATGCCAAGCAGGTAATCTTGAGTATCATAAGATGCCTAGCCATATGCATCTTTAAAGTTCTTGCTCACCATTCTCAAGCACTTAATAATGCTCACCTCAAGAAGGCAAGAGGAAATGAGGATATCCAACCAAGAGATGGATGGATGTAGTTCGTGAGAGAATACCGGAGACTGGTGAGAATGACTGTCAAAGAAGGTAGAGTGGCTCTGCCTAGAAAGAAGTGGTAGAAGTTGGCACAGCATCCTGACCCCCTGCAAAAATATGGAAGAAAGGTGTTTGTTAAAAGTGCGTATTATCCAAATCAAGCAAGACTATACACAATTTTATCTATTTATTTAAGGAAAAAAAGAATCAAAAACACCACTCCCTGCTCCCGTATTTATTGCAAATTTGCAAAACTGATCTGGTACCTTGGCTACGTGCCTTCACAGGATCTGACCTTTTTTTTTTTTTTTTTTTTTTGCATTTTTTTTTTTTGCATTTTTTTGCATTTTTAAAAAGTTAAATGACAATGCCCATGGATTAAAATTTGCATGTAAATTGAATAAGAATGTAATTAGATGTCACTTTATCTGCAGTAAGTTGGCAGTAAGGTGGCTTATAAGATAAACAGCAGTAAATAGTTTTTTTGCATGAAACTAGTCAGTACCCCCTCCCCACATTTATTAGATTAATTGCCTTGTGGTGAGTTTAGAGTATTTTGGAATATAGCAGACATTAATTTGAAACAATGAGAAATGGATAAAATGTAGGAAAGGTTTAAGATGATGTGTTATTCCATTGAACAGTTTAAAAAAAAAGCTGAAGACAATGCGATAAAAAAGGGAAAAAAACAACTTGTAGTAAAATGAGCAGCAAGTAAATAGAGGTTGGGAGAGTAGATGGGAATAAGAAATTGTATTTTGTCTCTACGTATACTAATTTTTCTCTGATGATAGAATTTATCATTAAGGATAATTGGTATATAATTAGTAATGATGATTAGTAAGAATGGAAACTTTTTTTTCCAAGGAGCTTCTTATAAAAGGAATTATAATTTAAAAACCTGCATGAATGGGCGTACCTTTGTTGAAGGTTGTGCATCAGGGCCGGCAACTCGGCACGTAAAAATCTACTGCCAATCATTAGCGGACTGGAGTTCTGCTGTGGCGACCCCTATCCAGGAAAAGCCGAAAGACACAACAACATTAAATTTTGATTTTGCAGTTTAGTCTTGGTGCAGTGGAAAATTAGGCACATTTGTATGTGGCCAGTGTAAAAATTGTTCTTTGTGATTAGGGGTCTGCATAATTCAAAAATAAATGGTAGGAGATTTGTTTCCAAAGGATTTTTTAGTAGTGAATGATATATGTGGGTAGTATACATTGATGGTTGTAGTTGTGAGGTCATTAAATGGTATAAGTGTCAAGCAAAAACAAAGGTGGAAATTCATATAATGGAACATTTCAGATTTATAAGAAATAAAAATATTAATAATCCAATAGCCCAGCATTTTTTGGGTAGGCATGGGGGGGGGTTATTTATTTTTTGTGTTTATGGGGTGATGATTTTAAAGCCAAATCGCTGGAATTGGAATCGAGAATAATGTTCAGTTATGGTATATTGTATCCCAAAGGTTTAAATCAGGAAGTAAATGTATAATTTTATAAACAGCCGTTTTGCGAGTTTATTGTAAATATTATTGTGAAAATATTTAAAAATGTTATTTAAAGAATGTTTTTGAAGTAATGATTAAATGATTAATTGCCCTGTAAAAGGATGCTGTGCACTGATGGCAGATCAATTTTGCAAAAAAATTATTATGTAAGTGGTGAGTGGATTTTTTGATTTTTCTGTCTTTTTTTTTTTTTTTTTTTTTTTTGAAGGTATATTGTAGTTTGTTCAGTTTGCATGTAAATTTGTGTCTACCCATCCAATCATCAAGACTAGTAAGGTGTCCAAAATAATACTTTGACCTGTAGTGATAACTTATTCCATGGGCTGGGAATGTGTGGAATTAGTAACCCATCCCACCAGTGAGTCTTGTTTATTTGCTAGGGTACATTTAGGTCACAAGTGCATTTGGGAAATATTGGATCGTCACCCTTCAGAAAAAAAATGGTTTTGCAAAGAGATAGGAGTTTAAATAGGATTAGGGCTTTTATGGCTAGAAAAGTGAGACACAGGTTACCTCGGAGCAGCTAATAGGCTATAATCTCTCAAAATAATTGAAAAGGTTAGTACAATAAGGTGTTTACGTCAAAGACATAAGGTACAGGATTTGATTCTCACCTTTGAAGGGAAAATGGGCTAGGCTTCAATTGGCCCACAAGGGCAGCTAACATAGTACCTACTTATGAAGGATGTAAGACCTGTAAGTGTCTTAGTTAAAAATCTTTGGGGTCTTTTCATTTCAGTGATATGATTGGATTTATGCATGCCAAAGGGGGCATTATATTTAATAATGGGTGTACTAAGGGAAGAGCATAGAGTAGGATGCTTTTGACTAGAAAGAAGGATTTCATGACTGTGGTGCAATCATGATCAAATTAGACAGGTGTCCAAGTCTTTTATGTCCATGTCTGCCTGAAGAGGAGCAGCAGTTACAACATATGAGACAGGAACAGCTTTTTTTCTGACCACTACGGTGCTGCATTTCTTTTTGAATTCAGCTTGAGACCTTTTTCAGTACACCAGTTGCATACATACATATTCCAGACTTTGCTGGAGCTATTTAGAATCAGTGGATGAGCAGATAAGTGTTCAGCTTGCAGTTATCAGCAAACTTGGTCAACAGCACTTCTGGGATATTTGCCTGAATATCTGCAGAATAAATGCCAAACAGGAAAGGGCTCAGCACTTATCCCTGTGGAACCTCACTAGTTACAGTTTTTACATTCAGAAAGAGGGTACCGGCAACTTTCACATCCTGGGATATAGTGGACATCCAGTTTCAATCCAGCTTGATTGTCTAATTTTTTGATAACCGCAACATACAGGATAGTGTTGGAGGCCTTAGCCAGGTGGAGATGAGCAGTATACTTCAGGTGACCACTGTCTATAGCCCCTAAAATATTTTTAAAGAAACTTATTAGTTTCAGGAGATCGGGTCTGCCCTTCAAAAAAATGAAATTGTTAGGCAATAACTGATCTATAGCCAATGTCTGTATAAATGAGTTTTGCTATGATATATTCCATGGTTTTTCCTATAAGGCTTGAGTCTGATGGGTCTATAATTTCCCAGATCTGTAGAGTCTATGTGTAGGGGGTGTCACAGTAGCTGTTTTCTAGATAGGAATCCTGTGGATAAACTAAGGTTAAACAGCTTAAGTAGAGATTTGCATAGTGCATATTTGACAGTGATGAGAATGTAGCCTGGTGTGTTGCCTGATCCCATAAAAGTATTTAGTGTAGACATGCATTCAAAGACTTGTAATGAGGTGATATCGGATTAAACAGTTTTTTCATGGATAGCAGGGGCAACATTCTGGGAATGTAGGGTTAATTAGGCACTAAACTTTTCTGTTAATACATTGGTTATATTCTTTGAATTAGAATGTGTAATGATGTTATTGATGAGCTCACTGCATTGTTCAGCATTATTTCCTAATTTCATGACACAACCAAAAGATTTGTAATCTCCATCCTACTGTCCTTCACATTTTCTATTTCTCTTATTTCTTTACTGGCATATTTCATTTTGGTCTTAAGGTAGGGGGAATGAGGATTTCTTACAATTTCCCATGACTTTTTTTTTTACTTTATTTTTTATATGTTTTATAGTTTAGCAACAAGGAAGTTCTAACATAGAAGCTTATTCTAGAATTTGCCATTATATATAGGATGGACAGGTACTGACAAGTCTATCACCTTTTGAGCCTGCAGCTGTAGTCTGACATGGAAAGTTGTCAAGTTGGTGGTATTCACTTCAGCTAGAGGAGTGTCAGAGCTTGAAGCACTATCGTAAAAGAAATCCTCAGTATTCCGTAGGGTAGGATGAGCTTGAGAACAGACCCCCTTTATGTCAAAGTTAGTGATGGATTTTTCACAAACCAAGCTATTTAGTTACCTGTTTTCTTTCCCAATTCGCAAGTCATGGGAGTTAGAGTTCTTTATTTCTCGGATGTTGACAGACGGCTTTAATGTTTGCATCAAGGAAACTAGAAGGCCTATTAGTTTTGCTTCAAGAAAGGGCAGACGAGGAATATCAAAGTCGACTGTTTTTAAAATTGCTTTTATATTGTCGCTATTTCTCTTCCTCTTCCAAACTAAAAAACTGGCAGGTACTGTAAAAGGTTTGTAGTACTGGGGCAGAGCCAACTGTAGCTCTCCTTAATGGAGTCAACAAGGAGGCCATTTTGGAAGCAGTTACATGGTGAAAACATAATTTCAGAGCATTGCAAATTAGATATCCACTGTAGGGGAAGAACTTGGATTTTACAGCCGTTTTACTGGGAAAACTACAACCCAGTGATTCCATACCAGCCATCTCCCTTTCACATTGAAACGCTGGGAATCATCTCAGTAGTCAGGACTGCTGCAGCAGTGATCTCCATGAAGACCATAGTGCAGTTATGTAGATATTCTCAGACTTATAGCTTTTGTTTTTAGGTGTATATTAGGCTAAAGACCACTAGGCCCTTGCAAGTTTAGCCGTGCAACCCCCATGTGATCCATAAATTTGATTTATGTAGGTGATTTACTGACCGTCTCTGTCAAACAGGGCTGTAGGAGTCAGACCAGGGCTGACTTTCTGATTATCCATCCATTTGTCTAAGTTCAGCTTAAAAAGAAATAGGAAAGAACTCTGCTTCAAATGGTTAGGGAACCTGTTCCATTGCATGGGAATTCTCAGAGACATACTGTATCTCAAACATGTTTTAATCTAATGGCCATGCTGCTGTTTGTTTTGTGGATGTGCAAAATGTTCGTCAAAACTGGGTCCAGGAATGCCCTGTATGCCAGGCAAAGATCTCCTTTCAGAAGTCTGTATGATACCGATTAAAGAGAGAGGGCTTTGAGGAGATCAGCACAGGACATTGTGTTTGCTTCCTGCATTTTTATTTTGTAAGGAACCTTTGTGGATGTTCCACTTGCTGCATGTGTCTGGTTGGGTACATACTGAAGGGAGCATTATACACTATGATAGGTCTGGTGAGGGCCAGTACAGTGGTATGATGACTTCTCTGGACCTAGATGCCATACCCTGGCTTATAAGTTGAGTAAAATAGAATGATTTTCTTACTACCTTGAACACATGCTGTTTGGAGGCTATGTTACTATCTACACAAGTTCTCGGATCCCTGACTAGTGAATCAACTTTTAAGGTTTTTTTATTAATGACTTAGTTACCCAGACCAGTAGTCTTCCCAAATGATACTATAATGCATTTCTTGGTATTGAGTTTTAGGCTGTGGCTTTGACACAGGGTTTGTCTGTATTAGACCTTCCTGAGGGGTGTTCTTGTCTTGTTAAGATTCAGTGACTGCTCCCAATTTGCAATTATCTGCAAACTTGGTCAGCAAAAGGCCTTTGACATTGGCTTTGACATCTGAGAAGTAGATGTCAAAGAAGAGTGGGTCCACCATAGAGCCTTGGGGAGGTGGTCTCATTGATTCTAAACTCTTGGGTCCTATCAGTGAGCCAGCTAGCTACTCAGTGTGTTATAAATGGGTTTATACCTAGTTCCATAAGTTTGTTGACAAAGCCTGAGTGGGGTATTGTATCAAATGCTTTAGCTTGATCTAGGTAGGCAGTATGCACCATTTTTCCTTCATCCATTGCCTTACTTAAACTTTTTCAAAGAAGGGCGTCAAGTTCAGTAAGCATGATCTTCCACTGACAAAGCTAAACTGGGATGGATTCAGTGTCTGGAGGTGTCCTGTGTCCTTGATGATTTCCATGATAATTTTTCCATGGCTTTGCAAACAAGATTAGTCAAACTAATGGGTCTGTAGTTTCCAGGATCTGTTGAAGGTCCTCCCTTTTTGAAGCAGGATGACCATTACAGTCCTCCATTCACGTGGCACAAAGCCTTTTTTAAGACTATAGGTGAGGTGTCCTGATAAGTCATATTTTAAGACTATTCAGGAAGCAGCTTGGGATGTTATTGGGGTCCACTGAGGTTATGTCCTTTGCTTTAATGAGTGCAGCCAGTCCGCTCTCCCCAGAATATATTTTTGAGAGGATGGTCTCCCCAGAATATATTTTTGAGAGGATGGTTGGGGGGGGGGGGTAAAAAAAAAAAAACTGGAAAGCTGCACTTTTACAGACTCTGGTATTTTGTTTGTGCTAGCAAACAGAAAAGCAAGAGTTTGTACAGTGATTTCTGGGCTACCAGATAATCATTCTGCCTTTCAAATAGTTAAGAAACCCCAGGTAGCGGGGATGGCTTTATTGGCCTAAACTTGTCCATAAATAGACTTAAAAAAAAGTCATGGACATTCAGAATTCCCATTTGTCTGAAACACCTGATATCCTTAAAGCGTAATTTGCATATATCCCATGTCGCCTCTACAAGAGGTTTAAGGAATCGCGCAGTGGGAAGTCTAGCTTTGCTAGACTTTTCTTTTTGTTTTTTTATACCCTATTCCTGAGAAATATGTGTATAATGATTTAACATCTATTGTGAACATGATAAAGGTGTTATTAGACAAATTATATATATGACTTAAAAATGCCAAGAGCCTTTTACATAGCTATCTTACTTTTGCACCAATGGGTTGAGGAAATGATCTAAAAATATAGAGATATTCCATAGAACTATCCCTTAGTAGCCTTTAGCAACCTAAATGGGATGGAATATATGTTACTATGTAACTATTATATTCCAAAGAGTGTAGGCAGTTGTGGCACTGAGTTGTGCTAGAACTGATCAACTTTGGGAGGAATGTCACCATGACTAATCAAAAAGTACAGTATTTATAAAATCGTAACTTTTTTTAACCACAAATAAAGGACTTTTCTCATATTCATCAGTTATCCAACATTTCCTGTATTTCATTTACATAGTCACTTTGGTACATCACAATTAACCTACCCCCCTTATCATCTCTCATAAAACGTAAATCAGTTCTTTTAGACAGTTGCACTAAAGCTTCTGTTTTTTTAACATCTAAATTATAAAACCTTGTTTTAGGTTTAACATTTCCCAACTCCAAAATCTGTTTCTCGCACATCTCATAGAAAACATGAATAGCGTTGCAGTGAATTGGATTAAGAACTTTTTTTTTTTTTACAAACAGGCAGACGTTTGTCAGTTTTGACATCTTTAAATAAATAGGCTAGATTAAGCTTTCTGCAAAACGGACGTAAATCTAACAAAGTTTGATTTAGATTTGCTCTAGATATGGATACAAAAAAGAGAGCGTTCCTTAAAATGGCAACGTGCTCACTAGTAAAATCCTTATTAGTAAATTATAAATATGATCACCAGTTGCTAACATCTACAGCCAAGAAAATATTTAGTAAAAGAGAAAACAAATTTCCCCCTATTTTAATGGCAGGTATGCCTGTTCAACATAGAAACAAGCAGGAATCGCAGGGTGAAAATAGATTTAACAGTTTGTGTTTAAGAATGAAGGTAGATGATGTGAAAATAAATAGTATTGTTCATCAGAACTGGAAGGTTTTCCAAGATAATAAAGATTTTGCAAATATAGTGGGGGAAGAACCACAGTTTATAGTAAAAAAAAAAAAAAAAAAAAGGCCAACCCTATTAAATAATATTAGGAGACAGATTACACTTGTATATGCAATGTGGAAACTAACAACAATAATGGGATGTTTCCATGTGGGTTTTGTAATGTGTGTACCTACATTTTTGTGGGTCTTAGTATATTTTTGCAGTCTTAAACATGTATTGGAAGAGAATAGGCATTATAATCAACTTTTTAGGGCTTATTCATATTGCTGTATACTCAGGATGTTCATTTTATGTAGGCATGACCACGAGAAAAATAACAACTAGAATTAAAAAAAAATGTATATGCTATAAGAAGTAAAGATGGCAATAATGCACTTCATAAGCATACTTTAACATGTGATGTTAACAGAAAATTTCTGGTGTCTGTATTAGAAACAGTGCCTAAATATTTGCGTAGATGTGATTACAAGAAATGTGTTAGAAAGGGAGACTTTATAGCAATCAAGACTACAGACTGATAAAAAGCCTGGTTTAAATGAAACCATATATATTAAATATTTTTTATAAATGCTTTTAGACCAAAGTTCTGCTGTGGCAACCCCTAACCGGGAAAAGCCAAAAGACTTTTATAAATGTTATCTGTGCGGGGTGACGTGAATTGTGAGATTTTCCCTGAATTTTTTATGAAGGTTTTCACTGGGTATTAACTGAAATGGGTATTTAACTGTAGATCTAAAGGATGTTTTTTTTTTTATTCTGATGACGATTTTGGTCGAAAGTGCTAAATAAACAGATGTTTCTTCACTCTGTGGTTGCCTTTGGAAGTTTTTGGTTTGGATTTGTGCTTCATACATCCATGGGATTTGGTGTTTTACTCCATTAAGTGTCAGAGTCAGTGAAGAGATAAAGGCAGTTTGTGTCCTATTGCTGTTTTTTTTTTACCAAATTTACTTCCTGCTCCACATGCACTCCCAGTAATACCCAGTGGGTGGGTATGCAGTGGGAAGACTGTACCATACCACCCTTCACTTCTATAAAGGGCTGATGTCAGCAAGTGGCCCTTCCCACCTTTAGGAAGTACTTTATAGTTGTTTCCTTGGCCTTCTTTGGGGAAATCTAACACACTGTGTACATGATCCACCCTTTTCTTCTCCTAGGACAGGGAAGCGAGTCCTCCTTTGCCAATGCTTCAGACATCCAAGCAACTAATTGAACCTGGGTCACCTGCTTCATAGTCAAAGCTTTAACCCTCTATGCCATGGCACTGGCACAGATGTGTAATATTTTTAACTGGGCTGAGCCAGACTGGCTCTGTAGGGCATCTTCTAGGGTGTTGAGCAGTTGGATTGTGCACTGTCCATAGCAATGGATTTAGTCAAGTTTTTGGTGCTAGGATGCTGTGCACAGTTGGTGTATGCTCAATTTGGTTTCGTACAGCTTGGACTGATTTGGGTCAAAGTCTGTTTGAAAAATGTTAAACTTGAGTTAGGCCTACTTAATTTAGGATGGCCTTTTGGCTGGGTAAGAAGTAGAAAAACAGTGTTTGCTATAGTTAAAAACAAGCTATAAGAAAGTAATAGAAATACTAATTTTATTGTAACGTTTACTTTTTCAGAGACTGATTCATACGTGGACCCAGAGACTGGTGAGAAGGGCTTTGGATAAACAAATCACTATGTACGTAAAAGAACTGAATCCTCAACATTGTCTGTTCATCGCCATTCAAAGATGTGCCTTTTTGACTGCAGACTGAATATTCCCAAGACATCTGGGCATTATTAAAGCTTCAATTTGAGGTCTTTGTGGACTGGAATCTGTTTCTTAGAGGGTGTTTAATCTGGGGGGTTGTTTTCCAAAGATGTTTGTTTTGTTGCTTCTGGTGGCCTGTATTGTAGGGGGGGGGGGTAAGGTGCATTTTCACTGTGTTTTGTTTCAAAGTGTGCAGCTAAGTGATCAGATCATGACCTGGAACAGAATTCATGGGAAACATTGGTAATAAATAACCTGGTTAGGAAAAACTTGCCTTTTTTTGTTGTAAACAGACTGTATTTAATGCACAGTCCAAATTGTCAAGGTTTAAATCTTGACTACATAGTGACTTAGTATTTAAATGTGTCAAAAAATTGGAACATGGAGGCAATAATAATACCTTCTATTGGATCAACATTGATTTTACAATTACTTGAATTTTTGAACTAATAGGAATCCTTCATTGCTGTAATACCCACTTGTCTCTACAATACAACGAGAAGTGCATAATTTCTTTCTCAGTAGTTAAAAAATTGAAAATACCAGTGCATGAACAGAGTGAAAACACTATGCAGCTTTTTTTGGTTAATATGACAGCTGTACAGCAGAGACAGGTGTGTGTGCTTAAAGATACTGAAACTTTAGAAGACCTAGATATGCCCTGCCATAAAACTAAAGGTTCTCCTTGCATGGTACATTAAAACTGCTGTTCATTTGGCAGAAAGGAAAATGGTTCAAGTCAATTGCTGGCACCTAATGGGAACATTAATTGCAATAAAAAGAGGTGTGTGGGAAGATTAGCTAAATCAAGAGAAGGGCTACAAGAAGTTACAATTTGCTAGACTGTTTTAACATACAGAAAATTGTTGTTACATAGATACTTTGGTTAAACGAAAATTTGATTGGTGCAGTGATGTCTAAGGCATAGTGATATGAAAAGGCAGGGATTACCAAGAGAAAAGGATATTAGTTAAGTAGAAATAGTGTTCCGTTAATATGCTACTAACTGAAACGGTTAGTGTGGTAGAAAACTTTTGACGTGACGGCTTTAAATTCTGACAGATATGTATAAAAGCTGTAGTACTGGACATAGTTTTGTCATGCTGTTAAAAATTTATGAATACTAGGTCCACCTCAGCTGTTAATCTTATGGTTACTAGGGCTTAGCATAGAATGTTACTTTGTTACTGCTTTTGTCAAGAGTAAAACACAGGTGCCAACATTAAACAAATCCAAGCAAACTTTCAAATACTGAGAGTTTCTCCATTTTTGAACTACTTTGACATTCAGGTAGCTCTATACTTCACTTTTAATAAGCTGTTGGAGCTAGACCTACCTCTATCTTGGAAGGTTTCCACATCATGGGAAATCCTTTCTGATTTGGAGACCACTCTCCTGCTATGGTTTTCCACTGGTGAGGAAGATAGCAAGGAGAGCAGTCTTGTTGGGGAAGCTGCATGCTAATGTAAACGTTCAGTGGAGTGGCTATGCACTATCCCCACTGACATGGCATCCACTCCTAATTAACTGAGCAGAGCGGTTCAGAGAATCATACTGCAAGTTAATTTTTTTTCTCTAGTTGGAACAAGGGAACATTGTCAAAAGACTGCATTAACCCAGTCACGTACAGGAAAGTATAGCAGAGCCTTGGTGTGTGTCTGTTCATCTTAATGTGTATGTACGTGTCTGTATGGGCATGAATGCTGTTGAATGTGTGTATGTGATTGTCTCTGTAGATTGGAGCACTGTGGGAGGTTAACCAAGGGATTCCAATTTGGTTTGTCTGTGTCTGTCTCTAGGTAGCTACACTGTGGTGGATAGGTAGGGGATTCTGATTTGAGGGTAAGGTGGGGCGTGTGTAAGAGTTTGAGCATACATGGGGGTGGGTTTTTCTGTGAGTGTGTATCAGGACTTGTATATATTTATATATATATATATATATATATATATATATATATATATATATATATATATATATATATATAAAATGTATGTGTGTGAGAGAAAGAGGGCATGTGCACCTGTAGGGGATTATCTGTGTTATGACATCACATGGGCTTGTACAGAGAACACTAGCACTAGCAGTGCTCAAGTCAGAGGTATGATAATAAGCTACTAATGAGGTGTTTCCTCTGTCTCTGAATTGGATATTAACTCGCATTGACCAGTTAATGTGGTTGGAGAGCATATGTCAGAGTCTGTGTTATTTTCTTGATGTAGGCAGCTTCAGGAGATCACAGAAGATGCGATAAGTTGAGTATTGATGTAATTTGTACTAGAACATTTCCAGATCTCTGCAATGGGAAGTAATACCTTCTCTAAACTGCAGTGCTAAAGTCCCCCAGATGGTTTGGTGCTGGAGGGATGTTTTTTTTTTTAAAAGATGTGTATGTTGTAAAATTATGTAGAGTTTCTACCATTATGGTAAGGGCGCCTTGGAGGAGGGGAGGGATGAAGTTAAATCAAATGTAGCACCTTCAACTCAGTTGTATGGGAGCAGCCCCAGCTAACCTGCATGCTTGTTTTGATATTCTGGCTCAGTCTTTGTGGTGGAGAAACAGAAGCTGTATTGGAAAGTGAAATCGCCCACAACATGGATGTCTGCATTGTTGACGAGACAGTGTGATAACTTGAACTAGTGTGGTTGTAGTTTAGCAGTAAGTATGAGATCGTCTGATGCTGAGCAGAATATATCAATATCCTTGTGCATAACTAGAATGCCTTATAAACTGTTCCACATTGTAGAAGCATTACCAGTTCAGTTCTCTTCTGTTCACATCTGTTAGTAACTTAGTAGCTTGTATGGGGTGGTTTGGTCTCTGCAGTGCAAGTAGTACGAGAAGTTATAATGTTGCCCTATATTACTGGCATTGCAATTTTTTTTTAAACCCGTGCTCACTGACCATAATGAAGTAACGGATTACATTTTAAGGTACTGCTGAGAGAACTAGGGGTAATAGTTGCTTGACCCCTAACTGGGAAAAGCCGAAAGAAGAATTGCTACTGCTGTTTAGGAGTGTGGGACATTACAGTCTTATCAGTAATGCAGGGATAGTTGTGTCAGAACATCTATACTGAGAAAATTTTGAAGGGTAAAGAGCAGTAAAAATTGCCGATGGTTGCTACAAAAGTATAGTGATGTAGTCACTACTTCAGTTATACCCACAAAAGGCACTTTAGGTATATGCTGCCAGGAAGTAAAGCAGGGTATTATTTAATTAGTGTCATACACCTTTTTTCTAAGTGGTTATTCTTCTTGTAATTTTTCCCATCCCATTATTATGGGGTCTACTGCATACCCTATGTCCATCACTGGGTTTGTCAGCCACACCAGAACTCCCGCCCTTTTCTGATATAGACTGGTGCAGAACATAACTGTATCTTAAAGGTCTTGTCATCCAACATAGGCCAGGGGAGTTTCTACTTTATGATATACCTGTTACCCCCCCCCCCCCCGTGATTCTACAGGTTCATGCACAATGGGGACATGTGACGTATCACCTTGCCTTCACAGCAGCTCAGGCAAGTCCACCACCTGTTTCCACCCATTAGACTACTTCCCCCAACTGTGACATTCCCAGCTTCTGCCAAGGATAGTCGCAAGAAATGCCCATGTGTCTGCACTCCCATCCCTCCCTGCCAGCTCATCAAACACCAAGCCATTACTTGAATCCAGGTCAACTGGGTGTAAATTAGGACTTTATCCCTCTATAACATGGCATTAGCTTAAACTTTTATATGTTGCATGTTTACAGCTTTGTTTCTGTGGACACAAAGTAGAGCAATTTCAGTGGTGTAGGTGAGGGGGTAGTAAATACAGGGCAGGTTTACACTGCAGTTTGGTGACAGCACAGTGCTGTTCACAACTGGTTATGAGCTGATGTACTTCTGCTAATTATTATGTGTTTTAAAAATGGTGGAATAGCATGACTTGTAAGGCAAAGAAACTGGGAGCTTCCTAAAGCTAAAAGGATTTTGGGCAACTGGCAAACTGCTTAATGGCTTCTGATGTATCCTGTGCAGGTGAAGTATTATTTAGATGCCTCCCACAACCTTTTTTATCATAAACTTTGAACCAGCCTAATTTTTATTTTAAAAGGTGACCTAAGCTTTCAAAAGTTCTTATGCATTAGTTGTCCCAGACTTGAAGGAATAAATCAGTAGGACATGCAGTACAAATGACTGCAGAATTACAAGTTAAATAAGAACCGCACCCAAAAATGTGAAAAATGTTTCTTGAAAGTAAGCTGTAGTTAATTTTCTAATTTGCACCACAGAATGAAGTAGCCTGAAAGGGATCTGACAGACTCCATGATTTTATTTTACAATCAATGCTTTTACCTGCTTGATGTCATTTTAATGACAAAGAAAACCCTACAGTGAGAAGATCATTTACTTTTACTTTGACTGAGCTGGTTTGTGCTGCATTCACAGTATTTAATACTGTAGCTAGAATTAGAGTTTCCCTCTCCAACTTACTTTCTTGTCTCAGCCAAACACTGTATACAGTGCAAAGCTTGTGTTAAAAAAGCAGAAGAAAATGTGCAGTTTTACAGAAACTGCAGTATAGAAAAAAAATACAAAATGAAATGCTGACAGCAAATCAGAAGAGTAAAATGAAAATCTTTTCTTTCTTTATGACACTTAGTTTATAGTTAGAAAAATAAACTAATATGCGAGTGGAGTTTTCTTGTTCATTTGCATCTGAAAACTAAGCTTTTGTTCAGACTCCTAACTGTAGCTCCTGAATCGTGATGCAGCTGCAGAACCATTAAATAAAAACTGTGTATCCTAAATCCCAATGTTTAAGAGCCATAGTTTTTTTTTTTAATGGTTCGGTAGTTGAATATGTGATCTAACTTAACTCTGCCCCTCCTAGCTTCCATGATGTAAAAGATGATACGATACATGGGGGACAGAAGGGCAATACATTCAGACATAAAACTAATGGAATAATTATTAAATTATGCTTTTTCTGTATGTGACATGCCTAATTTTGGATTACAAGGAAGAAGCATCACTTTTTGGAAAGAAAAACTTGACATTTTAGTGGAGTTCTCCTTTAAAAGAAAAGAGGCAGAACATGTTTCCTCAGATATGTGCATCAGTTATTTTTTGAAGTCATGTTCCTTGTACAGTATTTGTTTGCATTATTAAAGTTATACAATAGCAATAAATTATTTTCCTAATCCTTATTATGCGGTAACACTTAAATATTACTTATCCTAATAATAGTCTTCCTAGATGCCAATGTATAATTTAAACAAATGAAGTGCTAGAGTTCACAAGAAAACATAACTACCAAAACCCCATAAATACTGTATTCTGTTCTACCTATTACACCATTACAAATTGAATTAATTATTTCTTGTCCTTCCTCTTTTCCTAGTAAAGGGGTATGTTATGATAACATATTTAGCCTGAGAGCAATATCAAACTCATTTACAAATGAATCATCCTTTCTAGGCATTACTTCTGATGCAGTAAATGACAAATCTATGGAAAAAGACTGGAGTACTGTCCTCAGAAACCCACATTGTATGAACAAAATATTGTCAGTGAGATCTTTGACATTACTAACTTCTCTTGTGCATTAATGACCATGTACTTGTAAAACACACATACAAAGGTAAATTCAACAACTCTCTTCCTTTGATGGAATTAGAAAATGAGTAATGTATACAGCAGAGACATGCTTACAACCAAGCTTTCAAAAACCACATGAATCATTAAAAAAGTCTAGATTAAATAAACAGTAACCTGTTTTAACATTTTGCCTACAGTCACCTCTTAAAGATACTTGTGAACTGTGTTAGTTCCCCCTTTCTCTTCATATAATGACCCACTTTAACAAAGTACTAAGACAACACAAAAAGCAGGTTATGCAATTTGAGGTCTCTTCACTTCAGAAGCCAAGTGTTCCATACCTATCAATATACTCATTCTTAGGATCCAAATATAGGCTGCTTCTTATTGTTGCAAATTCAGCTGTTAATACATTATTCCAAACAAGGAAATTCCAGAAAAGGCTGAAAGCAATGCTTAAACTTCAGGCACAAACTTCAAAAAAGCAATTGTTGGAGCTATTTGTTCCAGTGACTATATAGTTGTATGAAGTGTACAACAAAAGTACACTGTAGTATATACTTCAAACAATGCACGCCTATAACTGTTTGTAAGTTAAGTGCTTTCGTTCAATTTTTAATTAACTTCATCAGAGCTGTGTACTTTTGTACAAATTCATACAAATATATAGTCACTGTAACAAGTAATTGCTTTTTTGAAGTTATTACAAACCACTGAGAGTAAAATGCTATGCTTAATCAACCTAGCGAACAGAGAACACCACTGCACTACAATAAAGAATAGTAGAGACCTTACAGTATCAGCAAGAAATGAGCTACTGTTTAACACCCTTACAAGTAGGTGCAGTGGTTTGTGTTGTCCCCTCACAGCAAGAGGTTCTCCAGTTTGATTCTTGGCTGTGGTGCTTTCTGTGTGGAGTTTGCATGTCTTCCCTGCATTCATGTGGGTTTCATCCAGATGCACCGGTTTCCTCCCATGTTGCAAGTTCATGCATGTGGAACATTTCTCCCTGGGCCTCCGCTGAAAATTGGAGTCAGACTTTCCCAGTAAACAGATGTTTAGGTCCTAAAATACTGGATATTGTCCATCTTTAAAGACGCAATCTTTTTTGATACTGATTTTAATTATACTCTTAGAAATAGACAGCATTCATTTAGCTGTATCCCCTTACAACTTAGCCACTACTGAAAAAGCCTTCTCTAAAAATGTGACTTCTATTTGGAATAAATTCTCAGAAGAAATGAGACATGAAGGAACATAATAGCTACAATCTACAACTAAAAATTATCTAATAAAACAGTATGCATGCAAGTGCTTCTGAGAATGATTTGAGCTGGAAAGCACCAGTAAGGTGTAAGGATCAATTATGTATCATCTACTGGCTTAATACTAATTCAGCTCTTATATTTATTGAAATGCTTTTTTGGAATCTAAGTTAAACTAATTTGCTCTGTCAGTAATGAACTGTATCTATCTGAAAATTCAAAGTGATCTGTTCCTCAAACGAAAATTCAGTAATGTTATATTTACAGCTATCCGACTAGAAATGCTTATGTAAATTTATGTGCAAGTAGTTCTACATTTTGCTGTACACGTAGTTGCATTGTTGGCCCCCTCTGACCCAGGTCATGACTAAAAAGGGTGTTTGAGCCAGTTCACTTACCTGATTAACACCTGTTAACTAAATAAATAAATATATAAATAGTTGTCTCAAATCCACCATCTGTAACTGTGAACTCAATTTGGCCTTAAAAGTTGAAAGTAGTATTAAGGTATTATTTACTAGAAAATTGAAGTGGAACTGTTGTGAATTTAACATGTCAATGAAGTAAACACCCAGCCTCGTGACATAGTAAATATGCTTACAAAATTTCTGTACAAACTTCACAATAAGTGAATAAATGTCAAAATGCTATAAAACCAAGGAAAGATGCAACTTGTATAACTACAGACATAAATGCTGCCACAGGTGAAAGTAAAAAAAAAAAAAAAAATCTCAAGTTCTGTGGATCCAGACAATTTTCCTAATGGTTTCCTTCTCAGAACCATGAAAAACCAAATGTAAATCAAATGCATATCCTCGACTTACAACAGTTGACTGTAGTGGTTGTAATTCATAAAAGGGGAGAGCATATCAGACCCAGTGTTGTATTATATGAAGCAAGCTGTAGTGGAACTTATCCAGAATGACAGAGACCTGTGTGTGTGTGTGTGTGAGAGAGAGAGTAATGTAACCGTATGGATTTTATAAGGGGACAGCTTGCTTCTTTAACCCAGTGGCACTCTGAAGAGGTAGCAGTCTTTGATAAAGTGCTGATGGCGCGTGCTTTTTCAGCTGACATGGCACACTCCCATTTAAGGGAATAATTGACAGTAACATTAAATAATTAAAATAACAATAAATGGAGAAACTAGTAGTCTTAAAATTTCGTTAATGAGCTCGGTCACAATAATTTCCAAAAATTATGAAACCCAGCTAGTATTTCACAAAAAATAAGAAATCTATATATATTTTTTATTGTGGATCGCTTGTCTGTGACGAGTAAAGGCTTGTTGCTTTGTAACAGTACCTGGGTTTCATGATTTTTGGAAATTATTATGACTGAGCTTATCAACAAAGTTTTTAGACCACTAGTTTCTCTGTTTTTTATTTTTTCCTCAACACTTGGGGTGGTGAAGTTGGAACTAGACCGATTACTGTGCATGTTCCTTTTTTAAGCATTAAATAACTCATACCTGATTCAATGGGTAAAATACTAGTTAAGCAACAGAACAGAAGTGAAGGTAGGGAGTTGCCTGTATATACCAACGGGGTTGCTAGTGGTATCCCATAGGGCTATGTACTGTGGCCACTTTCTAGAACAGTCTCAGATATGAGAGAGAGGGGCTATGGATAATCAGGCTTATTGCAAAGTGGGTAACATAACTACTTCAGTCTGCCTTTTATCAAGCAGTGAATACATCCACTTCTTTACTTCCAGCTCGGCTCCCTAAATCAAATTATCTAGCTGCTTTTGACTGTGCACCTGCTAATGTTATCCCTTTGATCAAATCTGGCCACCAGACTGTCACCTTTTCCCTTAAAAGTAGTACTAAATTTCCCACATTCAGCTACATTCAGGGATTATTCCAAAGCCAGTCTTAAATCCCTATCTGAAAGACTTGAGAATTTCATAAGTGCTCTGTCCCCTGTTGAACTTCTCTGAAAAATGTGTCACATTTACCCATGATTTTTACAGCCATTTCAGCCAATGTATAGATTAGGCATAAGAATTCTAGAAGGTTATTTGTGAAATTCTCAAATAAACGAGCTTTTCTAATAGGAGAAATTAATTATATGGCTTGTATAAAGCATTTTCTGCCATCAGAGAACATAAGGTCTACAGACATCTAAAATGCATCATCAGGTGTACGGCTGAATGTGAATTGAAGGCGGCAAACTATTTGAAGGATAATCCCAAGACTTTTCCAAAACCAGAAGAGGTTGATACTCCACAACAAACGAAGCAAACCAGATGAATGAAAAGACAAGTCCTTTATTCGAATAAGTAAGCGCTTTCACGTTGCTTAGAACGCTTCATCAGACTTCAACAAACCATAAAAATTTAAATCAACTTATATATAAGTAAAGCACCAATGAAAATCACATTAGCAAGTCACATGCAAGTCACAAAAATACATAATTTCCTTTCCATAAAAATTACATAAAATAAAATATATAAATATATATATCCTAAAAATCTCATGCTGAAAGATGAATAGTAGAAGTAAAATGTTAAAACATATTAAAACATATATTAGATAGTGCGAACAAATTACTACTGTTTAATGTTTCAAAGGTTTATCTAATAAAAATGATCTCAATGAAAATTTATCATTAAGACCATGACCTTTGTTCGCAGATAGCTTGATTATCCACTTTGCCTCAGCTTTTTCTGTCTTATTGCCAATATTACCAAGTCTTTCAGTCTCTGTTAACTGTCCTATTACTAAAAATCTAAAGGCATGTGTGGTGTCATTTTGTAGTACATGCTTGGCTAGGGCATTCCCTTCATTCTCTCTATGTATAGCATACAAATGCTCTCGTATCCTTTCTCTTAAAGTTCTATTAGTCTTTCCTATATAGAAACAATAACATTTTATGCAGGATGCTAAATAAATCACATTTCTTGACTTACAGTCAGCGTATTCATTAAACTCATATTTAACATGTCAAAACATTAGATTTCATTATATATATATATATACACTGATTGCAAGAGCGACATGAGATGAGGCGCAATTGGAGTCCACAAACCACCAGGAAAAGGAAGATATCAGGAGGCCAGTTAGAATTTCAGAAAAAAACTTTCAAAACTGTAACCAGGACTTGATTATTAATCTTTCCAGTCACATGCTTATGGACAATGAAAGAAAGATTTTGAACAAAGGTTTGTCCTTCATTCCCTCTCAGGGGACTGATGTAAGTGATTTAATTGTTGATATAAAATGTTTTGTTAGAAATATTGCACTTGGTTTACAGTTTGGCAACAATGTTTTTAATACTGATGTTTTGTCTTTTAAAAAACCTTCTACGTATATGCCTGCTATACATCCTTTATTGGAAAGTTTTGAAAGAGCTTGCAGTGATGATTTGTTGAAGTTTTTTGAATCTGACAATACAAAACTTGATTTTTACAATATTACCAAGGAAGAGAAGTTAGCCCTTCATGATTTAAAGAATAATACTAATATAGTCATTCGACAAGCTGACAAAGGGGGAGCTACAGTGCTTCTAGATACCGGCTACTACCATGATACTATGTTAGAAATGCTTTCAGATACTACTACTTATAAGAGATTGAGCATGTCAGATTTAGATAAATTAATAAAAACAGTACATGCAGATTTATATGACATGTTGATGCGTGGGATTATTGATGAAGAACTGTACAAATATTTTTTGATAGAGAAACCTGTGATACCAGTAATTAGAGGTTTACCTAAGGTACATAAGACTACACATAATCCTCCACTTAGACCAATAGTGTCTGGCAGAGACTGGTTAACTGAGACAATATCTATTTTTCTAGAAAAGAACTTGAGACCAGTCGTGGAATCTACTAGATCTATATTACGTGATACTAAACAGTTTTTGGAAACACTAGCACCTTTTAATGAGAACAATATTCTAGAAACTACAGATTATATGGTAACACTAGATGTTGTCTCTCTTTTCACCTGCATACCTAATGATGTAGGGATAGATTTCTTAAGGTTATTTTTGTTAAATAAAGGACTTAGCAATAATCAAGTTATTAAACTCACAATGTTGTTAGAAATAGTTCTTTGTCACAATGTTTTTACCTTTAATAATGAATACTTCCTTCAAATTAAAGGAGTAGCTATGGGCACATCTTGTGCAAACTCTTATGCTAACCTTGTGTTAGCATATTGGGAAAATACGTATGTTTTAGAACATTTGGCTTACTCCACTTCTATAAAATATTATAAACGTTTTGTGGATGACCTTTTTTTAATTTGGGGAGGCACACTAGAGCTCCTGAAAGAGTTTGTCCTATATATTAATGGAACTACCACATTTCTTAGGTTAACTGAAATGTATTCACAAAACACAATTGATTTTTTAGATGTGACATTGAGGAAAAAAGACAATACTCTAGAAACAGAAGTATTTAGGAAGGCATGTAGGAAGAATGCTATTCTTCATAGAAGCAGCATGCATCCTCCCCATATACACAAAAACATTGTAAATAATCAGGTGAAACGTTTTTCTAACATAACTAGTGATGATTTGGTTTTTTCTGATGCATTAAAAACTATAGAAAGTGATTTTAGACATAGAGGCTATTGCAATAGAGATATGCGTTCATTGGATACTTTTGAACGTACACATCTAGGACGTCCTTTTATTAAAAAACAAGGCAATATAGATGAGAGACCTATGGTGAGGAATAATGATAAGAGGAGGCTAGTGATACCCTATACTAATAATAATACTTCTATTGTCAACATTATTAAGAGACATTGGAATATTTTACAGCTAGATGATGGTATAAAAGACTTAGTGGGTGAAAAACCATCTTTTAGCTATAAGAATACTAAATCTTTAAAACGTATGCTTTGTTATGAGAGAATGCCTAAAAATAAGATCTCCTCTGAGAGAAAGGGTACATTTGCATGTCGCTCTTGCAACCAGTGTATATATATAATGAAATCTAATGTTTTTATACATCCAGATACTGGTGTTAAATATGTAAAACGCGAAGCAAAACAAACTGGTGAAAGAACAGGCAAATGGATCACCTGAATAAATATATATAAAATCAATAAGCAACACAAAAAATATATATATATTTAGTGTATGCTAGTATAGGCATAAATAATGTAATAAATAAATGTATGTAAAGCAACAAGTCAAAAACTACCTAAAATATGACTTGTACTTTAAGTCAGAAATATTACAATTATCGTTAAGCCCTGGTGGATTAAATGATAAATAGGAAAGAGTGACCAGGACAGCTAACCTTCTGTCTGATATGCATTACAACAGGAACAGAAGGCTAAATAAACGATCGATTTAGTGTTACAGGTGATCTTATGAGAAATGCTAAATTTCCTCCCTTACAGAAAAGGTACTGCCACTCTTAATATAATGGCAATAAGGGCAAAATCCACATGCATAACATCCCTTATTGGTTTTCATTTCTTGAATAAAACCTGAACTGATGTTAAAAGTGGTGATAAAACTACAGGATATTGTAAAGGGCAATCATTTGCAGCAGAAATGTCAGGATGTAGAAGGTTGAACTTCTAAATAAGAAGTGGAGGCAACATCAGATCAGATCATCAATTAATTGGTCAGGGTATAAAATAAATTCTTGAGGAATGAACATTCATCTAAACTATAGCTCTCTTAGTTTTAAATGGATGAGCACTAGAAAAGTGCAAGAAAGAATTTACATAAGTTTTCTTTCTGAAGATAGTAGATTTTAAACCACTAGTGAGGGAGTCCCTAGTCAGCCTAACATCCAGATAGTCAATAAATCTGTGAGTGAAGCTAAGAAAAGTAGTAGTCTGGTTGATGAAGTTCATAAACAGGATGATTTTGAATATACAAGTCCTTTTCAAAAAGAAAAAAGTTTGAAGATAGCACAATATCAAGAAGTTCAGTAATATTCATGATATCATTTTTAGAAGCTCCTAATCAGTCAGTAAAAGGTCAAGCCATTCCAAAGCCTCCTGATGTGGTATGGAGGTATACACAACATCAATTGTTAAAAAATTGATGTTCTCATCAATGCTGATATCATTCAATTTGGCCAAAAAAGACCAGGAGTCCTTGCATATGCTTGGAATACATTCAAGGTAGGGAGAAAGCAAAGAATCAATATATTTAGAGGCAGGGTAAGACTGAGAGGCTCTCCCATCAACTAGGATCACTGAGGCTTTTATGCACTTTTGGGATGCCAAACATTACAGGCACCCTAGGTTGCAGAATGTCTATGTAAAAACCCTAGTCCTTTTTGAGTGATGTTCATGTAGGTTCATTTTGCATCCTCTCAACATAGTCAACGTGTTTCAAGTATGGCCAACCCACCTCCTTTGTCAGGTTTAATAAGTCTGACAGATGTATATTGTTAAGGGCAGCAAGTTGTTATGCCTGATATCTAATTTTCAAAGCTACATGTAATGGTGGATTAAACACACTGGAAAGCTTTAACCTATCTGTTACTGGCTGTGAGGAGTCATGGAACAGGAGCTTAAGATTTAATTTTCTGACATAACATTTTAAATCTTATATAACAAAATCACCCTTAATGTTAGTGACAATGGTGGGAATGGTTGAGTCAAACCTGACAGGTTCAGCATTATTGTTCTGAGCCCCTAAAAAGAGGCTGGTTGCTGATTTCTGTTATTAGTATTGTGCTATTTTTTTCAAAGCAATTTTTTTTTAACTATGTTTGTTTTATCTTTATTTCTATTACTAGGACCATTGTAAGTGTCATTAATGGGGTAGCAGAATGTGTATTATCAATAATATCAGAATCACACCATTCAGTTTCATCAACATGGACAACATTCCTTTGTTATCTCTATATAGTTTCTTTGATTTATTAGACTTCAGTTTAACCAAGTAGGTGTCTATACTAGAGAAAATGCGTGTATAGTCAAATTTAAGTTGGTAAAAAAATCACATAATTTAATTTCATCATCAAAGCACAGACTTCCCTAGTCAATTCAGCAATACACAAGGAATAGTGTTTCACAATAAGTTCTGTAAGTTGAAAACCTTGCCTTTGAAACAACTCTTTTAGTTCAACGACAAAACATATTGTTGGAAATTAGACCCTTTGGAATAAGTTTTATTGTCCAATAACTTGAGTACTACAAAATGACACCACACATGCCTTTAGATTTTTAGTAATAGGACAGTTAACAGAGACTGAAAGACTTGGTAATATTGGCAATAAGACAGAAAAAGCTGAGGCAAAGTGGATAATCAAGCTATCTGCGAACAAAGGTCATGGTCTTAATGATAAATTTTCATTGAGACCATTTTTATTAGATAAACCTTTGAAACATTAAACAGTAGTAATTTGTTCCACTATCTAATATATGTTTTAATATGTTTTAACATTTTACTTCTACTATTCATCTTTCAGCATGAGATTTTTAGGATATATATATTTATATATTTTATTTTATGTAATTTTTATGGAAAGGAAATTATGTATTTTTGTGACTTGCATGTGACTTGCTAATGTGATTTTCATTGGTGCTTTACTTATATATAAGTTGATTCAAATTTTTATGGTTTGTTGAAGTCTGATGAAGCGTTCTAAGCAACGTGAAAGCGCTTACTTATTCGAATAAAGGACTTGTCTTTTCATTCATCTGGTTTGCTTCGTTTGTTGTGGAGTATCAACCTCTTCTGGTTTTGGATTTGTGTTTTTTTTGGGAGGTGATACCTTACCCTGACGGTGTTCTTTTCTTGCTGAATCCCAAGACTTTGTTCAATTATATTAGGAGTATTAGAAATAATACCCCAAAAACCAGAGAAAATTCAGTGGAATTGTTGTTATGATACAAAAGCCATAACAAATGGCCTGGCTGACAAATTTAAAGCAAACATTTTCCCTTTCCTCATACCCTATTGTCTCTTTCATTGAATCATTTAACACTGTTCCTCCCATTAGCAGTGTGAACCAGACCCTGGGAACTGTTACCAAAAGGAAAAAGAAAACAGATTCATATTTCCAGACGGTATACCAGCCTATCTTGTTAACACAAATTAGATTATTGCCTATACCAACAGGGCTTGAGAGTTGGTATAATGGCTGTGGTATTCATGCCAAATTCACAAGATACATGGTTTGATTCTCAGCTTTGAAAGGGAAATCGGCTAAGCTTAAAATGGCCCACAGGGACAACTAGCCTAGTACTTTACTATAAACTTCTCCTTAGGCTTTTTAATCTCAGCCTCTCCATAGGGATTTCTAGAGATTAATTTCTTAAGGGTGGTGGTGTAAGGTACCCTAGAAATTATGCAGTCAGTCTTGCTAGTATTATCTGTATAAAATCTTGGAGCAGATCTGAGTTAGTGTCAATAACAGCAAAACTGATAGGCTGCATATACCTGAATCCTAGTCAGTACAGTTTTGTGAAGGTTTGGTCCTGCTTGCCTAATTTGGCTGACTTTTTTTAGGGCCTTTGATGAGGTCATTTCGTCCACACCACTGATCTTTACCTTGCTAAGGTATTTGATATGATTCTGAATGCAAGCATTGATGGTAAAATTCCTAGCATACATATTAACTTCTATATTACTAAATAACTTGGTAATTTGCTCTTTGATCATATAGAGTGAAAATTTGTGGCATGTTCTCATCTAATAGGTTAGTCACTAGTGGAATCTTTCAGGGCTCTGCATTGGATCTCCTCCTGTTTGGTATCTTCTTATCTAATGTGAAACAGGTGTCCCAAGGCTTGTATCCAACCAAGTTCTTAGTGCCATTATTGAGTCCCCTACAGATTTTATTTTTTCCAAGTTGGGCTAGATAAGAGCTAGCACCTGGTGTTATGACCACCGCCTTAGACTTGATTAAAAAATAGTGTATTTGCATTTGGTAAACAATTATTTCCCTTTGTTTTTACATGAATGTAACCTTGCTTGAAGGTGACACAGTTGTTGAAGAGCTGGGCATTTTCTTTGACAATGACCTGTCCTTTAATCATCAAGTGTCAGTTAAAGAAAGAAATCTTTTTTCATTGCCTATGCAATTGTCAAAGGTATATCTTCAAGATCCAAAGAGGTCTTAGTACTCCTCTCTTATTAGGCCACTCACTGAATGTAACGTCCCATATGGTATGCATCTTACCAACCATGTATCACGGCTTGAAAGACCTCAGTGTTTCCTGAACAAGATAGTGTACTAAGATGCCTTAGCTATCTGGATATATATATATTTTTTTCTTCATTTTTCCCATCTCCTGCAGGCTTCTTTGTGGAAGTATCTAACTTGCCTTTTGAGCTATGAAAGGGCCTGTTTTACTAGAACTTTTCCACAATGAAAATGCTGGTAATGTTAGGAACACTTGCTCCAAAGCATCTCAACTTGCATCTCAGCATATACGAGACTCCTTGGAGGGATAAATTTAGTAACAGAAGGATTTCCAACCTATGAAACTTCCCTTTTATGTTAAATGCTATGACACCTTAGCATCCTTCAAGCTAAGTCTTTAATTGGATAGGTTCACATACGTTTACCTCAAGGATTAGTAGTATAGCCATTATCAAGAAGGAAGGTAAACCTACTGGCATTACTTGCTAGGTTTCATAGCTAGGCTACATATTTTTTTATCAGACTACCAGTTTGGTATTAAGCTACCTATGAATCCATAAGGATGCCATAGTTCTCCAAGACGGTCTAGAGAGAGATATACTTGATGCAGTGGTAATGACCACAAGAGACTTTGGTAAAAAAGGACATAGATTGTAATTGCATGTAACTGATGAACTCATTAAAAAATAACACCATCATTAAAGATTTAGGAATAGCAGTGCACTACAATGTAAACTTTGAACAGTATAGTCATATTTTGTAGCCTAAACTTAGTTCCTAAACGTACAGGAAACCAGGACTAGCACTGAATCAACAATAGAAAACATTTAAAAAAAATGTGAATCTACAAGTGTAATCACTACTGTTCAGTCCAAATATCAGATCTTTACTGGATTTGTAAATGTTGCATAAAACAATAAAAATCTTTATTGGAAAAAAAAATTTAAATAAAAACATCCTTTAACTACGTAAATTCCTACATCTCCATCATACATACATGCTTACTGGCTAAAAAAATCCAACTGAGGTTCAAAGTATGAAGCGGGGAAAAAGAATACTCCTAGAAAATGTCAAAACATACCCCAGAAAGAGTGTAAAGGATAACATAGTAAAGAATGAAAATGTACAAAGAATCTTAACATTTATGTAACAAACTCCCAACAACCTCCACACAGTGAATATTGTGAAGTACATGATGCAATGGTGGTGCAGCGGTAGCGTTGTTGCCTCTCAGCAAGAGGTTCTCCCGTTCGATTCTCGGCTGGAGTGTGGGAAGTGCCTTCTGTGTGGAGTCTGTATGTCTTCCCTGCGGTTGGGTGGGCGTTTGAAAGACATGTGTAAATGGGTGTGCCTTTGTTGAAGGTTGAACATCGAGCTGGCACCTCGGCTCGGCGTTCATAAAAATCTACTGCCAATCATTAGCGGACCGGAGTTCTGCTATGGCGACCAGGAAAAGCCGAAAGACAACAACATGATTAAAGTGACATCATAAGCAAACCACTTTTATTGAGTTGTGTACAACAATCCATCCATCCATCCATGTTCATAAGTAACACCTAACTCCTTTAACAAGCTTGCCAGCAGCTGCTGCCGCCATTAATGAGTTTACCAGGCAATGGGAGAAATGGAAGTAGATGGTCAGGCCTTTCTTCCATCTCTGTCTCACATGAAGACACGCCCACTCATGTAAGCATGTATACAGTTTAGTAGTCCTCTATCCATTTGTCTTTGAAATATGGGAGAAAGTCATATCGTACAAATACAGAGGGGACATGCAGATTCCACACACAAGGCACCGTAGCCAGGAACAGAGCTAGAGAACCTCTTGCTGTGAGGCAGTAGTGCATTTCATTCTGCTACTGTGGCACCTACATAGCATAATACTTTACCCAAAAAAACAGTAAAACACATATGTAAAATCAAGAATTAATACCGGCAGGACCTGGAGAGTAGCATAGTGCCAAAGAATTTCAAGATGTGCATATATATGCCATCCGTCTTTGTCACATGGTGACTTGTCTGTCGTATCCTATAGTAATGAGTCTCAGTAAACGTGAAGGAATATGGGCTTTATAGGGCTATTTTTGTATGATGATATCTTTCGTGCTTGCTGACTGTTAATCCCTCCCTTCAGTGAGACATTACACTGTCCAAGGGGGCATGAAGATGCTTTGGGTTTTTGCTGGCATTCCACCAATAAGAGCCTTGTTCATTTTTTTTACAGCTCAGCATCACCTGTGATTATGACATTACCACAAGCCTATGCCACTTCTGATTGCACATGCATGAATGCTTCCCCCCACGTGTCAACACTGTCTGCTGTCACTGCCTACTTCCTGGCTTGTGCTCCCTGCATTACAATGGGCCTGTGCTCTCTAGCAGAGGTCCTGACTTTAGAGCAGTGCTGCAATACGGACAAGAACCACAGTGCCTTTAAGGATATATTTCTTTATGCTGCCTGACTGTGCCGTTAACCACAAGAGTCACTAGTCAAACTGTGGTTACCTGGGCTGCTGTCAGGGCTTTTATCCCTGTACACCAGCAGTACAAGGCTAGGTATGCAGCACTGTTTTTATCAGAACAAATGAAGTAGTGTAAGCAGGCTTACAATATCATCACTGCCTGGACCATCATTTTTCATTGCAAAAATTCAAAGCTGCTGTAAATTTTACAGTGTGCTGACTAGTGCAAGTTGGTGGTGGACTTTTGAAAGGTTGTTATCCTTTTTCTCATCTGTGGATTTTAGGGGAAAGTGGGAGACATAGCTCCCACCCAACATACACACCTTGGGCTGCAGGGGGACCTGTCTCCCTGCACAGAAATATGTTTTTAGTTTTTCATTGACAGTTTTCAGAATTTATTTCAAAGGACAGTGTTAAATGGAATGTAGGTAAACCTTGTAATATGGACTACAGATTTACATCTGCAAGCAAGTGAAGAGAATCAGCCGTGTGTTGGCAAGATGAATCCAATCTCATTCCAGTCAATACTTTTGATGGAGTCCCATTTATAAGAATTAAGGTTTTCCTCTGTGCTTACTTTAGACATCAAAAACAAGTTGCATTTCATTATTTTTCCTCTGTCAAGAAGCATATCTCAAAAATGCCTAAAAACAGATTTTTTTTTTTTTGCAAGGAGGCAACCCCCCCAAACATACATATTCCAACTCTGCCGTTGCACGATAGTGAGGAAAGAAAGCCACTTGACAAATCTCTCCTTTTTGGACAGTAAGTATGCCAAAGTAAGGCGATGTCAGTATACAATCAGTACTGTTGAGTCTCATAAGTCTATAGTGTTGCCATGGTAACTGTTGACCAAGTGAAGCAAGTTGCATTAATCTACCAGATAGGGGGGAAGGTTCAAGGCTAGCTTAGCTTTCTTCTGACTGTCATGGCATGGACTGGAGTCGCTCTTTGTGTGTGCAAGTGTGAAGAATTGTACCTCATATTTTTACCAGCATACATTATTTCACTGCTAGGGTACATGCCATAATGTACTCTGCTTATGTATACTAATTCTGAGATCAGTTTACCTCACAGAAAGGAAAATACTCTACCTGGGACTTGGTATATATTCCCCTCAGTCATACTTTCAGTTCCACCATTCTGAGGTCTGCGACTACAGTCCTTGGGTTTTTGGTTGCTGCATTTAGTTTGAATGTAAAGTGATTGAGGTTTCAACTCGTCAGTCACAACCAGCTTGCACTTTGTTGATTGCAGTTTGCCATTAATAAAAAATCCATGTTTGCACTGTTCCTGTTCCAGCAGTAACACTGATCCACCTTTTTTACTGTTTCTGCTGTTAAGAAAACATGGAGTTAGTATGTATAAATAAGTGGAGAGTAGAGCAATGTGGAGTGCAGTGGGTGGGGGTGGGCTTTTCACTTCAGAAACACTGTTGTATTTTACATCCAGTCAAATCTGCAATTAAATATGTGCATTTGTTTGTAGCTTTGAACTGAACATAACTTATCAATTTGTAGTAGAATCATTTTCAACAGGCACCCTTCTAAACAGTCATATTCGAAGCATGACACGGTTTCCCTTTTTGGCAGTTATGGAGGCAGGATGGAAAATGTTATCAAAATTTCTGGTTCTGAATTGGGGAAAATAAAGAAGTCTAACATTACCCAGAGAGCTTGTGCTAGAGAACCATAAATCTTAATTTGACACCTACTTACCTGGTACTGTAAGTCACTCTTGTGAATCTTTCAAAATGATTGTAAGGTACATTATCAGAAGAAGTAGGATTTCTAGAATAACACAAAAGTAAAGCAATGACAAACAGCAAAACCAGATGTGGCTTCTGTACTTCGTGTACAAATGTGCTTTTTTTTACTTTTATATGATGCATTTTGAAACTATAGCTTGGCATGCTACTGTTAGTACAGTTTTATCAGTTGCCAATTCATTACATGGTTGAGCAGAGTCACTTTTGTGAATGGACAGTTTTTTGTTAATTCATCAACATGATCTTAAAAGAAGGGTAAATCAAAGATGCAAAAAGAAAAATGAAATATGTTTTACATTACGTATTGATATTGACATGTATGAAGAGCATAAGCACACCATGTAGTATACTTGTAAGGATATATAGTATTGATGATTAAATTTATTGATTACGTATCACACAGTGCATTAGTTTAAGGCCAGTTTTAGCCTAATTTTATACTGAGTAATAAAATCATTTGGTTTCAGAATATCTGCCATTATTGAACATTGCTGAAGTTTCATTTCAGCATTCTGGTTCTGTATTTTGTCATTATGAGATGTCTGCCCAGGATAGTCTCTGTTTATATATTTAGAGTGGTAAGATTGATGGATAGCATTCCCGATGATAAACGCTATGGCATAATGTGGAAGAAAACCTTTTTACTCATTACATTAAAGATAACTGGAAGCATTTTTTTTTATTTTTATGCAAGTAACTACATTTTTTAACTAAAGAAATCATTTACTTTGGTCTTTTTATAAATGATTATAACTGTACCTGTACTGTAATTCATGTTGGAGTCGTGGGTTAGGTATTTACCTGCAAGTCAGTCAAAGCATTGATACATCAAAATAAAAGGAAGAAACTAGTATTCCAGTGCTTTCAATGTTGTAATGAAGACTCTGATAGCTCTGCCCATTGCGTTATCTTGCACAGTTTTCTTTGCTAAACCTTTTTTTAATTAGATTATCACTTGACACAGGCTAACTTAAATTTATATAAAAGTAATCAAACCATATTAAACAAGTTCAAATTTACAAACAATGTAAATCTCACACACACACAACACATATATATAATCAATTATATATATATTTATTTTATTTTACATTTGTTAACCGGGATGGTCGAACTGGATACAGGTCCATTTTCAGCGGAGGCCCGGGGAGTCGAGCTCCACAGTAAGTAAAATTTTGCACAATATGTTAAAATACAGTATACAATGTATTCAAACTGGAACCTTAGTTTGAGAGACAGCCTTACAGAACTATCTTCAAGTATATAGAGCTGAGTATATTTTCTGTGGTGTTCTGTATTATAGAGCTAAATTGTCTGCTTGATATCTGTGTATATATATTTTTTTATAATTTGCACATTCCTTACATCTGTGTTGAAACTGTCCCCCCCCCCCATTTCCTGCCTTGTCTTTCAGCTGATATATTAGTCCTTTTTAATTTAATTACATTTTTTCAAACTGTGTGTGGACTAATATTGCTACATATTCAAGTGTGCCTGCTTGCACTGCATGAGAATTGTATTTACTACTGCTTTTGCTACTTTTCAAAAAAAAAAAATTATTCTGCTTTTACTGTACTTGTGTTTCTTCCTACTTTATTTTGCTTTTGCGTCATCTTAAAAGTTCTCAATTGTATTTATTACTGCTTGGTGTAACTCATTCTAAGCCTTTTAGTTTAAACACTTGGGCTTCAGACCAGTTGTTTTACATTGAGAGGGTTTGTGGTCTGCACTGTAGTGGCAGAACAGGTAGCTTACATCCTTCTAAGTTGGGAACTGCTGATTGAGGGCTCAGTGTCTGTTATTCTAAAAGTATATTAATTCTGGTTTAAGCACTTGGGCTTTCAGGCCAGTTATTTTACATTAAGAGGGTTCACGGTCTGCACTCTTGTGGGAGGAGAGGCTGGACTCTGCCCTTCTGAGCTGGGAATTTCTGGTTGAAGGCTTATAGTGCATGCATATCTGAATTTCTTCTTGCTGAAATTGGTACACCTTGTTTGCTGAAGCATAGACTAGATCCAGGCCTGCTGAATCTAGCTTTGTTTGTATAACTTGAGCACTAATCCAGGCATTATTTAAAGTATTCAGTTGTATTTATTACTGCTTGGTAGTAACTTGGTTAAAGTGTAGCTATCATTCTAAGTATTTTGGATTAAGCACTTGGGCTTCAGACCAGTTGTTCTACATTAGGAAGGTTTGTGGCATGCACTGTGGTGGCAGGACAGGTAGCTTTCATCCTTCTAAGTTGGGAACTGCTGATTGAGAGCTCAGTGTCTGTTATTCTTAAAGTGTATTAGCTCTGGTTTAAGCACTTGGGCTTCAGGCCAATTATTTTACATTAGGAAGGTTCGTGATCTGCACTCTTGTGGGAGGAGAGGCTGGACTCTGCCCTTCTGAGCTGGGAATTTCTGGTAAAAGGTTTATAGTGCCTGAATATTTGAACTGTATCTTACTGAAATTGGTACACCTTGTTTGTTGTAGCATAGACTAGATCCAGGCCTGCTGAATCTAGCTTTGTTTGTATGCTTGTTATTTCCCTGGAATGCTAATTCCACCTAAAACGCGGCTTCTGTGGATCCCTAGTGATATCTGCATTGCTTACTGTACTTATTTCCTTGCTTAGCTTGAAAGAAAGTTACTGTTTGTCGTTTTTGCATTTAAGTTACCTGTAACACATTGCACTTGTTACCTGGCACTTGCTCACTAAAGCAATTATAAGTCAGCACTAAAAATTAAAAGCACTACACCCTCGCTCCCCATTGGCCCTGGTTTTCAATTATAAAGGAATTCCCAATATTATTCTAGCATGTCCAAAGGTCAGTTGTCAATCTCCTCTCCGGTCCAGCTGGTGAATATGGGAATCTTGAGGCAATGTTACAACTGCCTCATGTACACAGACAACCCTCTCCTTCTCCCAACAAATTCCAACATGTGAGAGATGCAACCATATAGCCAAACTGGAGGCTAAGCTTTCTCAACTCAGTACTGGCATAACCAGTCAGGAGGAGAAGGAAACCACACTCACTACAATTCCAGTCTCACATGGACCTACCACGACAGCAAACCAAACACATAATCACACAAAAACATACTCGGAGGCTCTAAAGATCTGCCTAAGCAGCAGAGACCTCCAAAGCAGACACCCAAGCAACCGCTACCCCAAAACAAAACACGTGCAACACATATCTCACAAAGCCAGTGTGCCGAACAGTCACAGCCCTTAAGGCTAAACAACACACCTGATACACTTGTAATAGGTGACTCTATCGTCAGGCACACTGACGTCCCGCTCACCAGGCTGAACAAGGAGAAGGTCACGGTGAGCAGCCTGTCTGGCGCTAGGATCCGCCACATAACACAAGCACTCAGGTCACTCCAAGGCAAGTACAAATATGACTCAGTCATTGTCCATGCTGGTGTGAATGACCTGAGACGTACTCCCTGGACTACATGAAAAGAGACATAGAGGAGCTCTCTGAGCATGTAGCCCAGGCTGGTATGACCCTGACCTTGAGTAGCATCTTACCCTCACCAAGAATGATGCCACAATATGAAGACAAGATGATCAATTTCAACAATTGGCTTAAGTATTGGTGTCATTCAAAGGGGATCCAATGCCTGTCAGCTTGGGATGATATGCACGACAAGCCACGATGCTTTGCTAGGGACAGCTTGCACCTGTCACCCTTGGGCTTTCGGATATTGGCAAAGGCTCTTGCTACCCTCATAGTGCCTTTTTAGGCAAGGCTCAAAAGACAAACCCACCTCCATAGATATCACAAGGGATAAGAAACTAAGAGTAATGCTACTCAACGCCAGAAGTCTAAACCTCAAGATGCACGAACTCGAAACTCTCCTTAGCATGGAGAACATCGATATCTGTGCAGTAACAGAAACCTGGTTCAGGACTCCCGAGAGCACCCCAGCACTACCAGGTTATACCTCATACCATGCTTTTCGGCCCCAAAACTTGGACCGAACCACAAAAGGAGGGGGAGTATCGATATTCATCAAAGATACCCACACCTCCAGGTTGGTGGCAAAGCACGAAGCATCAGAGACTATCCATGTGCAACTAACAGTGGGTAAAACTGCCTTCCAGTTTATAGCCTGCTACAGACCACCCTCCCAAATCCAGGAACCCCACTCGGCCTTCCTGAGAACACTGGAAAATATGAAGGTCTCTCCGAACACCATTATATTGGGCGACTTCAACTACCCAAACATAGATTGGGAGCATTACTCTAGCTCCAACACCCTTGCCCAAAGGTTGCTAGAATTCATAAACTCAAATGCTATGGAGCAACTTGTTAACACTCCCACAAGAGGGGAAAACATACTGGACCTGATCATCACCAACATGGGGACTCTATGCTCCAGACCAGAAGTGTATCCCTCACTGGTAAGATCAGACCATAAACTGATCTCACTGAATATTCACATCCCAACCCCACCCCCTTCCCAGAAAACCAGAGTGAAAAACTTCTCTAAAGCAAATTTCACACTCCTCAAAACCGAGGTGGAATCCTTCAAAGCCCCTGGGCCTGTGGAAAATATGGCCCAGACCGCAGAATCCTTTATAAATGCATTCTATGAACACCTTCAGGAATGCATGGATCATGCCATCCCAAATAAAACCAAGACCCAATCCTCCAAAGGCAGACGACCTGTCTGGTGGACCCCAGCCATAAACAAACTATACAATAGAAGGAGGAAGCTACTACATGATAGAGCAAAATCCCAAAAAGGGAAGGCATCTCTGATCAGTATTAGCAAAAAACTAAGAGCACTCATAAAATCGTCAAAGGCCAGCTTCGAGAGAAAAATTGCACAGGACACTAAGGATAATCACAAGGCTTTCTTTAGTTATGTTAGGAACCTGGGTGGGAATTCCCAGATATGCTCAGAATTAGTCCAAAATGACAAAAAATACACCAAAACCACAGACATTGCCAACATCCTAGCTGACAGGTTCAGCGCAAACTCCCCCCCCCACCAAAAGGGCAAATATCTATCCCAGCAGAGTGCTGCCCCCCTGACATCTCAGATGCTCAGGTGGGAGCCGCCCTCTCCAAAGCAAAAAACACAGCATCAATGGGACCAGACGGTGTCCCAGGCTGCATCCTACATGAACTCCAAGAAGAGCTAAACCCAGACATAAAACTACTGTTCAATCTCAGCCTTACTACAGGATATGTACCCAAAGAGTGGCGTACAGCAACAGTGGTCCCTCTCCACAAAGGTGGTGCCTCAACGGACCCTGGAAACTATCGCCCCATAAGCCTGACTAGCTTGGTCTGCAAAGCTATGGAAAGGATCATCATGGACCTCATAAATAAAGATATTGGGGACCTACAGACACTGGATCCTACCCAGTTCGGCTTTGTTAAGGGCAGATCCTGCCTCTTAAACCTGGTTGACTTCTTTGAAACAGTCACCAAGGCCATTGACGAAGGGAAGGTGGTCCACACAGCCTTCGATACAATACCCCACTCGGGCATTATAGATAAGCTCACCAGCTTAAATATAAACCCCTATGTCACTAGATGGGTTGCAAACTGGCTCAAGGACAGAACCCACATGGTTAGAATTGCTGGAGCCATGTCAGACTCCAAACCAGTTACAAGTGGCATCCCACAAGGATCAGTCCTGGGACCTCTCTTGTTTGGTATATATTTCTCGGAGGTACAGGCCAACACGGAAGGACTGTGGCTGACCAAGTTCGCAGATGACTGCAAACTGGGCGCCATAATCGACTCTCCAGCCGACACAAGCATCCTCCAAAAGGGCCTCATAGAAACAGACAACTGGTGCCAGAGCCATGGCCTCAAGCTAAATGCCAAAAGTGTATAGTCATCCCTTTGGCAAGAACAAAGTGCCCACAAATTACCACATAGGTGGTAATCCATTAAGTACAGAAGAAGTAATTAGGGACCTGGGGACCCAAGTTGATAGCAATCTCTCATTTGACAACCACGTGGCCAAAGTGGTTAGAAAAACAGTTTATATAGCCCACCTAATCATGAAGGGATTCACATCTAGATTAGGGGAGGTCATCGTGCCTCTTTACTCATCCCTCATCAGGCCCATAATCGAGTACAATGCCCCTTTTGGGATGTACCTTACCAAACACCTGCAACTGGAAAGACCCCAAAAGTACCTCACCAAGAGGATCAAAGGGCTCAAACAGTTGTCATATGCTGCCCGGTTAAAGAAACTCCAGCTCTTCTCAGTGGCATACCGCCTGCTCAGAGGTGACCTGTGCCTGACATATAAGGCCATGCCCAACCCGGAATTAAGGGACATGCTGCACCTCAAAAAATCCAAATCCCATCGAGCTACACGCTCAAGAGACTTGAACCTCAGCACTGAAATAAATAGGACATGCTGGAGGGACAGATTCATAACCCAGAGGCTCCCTTCACTATGGAATAAAATCCCAGTCCAGGTTAGGCAGAGTCCCTCATTGATTCTCTTCAAGAGGAGTCTTGATGAGTGGATGGGAGATCATAGGTTTACCCCGGGTATCACTTCTGTCTCACTGTTAGACAGAGGCACAGTATACTAACCTCGAAAAAGGGCATAGCAAAATTAATTTAAAATGGGTGGCGAAAGCCAAACATACTCTGGCTAGGCTTATAAATGCCCTAGGGCAGATAGCCTAGTATGAACCTATGAAGACATAAAACCTTTATATACAGGAAAAAATAGTTACACATGGTTAATAACTGCATAAGTATACAAATTCAAACAGCATTAGGAGAAGATCTAGACTGTAATATATATTACAGTAGGTATATTAGGAAGTGAGGTATAGAAGTGGAATAATTTGAGGACTTATGTAATACATGGGCATAGCCACTTATTCTTTAAGTGTGCTGTAAGTGAGTTTTTAAAGTGAGGAGAGGTAGGAGCAGAAATCAGAGCAGGAGGGAGATTATTCCAGGTACTAGCTATGGAGTGGGAGAACTGTGCTTTTCCTGCAGTATTGTTAGCCCTAGAGATACAGAGGAGGGGTTTGTCGGAAGATCGGAGAGGACGATTTGTATTATAGTGGGTGAGAAATTGGCCTAGTGCAGGGTTTTTTTTTCTGGATGTGTTACCACATTGCAGGCAATGACTAATTGGTGATAGGTTAGTAGTTGGGGAAGTTCCAGCGATTGCAGTTCCTGTAGAGCCTGGCAATG
Source organism: Protopterus annectens (assembly GCF_019279795.1). Lineage (NCBI taxonomy): Eukaryota > Metazoa > Chordata > Ceratodontiformes > Protopteridae > Protopterus > Protopterus annectens. The sequence continues at coordinate 318,323,095 of NC_056741.1, forward strand.
GTGGGTTCTAAAGGTGGAGTTTATAAATATGGCAATTTTATTATAACATGATTCGAGTCTGTCAAGGTCAAATTTTCTAAGCTGGGTAAGAATTGGAGCAGCATACATTAGGGTAGACAAGAGGTGATTTTGGGCTAGGGTAATCTGTGCTTGTTTCAAGAGGGATTTCCTGTCCCTGTATAGGTTCCCATTTTTATGGACTTTTTTGACAGTTTGTGAAATGTGGATGTCTAGGTGTAGACTTTTATCAATTTCAATGCCTAGGAGTTTGGTATGGTCAGAGGGAGAGATAATAGTGCCATTTTTGGAAGAGATAGTGAAGGACAGAGGGGTGGAAATGGTCTTGTTGGGGGGTGAAAAGTAGTAATTTGGTTTTATTAGGGTTTAGGATAAGTTGGATCTGAGTAATCCAACTTTCCACAGAGCTAAAGGATTCCTGGGTGAGTTGATGTACAGTGGGAAGTGATGGAGCTGAACAGATAAGAGTTGAATTGTTAGCGTATTGTATAAGTGAAGCATGCTGTGTGGTGGTATGGAGAGTACTGGTAAATCTGGAGAAAAGTGGGCCTATTATGGAGCCTTGTGGTACACCTATGGTAGTTGGGAGTAAGGGGGATAGTACACTTTGCCATTTGACAGATTATTGCCTAATTGACCGCTTTTAAACCAGGCTATAGTGGAAGGGGCAAAGGATAAGGATGTCAAGGTGTTTAGTAGTAAAGAATGTGAAACCATGTCAAATGCTTTGGAGAGGTCTAGAAATATTGCAGATACAAAGTTATTATTTCTATGTTGGTTGCTCAGATTGGTGAAAGAGAGCAGAGCGGTGGTTGTGCTATGGTGTTGTCGGAAGCCATGCTATGTGGGGGAGAGGAGATGGTGTGAGTTTAGGAATTGTGTTACCTGAGAATGTATACATTTCTCTAGTGTTTTAGATAAGGGGATAGCAATGGCAATGGGACAATGATTTGAATAATTGTTGAGGTGGGAATGGGGTGAGCGTAAAAGGATGATGTTGTCAGGGGGTGATTGAATTGTGTCGATTATAGTGGGTTCTTGGATAAGTTGGGTAAAACTGTAAAGATTGATATGGTTAGTGTGGTTGTTAGAGGTACAGGCTGACCAATCAGTATTCAGGTCACCTAGTAAGATGGTTTCTTGGGGGGAGATTATCTGTGGCCCATTGTAACATTTCTTCACTGACAGGAGAGTTATTACCTGGGGGAATATAACAGCAGAGAATGATAGTTTTTGTGTCGTTTATGCTTAGGTTTGAATCTAGGGTTTCGGCATTTTGAAATTTAGGTATGGATTTTGTAGAGGTTTGATGTTGATTGTATTTTTGTAGAGGATAGCATCTTCACCTCCCTTTTTGCCCACTCTATCCAATCTTAGAATATTATGTCCTGGTGGGAGAATTTCTTCATTTTGGGTATTAGGTTTTAGCCATGTCTCAGTAATGGTTAGTATGTCAGGGGAGTAGTGAGTTATAAATGAGTGTAGGTCAGAAAGTTTGTTAGAGATACTCAATGTTGACATTCAGAATCAATAGGTCAGAGATTTGCCTAGCAGAGAGTAGAGAGTTTTGTGGTCCAGGGTTTGGGTGTATGTCTCCAGATATAAGTAGTTGTTTAGTGATAAACAGTATATGTTTAATTGTGTGCACTATGTCTATGTTGGATCCAAATTGTTTTTTTTAGTGTAAGATGGTGTTAGGTGAGATTTATGAATGTGTAGGATTAAGCTGTCTTTAAATAATGTAGAAGAGATGGGAAAGAAAATGTGAGTGTATATTTGTTTGAGAAAGTGTTATGTGGAATGATGTGTTTTCTAGTGATGTATTTGTATATAATGATGTGATGTTTGTTAGGTATGTGAGGGTTAGGAAGAGAAATCCTAGGATTAATGGTATTTTATGAGGGAATAGTGGTTGGGTCTTAGTGGTTTTGGGGTTCAAGTATGGGTGTGAGTATGAATGCATGGCAAGTAGATACTATGTACCTTTTTAAGGTAGAAATTTGATGGGGGATGTGTGAGAGGTCTTTGATTGGAGGGTGTGGTCAGGTGATCTGGGGTTAGAATAAATGTAGAGGTAGTGGGGCAGGTGGGAAATAGGGGCAGAGTAGGTGAGCGGAGTGGGATGAGTGTAGCATGGCTACACCAGTCCTCAAGACTGCAGAAACTAACCTATCTATAGGGCTGGTCAGGACAGAACAGTTAAAGGAAGATACCTCTGTAATTAAGCAAAAGTGGGAGGGAGTTGTGCAGGTTCAAGGTGGGGGAGGGGGTAGACACAAAGTAATACAAGGTTGTATGTCAGAAAAACTGGACTAGGCCAGCTGCTAAAAATAAAGCAGGAAAACCAAACTAAGTCAATTCCAGGTCAGTGTAGTGCAGTATCTTCCTAATAACTACAAATCTTATGCTACTAATCTAGTACAGTATGGTGAAAAGGGCCACCACTTCTACAGGGAAAAACTGAAGTTTGGGATGCAGGCAAACTGCATATATAATCAAAGCAACATTACATAAATTTCTCATTTCCTACCCTCTCTTAAACCTCATTCCTCCTCCAGAACATTTTTTGTATGTATTGTTCCCACAATTTCCAATTTTTTTCTTTGTAATTTACTCCTACCCTTTTCTCAAGATCCCACTTTCTGTTCTTTTACCACTGTTAAAATATTTGCTACTTCAAGAATAGCTGGTTTAGATTTTGATTTCCATTTTCTAGTAACTGCTTTTTTGGCAACCACGAGAATTAAAACTCAACAAGAACTTACTGTGTCTAGACGGTTCAGATCCTGTGTCCCAGCTCAAAAAATCATTTCCTTAGTTACACTCATTTGCTTTCCCAGTATTCCTGACAGAGTACTCTGTGGGGAATTTTTAAAGTCTTCTGTAACTTGTAAAATTGAAAACAGACACTGAAAGCATGGCAAGGGAACTAAAACAGAGATTTTAATTTGGTTTAAAATGAATATATATTTATGTGGAACTTAGCATTAGATTATGGTCTGATGAAGTGATATACTGTATCGTGAAAGTGCTTGCCCTGTGTTTGAAATTAAAATCTTTGTTCTTTGTTCCCTTGCTTTGCTTTGTGTCCATTTTCATTTTTATTTGTTACAGAATACTTAGTAGCTATACTGACACTGTTTTACTCGAGTCCAGTTGTCTGATGTTTGTGGTTAATTTTTAAAGTCTGCCAACTCATTATACTCTGAGAACATATGGTCCCAGGTACCTCTTTCCTCCCTATTACACCTCCAACCTTTGCCATTTACCTGAGGAAAACTTCTTTGGAGTTTGTTGGGGTAAAAAGTATCTAGATTTTCTTGCACATTTGGGAGACATGCATGTCTTCACATTGTTTCTTTGTGAAGTGCATATTTGCTGTCTCTTTCAAATCTTTTCTGGGGACTTCTAATTAATTCTGTAGTTACAGTGCAATATTTTATAAGTCCTTCTCATTATCACCTTTTTAACAGCAGCTATATTCAGTTAAAAACTCAACCAGTGAAGGTCTTTCATTGAGGATTCTCCTATCCCTTTCCATTTGTCTATATTGTAATATCAATCCCTGATAGGCGATCACTAACCTGCAATCCAAATGTCTTCTTGGACTATTCCCAATCCATTATCTTTCCCTCTGTAATTATTTGTTCCTAGTACCTTGGTTCCTTTGCCAGATTCCTCCAGTAAATTCCAGCTCCCTCTTGCCTAATCTCTGTATCACTAATTGCAGTCATCCCTATTGACAGAATCTCTTTTCTCCATCCCCTTGTTGGCTTAGTTCTTAGTATACTTTCTGCTACTTTATGAATATAATATTCTGCATGACTGCTATTCTTCTTAAGGATCTGTGTCCAAAATCCCATTCTGACTCATTTCTTAAATTTACGGTCATCATCATCCCTTTCCACTTTAAATTGTAGCTTTCTGCTTGGGTTATGTATAAGAGGCTTAACTGTGTACTTCTAAAATAACCCTTCAAATCAGGTAATCCCACATTTCCTTGTTCTGTTCGGAGGATCACCTTATCCTACTTGTCTCTTGCCATTTTCCCTTCCCAAATCCTTTAGTTCTTAATTACTATCTTAGGTTCATAGGTAGGTACTAGGCTATCGGCCCTGGGGCCTATACAAGCCCAGCCAAAAAGGTACCCTGGCATTTGCCACCCAAGAAAATGATTTTCTTGTGCCACTGTCGAGCAGAGCCACAGAGGTGATCCCCAGGGTGAATTTCCTATTTCCCATCCAGTCATCAAGATTTTTCTTGAGTGTTAATGAGGAGCTTTGTTTGATATAGATAGCTAGTTTATTCCAGAGTGTGGGAAGTCTCTGGGACAGGAATCTATCCCTCCAGCATGTTCCATTTATTGTGGTGACAAGGTTTAGGTCCCTAGAGCATGTAGCTTGGAGGGATTGGGATTTCTTTAAGTGGAGCTTTGTATGTTGGGCAGAGATCACCTCTGAGTAGGCGATATGTGACGGAGTAAAGCTGGAGTTTTTTTAGACGGTCTGCGTAGGGCATCTGTTTGAGGCTGGTAATCCTCTTTGTGAGGTATTCCTGTGGCCTTTCCAGTTGTTGTAGATGTCTTGTGAGGTACATACCAAAAGGGGCGTTGTACTCTGTAATGGGTCTAATGAGTGATGAGTAGAGGGGAACAGTGACCTCTTTTTTCTGGATGAGAAACCTTTTGTGATGAGGTGTGCCACGTAGAAGGATTTCCTGACTACTGTGGCGCTGTGATTATCAAAGGAGAGACTACTGTCCACCTGTGTTCCAAGGTCTCTTTTCACACTTTCGGTGTTAAGTATACTACCACCTATGTTGTAGTTCATGGGTACAGAGTTTTTACCAAAGGGGGTGACAATGCACTTTTTGGCATTGAGCTTGAGGCCATGGCTTTGACACCAGGCATCTGTCTCAGTGAGGCCCTTTTGTAGATGTCCACATCATTAGGAATTTCGATTATGGCTCCTAGTTTGCAGTCATCTGCGAACTTAGTTAGCCAAAGACCTTCTGTGTTAGCCTGTACTTCAGAGAAGTAGATACCAAACAGGAGTGGACCCAGGACTGAACCCTGTGGTACTCCACTTGTCACTGGTCTGAAGTCGGATTAGGAGTCTGCCACTTTCACAGTGTGGGTTCTGTCAGTGAGCCAGTTGGCAACCCATCTTGTGACATAGGGATTTATACCTAGTTTAGTAAGTTTATCTATAATTCCAGAGTGGGGGATGGTGTTGAAAGCCTTGGCAAGATCTAGATAGGCTGTGTGAACCACCTTACACTTGTCTATGGCTTTGGTGACTGCTTCAAAGAAGTCTATCAAGTTTAGGAGACATGATCTGCCTTTTACAAACCCGAACTGGGTGGGATCCAGAGTTTGGAGATTACCAATGTCTTTGTTTATAAGTTCCATGTTCCTGGGATCCGTGGTGGCTCCCCCCTTGTGGAGTGGGATAAATGTTGCTGTGCGCCATTCAGCAGGCACAAAGCCTGAGGTGAGGCTATGATTTAACATGGTACTTAGGTGGGGTGCCAGTTCATTCTGTAGTTCGTGTAGAACACAGTCTGGGATGTTGTCTGGTCCTATGGATGTTGTGTTCTTGACTTTGGAGAGTGTGGTTTTTACCTGTGCAGCCATGATTACAGGAACTTTGCATTCTTCCGGTATAGAGATGGGCTTTTTAGGGGGTGAGAGGGGCGGTAAAGTTAGCACTGAACCTATCTGCCAGGATGTTGGCAATATCAGTTGGGTCTGTATATTTAGTGCCATTGTGCTGTAACTCAGGCCAGATGTGAGTGTTGCCATTGAGATTCTTGACATAGCTATATTTGTCTTTAGAATCCATGGCGATTTTGTTTTCATAACTAGCTTTGGAGGATTTGCAGCTTCTTACTGAGGCTGACCAGGGAGCTCCTCCACTCATGGGATTTTACTCTCATTTGCAAGAGTTTCTTCCTTCTGTTGTACAGTTTGTTTATGGCAGGGGAACACCAGATTGGCTTCCATTTTTTTGGAGGATAGCATCTTGGTTCTGTTTGGAATAGCATGATACATGCTCTCATGTAAGTGCTTATAAAGTGCAATTGTGTAGGATACAGTAGTAACTGTATTGTCCATCTGACCTTCCCTGGCTGTGCCCCCCCCCTCCCCATGTCAGGGGACTCTGCAGCCTGCATGTCTCCTGCAGGCTGCCAAATTGTGCTGGATCGCTCATGCCCTCGGACTCTCTCAGGGGAGCTTCCCTCCAATCCCGTCCACTCCTCCAGAACTCCCCACAGCTGCTGAGGGGCAGATCTGCTCTCATGAAGGCTTCAGAGTCCCCCTGCTTTCTCACCCAGAGCAGCTCTGGGGAGTTTGAGATTTTTCAAGGATGCTGTCAGTTATGGGGTGAAGTTGGATGCCTTCGCCCTGGCAGGAGCTCTCCAGGCCCCTCTGCCATCCACCCTGGTGTTTCCTCAAGGATTTCCATCATGGGGAGCTCTGCCTGACCCCACTCACCCAGGAAGGAGCGCTCCAGGCCCCACCACTGTCCGCCAGTTGCTCCCTTAAGGACTTCCATCATGAGTGGGGTGGTGCTTGACCCTGCTTACCCAGGCAGGAGCTCTCCAGACCCTGCTGCTGTCTGCCCTAGCTCTCCCTTAAGGATTTCTGTTGGGGGAGCTCTGCCTGACCCCCCCCCCACCCAGGCGGGAGCTTGCCCTGCCACTATCTGCCTCTCTCCCCCTTCCAAACTTCTGTCTTAGACAGGGCATGGTCTGTACCCCCTCACCCAGGCAAGTGCTGTCCTGAACCAGTCACTTTCCACCTCTCTCCCTTCCAGACTTCCATCGGGACTGACCCCTCTGAGGTTCCAGTTCTACCCAGGAGACAGAGCTCTTTTCAGGGTTACGCATCTCCTAACTGCCACCAAATCATGCAGTGTCGTGCATGCTCTTGGAGCCTCTCAGGGGATCTTCCCAGTCTCATGGAACTCTGCTGGGCCACGAAGCCTCAGACAGTCCCTCAGCCAGACTTCCGTGACACTGGTTCTCCACTTTGCCTTGCACCTAGGGTTTTCAAACTCGCAGGGGAGATGGCCCTGGGTCCCCCCATCTCTGCATATTTTGCGGCACACCTCAGTCTCTCACCCCCACGGTGCCAGGCACTGACAAATGTGCATCACTTCTAGCCTCTTGGCATGTGGCCTCTTGCCTCCTGGGTGGTGCTATTCACAGAGTGACATCACCACAGCTCCTGGTGAAGGGCAGGAGGCTAACCTGCCTGCCCTGGTGTGAGATGACATGGCTGCCCTATCTCCACTCCCACTGGTGCTGGGATAATGGGATTGCAGACCTGGCTTCCCAGGGTGGCCCTCAAGTGTGCCAGTTTAGGCCCTGTAAGAAAATGGTCACCGTACTTAACGCATCATCATTTGGTTAGAATTGGTGACCTAAACCTTAAGTGGCTAGGCTCCCTGAAAATACAACTCAACAAAATTGCCTCATCTCGCACTCTCTTCTAGATGGTTACTGATTGGACTCATCCTATTCAGGCCAACTCTAATTCCACACTACTTGACACAGTTCTTTCTAGCATTTCTAAAAAACTACTGAGTGATTACTGATCACGGACCCCTTTTGAATCATCTAGCTGAGCTCTCTAATAGTTCTATTGGCAACTTTATATGAGAACTTCTAAATATCAAATGGACCCATTTCTTTTCCTGTACTGACCCCATTCAGGTCTCTCAACATTTTATACATTTCTCTAACCTATAGAAGGGAGGTTGTATCACCTAAAGGAAATAAGATGACATGGTACCCCAAATGCATGTATTACGGAAAACCTTTAAACACTATCAAAGTCAGGGATAAATTCTAGACAGACTGGAAAGCTCACCCTAATGATCCTGACAAACACAAATACATATCTCAGACTCAAAAAAAAGGCAGAAAAATTCAAAGGACTACGCTAGGCCACACAGAAATACTCTGGACTGCTGTAAAAATAAATAACTTCTTTGAGCCTCTTTCCTAAGACCTCTGAAAAGTAGCATTCCATCTGACTCATTACTCACAGAAATAAGAAATGATATTTCTTTCCCTCCTCTTGCCATTAACCTATATTTCCAATCTCCCCTTATCACTCCACCCCCCCAACATAAGATGTCCTTCTATTCATATGCTGCTGTATCCATAACATGAGGGAGTCTGCCTCTGGTTGACTCGTATGTCCGGCTATTATACAATAGATAAATGCTACTGTGAAGGTACTGCAATGGTCTGCATCACTCGGCATATGTCAGCCATAAACAGACATTGGGTATAAAGCAGACATCGGCATGTACCTACCTCAGAAGTTTTCTGCCACCTATGTGACTGCCAGCTCCGGTCGTCACTTGCTTGGAAAGTGACTTTGTGCCTGTCTGTGTTCAGATAAGTACCCCTTAGGGCCTTTTTGTTTTTTTTTTTGCTACTGTGTCATGGGTTAATGTCAGGTAGAAAGGGCAAGTGTTGGTGTGGAAGGCATATTCCACATAAAGACTCACATGAGCTCTGCTTATTCTATCTAGGCCAAGAGCATGACCACACCACTTGTGAAATCTGTCAGGCCTTTGTTCCTAAAACACTTACAAGCTGTCTGGCTGCCCTAAATCTTTATCTAGAAAATCAGAGACTGAAACAATTAGCTAAAGATATGGACCCAACGTTGGAATCCTCAGAGGAGCCAGCCTCTAAAAAGGCCAAGAAGACTAGGCCTGGTCCTGTGACTGTGCCCTGTATTCCGACCATACCTCTCGAGGTCAGTGAAGGCCCGTAGTCCGAGTTGGAAACTGCAGACCTTCCACTGATGGCTTCCCGAGAGGAAGCCATTAAGGAGGCCGCCAGCGTGTCCATGAGGGAGTCGCAGACATCTGAGTTGGGTGCCGGAGGGTGGAACCAAGGCTAATCATTTCTGAGGGCCCACATGGGGTTACCCAAATAGTTCTGGAAGACATTATTTCATGACGTTGTTGAGTGTTGCCCAAAATCTGGTCCCCCTTCTCTACATCACATCTCAGAGACGTCTGTATTGGGTGCTCCCAAGAAGAAGAAGCAGAAAACCAAACACACTGCCCCTGCTCATCTGACCATGCTGTTGGACCAAACACCTGACTGGCAGGCCTTTACTCAAGGTGTAATTAATGCCTTCTTAGCCTTATGCCAGGTCTCTGCACCTGCCCAGGTCCCCCTCAGTTTTCACTCCAAAGAGTGAACCACTGACTGATATTTTCTCTGAGAAAGAGGATTCCTCAGGGGATGAATGCCTCATTACACCTCTCAAATTGCTTCTCCTCTGGGGTATGCTTCCCTAGAGAAGGAGTCAAATGGAACTGATTCCCCTGGGAAAGACATTACATTTGCGGAAACAGTAGTACAAATAAAGGACATTTTTAAATGGGACTACAGTCAGGTTACTGAGACCCAAAAGAGGTATTATGACCTCTTACAAATGGAGTCCCCTAACCAGTCTGCGGTTCCTCTAGTGCATCCTGCATTCCTGGATGCCTTCCTGGCTGCTTGCAAAGCTCCAGATTCACAACTCCTTGCACCAAAGCACCCAGATAGATTTTATAAAGTCCCTGAAGATGCCAAATTCCTCTTCAAGGCCCCTTCTGTAGATCCATCAACTATTTCCGTGGCTGCAAACAAAACATCTAAGATTCTTCCCACCACTTCTTTACTTCCCTCAGATAAAGAAACTAGAGTAATGGAAAGTTTGAGCAAAAAGTGTATACCTCTGCCACCCTAGCTGTGAGAGCTATAAACTGTCAAACACATATGGCCAAATAATCCTTGGCCCTTCTCACTGATGCCATTAAACAATTTGGTGAACTAAATGATTCTCTCAATAAAGCTAATATTTACAGTCTGTTAAATTTCTACAATCAAGTCATTAGACACTATATAAAGTGCAGATGTGATGCCGTGGAGGCTTCAACAAGAGCTGCTGCCTTAGGATCGGTCATCAGAAACTCTTGGTTCAGGCTACAGCCTTTGCCAAATGACATTAAATCAAAGTTAATGGAAGCACCCTTAGATAAGGCTTTATGTGGTTCAGTGGCTGCTGAACTGTTTAAGGTCCTTTAGGGTAGGTGAAGGGCAAAGAACTTCAGGACCTTAGACACATTTTTGTATCCCTGGTTCCATGCTTTCAGAGGAACTATCCAGCTAGAGCAACCTTTGTGAGAAGGCCTTCCAAACATATGTCCTCCAAAGGGAGAAAAGATTCTAGAAAGCAGACCCCTTCCAGGTCTTCTTCCTCTACTCCAGTTCAAAAACAGCCCTTTCAGGCAAAACCTGGTAGTCTGTGAAGCCCTTAAGCCCAACTACCCCTCTCTTCCTATCCTTTCTTGCTTGGAAACAGATTACCCAGGACTCTTTGGTTCTCAATCATAAAACAAGGTTATTTCTTGGTGTGGGATTCCAGACCAACCTTCAAAGGTATTCCTCAATCCCCTCGAGACCAAATTTTTCCTCCAGTCCTGCAGGCCCTCCACTCACAAGGTACTATTATAGAGGTACTCCTACATTTAAGAGGAAAAGGATTCTACTCCAGACTGTTCCTGGTTCCCAGGTAAGAAGGTCCTTGGAGACCGATCCTGGATCTGTCCCACCTGAATACATTTCTCAAGGTCCCCTCCTTCTGGATGCTAACCCTCCCTACTGTCCTTCCCCTGATTCTTCCTCAGTCCTTCATGGTGTCCTTAGATATAAAGGAAGCATACCTACACATTGCTATCCATTCTCTTTTTAGGAAATTCCTTTGTTTCTCAGTGGGTTCTGTGCATTTTCAGTTCTCTACTTTGCCATTTGGTCTCTCTACAGCCACAAGAGTGTTCACAAAGGTCTGGCCCCAGTCATTGCCATCGTCAGAATGCAGGGTATCCAAATCTTCTCATCTGAATGATATCCTCATCTAGGCATCGTCCCCTCAGATGGTCAGACAGCACCTGGACTTCACTATCTCCCTTCTGAGATGCCTGGGGTTTACCATAAACCTTCAAAATTCTTCTCTGATCCCCTCCCAGAATCATGTGTTCTTGGGATGCAAGATTCTCACAGGACAAATGATGGCCTGTCTTCCTCCATAAAATATTCCATCCCTCACCTCTTATTTCCTGGAAATTCTCTCTCTCTTCAATCCTTGTTGGACAGGGAGTTTCTGAGGCTTCTAGGATTCATGGCCTCCACAATTCCCATGGTACCCTTAGCAAGGCTACACATGAGGAAGTTTCAGTGGTACTTAAGGACAGCCTAGAAACAACACCTGCACCATCTGGAGTGTATGGTACTACTTCTTCCCTGCCTCGCTGGGGAATTAAACAGGTGGATTGCCCATATTTCTGCCAATCCATGCCTCCCCCTGCAACCCCTTCCCCCCAATCAGGATCTGTACACATATGCTTCAGACTCGGGTTGGGGGCAACCTTAGGGAGCTGAAGAGTGAGGGACACTTGGTCTCTCTAACAACAGAGGGAACACACCAGTATCAAGGAGATAATTTGCCCTCCAAATATTCAAGGATCATATCCTCCCAGGAGTGCTGAGGTGGTACACAGACACCAACACTGTTATGTGGTACATCAACAAGCAAGGGAGGACAAAGTCATACCTCCTATGCAGATTGGCTCTGCAGTCATGTGAGATCAGCCAACAGAGTCAAGTATCCGTTCTGGCTGTCTGTACACCTTCTGCAGAGAATGTGATGGCAGATGGTCTAAGCAGGTCCATGACTCAATCCCACAAAAGAATCTTAAACAGGGATGTGTTTCTGGACTTGGTCCGTTGATGGGCTATACCTCAGGGAGACCTTTTTGCTTTCCCCATGAACAGACAACTTCCAACTTTCTGCACCAGGATACACTCCCCTGGGGCATGGAAGGTGGATGCTGTTTCAGTCTCATGCAAGGGGATGTTCACTTATGCATTCCCTCACTTCCCTCTCATTCAAAAAGTTCTGCTGAAGATTCAGAGAGAACAGCCTCAAATCTTGTTGATGTCCCCCTTTTGGCCAAGTTCCCCCTTCTACATCATCTAGCCAAGGGCAATCACCAAAAGCTACCTCTCAGGATGGACCTACTCACATAGGAGAAGGGAACTCTCATACACCCCCAAAAAGCCACCTTGACCCTTACACTGACACCTTTATACTGAGGATGTGGTTCAGGTTCTGCAGGAGGCCAGAAAACCCACTACTAGAAAATCCTATCAATCCAAGTGGAAAAGGTTTTCTTTTTGATGTCTAAAACAAGAACTTCGACAACTGTCTGTAGAGCCTCCAGTGGTCCTGTCTTACCAGTGTGAATTGATGAACACTGGCTTGTCATACTCTTCTATTAAGGCACATCAATCTGCCATCTTAGCATGTTTACCTCTCTCCCTCCTTTGGCTTCTAGATTGGAAGTCAAGCTATTTTTGAAGGGGGTACTACACATTAGACCACCAAGGAAGCCTATTCCCCCACCTTGGGACCTTAGTTTTGTTTTGGAAAAGCTGACCTTACCTTCTTTTTTTGAGCCAGCCAGGGACTGCACTCTCCAGCATTGTACATGGAAAACTATTCTGTTGGTGGACATTACTTTACCCAGAAGGGTCTCTGAATTGCAAGCCCTCATGGCATCTCCCCCTTCACAGTTTTCCACAAATACAGGGCTTGCCTACATACTAACCCATTCTTCATGCCCAAATTAGTTAATGAACTTTCTTTAAATCAGGCCATCAATCTCCTTACCTTCTTCCCTTCACCCCAGTCCATCAGCAAAAGGATCCTTCACTCCTTGGATATACATAAACAACTTTTGATACTATTTGGCCAAAACAAAATCCATTCGCAAATCAGATAGGCTCTTTGTCTCCTATCACTCAAGAGCCCTGGGACACCCTGTTTCTAAGCAAACCATTTCCTCCTGGATCTCTAAAACTGTTTATTTTGCTACACAGCCAATGGCAAAAGGCTCCCCTTCCCAGTGGAGACTCACTCCAGTAGGGCTGTGTCCTCATCTGGGGCCTTCTTTAAGGGTCTGGATACAGCTGCCATTTTAGAAGCAGCTACATGGTAATCTCCCCATACTTTCACTAATCACTACAAGTTGGACATCATTTCCAAGTTCAGAGCAGGTTTTACTAGGGTCATTCTTCATGGCTTTGTGAAGTATGTCTCTGTTTCCCCTCCCAATAATTAATAGTATGAGCTTTTGTACTCTCCCTCATGTTATGGCTACAGCAGTATATGAATAGAAGGACATAGTATAGTTGCATAAAATCTTACCATAACTTTGAATGTCCTTCTCTTCTATATGCTACTGTATGGTCTCCCACCCTGCCTTCCCCATGATGCTTGCCTAAGTACCCACTCCGTAGTTGCTGGTTCCCAGCGGCATTCAGTTCTGAGGTAGGTACATGCTGACATCCACTTTATACCCGGCATCCGTTTATGGCCAATGCATGCTGAGTGATGCAGACCATCTCATGTACCCTCACAGTAGCATTTATCTGTTGTATAATGGCCGGACATATGAGTCAACCAGAGGAAGACTCCCTCATATTATGGATACAACAGTATATAGAAGAAAAGGACATCTAAAGTTAATGTTAAGATTTTACACAACTATATTTTCTTTCAATTTCCTCCATTCCCCTTTAAGGTTATTTCTAAAACTGAATTAGAAAACTCCTGTATAAGACTGGCTGCTCCTATCAATCATTCCTCCAGTCCACTCATCCTGAAATCCACTATCTACAAATCTACTTTGTAAACCTGTTGCTTTCATCTTTATCTTGACCAGTATTCTTTCCTATAGTTTCAAGCATGCTGTGATCTTACTCCTCCCTAAAATATCCACCCCTTCATAAGTTGTGTACCAACATTCAGGCCATATGGCTTTCCAGTAACATTGTCTCCAAGATTTCTGGATCAAACACTTTGTTCTTAGCCCACAAATTCAGTTATCTCTTAAAGGAGTCTTAAATTTTTACTGTCTCTAAACTGAGGTTGTAATTTATTCCATAATATCACTACAATATGAATTAAGTAAGAGTGAAGTAATTGTGTCCTCATAGTACCTAAATTAAAATTCATTGCCTGATGCCACCATGTTAAATTACAGTTGTCAGTGTTTATATCCAAGACAGCTGGTTCATAAGTAAGTACTATCCTAGTTGCACTTGCAGGCCATTTTAAGCCTAGCCAATTTCTCTTTTGGTGCTTGAATTAACCTATCCCATTTAGTAATTGAGTGACTTACCCATCCCATAGTCAATAACTGTATAATACTCCTAGTTAGCATAACTTGGATCATGCCATAGATAATTTGAAGGGACAAAGCATTTAAGAGCTGCCTCTATCCATTAGAAGAGTCATGAAAAACTTTGTAGGTAAATATTAATTTACCATGGATGTGGTGCTGTGAAACAGTGATGCTACTTACTGTGCCACTATTTGTAATAATGCTGCATTAAAAAATGTAACTGTGTGTGTAATAAATTATACATATATATTATATATATATATATATATATATATATATATATATGTGTGTGTGTGTGTGTGTGTGTGTGTGTGTGATCAACATGTAAAATCACTGACTCAATCCTGAGTGATGCCAACATTTTGAAACATACATTCCCTGAAAACCAATAAAGTAAAAAGTAAAAGGATTGTAAAAGGAAAAAGCTTTTTGTTTATGATCATATATGAAAAATCTGAAATAGTTATAGCTGCTGTTTGGGTTAGGACAGTTATACATCCTACTACTTTTACTAAGATTAGCAGCACTTTTATTTGAGAATGAGGTAATCTTTCCAATAATTAAAAAAAAAAAAAGTGAGGCTCAGAATCAGACACTTAAGTTTGTTTCTGAGATTCTCAAAGTTAGTTTATAGCCCTCTTTATAACCTTGTAAATCTGGTAATATGCACAATTACTTTCTGTTTCTCAAATATACTTTCATATATGAGCTTTGAAATTATTGGAGATTCTGAATGTTTATTTAATGTAGCTTGCACCGACTGTTTATTTTCAAAATTTATTTTACCATTTGTATACAGTGTTGTCTATTTACTTCCCAAATGTTTATAATTATTTTACTATGTGTTTACTGGGATGGTACACTGTTCCAAAGACGCCTTTCAAGTACATTCAAGGCCAAAAAGGCATGAATGATAAACCCACAATGTATTTGATACAGTGTAGTTGTAGCAGTAAAAAAAAATGAAGTATAGCAACAGAAAGCATGTATATAACAGTAAAGCATATTACAGGCATATAGGTCTCTACAGCATGGCTGCACCTAGCATTAATTTAGACAATTTGATATAACAGGAGGACAATTTGTTTCCAAAATTTGCTGGAAAGTTTTCACTCATTCCCTTTTCTAAAGACTGGAACAGTTTTTGCAAACTTATTAAGAACAAATTTTTGATTTTGTTGTCTATCTTGCTATAATTCAGTAGCCATTTGTCCACTCTCTGGCACAAGCAGAGAACATGTGTAGAAGATATAAGCAGTTTGTATTTAAGACAGTAACACATTCAGGGTTACTGGAAAGTTGAACATGTAATTTTCATATTGCTTTCTGCACAAAATTTACATATTTATTAATTTCTGACATATTTTTGACTGAAAATGAAATTACAAGTGAAAGTAAAGCTAACAAAAGATAGCAACATTTTAACAAAATGTAAGTTGTAATAGAAGCCAGGGTAAGTCATTTTTAAGTGATTTATTCTATGCATGGTTTCATCTTTCAGGCTAAGTGGTACAGATTTATGACATGAATCTGGAGTTACAATAGAGAGCTTTTCACTGACAAAGATGTTTAAACAATCAATGAGAAGAGGTAAAAATGTTCCTTATGTCTGCCCTATTTTATACTCCATTTGCATTTTATCCCACTCATCAGCTATCTCTTTTGAAGAAATTTCTGTCTTCCCTAATAACTTCCATTACCTCTTCCTTAAATTCCTCTTTTTTAGCAGATAGGTGGAAAGAGTAAGTGTCTCATTTTTACTTCATTACCCTGCATTTGTATCTTAGTTTTCATCACTGTATGATCTAAAATAGTTATTGTGTGTTTGCCAAAGCTTTCAATTAAATGTACATATTCTATACTGTGAAATATAAATTCTATCCAGTCTAGACCAGTTATTGTACCTTGGGGAATAATGTGTAAATTCTTTCCAAGTTGCTACTACTGAATTCATGTCTTCCATACCAAATATTTTCATACATCTCTTCAGAAATCTATCCTCCTTTGTTATTTTCTCTTCCAGTTCCCCCTGATACATCCTCACTATTGTAAATCAACTACAAGTCCTCACCTATAACTAATGTTTTCTACTGAAAACTGATTATTTTTCCTACAGTTTTCTTAAGTTCCATAATAGCAGTTTTTGATAGAATATAAATACATGCCAGTGTAATCCTCCTCCCTTGCCAATAACTCATTACTACCACAAATCTACCATTTTGACTTTTCCCCTCTTCTATCAATACTGAAGCCCATTGGTTTCCATTGTTCCTGATATTCTGCTGAATCATCATCATCAGCCCCCCTTTTCCCATTTTTTTCTACATAGGGTTGGGGTATTGTGTTAACTGTCACCAACTCATATATTCTGCTGAATATCCATTCTGAAATCCTTTCTTTGTCAAATTCATATGCTCACATCTTTCCAAATGTGTCTCTTGCAACATTGCTATTTGCACTCAGCACTTCTTAATATAATTTAATACTCTTTCTATTTTGTCTGTACTTGTAAGACCATTTATGTTCCAAGGTAATGTAGGTATTGTTCCCACCTGTTATACATGACAGTTTTTTTAATGTGTATTCCAACTTTTGTCTTACATGTGCATACTAATGCTTGGCTGGCTGATCCTTTATACGGTTGTTTCTTCTCATTTTTATTTGAAGAAATATCACATTTATTTTCCAAAGCTTTTTCTTTTAATGTAAAACCACCAAACAAAAAACTAAATGCACTTTCAGAATACCTCCATCCCCTATTAACTTAGAAAAACACGCAAAACTATATACAGCTTGTGCCACATCAACAGCTGCACCCCCAGGCTTTACCTAACCTAAAATTAAGGTTATTCACATGCAAGTGCATGGTACAGTCTGTGTTCCCAGTTACACTGATTGCTGCCTGTTCTTGTTTTATCTCCATTCCCCTCTCAGATGCAAAAAAAAAGCTTGTATGCTTTCTAAAAACTAACGTTTAGACCCAAGGGAAAAGTGTACTGGCTATTTTTAAATAAAACTAAGTTGTATACTGCTCTGTTAAATGCGTTAAAGTATTAGGGCTGCTAAGGAGACTGCTCTCATTCATGTTCCATAATTTCAAACTTGATTTTTCACTGAACTGCTTGTCATTGTACCTTTAAATTTTGCATTTCCCTCAGTAAAGAATGTTCTGAACTGTCAATATTAATTGCTTGCAACTGCAGAACGTTTGTCTCCATGTAAAAATATAAGAGAAAAAAACAGCTAACAACTCTGTAGATGCATGAAGGAATCTTTGAAAATTTCACTCAGATCAAAATGTACAAGTGCTTTTGGTTGTAAGCTTCTTGACCCCCACTTAGAACATTTGTTAATGGGGGAAGTGAATATCTTGACAGATGCAAGAAACCTAGCATTTTTCATAACTATCATCATTTTATCTTATTTTTCAAGCCTACTTGCTTACAAACACACTTATTTTTTGATTCAGCCAGTAACATTAATCTAGACATTCACTCTTGCAAAATAAGAGACATTATCTTGATTCTACAAATAATATAATCAGTGCACTTTTACATCTCATCCCCACCCTGGCAGCTAAATATAAACTTAAACTTGCTTTTGTCCAGCCTTTCTTTTCATTACATTGTAAAGCCTATATTTCTTAGAACTAAAAAAAGTACTTGTTTACTCTTAATATCTTTAACATATACAACAGTCATAATATCACTGACTACACCCAACTGCTTTATTATATAGCATGTAATTTATATGTTTATATGTTATTTATAAATGTTTTAAACAAATACTAATAAGAACAAAAATGTTTTACTTAGTTATTTTTTCCATTTAGTCTCCGAAACATTAATTACAATGTAGGGTATATGCTTTACAGTCCTCAACAAAGTCAACAAAACTCTAGTTCTTCTTTGCATCTTGTAAATCCGTATTTCTCAAGCATGATTGATGCTTTATAGTCTCCAATTTATTCACTGATTTCAGTGCTGCTGGTCTTCTCCCTGTTCATTTCCATCTCCCAACACTGAACTCTGTCTGGTTCAAGACTAAGGTACTCCTAATTCTTTGTATTAACTTTTTGTGGTTTTTTTGTCTCTCTTTCAAGCTTTTTCCTTTGGAACACTGTTAAAGGTTGTACTGGCAAAGACTCTGAGCTTTATTTTAAAACAATGTTTAAAAAGGTCACACAGGAAAACCAATTGGTTAAAATAAAAAAGAAAACTCTAGCAAAGCTAGAATTTCCACTGTGTGATACCTTAAACCTCTTGAATCAGAGGAAACATGGAATATATGCAAATTACCCTTTAAGGGTATCAGATGTTTTAGCTAAATGGCAATTCTGAATGTCCATTAATTTTTCTTTTACTTTTAAGTCTTTTTATGGACAATTTCAGGCTGAAATTATACATAAAAAGACTTAAAATTAAAAGAAAAAATCATGGACATTCAGAATTGCCATTTAGCTGAAACACCTGATATCTTTAAAGGGTAATTTACATATATCCCATGTTGCCTCTGATTTAAGAGGTTTAAGGTATCACACAGTGGAAATTCTAGCTTTGCTAGAGTTTTCCTTTTGTTTTTAACCAATTGGTTTTCGTGTGAGACCTTTTTAAACATTGTTTTAGTTTCTCAGTTGGGATATTTTGTAGACACCCTTAGATTTATGGATATCAATAGGGTATGACTACCCTTTGTTTCCAAACATCAAACATTCTTCTTATGCTATAAGAAGGCAGACACATGTATGTCCACAATTAGAGGGGTTTGACTTTATTTGCCTGAAATTGTCCATAAAAAGACTTAAAACTCCTACCATACTTCATTGATAACAACCTACTAACTCCCACACAACATGGCTTCAGACCAGGCCACAGCACTATGACAGCCCCCCTCTCCTTCCTGGAAAAAGTAAATAAAGCCCGAGACTCTGGTCATATTGTTTCTGCCCTTCTACTGGATCTTTCTAAGTCCTTTGACACCATCTCCCATAACCTTCTTCTAGCTAAACTCTCTAAGCTTAACCTATCTCTTTCCTCTCTGAACTGGTTCTCCAGTTACTTATCCAACAGACATCAAGCAGTAAAATGGAAAAAGGCCACCTCCTCATTCCTTAATACCCCAACTGGTGTTCCACAAGGTTCAATATTAGGCCCCCTCCTCTTCAACATCTCACTTAGCACTCAATGCTTCCAAAACCAAATTAATGGTATTCAGTCCCTCAAAAGCCATCCCTCTCAACATAAACACCTTCTGTATTTCTAGTCAAAACAACACAACTCTGGAACTGGTATCAGAGACGAAGCTACTTGGTGTCCAAATTGACAATCAGCTCAAATTTAATTCCCACATACAACTAAACATAAAAAAACATCAAAAATTAGGTATGCTCTACCATCAATACCATTATCTTACACCCTCAACTAAACTCACCCTCTCTACATCCTTTCTCATCCCCTCCCTTCTCTATGGATCTCCACTCCTAACTAATCTACAATCATCTCTGAAAAATCAACTCTCATGTTGTTATAACAAAATCTCCAAGTTTGCCACTAGCCAGAGGTCCTCTACTCACCATTGTTCCTCTCTCCACAAACTAAATTGGCTAGAACTACCCAACCACCTTATCTATACCCAACTCACTCTAGTCCACAAGCTTATTTTCAACCCCTCAATCTGTCCCTCCCTCTCCTCTGCCTTTAAAATGTATCTACCCAACAGAGTACTAAGGTCTAATAACCAAAATCTTCTTGAAATACACAAACCAGCTCGTCCACCAGGCAAATACCTTCTATCCTTTAGTGTCTGGCACGACTCTGGAACTCCCTACCATCACCCATTCGTGTTACCCCTACTAACTCTACCTTCAAAAAAACTCTTCATTCATACCTAGCCTCCCAGTGGGAATGCTCTAGCTGCCACCCTACATAACTTGCACTGCTAACCTTCTTTCTCTCATAACTATATAGTTTACACTTTAAACTTCCATTCTCCCCCTTTTTGTCAATAAATAAATACAACTTTGTTGATCTATCCCCATCAACCTGTTTGCTAATTTAGTCCATCACTAGTACGAAGCACACCAATCCCACAGGGAACCCCTTAGTTAGACTGAACACTGTTCATACTTCAGTATTTGGGTCCCCTGTACATAGTTTGCACTAATCTTACCTTCTGTTTTTTGGACTTCAAACCACCACAGGACTGCCCAAAACATGTCCTTGGAACCTTGTCATAAGATTTCTTCAAATATAAGAACAGTCACTTGGACTCTTCTCATCTCTAGATTCCTCTTAACTATCTGTCTAACTGCAAACATTGGGTAAGTTGTGATACATCCTGATCTGAATCCCAACTGCTCATCTCTCATCCTACTTCTACCTACTCTGCGTACTCATTCATCAGACATATGAAAGTTGTTGCAGTGCGTCCATGAACATCAACATACTAACCATACATGGTTTTGGCAGGAATCAATCCATGCACAAATAATAATTTTCCTTTCTGACACATTTTTGTCAGGATCAACTCTTTCTGCTGGTACAATTGCATATTTATTAACATAAGTCTTGGCGGTTTATTGTGACCAGATGTGGAGCATACACATGACGTGCCACTTCAGTTAACAAATCTTGCCCTGGAACACCAGTTCAGTTGCTTATTTATGCTTTTATAAAGTTAATACAGTCTTTTAATTCAAGTTTCTTTGAATATTCTGTCTTCTAACTTTATTTTTGAAACAGATCTTCTTGAGAAGCCAGCCTTTTCTGATTCTAGCAACATTGCCAAGACTTGGAACTCCCTACCAATACAAATAAGGG
This sequence comes from Protopterus annectens, assembly GCF_019279795.1. Taxonomy (NCBI): domain Eukaryota; kingdom Metazoa; phylum Chordata; order Ceratodontiformes; family Protopteridae; genus Protopterus; species Protopterus annectens. The sequence goes on from NC_056741.1 coordinate 318,344,198, forward strand.
TACAACCTAATAAAACCATCTTCAAAAAACAGCTAATTTCCCACCTAAACAACTCCTGGACTTGTAACTGCCTAGCACTTGGCTGACATATTCTAAATCCTTTCCCCTACCTAGTATCCAACTTCCTCTTTAAAACTCCCACAGATGCACTATATATTATCACACGCTACTTACCAACTCGCTGTCGCCTACTCTCCACTGTCCCATCTATACCCACTAAATCTCTCCTAGACTAATTTGAAAAGCTTTCCCTTAAAATGACAGTGCACCTCATATGAACTTGTCTGTATTCTCCTAATTTAGTTTTCCCTTTCTTGTCTTAAGTTCAGTACATCTTCAAGATTATCTCTATTAAACATACTGTATGAACAACAATCATATGTTACCTGCTATACTTTTAATTGTATGTCTAAACCACTATGCTTATTTAAATATATTATGCAAACACGTTATTATCTGCTATATTTTTATAACTGAATGTGTAAACCACAATGCTCATGTAAATATCATGTTAGCAATTGTTCTGGAGCTTTTCTCCCCAGGCCTCCACTGAAAATGGACAGCTGTGTCCAGACAGACCTCCCCGGTAAACAAATGTAAAATAAATGTCATCCTCTCATAGTTGGAATTATATCAGTTCATCTAAATAGCTAGTTAAAGCTTCTATTTTTCCAGCCTTTTATTAGAGCTGAGATATTCCTTCAATACTTCATTTATTTTAATCACTTTTGAGTACATTTGATTTGTTTTTCCCTCTAAATTACCAGAAGCCTTATCTTGTACCAAAGCTGAAGGTTAAACTGCTTTTTACTGAACAGCTGCACAATTTCTCTGGTAGTTTCTTTCAGGTTCTCTATATTTCTTCTTTCTGGCATGTAGGCAGTGTACTCTCAAACTAAATTTTACCCCAAATTATATTTTCACTGGCCTCCTTTACTCAGTTTATGTTTTCACATGGGGAGAGCTGAAATTAAGCTGTACAGTATGCAGCCATCTCAGTAGTCCATGTAATCACACACTGTATGCATGCTTTTCACATTTTGTGCCATTCTTTTGACTTGTTAATTAGACTGAGGATAGATTGGACCTGATATGATGTGATTTAAATTTCCATTGTTTCACAAAGTCACCATGACAAACCACAGAACAGGCAATGTAGATATCAGCAGTCAACAAACACAGTCTGACATATAAGGAATGTTTGTATGAACTTGCAAGAGCACAAAACATTAAGAGCTTGAATAGTACACGATGATGATTTTTTTTAAATCAAAATGTAGGCAAGATAGATTGTATCATGAAATTTTTAAGACAAGTTGTGTCTATTCAACTAAACAAGTTCATCCATGCATTATTCTTTGAGGTATCAAAATCGAATAGATTAAATCAAGGCTTGATATTAAAGCATAGGCAAAGAGAAAGAAATAGGGATCCTAAATGAAAGACCAGCACTAGTAGAGATTTTAGTAGAATCTAGAAGAGAAGCTGCCATTAAAAAGGAATAATCAATAGAGCATATAAAATATTGCATGATAACTATAAGAATCAATCAGAGGAGGTTAGAAATGATTGGGAAGAAAGATTGGATAAGCAATTCACAAAGAAACAATGAGACAATATATGCATATCTCCCAAATATGTAACAAAATCTAGAAGAGTTAGGATTTTTGCTTGGAAATGTTTACATAGATATTTTCATACCCCAAGTATATTCCATTGAATTTTTCCTCAGGTAGACAGCAAATGTAGGAGGTGTGAAGGGGAAGAAAGATATACTTGGGAACATATTTTCTGGGAGTGCAGTGGGTTAGTGGACTTTAAGATTTCCCTGCAAGATGCACTGTCGGAGATGCTTGGTGGGCAGATTGGTGTGACGAGGGAGATGATTTTTCTGAGGTATGATACAGAATTGGAATAGGCCTTGCTGTGTCTAATTATGGTGCTGCCAAAAAAGCAATTACTAGAAAATGGAAATCAAAATGTAAACCAATTATATTAGAAGTAGTGAATATAGTAACAAGATATAACAACTGGAACTGAGATCTTTAAAAAAGGGAAGGAGCAAACTACACAGGAAAAAATGGGAATTGTGGGAACAATACATACAGGGGAGGAATGGGGTTTAAAAGTAGGCAGGAATAAATGAGCTATATACTGTTTGACTGAAAATGATTGGGTAGATTATAAGCGATGTATAATGTCTGCAACTGGGAGTGTGACAGTATGGTTTGTGATGTAAAATGCTTGCAACTAGAATTGTGTCACTGTGGTTAGTTTTCATTTATATAAATGTATGATTGCTTACATTTTACGTGCTGGCTTAATAAAGATGTTTCTTGTTTAAAAAAGGAGGCAGGAATTGAATAATGTATGTAATGTTGCTTAGGTTATATTATATATAGCAATATATGTGAAGTATAATGTTTGTCAATTTAATATAATTTGATTACTTTTGTATACATGTAAATTTGTCTATGTCACAAGTGATAATGCAGTAAAGGTGTTTTAAAAAATAATCAAATAGATTAAAATCTGTACCCTAGGCAAAAGTGTATTTGGTCATAATTGTTCTCAACTGAGTTTATTTTTTTTCTGAGCATCTCTCAAAAATATTATAGCTAACACAAGTCAGAATGTATTCAACTATCTTAACTGTCTTTAAAAAGGTTCTTTAAACAAGATGCTTAAAATATGAATAGTCATTTGAAGTGACCATTTTGTAGTTGCAATTGCCAGCAGTTGAATTTGAATTGTACATTTCCTAAGTATAGGGGCAGTATTTAGAGCTATACATTTTTTAAATAGAAGGTGGCTAGGAGGAGACAAAATACAGTATTTGAGGTGTGCGTCCAAGATGACAGCCAACTGAACAACACATTTATTAGATCTCTTCCACTATGAAAACCAGAAAATTGACAAAGAAGACAGAAAAGTGTGCTAATTTGAAAAAAAATCAGTTATTGGCTAACAAGCTGCTTGTATAGCTGAAGAAACTATATACATAGAGTAAAGAAAACTTAATTAGAAAAGAGTAAATATTTTGATTGGGGAAGAATCTCATGGCTGGTCAGCAAGAATTAGAGTTGTCTGCAAATTAGATTCATAAAATGGCTTCTAGTAACCTAGCAAAACAAAAATAAACCATATGCAGTCAGAGGTTAAGTGGGATATTGGAAGAGTATGAAATATAAAAATCAAATGTCTTGGAGTGAAAATAGACAAATTAAACAACCATTCAGAAGAACAGATAAAATTGCAGATGTAATTGAAATGAAAGATGAACTTACAAGAATTCCCAAAAACAGTCAAATTAGTAGATAGAGCATGGAATGAAAACTTGAGATTCTGTTATCCAAGAGGAACTGGAGGAAGCAGACTGTAATAATTTTGTGAATCTTCAAAGAAGAAGTTGTACTGGTATTCCACAACAGGATTTGCTAACTGAGAGGATGCATTGTATGTGTGCTCTGAAGAAACAGTCATATGAGGAAAACAACTGCTTCATTTAGAAATGTGACAAAGGGAAAAGTACTGCAAAACTGGAGGCACTAGAGTGTTTGTGGAAAATTGCTATTCATTGTACACTAGATAAAAGAGGAGTTAACATTATTCCAGCAATCAGGAGATTTTGAGAAGGAGATATGAGATGTAAACCACTATATTCGGCTGTCTTCAAAGTATTTTTCCAGGCCAGTCAAATACATGCTTAGACGCAAAACAGGCTTTGGAGGAAAAAAACGTTCAGTGAGCAAAAAATAAACCAAGTTAAAGGAGGCTTTGTTTCCCACTCTATCAGTAGGGGGTGTCAAACAGACTTTGTGTCAATGAAATATTTTCTGTTGTTCCAGAAGAAAATGGCAGAGAAAAGTGGGAAGCCAAGGTCAAGATCTGACAAGAAGAATTGGGAAAAACAATTGATTTGAAACAGATTTCAGTAATGGGAAAGCTCGAAGAACAGGAAGAAGACCATCAACAATGTGAATTTAATGAATACGTGAGAGAACTGTGAAGCATTACTCCCACTATGTATAACGTAGGTACGTGAATTGTTGATGTTTAAGGAGGAGTGGATAAAGATAAATGAAAAGATGTTGCCTATGTTAAAATGGCAGGAGAACAGTAAAGCATAAACCCCAGTTTGTGCCATGATTGTTCAGGATGAAAATAATTGGACTTCAAAAGTTACAGAGAAAACTACATGGACAGAAAAAGTGACAGGAAATAAAATTGTTTCTCTCTGTCTCTCTCCCTCTCTCATTTTTTTTTATAATTTAGATACATATTGTTCTTGTAAAAAACATAAACTAGTGGTATATAATATGTATAGTAAATCTATGATTATTTTACTTATCCTTTGGTGACTGGGTTTAGTCCCACTAGACTAGTGGCCTGTTTTCAGGGGAAACCCAAGTTGATATTTCTACTACTAGGAGAAATTTGGCCAGGGCATCAAGGAACTTCCCATAGGATAGGTGCCTTGGGATTTTGTCCATCCACCAAGCTACTAGCATCTGAAGCAGATGGGACCACTATTTAATGTCTCATCTGAAGAAAATCACACTCAAGACTACAGCACCCTCCTAATGCTGCACTGCAGTGACAGCAATCCAGTCACCTGGACTGGGAATAGAACCCACAGCCTGCTGGTCTTCCAGCACCAAAGGCGAAATATGCTACCTGATGTGTCACTGACACTTAAACCGGAGGGGGATTGGTGCTTTTAGCATCTGTGGTATAGACTGGCAATAATAAGGTAAGATTTTCTTTTTAAATGTAGAGTAACTTAGGCTTTACACTTAAGAAGGATTAGAAAGTAGCAGAGGAAAAGTGAAACATTATTGCTGAGTGTAGCTGCTTGAAGGGTTAGGCTGAGAATGGCCTTACAGCAGCTTAAAAAAAACTAATGGTGTATTTCCCCATGGGTATAGGGTTAAAGGAGTAGACTACACTATGTAGATTAACCAAAGTGGACTGCATTTCAACTTAAATATCTTAAAAATTAGTGCGCATAAAAGAGAATACATTTGGTAGTTTTACAGATATCTGTGAGGAGACCATCCTTTTGTCTACTGGTTGCTGTGAAGCAGATTTCAGAGATAGGACAGGCTGCATGGAAATTTCCAGCTCTAACTGGTGGAGTCCGAGCAGAATGCCAGAAGATTACAGGTACATCTGATATATGTAAGAAATCATTCATGAGATTTGTAAACTATGTTTTGAATAACCTTTGAAGTGGATCGTTACGATTAACAGGAGTCATCTCTTAAAAAGGATGATGGCTTGGTGAAAATTTAAGGTAAAGCAATAAAAGAAAATATAAAGTTGGGAAATGAACAGTCTTAAAAAAACACTACCACCCTTCCAGGTTTTGCATTAGAAGGCATTAAATAGTCTTAAAAATAATTTTTTATTTTTTTTAAGAGTTGGTTAAAAAGTTAATGCTTAATAGAATGTAAACAAGTTTTTTTTTTCACTTGTAAGGAACACTGAGATAGAAATAAGATAGAAGCAGATAATATTTTTGTGTGCCCTTAAGCAGTAACATGTACCTTAGGTAGTGACTGTATGTGTAGCAATCCATTTGGAGCAGTTACCCCTATATGGAGGGGTTGCAATTTATTCCTGAAAATGCATATTCTGTGTGTTTTGTCTATTTAAAAGGGAGAAAGGGTTATAGAGTAGTGACGTGAATGAGTGAATTCTGGAAAGAAGGCTCAACTGTCATATCTTTGTGTGTATACACAGGCTGCTAGAATGAAAGAAGTGTCATGCATTATAAATGATAATGTCTGCTTACTACAATGGCTGCATCATCAGTTTTTAATCTACGATGTAATTGAGCCTACTGAGTTATATTAAGAAATGCAGGGTGCAAAAAACAATGTTACAAAGAAGTCTGGACAGAAATGAACATGTAAACTAAGGATATCAGGGGAAAAGGGAAAATGTGACGTGGAGTGGGTCTCCAGTTGTAATAGAAAAAGAAACAGTTATGTCATATTTGTTGCAGTAAGGGTTTATTGGCAGGGAAAGATAATTACATTGGTATGCATTTATATTCCCCCTATGACATGTTTTAAAGCCTAGGAGAATATTGGCAGAAATAATAAATATTCAGCAGGGTATTTTATTTATGGGGGAGTCTGAAATCTGGATTTTATAAAAGTGAGGGTGTTTGGGAGGCAAGAAGGGAGGTTATAACTAGATATGTCAGATTAAGAAATGATATGAAATTGTTTAGAATGGAAGATGGTTTTTGGTAACAAGATTTGGGAGATATTTTCCATTTTACTCTCCTAGATATACTAACTTGGTCAGACTGGATAAAAAATATATATCACAGCAGCATGTTCATTTGATTGCATGTTTTAAAACTCATCCAATACTTACATCTGGCCATACTCCCATAAGGGCTAAGATGAGAGTGCAAGGTAGCAAGATTAAAGCGTGACATTGATATTTCCATACATTCTGATTAAAATCAGAGGAATTTTTAAGGAAAGGGTAACAGAAAAAAATAGAGATTTTTTTTATGTATACATGGTAAAAGGTACATCAGAATAAGTAAATAGTGGCTGAGATGAAATAAAAATGGATTTCAAATGTATGGTAAAAATAAGGGAGAAAGAGATATGGTATAAAGCCAATAGGAATTGGTTAGAGGGGCCACTGGCAAAAGTTAAATTACTGCTGAATAAGAAGGATAATCATATGAATCAAGAACAGGAAGTGCTGCAGAGTATCACATATATGGACAGTAATTAGGAGCTTGGAAAGGTTGCCAATAAGCTATTATTTTTAGAACAATTCCAGAGTGCAGAAATTGTTATTTCAGTGATTTGGCAACATGAGCAGAAGCAAAACTTAGGGATCCCATGATAAGGTGAATACGAAAACCCATGGAATTAATGGAAATATTCTGGAAATTTTATGAAAACTGATATAAGACAGAGGAGTGTGGGAATTAGGGTACAATTTGAATTATTTATAGAATGCTTAGATATGTCAGTGCTGAAGGAAGAGACAATTCAACAACTAATTCAATAACTAACAGGATAGAGAGGGCAGAAATAAAAAGGGTGATGTATAATCAAGCAGGAACAGATAGTATTCCTGTAAGAATTTGGAGACGGGTAAAGAACCCAGTACAGATCTGAAAAGCATGGTTCAGTAATATTTCTAACGAGTATGAAATACCTGGATTTTGGAAGAAAGCAGTGCTGGCAATACTTTCAAAAGAGGGAAAGTACCTTGTAGGTCCTGCAACATATAGACTAATTTACATTCTTACGCATTGTTATAAGTTTTTTATACCCATATCAGCTAAAAGAATATTGTAAATGATATAAAAACTGATAAACATGGATCAATGTGTCTCTGTGACTCAGATCAAAAAAAAAAGCACCACTGTTGCTGGTAAGCTTGGATGCTGAGAAAGCATTTGGCAGTGTCTGCTAGGAATTTATGAGCAGACCAATAGCAGCATATGAGTCTCCTAATAAAATTAATCAGAAGAATATACAAAGGATCAGAAGCACAAATAAAGGTAGAGGGGTTCTTTCGTTTGGGCTTGAGTGGAACAAGGCAAGAATGCACGTCCCCTCCTTTACAGTTTGTATTATACCTAGAACCCTAAGCAAGAGAGTAGAGGAGTGACACATTCAAAGATAAAATTCATATGGCAGTCAAGATAAGCTGTCTTTGTTTGCAAATTAAATTGTCCTATATCAGGCAAGCCCAGAAACAGGATATCCCAGCACTGTAGAATATGTTGAGATTGCTTCAAGCATTTCTTTTTGATACAAAAATAAATGAAAATAAGTCATATCAAATATAAAAACATATTGAATATCTATAAAGTATACACCAGCATTTGAGCTAGTTCAACACCATCCACGTTTATGGTGACATGATAAAATTAAGTATTTAGGTGTATGGGTGGTGGCTAAACATGTGGGAAGAGAGTGAGCAAAGATAGTTTAAAAAACAGAGACTGGAAAGTTATGATCATGGACAGTAAGATATGGGCAGAAAAAATGTTTTAGCCCATTTGGTTAGTGTATATATATATATATATATATATTTATTAACCAAATGGACTAAAACATTTATATATATATATATATATATATATATATATATATATGGCCAGGTGTATTGTTTGTCAGAGCAGAAGTTGACTGCAATCAATAAGAGGGGGAGTGTCAAAGAGGACAAGTTGATTCTTCCTACAGACCAAGGAGGTTTAGGACTTTCTGACTTGAAGGGATATTTTAAGGCCAAACAACTAAGGTTTATTTATAAAACATAAGCAAAGGAAAATAGGCCAAAATGGAAATAAAATGATGATTACGATGAGGAATCAGGAAGGAAATATGCGAGACAAAGAGACTGCCATTTTGGATGCAAGGACTTAAGGGGATTACCTGTAATTATACATTATATATTATGTAAAAATTAAATCTGTGTAGGAATGCAGAAAATAGATTTTGTCAATAGGGATGTCTATAAGTAAAGGTGCATAAAACTGGCATGAACTGCCTGGAAGTAACTGCAGGAAATTAGCTAAAAAAAAAGGTAATAGGTGCGTATAACAATGGATGGAAAGTAATGGAGTCAGATGAAGCCAAGCAAGTGTTTGAACTGCAGGTCAGAGACTGTCTCCTGTATCAGGGATTGATGGCAAAGTACGAGAAAAGAAAGGAAAGTATTAAGTGAAGGTCCAGCTCTAGTAAAGATTTTGGTGCAGCAGACAACAGAAGATCTTATTAAAAAGTGGATAATCAGCAGGGCATAAACAATTTTGCAAAACTATAAGAAACAATCAGGTTCATAGGATCATAGGTTGGTACTAGGCTATCAGCCCTAGGGCCTATACAAGCCTAGCCATAACAATTCCCTGGCTATTTCAGGGCCTATACAAGCCGAGCCATAACAATTCCCTGGCTATTTCTTCCCACACTATTTACTTCCCTGGACCCCTGTCTAGCAGGGTGACTGACATGATCCCTTGAGTGAATTTCCTTTCTCCCATCCAATCATCAAGGTTCCTTTTGAAGAGGGCCAAAGAGGTGCTCTGCTTAACATGTATGGGCAGTCTATTCCAGAGTCTGGGGAGTCTCTGGGTCAGGAACCTATCCCTCCAGCATGTTTTGTTTATTGTGATGACAAGGTTTAGATCCCTGGAGCGTGTGGCTCTGAGGGATTGGGATTTCTTTAAGAGTAGCATGACCACCAGCTCTGGGTTTGACATGGCCTTGTATGTTAAGCAGAGATCACCTCTGAGTAAACGATATGCGACAGAGTATAGCTGGAGTTTTTTAAGGTGGTCAGCATAGGGCATCTGCTTTAGGCATGTGATTCTTTTAGTGAGGTATTTCTGCAGCCTTTCCAGTTGTTGCAAATGTCTTGAGAGGTACATACCAAATGGGGCATTGTATTCTATAATGGGTTTAATGAGGGATGAGTACAGTGGGACAATGACCTCCTTTTTCTGGATGAAAAGCCCTTAGTGATGAGATGTGCCACATAGAAGGATTTCCTGACTGTTGTGGCGATGTGGTTATTGAAGGTGAGACCACTGTCCACCTGTGTCCCGAAGTCTCTTATCACACTTTTGGTGTTTAGTGTACTGCCACCTATGTGGTAATTCACAGGTACATGTTTTTTCCCAAAGGGGATAACTATACATTTCTTGGCATTGAGCTTAAGCCCATGGCTCTGGCACCAAGCATCTGTTTCTGTAAGGCCCTTTTGTAGAGTATCGACATCATTCGGGGATTCAATAATGGCTCCCAGTTTGCAGTCATCTACAAACTTTGTTAGCCACAGTCCCTTAGTGTTGGCCCGTAATTCAGAGAAGTAGATGCCAAACAAGAGAGGTCCCAGTACTGAACCCTGAGGTACTCCACTTGTCTGGAGCTGGATTTGGAGTCAGCTACTTTTACAGTGTGGGTTCTTTCAGTAAGCCAGTCGGCAACCCATCAAGTAATGTAGGGATTAATGCCCAGCTTAGTAAGTTTATCTATGATTCCAGAGTGGGGGATGGTGTCAAAGGCCTTGGCAAGGTCCAGATAAGCTGTGTGGACTGCCTTACCCTTGTCCATGACTCTGAAGACTGATTCAAAGAAGTCAATCAGGTTCAGGAGACAAGATAGGCCCTTCACGAATCCAAACTGGGTGGGGTCCAGTGTTTTAAGGTTGCCACTATCTTTGTTTATAAGTTCCATGATAATACGTTCCATGGCCTTGTAGATCAGGCTCATCAGACTGATGGGGCAGTAGTTCCTGGGATCCAAGGTGGATCCCCCCTTGTGGAGTGGGATAACTGTAGCTGTGTGCCCCTCAGTGGGCATGAAGCCTGAGGTGAGGGTATGATTAAACATGACACTTAGGTGAGGTGCCAGTTCATTTTGTAGTTCATGTAGTACACAGCCTGGGATGTCATCTGGTCCCATGGATGCTGTATTCTTAGTTTTGGAGAGTGCGTTTTTCCCTCTGTGGCCGTTATTACCGGAATTTGGCAATCTTCCGGTATTGAGATGGGCCATTTAGGGGGTGAGAGGGGGGTGAAGTTGGCAATGAATCGATCCGCCAGGATATTGGCAATATCCTTGGGATCAGTATATTTAATGCCATTCTGTTGTAGCTCAAAGCAGATCTGAGTATTGCCATTTAGATTCTTGATGTAGTTATAAAATGCCTTGTGGTTGTCTTTGGAATTTTTGGCAATTTTATTTTCCTAACTAACTTTGGAGGATTTTATGAGGGATCTCAACTTCTTACTGAGGCTGATAAGGGAGTTTTTTGCATCCTGGGATTTGCCTCTTTTCTGCAACAGTTTCTTCCTTTTGCTGTAAAGTTTGTTTATGGCAGGGGACTACCAGATTGGCTTCCTTTTTTTGTAGGAGAGCATCTTGGTTCTGTTTGGGATGGCACGATTTATGCATGAGTAGATGTGATCGTACAGTGCCTTAGTGTAGGACTCAGCAGTCGAACTTTCAGTTCCCATCTGCATGGGTGTCATGAAGTTTGAAATTTCTGACTTGAGTAGCATAAAGTTGGCTTTGGAGAAGTTTTTTTATGGAGATTTCCTTACTGGGGGGTGGGATGTGGATGTTAAGGGTGATTAGCTTATGGTCTGACCTGACCAACAAGGGGGTGATCATAGGTGTGGAGCATCGATTTCCCATGTTGGTAATGACCAGGTCTAGGATATTGGAGCCCCTGGTGGGACTATGGATTAGTTGATCCAGGGCATTGGAATTTATGAATTCCAAGAACCATTGGGCAAAGGTGTTGGTACACGAGTAGTTTTCTCATTTAATGGCAGGGTAGTTGAAATCACCCAGTATTAGGGTGTTTGGTTATATATTAATATTTCCAGTATGTTTAGAAAGGTGTAGTGAGAATCTTGGGGCATGGTGGGGCATCTGTAGCAAGCTACAATTTGGATTGCAGTCTTACCTAGTGTTAGTTGCACATGGAGAATTTCAGACGCATTGTGTTAGGCAACTAACCTGGTGGTGTGTATATCCTTGGTGAATATGGACACTCCTCCACCTTTAGTGTTTCAATCCTGGTTTGGTGGCTGAAAATTGTGGTAAGAGTTGTAGCCTGGTATTGCAGGGGTGCTCTCTGGAGCCTTGAACCAGGTCTCAGTTACTGCACAGATATCAATGTTCTCCATTTTTAGGAGTGCCTCCAGAGAGTGCATTTTGAGGTTTAGACTTCTAGCATTGAGTAGCATTACCTTCAGATTTTGCATGCTTGTACCTGTTATGGTGGTGGTTTTGTCCTTTGAACTTTGCCTAAAAAAGGCACTATAGGGGTGGCAAGAGCCTTTGCCAGTAACCTGAATCCCAGGGGCGACAGGTGCAGACCATCTCTGGCAAAGCATCGTGGTCTGTCGATCATGTCATCCCAGGCAGACAGATACTGGATCCCCTTTGAATGACACCAGAAGCTTAGCCAATTGTTGAAGTCAATCATTTTGTCCTTATATTGTGGTATCATTCTGGGCGAAGGCAGAATGCTACTCAGGGCTAGGGTCATACCTGCCTGGGCCACAAGATCCGAGAGCTCTTCCATGTCTCTTTTCATGTAGTCCAGGAAGGTACGTCTCAAGTCATTCACTCCAACATGGACAATGACAGAGTCATATTTGTACTTGTTGTGGAGTGACTTGAGTGCATGAGTTATGTGGCGGATCCTGGCACCCGACAGGCAGCTCACTGTAATTTTCTCCTTGTTCAGCCTGGTGAGTGGGACATCAGTGTGCCTGACTATAGAGTCACCTATGATTAAAGTGTTAGGTACGTTGTGTTGCCTTAGAAATGACTGGGTAAAGACTAGAAATAATTGGGAAAAAAAGACTATAGACAGACAAATCACAAGGGAACATGGAAAGAGAGAGAGTTATAGGGCCCCTAAATATGAGAGAAACTCCAGATGGTTTAGGATTTTTGCATGACAGTAATTACACAGTTACTTTTATACCACAAGTAGACTTCAGAGTATTTCTATTTCCTTTAAGTGGAGTATAGATGTTGGTGATGTGAAATGGGAGAGAGAGGAAACTGGCAACATGTTATTTGTGAATGTGTACAGCTGATGAACTAGCTGGAGTTTAGGATTAGAAATGCCAAGACACATTAAGGTCTTATTTCATGCTGTAGGCAGCCAAAAAGGCAATCATAAGAAAGTGGAAATCAAACACCAAAGCAACGGTAGGATTAGTATTGAATATTGTAAAGGAAATAAGACTGTAAATATTGGAGGCTAAATCTTTAAAAGAGGGAAGGAATAAACCACTTAAATGGAATATGTGGGAACAGCGAGTCTAGTACTTATTGCTCAGAGTATTTGTGATGAAACTGTTGCCATCAATCTTATTGCACAACCATTTTGTTCAAAATAAAACTAATTTTTGTTAAAATGTTGATGTATCCTGACATTAATGATGCTACTGTTTGATATAAATAGGTAACCAGAGGTGTGCATCATGACACTTAATATTTGGAGTACCTCACAAGCTTACAATACCTTAGTAGCAGCAAAAAATAAAACTTACTGTTCTACAATTTAGGACAAGCTACATTATTGGACTCATATGATCAAAGAGTACCACTGTATGCATATGAACCTGCTTAAATATTTTTTTTGTAGCAGTTAAACACAACGAAATACAGAGACATGTTCTTGAGACATTATCAAGGAAACTACACCTAATGCTGCCACCTATTATAAAAAGTACCTGTGCAAAATAAGCAAAGAAATTATTCTTTGCAGCTTTAAGATCATAAAGTAATTTCCAACACACTTGAGGCAATGCCTACAGACCTCTTAAAGACAGGCAGTGAAGACAGCATCAATACAATTAAACAGACGTGGCAAACATTATTTAAGGGATAAGGGGTAATGGTATGGACTTGCAATAACAGCAGTATAGGCTGGTTAGATTGTTGAACCAAAATGTAAAAATATAGTAAAATAAAATAGCATCACAATTTTCTTCAAAATGATTAAGGTTCATAGTTAGTTGCCCTAAAGCAATACCTGGTTAAGTGACTTGCTCGGTGTCACAAAGTAGGCAAACGAGGGCTGAGGGAATCAAGCCCTGTACCCCAGGAACTGCGGCTCTGTTTTTCTCCAAGTATGTATGTCTCTGTGTGTTTGGAAGATGGCAGCAGGACTGAAATACATAACTGGAATTCTAAAAGTTAATCAGGAAAGGAAATTATTACTGTGTCATAGAAAATCTTGTATTGGCTAGATTTCTAAACAGCAAACCACTATAGTTTTCTGGCTGTTGCACAATTAAGCAATGATCTGTTTGCACTGAGCTGCAGCAGCTTTGTAAAACAAGTGTCTGCTAACTAAAATTTAAGGCTGACACATGGCATAGATGAAAGTTATTCTTCTGTCTTTAAGTTCTCCATTGGATTCTTGTCTTAGAAACATTGGAAATGTCAAATATGCACATTATTGTTCATTTTTAAGGGTAGCTTGTAATGTATTCATTATTGAATAGCATTTATTCAATATGAAACACTTCCTGTTGGTCACAAAAGTAATTCAGATAATGAATACAAGCAAATTCCGGCAAAGCACACATTTGCAGAAAACATGTGACTATCCCAAAGACTATTTTAAATCGTAATTCTCCACTACCCCAGCCTGTTGTTGCATCAACCAGCTAGCTGAATAAAATATGTGCTTTTTGTCTTTATTTTCCTTTCAAAAAGTTAAGTGGATGTACCACAGTGCATTTTTCAAAGTCTTACTCCGTTTAATTGTACCAAATTAATATATGGATGCAAGCCCTTAAGGAGAATAGCTACACCTGACCTTTTTCTCTCTCTCTTGTTTATTTATTTAGACGTGTGTGTGTGTGTGTGTGTGTGTGTGTGTGTGTGTGTGTGTGTGTGTGTGTGCTTGCATGTCTGTGTGTGTGTGTGTGGTTACAGCTACAATACTGAAAGCACATTGGACTGAATGCTCATTTTTCTAGTGTTTGTACGTAGGAATGTGGGAAAATGAATGTTTGACTGAAAAGGTTATAGTGGTTGGCGTGTACATGTGAGTGTTCACATGTTAGAGTATGGTTTAGTTAAGGGGGTAAATTTACTGTTTTGCATGTTTTCTGTTGTGGCCTTTTGTCTTCAGTACTGGTACGGTTATGGAAAGGTTTTAGTAGCAATGTGTTAGTGTTAGGTCTAGGTTTAGCACACATAACGTGGTGTAGGTGCCTAGCTTACTCTTGTGCTAACCCAAATTGTACTCTTGGCTCTAACCTTGGACATTATGTTACTAAAAAGAAACTTTCCCTAACAGTACCACAACTAATATGGCACTTCATCTTGATTTTGTATGCATGATATAATGTATTTTTAGTTGGGTAGAATTTTTGCATATTATCATTTTTAAGCATTTTTTATATATTTTGTGGCTCGATATTTCACAGCATTTATATATATATATATCTGTGTCACATAATCAAATGCTCACTTACTCAAAACTCTCTAAACCGAGACAAAAATAGCAAACGTTCAGTTAAACAAACGTTCACATCAGCAGATTTTTGCACAGGGAATAAAAGCAGTTGGCCAACATTCAACCTTCATAAACACTGCAGTATGTCAAACCCACCCAGGTGGCGGGCTGTGCCCCCATACCCCCGACTATATATTTATATTTATATGTATGTATGTATATATATATATATATATATATCAACTACAGTGGGGTAAAGGGCAAATTTCCCAATGTTGGCTAACTGCCTCCATTCCCCTGTGTAAAACTTTGCTGATTTTCCCGTTTGCTTAATTGAAAATTCACCCTATATGTGCCAGCAAACAGTGGCTTGTGAAAGTTCAGTTATCTGAAGTAGACCCATATATATATATATATATATATATATATATATATATATAGATACATACACACCAACAAACAACAGGTGCTCAGTATAATGTGTGCTCGGATTTGAATACAAACCATGCTCCCCAACATCCAGCACCAACAAAATTAGTACACCCAGATGGGTGAATAACTTCAAAAGAAGAAATAAAACATACTCCAAACAGGAACTAGGCTGAGTGCTGCCATGATTTTAATGTCCGGCTCACAAAGAATCCAAATACACAATACACAAACCTAGGTTTCGCCCCCTGGCATCATCAGTGTGTATTGCAAAAAGGGAACAGTGACCAATATATACAGATTTCAATCAACGTAACTTAAAGGACACAATACACTTAACACTTAAAAATTAAATCTTTGAAACACCAAAAAAAAGACATACCAGTCATTACATTGAAAAATATATAATATATTATTAATTAAACTGAACAATCTAACTAACATATATTATGAACTAAACATAGTTACCAATGGTCATTTAGACAAGCCTGTAGAATATTGGGCAGTACATATTGTGGACATTGTGTCCATTGTAAGGTGGTCTCAAAAACGAAATCATTTACGTCCATAAATACACCAAAGGTTTACGATATTAGACACTTGATTACTTGCAGCAGCGAATGGGTGATTTACATGGCAGTGTGCCAATGTGGGGCTTTTTATGTGGGACAGAAGTCTTTATCTCTTCGACATAGAATATCATCACATATCAGCGATATCAATTGTAAAAGAACACATAGCGCCTTGTACAAACATATGCAAATACATACAGGAGCACATTTCATTTTTTTGGGTATTGATCAGGTAGTAGGGGACAATTTAATGTTGATAAGTAAACATAAAATTCTAACAGAAAAAGAAAGGGAATGGATAGTATATTTAGGAGCATTATTCAAACCAGGTCTAAATGACCATTGGTAACTATATTTAGTTCATAATATATGTTAGTTAGATTGTTAAGTTTAATTAATAATATATTATATATTTTTCAATGTAATGACTGGTATGTCTTTTTTTTGGTGTTTCAAAGATTTAATTTTTAAGTGTTAAGTGTATTGTGTCTTTAAGTTATGTTGATTGAAATCTGTATATATTGGTCACTGTTCCCTCTTTGCAATACACACTGATGATGCCAGGGGGCGAAACCTAGGTTTGTGTATTGTGTATTTGGATCTTTGTTTGACGACATTAAAATCATGGCAGCACTCAGCCTAGTTCCTGTTGAGTATGTTTTATTTCTTGGTGCTGTTAGTTTGTGATATATATATATATATATATATATATATCTCACTCTCTATATATGTGTGTGTGTGTGTGTATATATATATATATATATATATATATATATATATATATATATATATATATATAAAATCTCTCTCTCTCTGTGTGTGTGTGTGTGTGTGTGTGTGTGTATATATATATATATATATATATATATATATATATATATATATATATATATATATATATACTTGCAAAATAAAATATATATATACTCACACCCCTATCTACTCCCATCTACTCATCACACTTAACAGCAACTTAAAACATAAAATATTTATTTTCCAAATCTTACATACTCCACAACTACCTTAAGCTAAGTCAGTTGGTTACAGTCTTACAGTAGCAGATAAAGAAAATGAGGTACTCAGACCTTAGGACAATAAGCTGAAGCTTGTTAGCATCTCATAAATCTCAAGAATGCATAACAAAACAACAAAGCTAATGTCAAATACTCTTTGCTTGGCTGGAAGTGTTTGCAGATACAATGCCCTTTCAAAAAAAAACATTTAAACTTGTTGACCCTCTTTTTTTGCCCATGGTGGTGCAGTGTTAGCATGTGTCACCCTCACAGCAAAAGGTTCTTTGGTTCAATCATTGGCTGGGGTGCCTTCTGTGCGGAGTCTGCATGTCCTCCCTGTGGTTGCGTGGGTTTCCTCCGGGTGCTCTGGTTTCCTCCCACATCCCAAAGACATGCTGCAGGTGAATTGGATACTCTAAATTGGCCCTAGGTGTGAATGCATGTGTGTGTCTTCTGTGGAAGGTTGGGTGCCGGGCTGGCAACTCAACACTGTAAAATTCCACTGCCAATCATGAGCAGACAGGTGATCTGCTGTGGCGACTCCTAACCAGGAAAAAGCCGAAAGAAGAAGAAGAAGACCTGTTTGTAAGTGATTACAGCTAACAATAAGGCAAGCGCAGCTTCTGCATATGATGATCACTTGGATCTTTCTTAATTGATGTTAGCTTCTAATTCTGCCATGTTAACTGCTACAGCAATTCTTTGGATGATCCCCCTCCAAGCAGCAAGAACTTGTCTTTCAGATGGAACATCATTTAGAAGTGTCACCAATCTGCACAGTGAAAATAATTGTGGTGGTGACATACTTCTCAACAACTTAGCCCAAGAAAGCGGGACAAAGCCAATAATAGTGAGCGGACAAAGGCCCCAGAATAGGGCCAGATTTTAAATATTGCTCTTATAAATTTAGAAAGTTGCTAGAATAACAGGTTTTACATTAACATGCATTTCTGAAAGGTTATGAAGTCTAAAATTCAAATGCTGTCATTATTTAGTGACATCAGCCTTTAATGATTTGCCAGAAACCCACTATTTTTATGAGAAACAGATAAAAAATATGAGAACAAATTATGGACATTCTGTTGATAATCTGAGTGGTTGAGAGGTATAGATGGTGGGATGGCAAATGAATCCTTGCAATTAATTTCCCTGGTGTATATATTTTTTTATGTATATACACACACACACACACCCAGAGAAACAGTGAATGCAGAGCATTACTATATCACCACAGTCCATATGCAAGTGTGCATTTCCCCCTCTCAACAGAACACATCATATAAGACAAAGAGCAGATATGGTGACTGGAACAGAACTCAAATGAGTTGCCATATCAGTTACAAGATTTAGAGGCAAACTCCAGACTTGTTTCCTTTCCGCTCTTCCATCAGATTTTAATTTTGTATAGTGTGTGTGTTTATGTATGTATGTATGTATATATATATATATATATATATATATATAAAACAATCCAACAACTTTTGGTGCACGGGCAAAATACATAGTTCAACCATCATCAGAAGTCCAGCACTCTGTTCATAGATTCACCCGACAGCGATTTATTGATAATTATACAATGACCCCCCCCCCCATTAATACTCCAAAATGTGCACGCTGATTGGTCAGCATGCCCGTTGTAAATCAGACTTATACTAATAGAAATTGCCCGGACTTTTTCCATTAGTATAAGTCTTTTTGTTTTTTTTTTGTTTTGTTACAGCAACGGAGAACGCAAGATCTCCGTTGCTTTTTTAGAAAGTGTCTTGCTATGTTAAAGGTGTTTAACATAGAGAGACAGCTTTAAAAAACGCAACAGAGATCTTATTTTCTCTGTTGTTTTTTTAAAGCTGCCTCTCAATGTTGGGTTTAACATAGCGAGACAGCTTTAAAAAAAGCAACGAAGAAAAGAAGATCTCTGTTGCCTTTTTAAAGCTGTCTCGCTATGTTAAACTCCCTTTAACATAGCAAGACACTTTCTAAAAAGCAACCAAGATCTTGCTTTCTCCGCTGCTTCCACACACAACTCTAATGTACTGTGTAAGCATACGCATGCGCAGTACATCAGAACTGCCGCAGAATACCAGACAGCTGCAGAAGGGCAGCACTGAGACATTATACAATGCCATTATTTAAAAAAAGTAAGTATTTTTTCTAAATAATGTCATTGTATAAAAATAGTGCTTTGTTAAATGTAACATCCACAAAAGCAATTTCAGGCAGGGCAACAGCTGAGCTAATGCAAACCAGTTACCCCACTGATGACATCAGTGCACTATTTGGTGCATTTAAGCTATTTTTTGGATTTAGCAATGAATATTCATCAATACATCACTATCAGGTGAATTTATGAATGGAGTGCTGGATTTCTGATGATGGTTGAACTATATATATGTGTGTGTGTGTGTGTGTGTGTGTATATATATAAGTGTGTGTGTGTGTGTGTATATATAGATATATATATGTATATATATATATATATATATATATATATATATATATATATATATATATATATATATATGTATGTATGTATAGTACATATATATATATATATATATAAACACACACAATACACACACATACAATATAATTGGCAGATATAGATATGCTTCTCGTTAACACAATTCTTAGGTCCCAGTTCCTCAGTCAAACTAACATCCATCTTGGTGCAGCCCCCAACAGACTAACTTGTTACAAATGTGAACTTTTAGACCTACTGTAAGACTTGGATTTTCAACTCATCTTCTCACATGCTTAGTGTACTGATGTGCCAGTGAAAGATCAGGCATCTTTTCTGCTCAGCACTGATTCTCTCCAAACAAATGTAAAATGCAAGCAAAATCTGTGTGTCATTTTATTTATTCATTTTTCACAAAAGATGAAACTTTAGGCATGTCTCCTGCTCAACACCAGCCTTGGGGAGACCAAGTAATTAACCCATTCTTTGCTTTGTGCACAACCATGCCTGATGTGCAAGTCCATGCACTAACATGCAGATAGATTTCCACTACCTATCTTTAGCCCCAGTCCACTGATGGGGGTCTAAAGTGTTTCACAATTCAGTTTAAAAGCTATTAAGGAAATAATGTATTATGTAGGTATGTTGTCTGCTTATTTCTTTTACCACAGGAAAACTTGTCTATGATTTTATAATTTTCATGAATTATAAGAAATTCTACTTTGAAAAATGTAACATTTTGCAACTAGGAAATACAGCAGTCATTCAGCTGTACATTGTATCAACATCCTCCAAGCAATTACTGAAGAAAAGGAAAAAAAAGGATCATGAGGACTAATGGTGCATGTGGTATGTATTGTAAAATTAACGTGAACTGGTATTAGCATGAACATTTTTAGATACATTTAGAAGAAAGAATGCAATGAAATTACTACATTTATATTAGATACTGGAATCAGGATTGGGAAATATCAGATTACCACTTCAGCTGGTTCTAGCAGTTAGTGTTTACACCGTACCAGGGCAGAGCAGTGCGGGCTTTGGAGTTAGTACAATTCCCAGAAAAGGCTGTTTGTCTTTTTCTATCACTACTCTTGATTAATGGAATGTCTAGTCAGATTCTGACACACAGCAAGAAATGTGGATGGAGACAATATACCAACAAAGTCAGTATATAAAAACATGTTAGATCAAGCTGCATGAACTGTTTAATGGGAGTGGCAAAGTCAATAACACTGGGCCATGCTATATTGACTGCACAACTGTACATTACTGCTTGGCAGATTATCAAATGTGGCATATATTTGTTCACTAGCTTAGGGTAATTTATTATATTAATAGTATGTACTGTTTAGTTATTTACTTGGGATTCAGTAGTAACTTTATGTATAAATTGTGTTTTCCATAATATTGTTCACAAGGTAGGTTGGTGCACTCCTTAAAAACTAGGTGGTATGTTAATGGGTGTATCAGCAAAAACTGTGTATGAAGATTTCACTTCTATTGGGAATCACAAGATACCTATGCATACGCTATATGGGTACCAGAGTTGTATTGGATACACCAGTGACCAATACTCTTAAGGTGTAATTCTGAGGTTTTTCTGTTTAGCATCAAAATTGCAGTATCAAGTGGATTTCTCCTTTCACCAGGCTATAGAGATCTTGGTATTTAAATGAGAGTGGTATGCTGTGGAATGCAAGGATGAGCTTGTCCCCTCACTGAATAAAAATATTTTTTCTAATTTTTTCATTTGTAAATGTGCTTTTTTTTTGCTTGTTGATGATCACAAAACACAATTTCATTATGGAGCCATACCATATTTAAAAGGCACACTGTAGTCCAGAAGCTTGCAGTGCCTTAAATGAGCCAATCATAGGAGGGGACTAAGGATATAACTAAATTGCTTGTTGGCATAATTAGTGCCACTGCACAATCTGCATTGTATTTTTCAGCAACTTAATTTTTAAATAGACTGTTTCCTTTCTTTGTGTGCAAAGCTGCAGAAACTGTTCATTGTGAAATGGAAGACTTATTTCCCAGTAATTCAAGCCAGAAAAACATTGCGACTCAAGTATTACCCCCTTCCACATGGACAGGGGCACAACATCATGACAGAGAGGTATCTTTATACAAATTGAGCACAGTACCATATAAACTGGTGGAATTAATCTTTACTGCCATTGAGAGAATCCTCATCCATTCTGATTTAAGTCAAGGCAAGCCAGCAACTGAGTGCAGTTGTCTTCAGTGGAGCAACTACTTTAGGTGCTTAATACCTAATCTCTTACACTTTGTATGGGCTTACTACAAAACAAAACTCGGAGTCTCTAGCACCAGAACCACAGTTCTTGGACCTCCAGCAAGTACACTACTAAGTTATAATGAATTGAACAAGATACTTCACTTGTGAATTAAGATAACTTAATTGATTTACAACTCCTACTTTTAAGGAAACGTCAAATATATTTCATGCTTTTTTAATGTAGAATGTTGTTCAAAGAATCAAAGTGCATTTTGTCAAGTAAAAATCAATATCTTATTAGGTTTGAAACAGTTATAAATATCAAAGGTCATACAAATGAATAACTAAAAGGTACACATATATTAGCTTAAAGATAAACCACATACTGCTTTGTGAAGAGGTTTCATTCTTCCTATCATTAACCTATTCATTACAAAAAACTGCTGTGTGTGTCGTTATAATCTGAATATTCAGCCTGAAAAAAGGTTAACAAATGAGTAAAAAACCATGAATACTGGAGGGTGTAGGGTCTTATGTATTGTGAGACACAGTATGCAAACACAAACAAGCACTGTAGCAAATATTGAAATGCACTACTAAAGTCACAATAAATAATTAAAATCAGAAAATTAACACAGTGTTGCCACCTTTCCAAGAACCCATTGTAGGACATTTTTATAAATATGTGTCCTTTTTGCAGGGTAGCCTATATCCACAACCAAAGAAAAGGACTGAATTTCACTTTTTTCTAAAACACTTGCATTTTTAGTATTTCATGTCTAAAATAAGTACTTTTTGTAACTAGTAATGAAAACAAGAATTTTTTTTGTCTTAAAATCTCAGGACATTTAACATTGTTCATGTTTTCTACAGGGCACCTATAAAATTTAATGGGACCATCTATTGCAGAGCTAGAATATTAAATGCAAAAAGTGCTGACTGAACATATTCATAAAAGGAATTTTAACGTTACCAAAAATATAGTTTGCCATGCTGCAAAAACAGGCAGTTCAGCTGCTAACAGGAATCATAGCTTGCCGCCTTCTTTTACAATCCCTTAGTCAGAATGTCTTCTGTAAGCAGTTTATAATTTTTAGTTTACATATTTATGCATTCAGATTAAAAAAGTAGAGTATATCAGACTAAACCAGTGAGAACTAGGATACATTTAACCCTTAGCAGCAGTCTAGTTTTGGAACAATGTAGCTTTTAGCATTACATTGGTGTGTACATAAAACTAAATGTTGCTCAGTATTACAAATACTAAAATATATTATTGAATTTAAAACTGACAGAACAATAAACTTTACATCCTGGCCCTACACAGAGAACCACTAGAATTCAGAAAGGATTACTGTAGGCCAGCAATTTACCCCTCACAGTAACCCCATCTGTGGTTTCCCACTAACAGGAACTTCAGCCGACTGATCATGGGGGGGGGGCAACTAATGCTAATTAGCCATGTGCTCTCTCCCAGAAATGCCTTCAGCCACAGGTTATGCTGCAGAGTGATTCTCTGAATCACTCAGCTGTGTAAATTACCATAATTGGTCAAAAGATGGTGGTTACAGATGGACTTCAGTGGAAGAAGTCACTGTACATGCAATTTCAGTGGAGACGTGGGAGTGGTATGTGTGGCTGTAGGAGCATGAATGGAGTTGGAGAAGTATGTGTCAGAACCTGGAATAGTTGAGTGTGTCAATAAGTCTGATCAAGTATGTGGAGGGGTTGTTTGAAACTGAGTGAATGGGTATGTATGAGTGTAAGGTGGTGCCTGTGCCAACACACTGTATGCACTGTCAGTGTAAAGACTACCACTGTCACGGGTCTGACAATGATCATGGTTAAAAATATATATATATATGATTCAAAGACATGCTAAATAACTGATAATGAGGTATTCCTAGCAATGACCAGAAATTTCTCAGAAATTAATTTCCCATAAATTGACTTACCTGCAGTAGACACTTAACATGGGAGGTGGGATTATTTCTGAATCCTAGCAAAATATTTTAAGTAAACACATGTTTGTTCACAGGGTAGGAACAGCAGACAATAGCACATAAACTCGGGAAAGACTTCAGACAAGGCTACTAATATAATGGAGGCTTGCAAATCAATCACAGTTTTGGTTTATTTGGCAGACTAGTTATTTTGAAATAAACAAACACTTTAATGCTGGGGAAGAGTTGTATGGACTAACTACCCTGGAAATCAACTGTGGTGCACAATATACTCCAGACAGGAGAACAAGGATCATAAATTGTGCACCATGTCAAGGCTAGCCATTTAATGATGTAAAAATGGGCTCCAGGTGATTTGTTCACATTGACTAATGTCACCAAAAATGGGTATAGGTATTTGCCAGTGATAAGTGGGTTGAAGACCCAGCCTACTCTGGTGGGAGGGGTCTGTGTGCCCCTATTGGCCATTGTGTGCCCATTCTAAAGCCCAGCAGCCCTAGGTCAATAAGTTATTGGCCAGATGCCATCCAGATGCCTAGCTTGGGTTACCTGACATAGCTCTGTTGAGCAAAAGTTGAATGTAATGCCAAACATGAAGCAAGGACTGCTACACTCAATATATGTACACTGACAAGCCACAGCTTGGAAGTGGACAGCATGATTGTAGGGAGGCTGGACATTCTCTGTAGCCCTGAGACAAGATGGAGGGACAGTGTAGCAAAGACAGTTTGGGATCCAGATTCTATTAGCCAGGGAAAGAACAGACTAGAAATGCTCTGGGAAATTATGGTAAGGGATAGGCTTCAGAAGATGGTGAGGGATGTTATCAGAATGAGTGATAGACTCATGCACTCAGACTCCAGTGTAATGACAGGGCACTATTCATAAGCTCAGCCTATGCCCCACTTCAGGGTTATGATAGCAAGGAAGAGAGTGCATTCAGGCAGCAATTGCAAGACCTACTAGATAAAGCAGGAAGCAGGACAACATGAGTTGATGTTGATAATTGGGGACCTGAATTCACATACCAGAACAAAATATGAAGACTGCCTGGGTTCACATGAATAGGGCAACAGGAATAAAGAAGGAGAGGCCATTCTAGATATATATCTGGCAAATGGCTTAATGGTGGCCAGCACATGGTTCTGAAAGACAACCAGTCAGAAAATCACATACAAAAGGAGGCAACATGCAACTCATGTAGATTTCCTCCTACTAAGGAAAGGGAGTGGGTAGAGTCACAGCTTGCATAACCATCCCCAGTGAAACAGTCATTGTACAACATAAACAACTGGTTGCCACAGTCTGCTGCAAGCAGTGGTCAGAGAAGGCTCTAAGGTCATAGACTAGGCTGAAGACCTGGAAGTTGACTACAGACAGAGACAGCACAAGTGTTCAAGGAAATACCCAGGGCACTAATATCTCAGATTATGAGGAAATCAGTGCAGATGAAGAATAGCAGCTCATCAAAACAGCATGAATAAAAACTACTGAACAAATATGTGGTTGAGCCAGGTATGTAAGGAAAGTTAGCAGTGGAATGCAGAAGTCCAGGAAGCCCTCAAAAAATAGTAGTGTAGGAAAAAGTGGCAAACTGAAAAGACTAACCAAGAGAAGGAATATGGTTTAGCTAACAAAGAGGCTAAGACAGCAGTTACAATAACAAAGATCAAGGCATCAGAGGCAATCTACCAACTTTTTAAAAGAGACTCAGCAGATGGCACAAAAAAGGCAACAACAGAAAGGTAAGATAGTCACACACATTCCACAAGGGAGACCAGCAACAACCTACTCATCAGTCCATTTGACATCAAAGGCAGGTGGTAGTAGTACTTCGAACAGCTTCTGAATGAAGAAAACCTCATACAAGCTGTTCTAACAGGCACACCTTATGATGAAAGAAGGTGAGAAACCCGTCCTACATAAACAGCATTTAAGAAATGAAGTCAGGGAAAGTAGAAGGCTCAGATGAGGTCATGGCATGTATGATGAAAATGTTGGGTGAATTAGGGGAGAAATTACTCCAGAGGGTTCTCAAAGCAGTGCGGAGAGAAGGGTATATCCTAGATGACTGGAGAATAAGCATTCTAGCAACACTGTAGAAGAACAAATGGGGCATTCACAACTGTGGACATTATAGGAGCATCAAACTCCTGTCACACTGATTGAAATTTCAGGAGTGGATGCTGTATAAATATGAAGAGTAGTAGATAGTAAGATGGGAGACAAGCAGTTTGGGTTTGTTGTGCTGCATCGTGATCTGAATCCAGTGTTTGCAGTGAGATAGTTGAGAAGAAGCTAGAGATGAGGAAAGATTCCATCTGGGTATTCCTAAACTTGGACTTGGAAATCTTCAACTAGGTCCTGAGCAGACTGGAAAAACAGCACATCTCCCAAAAACCTGGACTGCCAGGATATTGCTCCTGTTGTCTTCCTTAATGGAGGACTATCAGCAAAGCAGTCCTTTACAGGGGCATATCCAAGCATGGAGCCCTAACCGCAGCACTGGTGTAGTCTAAATGATGAGAGAAATAGTAACCACTCCCCATGGAGATGGTAGACAAAGTCTCATGAAGACCCTCCTCTTATTCAGACACTGGTATATCTGCTACATTACTCAGCACTTTCTTAAGTGGGTGGATCTGGAACTGGGACAGGTTATATGAAATCTTTGACAGTACTGTAACGAATTTATCTTCTAGACCAATGCTGATCAAAGACCAGCAAAAGCATCAACAATGAGATGCTTAGTGAGTTAACTTTTCCACACAGACAGTGACTTGCAAAGAGAATCAACTTTTTTGGGGGGCCTATAGGAATTATCAGGGTACTTCTAAGCTGCTTTTATAGTAGCCATAATGACTAGCTCTAAGGAAAGATGACCCAGGGCTCCTCTCCAAGCTGCTCATCAGCCCGAGGACATCTCCAAAGTGATTTGGGATTTCAAATGGAGAAGATGCATGTGCGGGCTGTCTATTTCAGAAATGTCTTTTTCAGACTAAATTTCCTAATGGCATCTTCCTGCACCTGCTACTCAAACTCAGATGTCAAATATCTGTTTGTTGCGTAGGCACCAAGACATAAGCCCTAATGTGGGATGACCACACAAATCTGCTTAACCATGTGAGCTTGAAGGCCAGAACCAAGAGAAGAGTCCATAGTCCTAAGCACACCATATCTGCACCTGGATCATTTATAGGCAATATAGTAGCTTAGCGGTAAGATCTCTGCTCCAGGGTCTAGTCCTCAGTTTTAGTCACTAAGTGAATTTTTGTAATGCTTTCCTTCTTTGGGTGTTGAGGTTTCTTCCCCTCTTCCAAACACATGCTGGTTGGCTACATTAAACTTGCCCTTGTAATCTACGTCATGCTTAAAAGGATCAAAGAAAGACCAGTTAATTACAGAATAATAAGTCAATTAAATTAAAAATTAAAATGGCTTATTGCATTGGTCCCCAGGATCATGTTGGCTATTAAGAGAGTTCACAAAATCCTCTGAAGACAGAGCAGTGCAAGACACTCAGCATGAATTTAAAGGGAGGAGTTAAAAGTATATCTCCACTGACCTGACATTCTTGAACAAAATGGAAGGCAGTTTTAGGATTGAACTCCTGCTACTCAGGGGTAAGTTACCACATGGTCAATGCAAAGATACTCCGGCCTTGACCTGAGCACGGAGTAATTGCTGTTATGTTAATGCACTGACATATGCCAACAGATGCAAATATGACCATTCCACTTGTCCCCATACAAAGACCTCTTAACTGTTACCATCCCTGTAAAGTTAGCAAATAACTTATTCTGCCTTTGATGTTGAGTCCTTAGGCTACATCTCTTGCACTTTTATAGTTATCACTGTCATGCTGTTCTAAACAGATGGGCATTGTTGGTGTGGGTCTTGGTTGGTTATTTGATGGTCACACTGATAGTTATCTCAGTGTTGAAGCACTTGAAAACAGGACTTTACTAATGATATAAATACCAAGTTTCAAAGTACATGATCAGTCAAAAAAGAATTTCTCTGCTCCTGGAGTGAAATCACTTGCACAGCCATTTTACATTATCATATTTGTTTGCAAGGAGGATGGATGTCCCTAAACAAAGGATTCTGCCAAAAACTGCTAAATTCTGAACAGTGGAGAAGTAATACTTAACCACAGAACCATAAGGGATGGTCAATTTGAACAGTCATGACTGGGCATTGCTCCACTCTACTCTGTCTAATCCAGCTCCAATGCTATCTCCTATACCTCATGTGTGGTGTCCACATATAATGTTTATCTAATATAAAGTAGGAATAAGTTGAACAGGTTTATCTTGTTAAAAATTGTATAATTTAGTTTTATTGGACATCACCCTACATGAAGCTGAGATCTGAGGCCAGTAAATAGATCAAGAAAAGGAAGGTTTCACAACTTTCTTCTGAACTGTAATTACAAATTTGCTAATTTTCTTATATTGTTCATATTGATGCAGGAGCACAACATAGGATTCCTAATGGTGACAACAGTCACACAGTATACATGGACAATGGTCAAGAACAACAAAACAACCATTATGGAGTTGCAGAACAGATTAGAGAGAAGAACAAATTAGAATATCCTTACTTCCACCTCTTCTTTTTACTAGATGATTCATGCCTGTTACCATAATCAAACTCAGTCTGATTGTCTTCCTTATATCCATTTGGTGGATTAGAGACCAGGTAGATATTTCACATCTTGCCACAGATAATTCTTAATGAAATAAGTACTGGTAAGGATATTCATACATGGTGGTCCTAATGTGATGACACAGCAGTAGTGAATTTGGTCCCCCTGTATGGAGCTAATAGTAAATGTATCAGGTTGACAAAGGGCACTGTCTCTCAAATCATATCTGGATAATAGAATTGACCATATGGCTCAGATAATAAATACAGTTTAGCAGCTAATATGTATCAGCTCCTTATTCATGTTCTCACTTCCCATTTTTGACTTGTGTGATTGATATGCCGAATAACCAACCTTAACCCATTTCCCTTAGCGTCTTATCATGGTAGTGTGCTTTTTATTTTGCGGACACCTTCTCAGAGATGTCTTAACTGAAAGAAATCATGCTGCATCCTGACATTAAATGCTCTGAGTTGTTTTTTTTTTTTTTTTTTTTGCAGTTTGTTTTCCTTTCCTTAGCCCAGTAGTCTCATTAATTTACATATATATACACATATATATATATATATATATATATATATATATATATATATATATATATATATATATATATATAGTAGTGGTGTCATATCTGGGTAGACTAGGCTGTACATTATACATCACATATATTTATTTTTATAATTATCAGTCCAGCATCATGTAAATTGCTCAATTTCTGCCTCACTCCTCCTCCAGAACATTATTCTGCATGTGTTGCACCCACAATTTCCATTTATTTCTATATAATTTGCTCCTTTCCTTTTCTAAAGATTCCACTGGCACTTCTCTTATCTCTGTTACAAAAGGCAATACTTCAAATACAGTTGTATTAGACTGATTTCCATTTTCTATTAATTGCTTTTTCGGCAGCCACCAGAATTAAACTTTAAAAGGCCTTTCTATGCCTAGGCAATTCAGATCCTGAGCCCCAAATTAAAGGAATAATTTTCATAGTTACACCCATTTTCTCACCCAATATTTCTGACAGGGTATGCTGTAGGGAATTTTTAAAATCTGCCAACTCATTGCACTCCCAAAGCATATGTTCCAATTTACTTCTTTCTTCCCTGTCACACCTTCATTTGCCATCTACCTGGGGAAAAATTATCGGGCATTTGCTTGGGGTATAAAAATACATATGCAAACACTTCCAAGCAAAAATCCTAAACCTAGACTTTGTGGCATAGTTGGGAGCCATACATATGTCCTACCATTGTTCTCTTGTAAATTGCTTCTCCAATCTTTCTTCTCAGTCTTTTCTAATCTTCTCTGATTGATTCTTAGTTATCTTACAATATTTTATATGCCCTATAAAATTATACTTTTTACAGCAGCTTCTGTTCTAGGTTCAACTAACACTCTACCAGAGCAGATTTTTCACCTAAGATTCCCCCTATCCCTTTCTCTTTGCTTATATTCTAACAATCCCTGCTACAGAAGGCAGTCTGTAGCCTGTAGTCCAAATGTCTTCTTGTCCTCATCTCATTTTATTACCTTTCTTCCTCTACTGATTTGCTCCCAATACCTTAGTTCCTTTCCCAATCTTCTCCAGTAAATTTCAGCCTCCTCTTATCTGTTCTCTGTACCCCTACTTGCAGTCATTCATAATCAGCAAAATCTCCTTTCTCCAGTCTCATGTTGACTTAGTTCTTAAAACACTTTCTGCCACTTTAGGAATATAATATTCTGTATGGCTGTTCTTCTCCATACGGATCTACATCTAAAATCCCACTATCTCCTTATTTCTTGTATTTCCCCCTTACTTCATCATACTTTTCCACTTCTTCTGCTTGTGTTTTATATATATATATATATATATATATATATATATATATACGAACCTTAATTGTGTAACTCTAAGATGTCGCTTCAAATCTGGTAATCTTAAACCACCTTGCTCTATTGGAAGTATCAGCATATACCACTTAACCTTTGTACTCTTTTCCTACCAGATACATTCCTTCAACTCTGTTGTCCACAACTTCTCTGATTTATAAAGATATGCATGACTTGTATATACAACTAAAGGGAATAAAAACATTTCACTGCTTGTATCTTACTACCCAATTTCTCAGTTTTTGTATTATCTTTTGCTTAGTCTCTTCCCACATCTCCTTAGTCGGTATAAAAGAAGCCTCTCTTAAGCTCCTAAATACTTTATCGTATTGTATCCCCACAAATATGGGTATTGCTGTGTAGGTACATAATTTAATGAAGATAAAACAAAGGCTATAGCTGTAATTTTGTGTCAAAGACTTGAAATGGTCTAAAATTGTTCAGTGAGATGGATTTATCAGGTACAAAATAGATTCATCTGCAAATAATGGTAACTTTGCTTGATTACCATACCAATTATATCACTGCATTTCTGTGTCCCTTATTTTCTTTGTCAACACTTCTAAATAAAGCAAATAAATGGGAAAAGGGACACCTCTGCCTTGTTCCTCTGTTCAGACAACTTGGAGAGGAACCCTTCTATTTTAATTTTTTCCAGCAATCCTTCATACATACTCTTATTAACATTATTGTGTTAGGGAATGCAAATGCTTCTATTTGTCCTACTCAAAATCCCAACTTAGTCTGTTTAAATGCTTTCTCTGCACACAAGACCTACCAAAGAGAGTGGTATTTTCTTAACATCTGATTCCTACTTTTGGCAGAACTTTTGCCATTTTTTAGCTAGTAAAGACAAACACTGTATAATTGTAGTTTAAAACTGAAACGGGGCTACGTGAAATTGAGTATGATGGCTCTTTACAGTCTTTAGGTACTACAGCCAACGCAACTTTCTTACAAGATGTTGTTGCTTCACATTCTTTTAAAATGTTATGCAAAACCTTCCACATCTTTATCACTTTCCCTCCTAACTTCACAGAAATACAATCTGCTCTTGGAGACTTACCTGCAGATTGATAATACATCACAGTTTTTATCTCATCTCCTCTTATTTTAACTCTTAATTGTTGAGTTTCATCTACCTCTAACCTTGGCATACTTAAGTCTTCCATAAATATTTCCATCTGTGCTCTTTGAGTCCCACATTTCTCTGCATTATACAGGTGTTCATAAAATTTCTGAAATATCTCTAATACCCCTAGAGGATCTCTGGTTATTTTTCTTGTTATAGGCTCCCTAAGTTTGAAGACACATTTTTACTTTCTGTTGCTTAAATCATTGTGCTAAATGTTTTTGTACTCTGGATTCAAAACAGTTGCTTATTAACAATCTTTTTAAACTCATGCATATTATCCCAGATACTCCCTTAATTTCTATTTAGTAATCTGCAATTCTGCCACATCTTGTTCTGTGAGCTCCTCCATATTCTAGAATACTTTAGCATTTGTTAGCTCCTCTAAACAATTACTCTTACTTAACCTTATCTCTTTCTTTTATTTCTACCATATTTTTAAACTCCATTTTCATTTTATCCGACTTACTAGCTATAACTTCTGAAATATTTATTTTCCATAATAAATCTTGAATAATTTCCACTGCTTATTATATTTCTCTGTTTTTAACAGGTAGGTGGGAAAGTGAGTGTCTCATTTTTATTTAATTAACCTGCACTGTTATCTTAAGTTTTTATTTGTGCATGACCTGCAAGTTATTGGATGTGTGTCAAAGTTTTCAATTAAATACACGTGTTCCTGTAAACTAATTTCTATTTAGTCTAGCCCAACCTTGACTTACTTTGGGGAATATGTAAATTATCTCAGTGATCCTACTACTGAATTCATGTCTTCCACACAAACATTTTTCATACATTTCTTCAGAAATTTACCCTCTTTTTAAATTTTCCATTCTAGGTCCCCCATATACATCTTCATTGCAAATAAAGTTACAGTTCTCACCTACAGTATATGCAATATTTCCTGCTGAAAGTGGATTTCTCCCCAGAGTTTCTTAAGCTCCATAACAGCAGGTTTTGGTGGAATATAAATACATGCCAGTGTAATCCTCTTCTCTTCCCACTAGGCCTTTGCTACCACAAATATACCATTTTTTTTCCTTTTCTGTCATTATTGGAACTCCTTTAGCAATTAGTATAATTACTCCCCTTTTCCTTTGGCCCTGATATTCTGCTGTATATTCATCCTGAAATCCTCTTTTTATTAAATTTACATGATCATTTCTTTCCAAACTTGTCTCCTGCAGCATTGGTATTTACATGCTGCAGTTCTAAATTCAGTTCTCTTACGTTTTTGTCTATACAAGTTAAGGCCATTTACATTCCAAAATATACGGATAGCCATTATGATAAGACATTATTCTTCCCATCTATTATAAATTACAGGTTTTTTTCACTGTGTAATTCCCATGTGTGTGTTATATACATCTGTAAAAGCTATATTGAGCAAAATCACAGCATATTGTAAAAAAAAATTTCGTTGGCAAAGGGAACAACCCCACCAGTCTAATTATCCATTTCTTTTGCATTTAATATGGAAAATCCAGTCACTGGAACAGTTGGAAAAAATCTCAAATCAAAAACTTGTGAACAATTCCGAGAGTAGAAATAGTTTTATAAATGTAATGTGTTTGCAATTGTTACAATGTCCATGGAAAAAGCCCAGCTGTGTAATTCTCTGTCCTGTCAATGTGTTTTGTGTCAAATCATGTGGTTTGTTGTCCTGTTGTTAATAATGAAAAGTTAGAGTTTAAGGTTCTTCCCTTTCCTATATAAAAAAAAAAAAATTGTCAGGGTATAATGCCATGTGACATTTGTCACATTGTTATTCAATCCAATGTCTCCTCACACTTAGGCGTAATAAAGCGAGCAAATGAGCAGCAAATGTAGTTGAGAGAGAGTTTGAGAGAGTTGGTTGTTGTGTTGTGTGTTAATAAATCATAAATGTTCAAAGAACTGACCCCTATTGCTGGCCATGGTATGCCATGGTAACTTTATAACACAGATCTGAATCTGTTGGTTATATCTGATTATATTTTTTCTAAATAAATACTTTCCTCTGAAATACATGCTTGGCAGTATGAATTGTGACTTGGGATTGGAATGTGCTATGGTGGGTGGATGGTGGGATGGCATACAAGGCAGTGTAAATTGTGTTATATTCCTTATATCTCCTCTATCTCTGTGTGTATATGGTGCCTCTGGATTAAGACATCCAAAAAATTAATAAATTCCTTGTCATAATTAATGGTGAAATGCAAGCCCCAAACATTATTGTTTAGATATGTTACAAAATAAAAAAATAATACTTCATCCCCCCTCCCAACAAACAAACATCATCACAATATACATCATATATATATCATGTCATCATCAATGTGTTCTTGTTCCTCTGTTCATCATAGTGTATGTGTTATGTCACAAGATATATAAAGAGATAAGCATATATATAAGTAAGGAGACATGATAATATCTTAGAGACAACAGGATAATCACACAACAATTTTATTTTTTTTTTATTTTTTTTTATACAAAAGGAAGGAACTTAACTACAACTTTCTAATCATTATAAACACACAGGGAACACAAACAACATTGACAGGACAAACAACATTTGACAGGAGACCATTACACAGGGCTTTTTCCATGTGACAATTCAACCAAAAACAAACACATTTTATAAGTCTAAACAATTTCTGAATTCTTGTGTTTTTTTTTTTTTGATTTTGATTTTTTTCCATTTGTTCCAGTGTTGGATTTTATTTATTTGCTCTTGCAGTTGTGGTTTGACAGACCTCTTTTTTGACGCAAAGATGAGCACCTAAAATTCATTAAATGAGCACCACAGATATCTAAACAAAAAAAACACACAACATTCCACCAGCAAGTTTAACACACAACACATTATTTATTATTTCAGGTTTTAGGATATTAGATATGATGGAATTCAATATTAAATGCAAAAAGAAAAAAAAACATTGACTATTAAATGCAGACTGGGATTATTGAAATAGGAACTTTTTTCATCTGTAATTAATGAACATCTATAATTTATAATCTTATCTATTTATGCTATTTTTGCTTTCACATAATATGTATTACACTTTTTTCACTGAAGGTTGTGATTTTTGGCGCTTTGCCTTTTTTTTTTTTATTTTTATTTTGATTTTTATATTTTGCTCTTTTATTTTTTTATGTTGTCACCGTTTTTTTTTTCCCTGTG
The DNA here is from genome assembly GCF_019279795.1 of Protopterus annectens. Taxonomy (NCBI): domain Eukaryota; kingdom Metazoa; phylum Chordata; order Ceratodontiformes; family Protopteridae; genus Protopterus; species Protopterus annectens. The sequence continues at coordinate 318,378,694 of NC_056741.1, forward strand.
TTACATACACACACTAATGTTAGGAAGGTTGGTCTTTTATACAATTGTTTCTTCTCACCTTCATTGCAACCTATATCACATTTTCAAGACTTTTTGTTTTAATGAAAACCATCAAAGAAAATTCAGAACACTTTCATGACCATTAACTTAGAACACACACACACACACATGTACATCTTCAAAAAAAGGAAGTTTATCCAGATGGAAACAATTGCTCCACAGTGACAGCTGCATCCACAGGAATTACCTAACCTAAAATTAAAGGTTACCCATACTAAAGTACATGTTACAGTCTGTGCTCCCACTAATACTGATTGGTGTCTTTTCTTATCTTATCTCTACACCCCTCTCAGATGTGAAAAACAGCTTACTTGCTTTCAGAAAACATTAACTTTTAGCCATAACAAAAAGTACACTCACTATCTGTAAATAAAACTAAATTATACACTCTTCATAGGCGAATATTAGGCTAATTGTCCTGAAGGAGCATTTTAAGCCTAGCCAATAACATGAGGTCAGAATCAAGCAGTGAATCTTGCATCTATGCAGTAAACACCATAGCCAGTATGCCAACCCCCCCAACCAAAAAGGCAAATATGATGGTGTTTATAGGGGATTACCCAGGGGGACCTTTATAAGCCTAGATTTGCTTCTCAGGATGAGAATCAAACCCTGCACCTTGTGTCTTTGAGGTAAACACCTTAACCATTAAGCCAACACCCAACCATTATCACAACAGAAGGGGTTTTGAATTATCCATGTCATCACCCAGTTTTAGTAAATTATCCTTTGCATAATCTCTGACTACTGACATGTTGGAAGTTGCTTTGGCATTCAGTCTTATTTTGCAGGTGGTTGATTTGTGTTCTGATTTGGCAAAACTGCTTCATACTGGTAAGGCTAAAAAAGAAAGTAGAGTTGAGAGGTATCAAGTTAAAAGGTGTATTTAATACAAAATTAGTTAAAAGCAATAAAGAATTAGTAGTGCTACTAAATGCTTTCACCTTTTTATGAAAACATCTTCGGACATTTTTTTCTTCACTATAGTTGCAGTTTTAAAAAGTCTCATTTCGGGTCATGTGGTCATCACACCCTCTTTTTCACCAATCCTTCTTAAAGTAGAAAAAAACCTTGTCAGAAAATTAAAATGGGTCATGCAAAATCGTATTATTATTATTAATTTCTGTACTGTGATTTTAATTTACGAAGACATGCTATACATAAAATTGGTGTAAAGTAAGTTCTCTCTCTTCTATTTATGACCTCCATCATGATATTGTCAATAAATGATATAGGGTAACCTCTTTTCTTAAACATTTCCTTTAAAAATGGTGCATTCATCCCAGAAGACCTCTTCATCTGTGGTCATTCTGGCTGCATGTACAAACTGATCTTTAGCCAACGCTCTTTCCTGTGCAAAGGGGTGTCTACTAGTGACATGGAAGAAATTATTTGAGTATGTTACTTTCCTATATATCCTTGAAGTAAATCTCTTATGCATCATGTCCTTTGTTAATAATATATCCAAATAAGCAATTTGCTCCTGGTTCATTTCACTAGTAAATCTGAGAAAATTCCTGCTCTGGTTAAGGCATTCCAAAAATAAGGGTATTTTGCAAATATCATCTTGCCATAAAATAAAAATATCATAAAAAAAAAAGCGGCTATAAAAGTTGCACCCTTTAAACAGGTCTGAACCAAATAGCACTTTCTTCTCCCACTATAACATCACAATGTTGGCATAAAGGCCACCACAAGCAGCACCCATCACAACACCTTGTTTCTGTACAAACAACTCTTCATCAAACCAAATAAAGTTATTTTTAAGCAGCATTTCCAAGAGTATTTCAAAGGTATTAATATGATCTTGTAAAATACCATTTTTCCCAAAAAATCCAAAAAACAATCCACACCTGCATTGTGTTGAATACTGGTATAGAGATCTCTTACATCAATGGTCAGAAATATATAATTTTCCTGAAATGGTAAGTTATTTTTTTTCAAGAAGTCCCATGAATCACAGAATACATGATTTTCTCTACTCACAAGATGTTTTAGTTGATAATCTAGGAACTTCGCAGTTGGGTACATAATGAACCCACTTCCATCCACAATAGGTCTTAGAGGTGGATTAATAATATCCTTATGGATTTTTGGGAGTCCAGAAATTATAGGGGTTTTTGGATTAAGCACATTGAGATAGTTGTATTCATCCATGTCAATTTGGCCATTAAGTAAGTCTCCCAAATTTGACCTAATATGCCTATAAACACAATTCATCTCATTAATAGAGACTGCCTCATAGGTCTCCTCCCATAATAGAGTTCTCATCCTGGTAATATAATCCAATTTATCCATAACAACTAGTTCACCCCCTTTATCAGGTGTCATAAATCTAAGATTGCATTTAGTCATTGCAGACATTTTCTCCTCATCCTTCAACATATTATCCTTAAAATTCATCCTTTTGTTAGACCTTCTATTTTGAATATTCCTAATATCCAACTCACATAATTTTTCATATATATATAAAGTTCAGTGGATTGGAGGGTTATACATGCTGGATACCCTCAATGGGGTTAAAACTCTATTCAGATCTTGAAACATTAAACAAAAGTTTAATTTTCTGATATATTCCTTTAAATCCAATAGGACTTAGCCCAAATCCATCAGTCTATATGGAACAAATGTTGAGCCTTTCTCAATCAGATTACTATGCACAACATCCAACGGATGTGACTAATAATTATACATTTTAAAATCCCCAGTACTATTTATTATAATAGTTAGTCCAATAGTCTGGTTGTCATTTACATTATCATTTACAATAAGGTCATATTCACAGCAGGAAATCAAGTAGTATATACTCAAAGAATTAGCTTTATCAAGAATGATGAAGAGAGGGGACTTGACTGAGTGGCTTCTGCTTGGCAACTACTTGTGCTGGTATCACCACACCTGCACATTGCTGGGTTATAATGTTCCTTTGATTCTTCTCACTAGAAGCAGAACAGTAGCACCAATCCCAAGATGGGAAGCAGGCCACAGGCTCTTTGGTGATCGGCAGTCTCTAGAAAACAATGTCCTTATCGCTTGTCTTCCCACCAGAAGCACTATTCCCAAAATGACTACTGAGAAGCAGAATGTGGGCTCTATAATAATTGGTCATCTTGGACTAGATGCTGCAGATTTTAAATGTAAGATGGAAAAAAGTTGCAGTGTGCAGTAGGCAGTTAGATATGAAAGATAGGTAACCTAAACTTTTGCTATCTTAAAATGAGTGGCTCTCCACCTAAAGAGCAAGACAGATTGGTAGCAGGTGGGTACTTTGTATTCTGGATCTATGGAACACAGTAAGATGGTCAATAAATAAAGTAATTTTGTGCTTACTCACAATTGTTATGAAAGAGGAGAGGAAAGGAAATGTTCTGTCATATTAACATTCCTGTCATATTAACATAAGGGACAGGTAACTAGAAAGGCAGTTGAGTTTAAAAACACAACAGTGGGAGAGTGGGGGAAAGTTTTAATTTCTGTGTGACCCACAAGAGACACAGATGTGGTCTTTTTCCTAGTTTAAATATGCAATTAAAAGCAGAATACAAGTACAACACTGAGAAAAGAAAATAAATATATACAAAATAGAAGCTGGCAATGAAGCAACACAAAATACAAGAAAGCAAAACAAACTTAACATTTCCTTCACAGCACTCCATGGCAGATTCTGAGTGAGTGTTTCCAGTAAAACCTTGAAATGTTTTAGCTTACCCCTTAAATAGAAGGAGTAGTTCCTAGCTCAACCCTCACTTCACAGGTAATTAACCTTAACTGACCTGTTCTAGTTTCTGTGTGATTCACAAGAGATACAGCTATGGTCTCTTTCCTAGTTTAAATATGCACTTAAATGCAGAATCCAAATAAAACATATACACATAGAAGGCAATGAAACAATATGAAATACAAGAAAGGAAAAACAAATCAAATGTTCTCTTATATCAATCTGTGACAGAGTCTGAGTACAGCCTTGAAATGCTCTGAAGTATTAAGACTACTACAGAAGCTGCTATCGCTTATTCACTTCCAATAATGTCAAACCATTTTTTACTGAATTGCTTACCCTTATACCTTTAAATTTTAAATTTCCCTCACCAATGCTCAGAACTCTCAAGAGTAATTGCTTGCAGATGCAGACAACCCTTCTCCATGGAAACAGTTAACACCTCTGCAGATGCATGGAGTCTCTGTCAATTTCACTCAGAACAGAATGACAGCTACTTTCAGCTGCCGACTTCTTGATTCCCACCGAACAGTTACTAAAGAAAAAAAGCAAGCTAATTATTATTCCATATGCAATAAACATATCACTTCTCATGGCATTTAACATTTTGTAATTTTTTCCAGCCTACCTAATGTACAGAAAACACTTGCTCTTAGATTAAGCCACGGGCATAGTCCAGACATTCACCTTTGCAAAAATAAGAGAAAAATTTCAACTGTACATATGCACTTTTACACCCCAACTTCAATCCCAGCAGTCCAAGATTACAGCATATTAACTTAAACTTGATTTTGTCCAACATTTCTTCTCTTTTACATTGTAAAGCCTATATTTATTAAAACTAGAAAAGTACTTGTTTATTTTAATATCACATACATCACTGAAAAGACTTTCCCTCATCCCCACATTTAAAATACCTCAACTACATACTACACAGTTATTTTACTATATAACATACAGTTTATATCATGAAAAGTTTTATACAAATACTATTAAAAATTGTTTTACTTAGTTACTTTTTTCTCCTTTAGTGTCCTTCTAAACATTAATAAAGTGGGATATATGCTATACAGTCCACCCACAAGTTAGCAAGGTCAAATGTCTAATCTTTCTCAGCCACCTTTTCTTGCACACATATTTCACAAATGGGATTGATGCTTTATAATCCCACATTTATTCACTAATGCCAGTGTTTCTGGTTTTCTTCCTGTTCATCTCCATCTCTCAGCACCAGACTCTGGTTCAGGTCCAAAGTACTCCTGATTTTTCTAGTCATCTCCTGTGCTTTTTTTTTCTGTTAACATTTTCCTTTGTAATGTTCACTGGCAAAGTCTCTGTGAGGTTTATGATCAGAATGAGGGTAGTCTGTTTGATGGCTCACTTTTCATTGGCTGAACTTTTGTATTTCTTCCTTAGAATTTCTGCATCAAAAAAGGCTTTGATCCCCAGGAAAAAAAATTCTGAAGACAGCTGTGTTTCTTGTTCGTCTCTAATACAGAAAACAAGAAGGCCTGGGGGAGGGGGGGTTGTTCAGATGCTTTAATACATACAAGCACTCCAGTATGGATAACAGCATCTTTAAATATGAACAAACTAGCTAACAGACAGAGTTTATAAGCATATATGCTTACATCTCAACAGATAACTATAAAATGGCAGCCAGGCTTGCACATGCTCAGTATTTATATACTTGTGCAAGCCCTTGGATAGCTTCTTATAGCTATATACACACATATTGATCTACAAGCTGGATGCAACAGCTTGAATCTCACACCTACCGCTCAACATTCCCCAGTTGCAAGGATAAAATTATCTTCTGCCAAGTGTACACTGAATAATCATTTTCCACTAAAACAGTGCTGTCTCTAAGTTTTTAATACAGTTCTGTTTTCCCGCAGTTTTGTCAGGATCAACTCTTTCTGCTTGTATGATTACATTTTACTAATACAGGTCTTGGCTGGTTGCTCATGGTCAGTTTTGGAGCATATGCTTGATTTGCCCTTTCCATTAATAAATCCTGCTGTGAAATACCAGTCCAGTTGTTTATTTCTGCTTTCATAAAATTAATATATAGTCTCTTTCTTCCAGTTTCTCTCATACAGCACAAAATCTCAGGCTTTGTTTGTGTGCTCTGCTTCCTAACTCTACCATTTTTTTTTAAACCACTCTTTTTTGAGAGGTCTCATACTCGGTTAGACTTTTCTTCATTTCAGCCTATGATTTTTGCAGTTTTATTGGTTCATTTGAATAGCAAGTTAAAGCTTTTATTTTTAGCCTTTTGTTATTTGAGTTGATATACTCCTAAAATGTTTCATTTCTTGTAATTAGTGGAGTCCATTTGATTGTTTTTCCTCCAGATTACTGCAGCTTGAACTGCTTTTTGCTGAACAGAAGCAGGATTCCCCCTAGTGTTTTTTTTCTCTTCACCTTTTCTAGATGATTTTCTTTCAGGTTATGAAGTTCTTCATTACTACATCCAGGTTATGTACTTACTAACCACCATCTTAATTTTTTTATAAAGATGATAGAATTACTAACTCTTATTTCTCACTTTCTTCTAAATTACAGTATATTAACTTAAACTTGATTTTTGTCTAACATTTCTTCTCTTTTTGCATTTTCACACTTGGAGAGCTAAAATTAAGCTATTAATCAGTGTGCAGCTAGCTTGGATGTCCCAGTATTCTTATGGCTAATACTTTAATATGCCCTTGGTCTCACTGAGTGACGGCTTCATAACCAAACATTAGAATAAAAGAGAAAGAAGTAGCACTGCACTAAATATTTGATTAGTGTTTTTTTTTTACTTTGTGATTCATGGCTTTGAGCTAGTGTGGCTAGAAATTCATCCACAATAAATATTCTTACACAGAAGTGCATATCTACCCAGATTCAACAAAGCTACAAAAACACCCAATCACATTATTTAGTACTTTGCACAATGTTACTCTTTTCTGAACCCTTCCTGATATCTTATTAATGAAATGGCATGTCTTCATAAAATCCTCATTGTCCTGGAAACTTTCACCCAAATTCCTGCTTATAAATCCCCACAATTATGGTGCAACTTATACAAGGTTTTTTTTTTGATTGGAATATTGAATACATAAGGTATCCAAGTCAAATATTAGATGTGTTTATAAACCTGTTTGCTACCTACCTAAGTTATGACTTGCCATTTCTGGAAGTGTCTTATACTGGAGTTGGAGGTCATTTAACTAATCTTTTCATTGATCATGAACAATCTAAAATATACCAGTCATTTTTTATTTTCTACTCTATTGATAGTCTTGAACATGTAGTTACAAAATAGTGCAATCGCAACATTGCAAATGTATATTCTTTTGTTTGCCTGGTATTTTTTGGGGGGGGTTGCAAAACCTCTATGCACCACTGACAGAAAATTGTGAATGAATTATGATTTACAAAGGAGGGCCCTCAGTGTTAAATCTTTTTCACATATATAACTGTGAAGGTTGCGGTCCCTTTGATTGACTTGAGCAACCAGAACAATTCTCGCATCTTAAAGAAACTGGAGTTCTTCACTAAGAAAATATGCATGTCATCATACTTTCAACCAAGGCCCGCTGTCAATATGAATTGACTATAAACATTAATTTAATTTCTTGTGTAACCTAGTCTTGATTAGAAGGCAGTGATAACAGAAGGTCCCTAGTCAAAGTTACTCTCTTAAGCCATAATAGTAAATTCCAGTCCCCAACTGCTGGTTTAATTTGTTCTAAAGTTCTGGCAACAGGTCCCCATTTATATGCATCAATAATGACAGGTATGTTTTAGAAATATTCATACTAGTAAGACCAAAGCAGGGAAAACAATATTGCATTTCCATATAAAATGCCTTTAACACAAGGATTTGGTACAATCTCATGAGGTCTCAGGCAATCTTATTACATAAATGAAATTCTGCACTCACCTTTGAGAACAGCCAATCAATAAGATCATATCTGACAGAGCCAAGTAGTTCTTTATACAACAATGATAAGTCATTAGGTGCAAGTGCTCAGCCATTGTCTTTTATGAACTGAATCATAAGGAATAGCTAACCCATTACATTAAGGATTTTTAGATGAGTTTGAACTTGGGCTACGCTAAAGGATACCACTCATACAAAACTCCATCTTACTTTGTTGTGTTCTAGGGACCTCATACTACCATCATGCGAACAAGCAATTTCAGTAGTTTAATCCCTTGGTTCATTAACTACAGGACCATACACTAAAGGTTGAAGAGTAAGACACCGTGACAGGATACACAAAGCAGGAAAATTAATGTGTTAAGAAGGTTAGGAGAGACAACTGAACCATGACATTAAAAATAAAATAAGAAGGCAAGAGACAGGTTAGTACAAAGCTCTAGAGTCACTGACTGGGGCAATTATGTGACGAGCAGAAGGCTAATAACTAGACGGGCAAGATCTGCTAAAACAGACCGATCGTTATGCCTGAATATGATGTTCAAGGACATTCTTTGGGAGGGGACTTGAAGCAGTGTATGTCAGTGAAAACATACAAAATGTAGAAGAGAATACATTGAAAGACAAGAGAAATCTCACTAACAATTTTAGGTATGAGGGTACACAGCAGGACAATCCCAATAATGGATTTCAGTGTGGAGGAGTAGAAGAGTTTCTCTTGGTGGTTAGGCTGTTGTACAGGATATCAAGTGAAAACTGAGACAGTGAGGAGAATGACAGATTAGAGAAGATCACAAGAAAACAGACTGCTGACAAACCTCAATTTGTCAGTGATAGATTGGAATACAGATACTTCAAAGACGGGCAAAGAAACAATGCAGGTAGATGTATTCCAATGAGGAAGAAAATGTTTTGGAGCTAGTAACAGCAAATGAAGTTCTGAATATTGTGGTGAAGAAGTCATTAGTTGAAGTGGCCATGCCTTTGTACAGTTTAAGGTTCCAGTTACTTTAAGATGCAAGAATTATATACATATATTATATGCTGTAGTTTCAGAAAACTGGACTACAGTGAACAGAAGAATAAGATAGCAAAGAATAGTTAGAACACAGGTAAGAATTTCAATAGTGTTTTTCAGATTGGTTCCAGCCAAAATTTAGCACTTGTATTTTCATTTGCTTGGAAGGGGGCAGCTTAAGCCATTACACACCACAATGTCATGCAGAGAACTTGAACATTACAGTTAAACTAAGACCGTCAATAACCTTCAAAGCACTGAAAAAGTAAATGTTCTGTACATCAAGAAAAAATAAAGCAATGATTTCACACCAGTATGTTTTAAAATACATGTACATGCTTCACAGATTTAAAAGGCTGTCCAAAATCCATTTCTGGATAAAACAGACATCCAAGAACAAAGGAATATAGCAGAAGGGTATCTGAAACCCACCCAGGAGGTTCTCTCACAGGTCAATAATAGAAACACATATCCTTAAAACTAATGATCTCTAAAGGTTCCAAATCTGAAATAAATCCCAAACAGTAAATCCATGAAGACTGAATGAAATGGATGGCAACCATATGGCGAAACATCAAAAAGCTGAGTCCAGAAGTACAGAATAACCAAAGGAGTTTAGACTCTTAGAGCTGCAGCGAAGAAGTTAATGCTTCAAGCTGTGAACTTTGCTCCTAAAAGTGAGGAGGAAAAGTTGTTTGGTCTTCTTAAACTTGCACAACTTTTTTGGTAAAGTCAGAGGTGGTATAAACATCCAGGGTTTAAAGAGATTCTGGCCTAGCATCCACCCAAAAGAATAGAGATGAATATTTAAAGAATTACCCGTTAACCACTTACTGTATGAGGAAATGGAGGTTGGTTTGAAGAATGCCAGTACTTATGAAAGACCAGAAATGGGTCCTTGAGGGATTGTGGCAGTTAGCGACCTGCAGTCACCACCATTATTTGTGTTGAATGGGTCACAGATGTGGGGGGGGGGGTCAAGAAGCTAAATGCCAACTTCTCCTCAAGACAGGAGATGACTACCATGGCATATTTTACTCAGGTTTACTCTTCAGGAGAAATTGAAGGTTATGGGATTACATGCCAACATCCGGAGGACGGGTATATATTAAACTTTATTTGGACTAGCAAAACATGCAGCCTATAGATTTAAGGAGAACTTTCCACATTATGGACAAGAGCCAAAATAAATCACTTCAAACTCTCATTCTACTACAGGGCCACACCTACACTGGGGCACTAAAATCCAAGTCTTTCTTGCAGAGGGAATTCACCCATAATGTAGTAAACAATGAAGAAAAGTACAAGGCCAGCATGTCTGTCATTATGTATGTTGGTAAGGTGGTCAGTGAGTAAAACCTACAGGGGCCAGGCAAAAAATAGATACAAACATTCCACATCTTCAGCAAAGTAGTAGGAAGACAGTTGTATGTGCAGTGTTACATTGCCTGCATCTTCTGCCTTCAGTTCACGAAACCTTTTTAACACATCCATGAACAAAGTTGTCATCTTTTCTAAGAAGACTTAATGCTAGTTGTATGCTTTTCAAACAACGAAGCTCATTTAGAGTGTGATCAACCTTTTGATACTGCCAGACGTTCTGGGAACAAACATGTGAAGCATCTCAGACCGGAACAGCTACTTAGGCACTCAAAACAGAGGCATCTAATTATCTGAGAGCAAAGCATGTTGTATTTAATTATACACATTTTCAATTATTTTCAAAAAGAAACATGCTTCAGTGAGGGATACATAAAAATATGGTTATCTCAGCTACAAAAACTCAAGAGCAATAGTTACATTTTAAATGCTAGTCCGGAGGATCACTCTCCACAATCAACAGATCATGTAAACAAAAAAAAAAAAATTGGAGGTTCATATTTCACAAAATGAAAGAAGAAATGGTGGAAGTGGCACTGCTGTATAACTGATATATATCTAAATTCTCCCTACATGGGCCAACACAGCTAGCACTCAAAATGGAGCAACGTAAGTAGCACCGTTCCATAGAGAATGTTATGAAGGGGACTTCAACCAAAGACTGCAATAGTTCCGATGTGTCACACAAATAAGCACTCCAGAAAAGGGAGAGTTATATACTGTAATGCTAGATAGAATAGTACATAGTTCTTACTTTACTGAACATCATCACCAAAAAAAAAAAAATGTTACAGTTATGACTTCGGAAAGGCACCTGGAGTTTTAATTGGAGTTCATAGGTTTATTATGTCTGGTCAATAGTTGCAACTGAAACCAGTCAAGATAAACAATTTCCATTTTTCAAGGGTAGGCATTCTACATCTTCCCATGGGCTTCATCTCCAATACACAACACAAAAAACATCCTGGCACTATTGCCTTTGCACTCTGCAAAATAAAACAAAAAAAAAAAAACTCAAAGCTAAGTCAATCTGATTATAAAATGTAAAGTGCAGAGTGTTTCTCTCATCATTTTAAAAAGCAGCACTTTCAACTCCTCCTCATTTAATTGGTTCATAGTCTGAATATTTGCCCTTTCAAAGGATGCCGACAACAATGCATCCTAAAATCAAAAGCAGAGCTAGTGTGCTCAAGCCTACTGCCATTACACAGATGACCAAAGTTGAAAAGCTATCTTCTAAAGGGTTACCATAACATTAGAATGGACCTGGGGGACAGAAGAGGGAAAAAAAGCCAAGTAAAAACAGCTTTAATAAAGAATTGACAACCATGGCAAATATGTATGCATTGCCTTCTTGATAATCACATTTTCTGTGAAGCAAACATCCTAGCTGCCAGTGTCCCTTCAAAATGAAAAGCAAGGTCTTTTTATATTGTTTCATTTCAACACTGCAACTTCTAGCTACATGTAAATACTACTATGCAGTAAACATACAGACAGTAAGCTCAGTTACACAAGTTAAATGTCACAATGTTCCCTGCAATACAAAAAAATGAGGCTACGGGCCATAACACCCTTAACCAGATATGCTTCCCACAAATCTGTCAGTTAAGTACACTGTGTCCCATGGTAGGACATATATATTTCAGCTCTTATACAGCAATATGCTGCCTGGCTCCATGCACAGAGGAGAATGGACCTGGGGGACACAAATGGCTGCACAGATGATGACCTCTTTTGGTCTTGCTAGAATAACAGGTTTTGCATTAGCCTGTATTTTTGAAAGGTTACAAAGTCTGAAACTCAAATGCCGTCATTGTTTAGTGACTTCATCCTCTAATGATTTGCCAGAAAACTACAATTTTATATGAGGAACAGACCAAAGATATGATGCCAAATTCTGGACATTCTGTGAAAATCTGATTGGTTGAGAGGTATGAATGGTGAAATATCAAAAAAATCCTATCAATTAATTTTCCTGGTGTTTTTATTTATTGATCTCTCTCTCTCTCTCTCTCTCTCTATATATATATATATATATATATCACCAGAAACAGAGTTCTCGGATCTACAACAAGTACACTACCAAGTTATAATGAATTGAACAAGATGATTCACTTGAGAATTTCAGATAACTTAATTGATTTACAACTCCTGGTTTTAAGGAAAAAATATATTTCAGTTTTTTTTTAATGTAGAATGTTATTCAAAGAATCAAAGTGCATTTTGTCAAGTAAAATCAATATCTTGTTAAGTTTGAAAAAGTTACAAATATCAAAGGTCATCCAAATGAATAACTAAAAGTACACATATATTAGCTTAAAGATAAACCACATACTGCTTTGTGAAGAGGTTTCATTCTTCCTATCATTAACCTATTACAAAAAAAAAAGCTGTTCTGTGTGCATCATTTTTGCTAAAAGATTATCTGGAAATTCAGCATGAAAAAGGTTAACAAATGAGTCAAAAACCATGAATACTGGATGATGTAGGGTCTTATGTATTCTGAGAGATGGTATGTATACAAACAAATAAGTACTGTAGCAAAGACTGAAATACACTACTAAAGACACAATAAATTAAAATCAGGAAATTAAAACTGTTGCCACCTTTCCAAGAACCCAGTGTAAAATATATATATATATATATATATATATATATATATGTCTACCTCTTGCAGGGCAATCCATACCCACAACCAAAGAAAAGGACTGAACTTCACTTTTCATCTAAAACACTTGCATTTTTAGTGTTTTAGGTCCAAAATAAGTATTTTTTATAACTAGTAATGGAAACATAAGGAATTTTTTGTCTTAAAATCTCAGGACATTTGACACAGTTCATGTTTTCCATAGGGTACCTATCAATTTTAATGGGACCATCTATTACAGAGCTAGAATATAATTAAACGCAAAAAGTGCTGACTTAACATCTACATAAAAGGAATTTTAAAGTTACCAAAAATATAGCTTGCCATGGTACAAAAACTGGCAATTCAACTGCTAACATGGATCATAGTTTGCCTCCTCCTTTTATGATCTCTTAGTCAGGATGTCTTCGGCAAGCAGTTTATAATTTTGGTTTACATATTGGATGGTGCAGCAGTAGCATTGTTGCCTCACAGCAAGAAGTTCTCCGGTTCGATTCTTGGCTGGGGTGCCTTCTGTGCAGAGTCTGCATGCCGTCCCTGCATTTGTGTGGGTTTCCTCCAGGTGCTCTGGTTTCCTTCCACATCACAAAGACATGTCTGGAGTGTTTCTCCCCAGGCCTCCACTGAAAACTGGCTTCATTCTAAGTCAGACTTTCCTGGTAAACAAATGTTAAGTAAATAAAAATAAATATTTGGGCATTCATATTAAAAAAAGCAGAGTATATTGGACTAAACCAGTGAGAACTTGGATACATTTAACCCTTAGCAGCAGTCTAGTTTTGGAATGATGTAGCTGTTAGCATTATGTTGGTATGGACATAAAACTAAATGTTGCTCAGTATTACAAATACTAAAATATATTATTCAATTTAAACCTGACAGAACAGTAAACTTTGCCCTACTCAGGCAAACCATGGGATTCAGAAAAGAATACTGTAGGCCAGCAACTTACCCCTCACAATAACCCTATCTGATTTACAGAGCACCCTACCATTGTGGTTTCCCACTGGCAGCAACTTCAGCCCACTGACCATGGCGGAGGCTAACGAGGCAATATTGGGTGGGGATGGGGGGCAATTAGTGCTAATTAGCCATGTGCCGTCTTCCAGAAATGTGTTCAGCCACAGGTGTATGCTGCAGAGTGATTCTCTGAATCAGTCAGCTGTGTAAATTACCACAATTGGTGGAAGAATTTAACAGTCAAATGACCATGGCTACCAATGGACTTCACTGGAAGTCCCTGTACAGGCAAGTCCAGTGGAAACATGAGAGTTGTGTATGTGGCTGCAGGGGAAAAAGTTGGAGTGACTGAGTGTGTGTCAATAAGTCCAATCAAGTATGTGGGAGGGGTTGTTTGAAACTGACTGAATGGGTGTGTATGAGCATAAGGTGGCGCCTGTGCCAACACGATGTATGCACTGTCAGTTTAAAGACTGCCACTGTCACAGGTCTGACAGTGCTCATGGTTAAAAAAATATATATATGATTCAGAGACATGCTAAACAACTGATGATGTATGCTTCACAATGGCCATACCTGTCTCAGAATTGAATTTCCCATAAATCATGTAAATTGACTTACCTGCAGTAAGAACTTGATATGGGAGGTGGAATTATTTATGAATCCAAGTATAAGAGCCTTTGTTCAGAGTAGGAACAGCAAACAATAGAAAATAAACTCAGAAAAGACTTCAGATAGGGCTACTAATGTACTGGAGGCTTGAAAATCAATCACAGTTGTGGTTTATTTGGCAGACTAGTGATTTTGAAAATCAAATACTGTAATACCGGGGAAGAGTTGTCTGGACTAACTGTCCTGGAAATCAGCTGTGGAGCACAGTATACTACAGACAGGGGAACATGAATCAAACTGTGCACCATGTCAGGGCTAGCCACTCAATGGTGTAAAATTGGGCTCTAAGTGAATTGGTCACATAAACTAATGTCGCCAAAAATGGGTATAGGGATTTGCCAGTGAGAAGCAGGTTGAAGACCAAGCCTACTCTGACCTATACCAGAGACCCATGTTAATGGTGGGAGAGGTCTATATGTCTCTATTGGCTAGTGTGTGCCCATCCTGAAGCCCAGAAGCCATAGGTAAATACGTTATTGGCCAGACTAACTTGGGTTATCTGAGACAGCTCTGTTGAGAAAAGCTGGATGTAGTGCAATTCATGAATTAAGGACTGCTACACTTAATATATGTGCACTGACAGGACACAGCTTGAACATGGATAGCATGATAGTAAGGAGGCTGGACATCCTCTGTAGCCCAGAGACAAGATGGAGGGATAGTGCAGCAAAGACAGTTTGGGATGCAGAGTGTATTACCCAGAGGAAGAACAGACTAGAAATGATGCAAGGAAACTGTGGTAAGGGAAAGGCTTCAGAAGATGGTAAGGTATGTCATGATAGACTTATGGCACTCAGACTTCAGTATAATAACAGGGCACTATTCATAGTCAAAGCCATTGCCCCACAGCAGGGCTGTAATAGCAAAGAAGAGAGTGCATTCAGGCAGCAGTTGCAAGACCTACTAAATAAAGTAGGACAACATGAGTTGATGCTGATAGTGGGGCACCTGAATGCACATACCAAGACAGACTGCACGGGATATGAAGACTGCTTGGGTCCACAGGAATAAACGAGAGGCCATTCTACTATCTATGTTGCAAATGGCTTGATGGTGGCCAACACATGGTTCAGCAAGACAGCCAGTCAGAAGATGACATACAAGAGTGGCCAAAATGCAACTCATGTAGACTTCCTCCTAGTAAGAAAAGGGCATGGGGTAGAGTCACAGATTGCATAGCCAACCCCAGTGAAACAGTCATCCTATGACATAAACAACTGGTTGCCACAGTCTGCTGCAAGCAGTGGTCAGAGAAGGCTCTAAGGTCATAGACTAGGCTGAAGACCTGGAAGTTGCCTAGAGAGAGAGAGAGAGCACAAGACTTCAAGGAAATGTCCAGGGCACTAATATCTCAGATTATGAGGAAATAGGTGCAGATGAAGAATAGCAGCTCAACAAAACAGCATGAATAAGAACTAAACAAATATGTGGTTGAGCCAGGTATGTAAGGAAAGTTGGCAGTGGAATGCAGAAGTTCAGGAAGTCCTCAAAAATAGCAATGTAGAAAAAAGTGGCAAATAGAAAAGACTAAACAAGAGAAGAAGGAATATGGTTTGGTTACTATAACAGTTACTATAACAAAGATCAAGGGTTCAGAGGCAATCTACCAACTTCTTAAAAGTGACTCAGCAGATGACACAAAAAAACTATCAGGTTGCAAGGCAACGACAGAAAGGTAAGATAGTCAGACACCCTCCACAAGGGATGCCAGCAACAACCTACTCACCAGTCCACATGACAAAGGCAGACAATAGTAGTAATACTTCCAGCAGCTTCTGAATGAAGAAAACCTCATAGAGGCTGTTTTAACTCAAGCACAACTTATGATGAAAGAAGATGAGGGACCCACCATAGATGAACAGCACTAAAGAAATGAAGTCGGTGAAAGCAGCAGGCTCAGATGAGGTCATGTTAAATATGATTAAAATGTTGGGTGAGTTAGGGGAGAAATTGCTCCAGGGTCTGGAGAGAAGTGTGTGTCCTAAATGACTGGAGAATAAGCATTCTGGTGGCACTGTGCAAGAACAAATGGGACATTCACAACAGTGGACATTACAGAAGCATCAAACTCCTGTGACTGTGTTTGAAATTTCTGGAGTGGGTGATGTATAAATACGAAGAGTGGCAGATAGTAAGATGGAAGAGAAGCAGATTGGATTCTTTGTGCTGCATCCTGATCTGAATCCAGTATTTGCAGTGAGATAGTTGAGAAGTTAGAGTTGAGGAAAGAGTCCACCTGGGTATTTCTAGACTTGGGCTTGGAGATCTTCCACCAGGTCCTGGGCAGACTGGATAAACAGCACATCTCCCAAAAACCTGAACTACCAGGATATTGTTCCTGTTCTCTTCCTTAATGGAAGACATCAGCAATGCAATCCTTCACAAGTGCATATCCAAGCATGTAGCCATAACCGTAGCACTGGTGTAGTCTAAAGAAAGAGACACACAGTACCTCCCCATGGAGGCAGTGGACAAGGTCTCAAGAAGGCCCTCCTTGAACCCAGACACTGGTATATCTGCTACCTTACCCAATGCTTTCATAACCAGGTGGATCTGGAACTGCGACAAGTTATATGAAATCTTTTGACAGCACTGTAACAAAATTACCTTTTAGACCAATGGTGATCAAAGATCAGCAATGAGATATTTAGTGAGTCAACTTTTACACACAGACAGTGACTTGCCAAGGTAATCAACTTTTGGGGGAGGGTCTATAGGAATAATGAAGTTTCTTCCAAGATGCTTTTATAGTTGCCATGATGACTAGCTAAAAGGAAACATGACCCAAGGCTCCTATCTAAGCTGCTCATCAGCTTGAGGACATCTCCAAAGTGACTGAGGGTTTCAAATGGAGGAGATACATGTGTGGGCCATCTATTTCAGAAGCAGTGTCCTCAGAAGGGCAACAACGAACCGAAAGGGTTGAAGGAAGAACAAGAGGATCGGCCAGTGAGAGAGAAGATTATACCCCTTTAACTGTCTTAACCACGCCTTGTGATGTCAACACGGCAGAAGCAACGAGTGGCCACAGAACTACTACAGATGATAGCACACCACCACCTAACCAGCTAGCACTTTTAACCCAACATGGGCCTGGAGCGAGACCGAAATTACAGCAAACCAACCTGGACTCTTTTTTACCACTTCCCGTACGCCAACGAAGAGAGTCCAGAGGAAGATCGACAAGTCATGGCAGGCGGAAAAGAAGAATGTCAGGAGAACCGACGAGCAAGAGGGGGCGAGGAAAGGACTGAACGACCTGGTTTTTAATTTATCGGATATAGTGTTGACGGAGACAGACTACAAACTTTTAAATAAGGGACTGAGCTTTATACCAGCTCAAGTTAGTAATGTTTCCACCTTATTAACAGAATTGCGTTTATTTACTCGCAACATAGCTTTGGCGCTTTTCTTTAAAGAAACTACTTCAAATAGTGTGAGTGTGAATGAGAGAGTAAATAGCTTTGAATGCTATAAAAGAAAAAGTACCTTCTCACCTACGATACATCCCTACATAGAATGTTTTATCAAAGCATGTGAAAACGATTTGTATATACATTATGCAAATCACAAAAAAGGCGCACTTTCACTTTTTCACAACATTTCTAAGGAGGAAAGGGTAGCTATGAATAATTTAGTTAAGGATGGAACTGTGATAATTAGACCTGCAGACAAGGGAGGCGGGGTTGTTATACTAAACCAAGTTGATTACTTAGTATATATGGATACACTGTTAAAGGATGACCTCACATATAAGGAGATAGATAAGAAAACAATAGATAAATTAATATACGAGGTACATCATGACTTATATGATATGATGGTTACCAGACAAATTAGTTATGAATTTTACTTATTTTTACTTATTGAACATCCATTAATACCATACATAAAAGGGCTACCTAAGATGCACAAGGGTATAACACCACCACCCTTACACCCCATAGTAGTAGGCCATCAGTGGGTTACGGAAAACATTTCGATATTTATCGAAAAGAAATTAAAACCAATAGTGAATAACATCACTACAATATTAAAAGACTCATACCAACTAATTCAACATCTCAATAATTTACAGAAACATGTTTCTGAAAAACATCTATTAGTCACACTAGATGTGCAGAGTCTTTTTACGGCAATACCCAACACCTATGGTCTAGAGGCTATAAGATATATATTGAACAAATTTGGGGCATACAATAACAGTGAACAGATTTTACTAAATGCATTACTAGAGATAGTCCTTACGAAGAATGCTATGATGTTCAATAATTCCTATTATATACAACAGTGGGGGGTGGCCATGGGCACCCCCTGCGCTAATTCATACGCGAATCTGGTTGTATATAAATGGGAAACCACATGTTTGTTCCCACATCCTGCATATCACCAAGTATTGGCATATTTTAGATTTGTGGATGACATACTACTAATTTGGGATGGAACACCTGAGGAACTTAAATTATTTGTAGAAGACTTAGAGAAAACTACAGATTTCCTCAGATTCTCAATGGAATATTCTTATTCCAACGTTAATTTTCTAGATCTTAACATCAGAAAAGAGAATCAGGGTAAATTAGTTACATCTCTTTATAGAAAAGAGTGTTGGAAAAATTCATTATTAGAATATGATAGTATGCACCCAAGATTCATTTTCTCCAATATTATCAAAGGACAGTTTACTAGATTAAAGAGGATTTGCCAGGATATGAATGCAATGCTGAATTTCATATACTAGAACGTTTGCTTTTGGATAGAGGCTATAATCAATATAATATAGCAGGCATAAAAGAAAAATTTCTGAATGATGCTGACTATAAACCAAGGATGACATTTCAATATCGAGATGGTAATAGGCATTTAGAACATCAAGAACACAAGTCAGTAAGATGCATTATCAGTTATACCAGTGACAACAAATACATCACTGATATTATTAGTAATAATTGGTCAATTCTAACTACCAATGAAGAAATAAAAACTAATAGGTAGTAGAGCATCTTTCACATATAAAAATATGCAGAATTTAAAAAGAATTTTATGTAATGAAAAGTCTTACAGGGTAAATAGACAAGAAGCCAATAGGGGCACTACTCCTTGTGGAGGATGTAGTTCATGTAAATGGATATCGACTAATAATAAATTTCAACATCCGGAATTATTGCATGAATTTGATATTACCTGCCCAGCTAGTTGTGATGATACCAATGTGATTTATCTAGCCACTTGTGTGTCATGCCCGGCTTTCTATGTGGGCATGACAACGAGAAGACTAAGGGACAGGATACAAGAGCACTTATATGCCATAAAAAAGAAAGATGCAAAAAATGCCCTATCCAAACACATTTTGGAATATCCGAATCATACATTTGTCTTCAGGGTACTACAAAAAAGAACACCTAACCCAAGAAGAGGAGACAATTTTAATGACCTAGAGAGTCTAGAGTTAGATTGGATTTTCAAGGTTAGAGCACAAAAATATCCAGGCCTTAACAGCTATATTAGCATTAGGTCACATTTGAAGAAACGCAAATATCATTGACTATTTTGATTTTTCATATACTTAGTTATATAGATATATTTTCTGCTATTATATGTATGATTTTATAACAAGATATGAATGCTTATTCAACTAACATTAAGTATTCTTGTCTATCTTTTATACATATTTATCCTGAGGCATGCATGTGTCTCTATTTGCCCAGCAGTAATGTGTATATACATTTTATATATATTTTATATACATTGCTATGTATGTGGATATATGCTTTGAGGTTATGGTGAGTGCTACCACCCTTATTTATCCTACACTACTTATTTATTTACCATCATGCAGGTCTTTTATGAGAAATAAGGTTTAGGCCCTTATAATAAATGTTTTGATTAATAAGATGATTATTTTATGATCCATGCACATATAATATTGTTTTTGTTTTTATTATCTCATCTCATATTTTAGGTATTCGAAATGACTATTTATCTATAGTATAATATGGTATAACTTTATAGAAGCATAGAATAATATAATATTATGTAATATAACTTTCAATACCCATACGTATGGTTTTAGATGTATATATAACATATACATATAATGACAGTGCCATATATATATTTTATTTATGTATCCATATATATATATATTGTCATACATATTTTTGATCATGTATATATATTGATTCTTTATACTTAGGCTTTTACATATATACATGAATTGTAAATATAGTTAGATTTTTACTTGGTTATTTGATATTTACTTATTTATTTATTTAAGAAATTAATATCTATTTTAGAATCTGGTATGAGTAACTTATGCACTTTAGAAAAAAAGAGATACACATTCATTTTAATAGTAGTATATATATATATTTTTTAAAACATCACAATAACACCTTGTAGTTCAGAGAGCTCCCTTCCGTCCATACACACGATTCTTTATGAACACTTAATATTGGTGTTAGACTATTTTACCTGATATGTAAGAAAAGGTTTATAATAAGATTAGTGTTCTACTTGATTCTATTTTACATTATATTTATTATTATATTTTACTATATTATATTGATATATATTCTCACATTCATCTATACATAGTCATTGTGAGAGCTAAGAGAATGCCACTAAGAAATATTTATTCTTTACAACAAAATGTATACAAGAGCTGTTTTCATTCTAGTAACCAAGTATTACAGCATACAACCTATGTGATATAGCTTTAAATAAGTTTGATGCTTTTAGAATGAATGATGCAATTAAGTAATTAATTAATTGATTAATTAGTCATGTTATACTGCTGCTAGATATATAAGACATGGGTCACTACACTGTTTTAAACTTGTCTGAAGAAGCGTGCATTGGAAGCACGCGAAAGCGCTCATTCCTTTGGATTTTATATGAAATAAAAGCTGTTACATCGTTCGTGGTGGTGGTCTACCTTCTTTTTTGATTAGTGTCCTCAGAATCCTGATAAGATATTGGGGTGAGGAGAAGCCTTTGTCAGGCTTGCTGTGGGTTTCAGACTAAATGTCCTAATGGTATCTTCCTGTACCTACTACTTAAACTCAGATGTCAAACTGTTTGATGCGCAGGCACTTAGACATAAGTCCTAATTTAGGATGACCACATAAATGTGCTTAACCAAACTCAGGATAAGAGTCCACAGTCCTAAGCACCCCATATCCACACTCAGATGATTTATAGGCAATATAGTAGCTTAGTGGTAAGCTGTCTGCTCCAGGGTCCAATCCTCAATTCTAGTCACTAAGTGAAGTTTTTCAAGCTTTCCTTCGGTATTCATTTTTTCCTCCCCTCTTCAAAAACATGCTGGTTGGCTACATTAAACTGTTTATGTATATGTTCATGTAAACTTGCCCTTGTAGTCTGAGTCATAATGAAAAGGATCAAAGGAAGACCAGTTCAATTACCCAATGATAAATTAAATTAAAATTTAAAATGGCTTATCTCACTGGTCCCCAGGATCATGTTGGCTGTTAAGAGGGTTCATCAAACCCTCGGAAGACAGAACAGTGCAAGACTCTCAGCATGAATTTAAAAGGGGAAGCTAACAACATGTCTCCACTGATCTGACATCCTAGACCAAAATGGAAGGCAGTTTTAGGATGGAACTCCTGCTACTCAAGGATGAGTTCACCACATGGCCAGTGCAAAAAGATTCAGGCCTTGACCTGAGCACTGAGTAACTGCTCTTATGGTGATGCAGTGACATATGCTGGCAGATGCAAAGATGACCATTCCACTTGTCCCCATACAAAGACCTCTTAACTGTTACCATCCCTGTAAAGTTAGCAAATAACTTATTCTGCCTTTGATGTTGAGTCCTTAGGCTGCATCACTTGCACTTGTATAGTTAACACTGTCATGCTGGTCTAAACAGATGGCACGGGCATTGTTGGTGTGGGTCTTGGTTGATTATTTGATGGTCACAGTAACAGTTATCTCAGTTGGAGCACTTGAAAACAGGACTTTACTAATGATAGAAATATCATTTTCAAACTACATGATCAGTCAAAAAAGAATTGCTGTGCTCCAGGAGTGGAAAGACTTGCACAGCCATTTTACATCATATTTGTTTGCAAGGAGCATGGATGTCCCTAAACAAATGATTTTGCCAAAAACTGCTACGTTCTGAACAGTGGAGAAGTAATACTTAACCACAGAACCATAAAAGAGGGTCAGTTTGAACAGTCACGACTGGGCATTGCTCAACTCTGTTCTGTCTAATCCAGCTCTAGTTCTAACCCCTATACATCATGTGTGGTGTCACCAGATATTTTTTATCCAAGATAAAGTAGGAATAAGTTGAACAGGTTTACCTTGTTAAAAGTTACAGAATTTAGTTTTATTGGACATCACTCTACATGAAGCTAAGATCTGAGGCCAGTAAACACAGATAAAAAAAAAAAAGGAAAGTTTCCCACTTTCTTAACTGGAATTAAGAACTTGCTAATTTTCTTATGTTGTTCACATTGATGCAGGAGCACAACCTAGGATTCCTAATGGTGGCAGCAGTCATAGAGTATACATAGATAATGCTCAAGAATAACAAAACAACCATTTTGGAGTTGCAGAACAAAAAACTAGAATCTACTTACTTCCACCTCTTCTCTTTACTAGATGATGCATACTTGTTACTACAATCAGACTCAGTCTGATTATCGTCCTTATATTCAATTAGTGGATTAGAGACCAGGTAGACATTTCACATCTTGCCACTGATAATTCTTAATGAAATAAGTACTGGTAAGGATATTCGTACATGCTGGTCCTAATGTGATGACACAGCAGTAGTGAATTTGGTCCCCCTGTATGGAGCTGACTAATAGTAAATGTATCAGATTGACAAAGGCCACTGTCTCTCAAATCCTATCTGGATAATAGAATTGTCCTTTTGTTTCAGATCATAAATACAATTATAGCAGCTAATAACCAAATTATATGTATCAGCTCCATATTCATGTTCTCACTTCCCATTTTTGACTTGTGTGATTGATATGCTGAATAACCAGCCTTAACCCTTTGCCCTTGGTATCTTATCATGGTAGTGTGCTTTTTATATTGCAGACACCTTCTCAGAGAGGTCTTAACTGAAAGCAATCATGCAGCATCCTAACATATTAAATGCTCTGAGTTAGCTTGTCCTGCTGTTGGACTGGTTTGTTGCAGTTTGCTTTTCTTTCCCGAGCCCAGTATTCTCATTAATTTGCATCCATATACGTGGTCGTGGTGTTACACCAGGGTAAGATAGGCTGTAGTTTAATATAAAGTGAATATTAATGTTTAGTGTACTTTCAATATTTAGTTTTACCTGTTCCAAGTTTCTTTTTGTCTTCCAGCATGAATCAACATGATGAACCATACTCTTGTTAAATGTGTATGTTCAGTAGAAATATTTAACATTACATAGTTCATTGTTACTATCATAGTTGCTTCAGAAGCCCACAGCTGGGTTAAGAATATCACAGACAGATATCAAAATATGGATAGAATTGTTAATACCTTTCAGTTCTACAAAAAACGTTTTCAATAGGCTTGCCACCCCTCCGTTTTTTTTTCCGGACTATCAGGAAATCAAACTGATTCTCCGGTAGTCCAGAAAACACTGTACAAACTCCGGTATTCTGTTTCAAAAAGGAAACAGACTATCAGAGTTGATTTACTATGCTTTTTACAGAAAAGCATAGTAAATCAAAAGAGGGCGTTCCCGTTGAGTGATGCTGTCGTGACATCACAAAATACGAGGTATGTTGGCGGGAGAAGGGGTTGGGGTGGGTGGGGTTACTGGTGACGCGAGGGGCGTGGCTTTGCTCCGGTTTTATCCGTGAAGGAAGGTGGCAACCCTAGTTTTCAATAAGATTTATAAAGACATATAACCAAAAATAGTGAGTGTCAATGCGAATTAAAAATTATAACCACAACAAATGCACTGCAGGAGTAAAGCCAAACGCCGGACTTCCAACCGTTTAAAAAACAAATATTTATTAAATAACTGACAACATAAAACGCTTAACGAATCACCGCGTTTTTCATCTAATCATACAGACTTCATCAGACAAACATATAATTAATGACATCACTTATATACTGTTCCAAATATTTAAATTGACCAATAGCTTCTAGGTATTACAACTCATTAATATGTAAACATACCTCACTGATGCTGGCGATATAAACATACCATATAAATTCCAACAAATACAAAGCGTTATTTTCTTCTTTTATATTTTCACCAAATAGTGGATATCTATATCTTATTGATCCCACCATAAGTTCACTTTGATTGAATTCTAAATGTATAAAACAACTCTAATATAGCTCTGGTCTAAGTAAACTTAGAAACTCATTGTACCATATTCACTATATA
This sequence comes from Protopterus annectens, assembly GCF_019279795.1. NCBI lineage: Eukaryota > Metazoa > Chordata > Ceratodontiformes > Protopteridae > Protopterus > Protopterus annectens. The sequence continues at coordinate 318,403,467 of NC_056741.1, forward strand.
ATGCTACCCCCAAGTGGACAAATGTGAAATTACAAGCAAAAATAAAATTTCATTCATAAAACAAGCTAAATACTATGTTAGGCAGGATGTCTAAACATAAAAAAAAAATATATATATATATATATATAATTTATAATTAAATATCGAATATATAAATAAATAATGTGAATATAAATAACAATAATAAAAGTCATAAAAATACATAAAATGTACTCAATATTTCATATTGTAAATAAAATTATACATAAAATTATAATCTAGCTGCCCTCATTTTAAGAACGGGTGCAAGGGAAATACCATCATTTATACCTGGATATTTATTAGCTTCTAATATAATTTGCCAGTATAATTCACGGTATTCAATTTTGGTTTCCCACATACCACGCCTTTCAACCTTCGGAACTTCTTCAATAATAAAAAATTTATATTTCACTAGGGGGCAAATTATATTGTGTCTAAATAAGACATTACTTTCTTTTTTATTTTTAATATCATTCATAAGTTCTTAAACTCTCCTCCTTATTTTCCTCTCAGTTTTTCCAACATAAAATCCCGAACATATTTCACATATTGCAATATATACAACACCATTAGTGTCACAGGTACTATGTGTCCTACTTGCAATTTCTCTCCCCCTAGACTCAGTATATATACATTCTTTGTTAGCCATCAATGGACATTGAGTGCACATTCCACATGGGTATGTGCCTCTTGATTTTGTAGTTTTCTTTTGACCTTTGTTCTGGACAATAAACCAATCCTTAATATTTCGCCCTTTCCTATATATAATTTTTAAAGGTTCCTTATGTTCTAACTTAAGGTCTGTTAAACTTAAAAAATTATTCCATTCTTTACCAAGTGTATTGTGAATCACCACCGAATCACCACTAAAATCTGTAACAAATGCACGTCCATAAAAAATCTCTCTATCATTTTTATGATAGGATATATCCAAAGTATTATTATTTTCTCTGTTATCCAAGGGTACCAATTCCTTCCTTAGAATAGGCTCAAATCTATCCTTTCATCCTTTGATAACTTCATTTTTTATATTATTACAAAGTTCTATGGGATACCCTCTTTCCATAAACAATTGGGTCAAAAATTCACATTCTTCATAAAAATCTCCATCACTAGAAGTCATTCTGCAAATTCTAACAAATTGACCTTTTACTATACTTTTTTTCTGATGTAGAGGGTGTCCACTACTAAAATGTAAATATGAATTAGAATACATTTTCTTTCTATATACTTTTGACTTAAATAAATTACTATTTTTTATTAATTTTACATCCAAATAATTCATTTCATTTAAACCAATCTCATAAGTGAATTTTAAAAAATCTGTGGAATTATTTATATATTGTAGGAATTCTTCCAACCTTTCTTTGCTATCTTGCCAAAAAATGACTATATCATCTAAAAAATGCTTATATAGCACCCAACTATTCACATATGTACTATTATAAATATATTTCCTTTCCCATGTGTTCAAAATCATATTGGCATATGGGGGGGCACATCTCGCCCTCATCGCCACCCCACTAGATTGATGGTAATATTCTCCTTGAAAAATTATATAATTGTGTTTTAAAACCATCTCCATCAAATTTAAACATATATATACTTCTTTATCACTTTCTTTATCACTTAACTCTCCAGTAAATCTTATTGCTTCCTCAAACCACTCCAAGCCTATATCATGTGGTATAGATCCAAACAGGTCAACCACATCTATAGTTATGAATATAAGTTGTTCATGGAACAAGTCATTTTTGATGTTTCTCAAAAAATTCCAAGAATCTTTTAAAAAAGATTCCCCTCTCATCATCAAATTTTTTTAATTTCACATCAACATATTTAGCCAATGGCGAAATAACTGAACCTTCAGCTGCCACAATAGGACATAGTGGTGGGTTCAAAATATTTTTATGAACTTTCGGAATACCGAAAATTGAAGGTATCTTAGGCTTTGTATTATGTAAAAATTCAAACATTTCCTTCTCAATAAACCTCTCCAAGAATAAATCATATAAGGCTAGATAAATCTTCCTATATGAATCTCATTTTTAGAGATACTGTCATATTTAGACTCATCTTGCAGAATTTCCAACATTTTAGCTTCATATGTAATATTGTTCATCAAAACAATACCACCCCCTTTATCGGGTTTCATAACCCTCAGATTTGTATTTTCTTTTATTTTTTGCAATAACACTTTTTCTGCAAGTGAAAGGTTTGGTACAAATTTATTTTTCCTTGTTACTTGTCTGAATTCATTTTCCACAAGATTTTCAAAATTTTTTTAACTGTGGGTGTATTGGTGGATTCCAAACACTCTTTCTTTTTAACACTTTAGACTCGTCATTTCCATTTGGTATATCATCACACAACAATTCTAAATTAATCTTTCTAATAAACATTTTTAAATCAATAATTCGACTAATATCACTTTTTGTTCTAGGGATGAAATTTAAACCCTTAGAAAACAATTTAAAATATATATCATTTATTTCCAAATCAGTATAATTAAAAATGTTAAAATTATCACAAGTCAAAACAATATGTTCTATACTATCATTATTATTGGATTCAACACACCTTGAATTTACATAACAATTTATCTCCTCCCCCTCCCCCTCCATCCATTCTGTTGGTAATTCCCATTTTGTTGGTTCTTGATCCTCTCCGATCTCCGGAGGGGGGATATTCTAAAGGGTCATATCCTTCTTGTACATTTTCATGATAAACTTCATTTTCATAGTTCATATCATCCTGCCTAACATCATCACCACCTGTATGTAAATCAGTAATGTAATTAAACATTATTCTTGGTTTTGGATAATGAGTATGATGTTCATACTCAAATTTATCTCTAATAATTTTTCTTTTTTTCCTATTAAGGATTCTGACACATTTATTATCTATTTGCTTCCTCAAATCCAAATACTTGTTTCTCTCTTCATCAACTGTAAATAAAAGATCATTAATAATATTTCCATTAATAGAATCAATTTGTTCCATCAAAACACTCATTTCATACTCATTATTTCTAATAATTGCTCTCATGAGGTCAAAACCCGAACCATCAAACATATTAATATATCATAAAATTTTGTCCCTTCTTTAACATTGTTTGGAAACTTCCAAACATGTAAACCCTTAGGTACAATTTTGAGCTGTATACATTCTTTCAAATGAGCATTATCCATATCTAATGCTTTATATTTAAACAATAAATAATTTAATTTATGTAAATTGCCAGCATAGGATAAACTAAAATCATCTTTCACAATATTAGTCTCATTAAAAGCAACTTTTTGCTTCAGCCATTCGTTTAAGTTTGGCAGATTATTTAAACAGTCACCTTGTTGAACCACAGTCTGTTGCACTCTCCCATTAGTGCTATTCCGACCACTCTGCGAGCTACCACTTTCCTTATCCATCAGCAACTGAGGAAAACTGTCCACATCATCAGGTCCAGCACTTCTGCCCTCCGTTTGACTAAAATTAGTCAAACTACCATGGTCAGTTGATGCACCATCTTTATTCCGTACATTGTTAGCATATGCACACTGATTTACAGGTAGAGACCCTTCTCTGTTGTGCTGCATAAGTGAAACGCACAAAGGTGTCAACATTTTTATATATATTTTTATGTTTAGACATCCTGCCTAACATAGTATTTAGCTTGTTTTATGAATGAAATGTTATTCTTGCTTGTAATTTCACATTTGTCCACTTGGGGGTAGCATTATATAGTGAATATGGTACAATGAGTTTCTAAGTTTACTTAGACCAGAGCTATATTAGAGTTGTTTTATACATTTAGAATTCAATCAAAGTGAACTTATGGTGGGAGCAATAAGATATAGATATCCACTATTTGGTGAAAATATAAAATATAAAAGAAGAAAATAACGCTTTGCATTTGGTGGAATTTATATGGTATGTTTATATCGCCAGCATCAGTGAGGTATGTTTACATATTAATGAGTTGTAATACCTAGAAGCTGTTGGTCAATTTAAATATTTGGGACAGTATATAAGTGATGCCATTAATTATATGTTTGTCTGATGAAGTCTGTATAATTAGATGAAAAACGCGGTGATTCATTAAGCATTTTATGTTGTCAGTTATTTAATAAATATTTTTTTTTTAAATGGTTGGAAGTCTGGCGTTTGGCTTTACTCCTGCAGTGCGTTTGTTGTGGTTAGAATTTATAAAGACATACTTGCTGGGAAATAAAAAAAAATTACATGCTGGAAACACTGTATAAAGAATGAAAGAGTACTTGACAATGAACAAATCCAAAATACTTATGGTATATCAAACATAGACTGGTTGGTTCTTCAAAGCATAGTATCACATGCTCAAGATCTAAACAGATTAATAATTAAGTTTTCCTATAAAAATAGTCCCAAACTCAAAAACTTAAATGTTTGAAATCATTTATAACAACTATAATTGGACAAACCAAATTTCAAAAATATACAAGATATTAATGAACTATAAAACTAAAACCAATCAAAAATTTTGGAATTTCATAACAAAAGGGCATCAAACCAATTTATCGATTGAAAGTAAAGCTAGTCTTTTATACTCTCTTAAACATACATTTAACTTACAAGAGTGGAAGATATACACTTGGAAATTCCTACACAGGACATTTATTACACCTGACAAGTTAGCCAAAATTAATTTATCTGAATAAATTATTTGTTGGAGATGTTTACAAAAATGTAAATCAGACTGGATACATACCTTTTATGAATGTACTAATATTAGGAATTTCTGGGAATAAATCTCTAAATTTCTTCAAGTTATTTTCACAGATTCCTTTGTTTTAACTAAATCTCTAATTTTCCTGAATGCTAATGACAATATGGAAATGAATAAAAAAGACTCCTATCTACTTTGATCCATGCTAGCAGTGGCAAGAAAATGCATAACAAGAATTGGAAATCACCACAAGAACCCACCATAAAAGAATTTCTGAGACTAATGGAAGAAACAATATTAATGGAAACTAAAATCAAAGAACTGAGAACCATTCCTAGAAGATGGACCAACAATTCTTGGAAAAAAGTCCTTACTCTTATTGAGACACTAAACTTTAATGTGTAACTCATACCTCTTTTTGAGACTGATTTTTTTTGTTTGTTTGTTTTATTTCATTATTTGATTTTGTTCAAGCCAAATGTAAGTAATGTATATAAAATGTTATTTGTTTTAAAAGATGATTGTAAGCCTAATTATTGATATATCTGGAAAATAATAAAAAAAAATTGAGAAAAAAGAATATCAGAAAGGTATTATTAGGTTAGCAAACAAATACATAAGTCTCTACTTTTCTGCTCAAGCATTCTAGACAAAGTCAAAACAAAGTATCATAATCCGAACTTTTAAATATTCTAATTCACTTAAAAGTTAAAAGAACATGCTTTGAATCAACATGAATGCTCTGATCTGCAAGTATGAAACTAGTGACTGGTAATGACTGAGTCATGAGTGGTTTCCCAGAAAATCAAAATTTTAATAGGAACAGTTGAGAATAGTAGTCAGACATTTATCAGCTGACAGCCTCAGACACTATTATGTATGTTTGTGTATCAGATTCATAAGAATAAATAAATAGCTTAATAACTAGCTCTTACTCACTCATAGTGTAGTTCAGAATCTGACTTCCAAGATTTGGTATCCTTGGTTGTAGGATTTTGAAAAAATTGTCACAATACCAGCATTACACCATTTCTGGCAGCCATTTTGGCTAGAGATAAATGGTTGCTTTTGGGCCTATATTTTTTTAATTAAAATTTATAAAGCTGTTTTTCTTTTGTGTACAGTTATTAGGACTATGGTACTGCATTGGTGAATCACAATTTCAAAGTGTTTGCACCAGCCACATCATCTCAGTAAAGACAAGAGGTTTATATAAACCAATCTTTTCAATTTTCTCCTATTCTGTATATTGGAATGCAGTTCATATTTTATTAGTGTCTATATATACAGTGGATATAAAAAGTGTACACACCCCTGTTAAAATGCCAGTTTTTTGTGATATAAAAA